>NC_087550.1:13201450-14401450 GCF_036250125.1 Pseudopipra pipra
TTCTTCTCTTCTCTTCTCTTCTCTTCTCTTCTCTTCTCTTCTCTTCTCTTCTCTTCTCTTCTCTTCCTCTTCTCTCTTCTCTCTCTTCTCTTCTCTTCTCTTCTCTTCTCTTCTCTTCTCTTCTCTTCTCTTTTTCTTTCTTTCTTTCATGCTTTCTTTCTTTCTCTCTTTTGACAAATCAGTTTTTAGAATTGATATTAACATTAATTTTAAATATATACTCATGTTATTTTTTTTCAGTTAAATGATTCTGTAATTTTGGTGTGCCTGTGTGTGTTAGTATCCTCGTAAATATCTTTCTTTGTTCCCAAAAATTTGTATAGTTCTTGATGTATTGAGTTTCAGAGTACCATAAGAGTTGTTTCATACAGTACTCTTGCAGAAATTAAATAAACTGATCTATTTTTATTTTTCGCAGCAGGTGGATTTTCCAGACCTTGGACCTCTCTTGCAGTCATATTTATGAATCATTTTAATATTTGAATATGTTTTAAGGTGTGTGAATACCACGCTGCTATTTGAATTATTCCTCTATAGTCTTACACAAACACAAAGACCAGAGGGATAACTTATGAGGAGAGATTATATTATATATTCTTTTGTTATCAAAATCAGGTTTCTGTTGTTTTCCCTGATGACATGGCTTTTTCAGTCTGTTTTTTCTGTATGTGTGTGCTATGAATCCAACTAACAAATGAAAGTTATAGTTTTATTACCACTTCACCTCAAAAATTTAAAGCTTTACAGGCCCTTTTAAAATTCCAGCAGCCTATGCCCCTATCTGGCCCTGGCCCCAGCCCTGGGTCCAATCCCACACCGATCCTGGGGCCACTGAGGGGCTGCTGCCCTTGGCTCTGCCAGAGGAACTTAATATCAGTCCAAGATTGCCCAGGTAGTGGTTTCAAAAGTAACCAAGTGGGGTATGGCTGGAGCAAAATCAGGTCCAGTGGGGCATGAGGTTTATTTGCACAGCAAGGTCAAGGCTGAGAAAACCAGGGTTTTAGATGGGTAGGAGCAGAAAAGGACACAGTAGTGGAGAGAATGGGGGACAGACAGAGACAGGGGCAAGTAAACAAGCTTTTGGGTAGTACAACTCTCTGGTTGAGCTCTGTGCCTGATCACCACTGTTTATCCCATTGTCTTATTAAACACTCTTACTAAATCGTAGAATCATAGAATGGTCTGGGTTGGAAGGGACTCTAATGACCACTTTTTTTCCAATCTCCCTCCCATGGACAGGGACATCTTCCACCATACCAGGTTTCTCAGAACTGCATCCTACCTGGCCTTAAATACTTCTGGGGATGGGGCATCCACAGCTTCTCTGGGCAACCTGTTCCAGTGCCTCACACCCTCACCACCCTTATTTCTTCCTAATATCCAATCTAAACTTAAGTCTTCACTTTCAGCTTGAAGCCACTCTCCCTCTTCCTGTCACTACAGGCCCTTGTAAATGATCTCTCTCCATCTTTTCTGTAGTTTTCCTTTCAATACTGGAAGGCTGCAATTAGGTCACCCCAAAGCCTTCTCTTTTCCAGGCTGAACAATCCCAGTTCTCTCAGCCTTTCCTCATAGCAGAGGTGCTCCATACCTCTGATCATCTTGGTGGCCTCCTCTGGACTCACTCCAACAGGTCCATGTCCTTGCTGCGCTGGGGACCCCAGAGCTGGAGGCAGCACTGCAGGTGGGGTCTCAGCAGAGCAGAGGGGCAGAATCCCCTCCCTCCCCTGCTGCCCACAGTGCTTTGGATGCAGCCCAGGATACATTTTAGTGTGATCTTACTCTGTATTCAGGACATATGGGGAGAGTTATATGTGTATCCATTAGCTTTGAAGTAGGTTATCTGATGAGTAGGAGAACACCTGCACCTCAAAATAATAGAGTTCTGAGCTGACAATGCAGATATTTAAGGGATATAAGTGAATGTGTAGGGTTTTGTGAATCTGGGGAGTAAAGGTGTATATGCATGTCAGCAGTGAATTTCCAGTGTGATCAGTTGGAAAAGAGGTACAGGGCGGGGCCATCCTCTATCTGTGCTGATCTGTGCGCTACATCTGTGTTCCTTGCAAATGGAAAAAAAGCAGCTGCATTTATTGGATTGGGATGGAAAGAGTCACCTGGGACCCTAAAGCCACCAAATTTTTCTTTCTTCAAGTGTCATCATTCCTTTCTGGCAATTCACATGGTGGTTTTGCACCTGCATTATCCTCTCATCCTCCCAAAATGTACATAGCACAGGGAGAGACACAGGCACCATGTTGCTGCTCAGCAGAAGAGAAAACAGAAATAATGTACCTGCAGCCTAAACAACAAGGTTTCTTTTCCTCTCCAGCCCTCTCATCCAGGTAGAAAGGTCTCCAGAGATAGGAGAGGCAATGGTCAATTAGAAGGAATACTCTTTAGCTGTCAAAAAACCCACGTACCTATTACCTAGTTTGCCTTTAGAAGTTTGATTTTCAGAGACTGGACTGAAACACTTTAAGTAATAAGCTCTAGATAAAGATCTGAGAACCTAATTGCTCTGAAGTATTATTTCCCTATTGAAAATCATGGAAGTGAGGAATTACTTTGTTTCCTAGGTTTTTGTGAGATCATATTAAGGTTTATAGCTTTTGTTCCTGAAATTAGTTTTCATATATTGCTGGCTCTGCTGGACGTTATGTAATTATGTTAAGAGTTCCTGTGGTTCTCATTATTCTTTCTTGCTTGCTGTTGGTGCATACAAAAACATTTCAGTCTTCCCTTGTGGCCTACACAATCTACACAAACTTACACAATTGCAGTCCATACAATCTTGGCAGGTTAATGTTAGGAAGGATACAAGGAGTCCTGTTTCAGTGAGGACATGCAGAAGGCACTTGTATTCTAGGGGAAACAGCCAAAGTTGTGCTGGGCACGACTGTTAATTTCTGTGACTTCAGCAAGGCTATGGGTGGGCACACCATAAGCATGATCTTGATTTTCTGTGGCTGGGATCCCAGAGTGGTGTTTTGCCAAGACAGTAACAAAAACCATTGTGAAAGTTATATATTAAAACTACTTCTGTTGGCACAATGTGCTTCTCACAGTCTCGGTCACATTAGGAATACTAATCATTGTGTTTCCACAAGATTTTTCTCTTCACTAAGCACTCCACAGAACATAACTTTACCATTTGTTGTTATGAACAGCAAGAAGGAAATATTATAACCACTTGAAATCCTAACTATATGGAATAGAGGGTTTGGACTTGTGTTTCAAGGTATGAAGAGGGATTGGATTTTTTTTTCTTCTTTTGTATTGCTATTATTTTCTCTCATACTCTCAGAAATCTAAGCCAAAAAAGAGCACATTGAAGTGTCTTAGCTTCTTCCAACTGCACCTGGCAGTAAATGGATTTCTTTAAGAGACACCTCTAGCAAAGCATTTTATCTTTTTTTTTTTTTTCGAATGATTGCAAAGCCAAGTGAATAACATAAAGAACAGCAGAAAAAAGTATCAAATATGCAAGTTGGTGGAAGGAAAACAGGACACAAATGTTCTTTAAGCAACCTTAAATGACCACGGCCTTACCTTAAAATCTACAAGTCAGTGGCAAGGCCTCGGTGATGTGTATAAATAAGATTATGCCACTTATCTCTACCATGCTAACATTACATATAAAATAGATAGAAGAGGAAATAAAGGAAAGAAAGATCTGTGATAAAAACTGATGCATTGGCTCAGTATAATGTTGTGCTGGATTGTATTATGTATTAAATCTGACAACATTTTTACGGTATGAGAGTGTTACAGGACTAATTTTGGAATATTTTGTTGCTCGTATATGACTCAATATGCAAATAATTATGGTTCTAAGTAGCTTAGTACAGAGTGTACTGATATGTGTGATTATTCATGTTTGTAATGATGGTATTAAGGTTATAATCATGGATGTAGTGAAAGAAATAGCATCTTAAATAATATTTTTACTGTGGAAACTTGCTCTGGCTTAGACTGGGGTAGAGTTAATTTTCTTCATGGTGGCTTGAATGGGGCTGTGTTTTG
The DNA here is from genome assembly GCF_036250125.1 of Pseudopipra pipra. Classification (NCBI taxonomy): domain Eukaryota; kingdom Metazoa; phylum Chordata; class Aves; order Passeriformes; family Pipridae; genus Pseudopipra; species Pseudopipra pipra. The sequence goes on from NC_087550.1 coordinate 13,205,477, forward strand.
GATTTGTGCTGAAATAAGTGTTGATAGACAAGGATGTTTTAGCTATCACTGAGCAGTGCTTGCACAGCATCAAGGCTCCATCTGTTTCTGACACTGGGGATGTCCACAACCAGGACATCTGACCCGAGCTAACCAAAGAAGTATCCCAGACCATATGGCATCATGCTCAGCATATAGAGCTGGGGGGAAAAGGTGGAAGTGGGAGGAACACTGGGAGTTATGGCAGTTGTCTTCCCAGGTCACCGTCAGGTGTGATGAAGTCCTGCTTTCCTGGAGATGGCCGAATAATTGGAAATATTTTTCCTGCTAATAGGAAACAGCGAATGATTTTCTTTTTTTGCTTTGTTTGTGTGTATACCTTTTGCTTTACCTATTAAACTGTCATTATCTCAGCCCACAAGTCTTCACACTTTTATGCTTCCAACTCTCTCCCCCATCCTGTGAGTGAGAGGCTGGTTGGGGCTTAGCTGCCTACCATGTTCAAACCACAGCAAATCTGACAGCAACAAGTTTACAGTAGCTTTAATTTTTTTTTTCTTTAACAAGGGACATTTTTCTAGAATTCTAGGACTTTGGAAGAGAATTCACTTATGAGCATAAACTCACTATTTATTTTTACAAATTACATTCATTTTCATCTGTAGAGATTCATAGGGAACTGTCATAATAAGGAGCTTAAGGTTGCTTTTATTTTATATGTATGTTGTTCATTAAATACTATTTTAGCATTTTTCTAATGTGAAACTGAAGTTGCCACTAAAGATAACGCAAATAAAAATACCTATCAATAAAATAGCAAAGTTGATTTTCTTATTGCTGAACATTTTTACTGTTCTTCCTCTTCCAAAATTGCTCATTCTTGTCAAGTCACTTTGCAAACATTGTTCTTTACCACTGCTCTCCATACATGACTGGGGCTTTTAAATTTTTTATTAAAAACCTCCTCAGCAAAACCAAACACAAACCAAAGTATATGACAGTTATAATACAAACTTATAAGTGAAATAGATTTTGCTATTGATTTTAGACATTTCATTGTGATTACTGAAGTCATGAAATTAATCCAGATCACATCAGACCGAGGCAATACTTGTCCAATTTTAAGTTTGTTTTTCAGCACAACCAGAACTAAGAAATTTACTGAGGAAAATATCTTCATAACATTTCCAATCTACTGCCAAAAACTTAATGAGAGGGCTTATATCCAGTACAATTTCCTAATCAGGAAGGATGATATAATTTGTTAAATATCTTTCTCTGCTTTGATTGTTTATTCAAACAAAAAAAAAAAATCTGCTTTTTTCCCATCATTTCCTCAAGATTCTGGAGGTAACTTCAGATAGATTTTCACAGCAGGGAAAAGATAAAATACCAAGAAATATATTTCAGGCCTGTTTAGGATGAAGACTGAAAAGTTAAATTCATATGTCTTAAATTCACAGTGTGATATTTCAGGTTGTAGGGACTGGAATTAGAAATCAGCAATCTGAGGTTTGTTATTTTAATAATTTGGCAGGTATAGTAATTTTCTGTTTTCTTAAAGATAGCATTTTTTTTTCCTATATGTTACCATAAATGTCAATGTGATGATGAGTCTCATCTTTGGTGGTTAAGCATGTTGTTTCATAAAGGTGTCAAATATATCTTCATCCAGTAAATACAAAATTATGAGGAAAGTGGTCAAGTTTAGACTCCAGGATAGGCAGATTTCTTATCTCAGACCATTCTAGTCCTAGGAAACCAATCATGCAAGTCTTTCTTTCCATTTCTCCATCAAAGCACTCTTATGATACTGCAAAAATTCAGGTGTTTCGTGATTAAGGCATTATCCTTGGAGATGTTCAAGCAAGGGTAAAGTTCATCTATATTCTGTTTGTGCTGAATCAAACACAGAAAAAGGTATTTTTGTGGTTTTCCTCCACTCAACTGCTTTTGGACAATATGTTCTCCTTCTGAGACATAAAATATGTTAAAAGTGCTGAACAGAAATTATGTAGGAAAGAAAATAAGCAGAATAAATCTTTTTTGTTTCTTTGAATCGTAATCCCTTCAGAACTAATTTGGTAGAAATTATACTTTAAAGCAATTCCCTGTAAATTTCTGTCTCTGTTTATATTTCAGCAAAATTATAGCTCAGTCCAATAATGACAGAATAATCTAATAATCACAAAAATCATAGCATTTTTTTTACAATTCTGATATGTAAATGTTTCTTCCCACAGATATAACAAAAGAGAAGGCAGCAATAGCCTATTAGTTCAGAAACAAAGCTAATATTTTTAAATCTGTAAAATACCAGTTCGTGTCTCGTGTCTGTGACCTTATATTTCGTACCATGTTCCTCTTTCTGGACATATTCTAGTCCTTCATTGGGCAAGGAAAAAAAAAAACCATTTTGCATGCTGCACAAATACCGGAGATATGTTTCCAGATTTTTTTTCCTAAAATAAAAATGTCACTTAAGAATTCTTCTCAATGGGAAACTTCAAGATTAAACTCATTGTAGTGCTCACAGAAATTTCTATTTTCCGTTTTTAAACTACTCGCTAGACTTACTTATTTCCATTCTCATTCCTGCACATACGGCATTTGCCCCAGAAACACTAAATTCAAAAGAGAGACAAAGGTGTAAATTGAATAATACTACAAAATCACTCATGCTTAAAGCCAAACATGAACGCAACAGGAATCTGCCACCACCCAACTTCATTTGCACATCTAAAAATTTATGAGTGTTAATTAATTATTGCTTAGTTATGATTAAAAATGTTATCTATGCAATCAAAACAAAAATACAAAATGCTAATTGTGATTAATGTAGAGTTGAAGTCTAATGAGCTTATGAAAGGTAAAGTGATTAATTTAAACATAAGTGAATAAATTACTTTGCTAATTATTAATTTATTGTAAAATGTTTTGTATTTTGAAAAATGTCATAGCTTGAGAATGCTAATATGTTCCTAATCTTCTGGGTATATATTATAATTTTAAAATGAAAATGAAAACTCTTACTCTTGGGGAGGCCTTATTTTTTTTTGTTTCTGTAGAAATAAGGCACTTTCTTCTTAAAAGAAGCTTCCATTGTAGCACCAAGAGACTGCATTTTCCTGAAATATTAATTTCATATTAATTTTAAAAAGGAAAAATTAAAAATTGAGCAAAAACTTCTGTGCATGTCTAACTTTACATATATGTGATGACCCAGTAATTGGTAGGAATAAGTCTGTCAGTGCACCTATTTTTCTGTTCCAGTGGGCCCTCAAAGCAGCCATTACCAAAATAAGTATAAAATCATAGAATATTTTTGGTTGGAAGGGACATTTAAAGGTCATCTATTCCACCCCCTGCTGCAATAAGCAGAGACATCTTCAACTCCAAGCCCCTCCAGACCTGGCTTTGAGTGTTTCCAGGAACAGAACATCTATCCCCTCTCCAAGTACTCTGTTCCAGTTTCCCCATCCTTACTGTAAAAAACTTCTTCCTTATATCTAATCTTCATCAGATATATTGTCATAAGAAGAGTCACATCAGCATTAGAAGTGTGTTTAGGAGAAGAGAGCAAGAATTAATCATCTCTTCTCTCCAGTCGTGCAATATAGTTGTACAATCATCTCACACTGAATTCAATTGCTTCTGGATCATCTTAATTTTTTACTACAGTTGACAAAATATCATATTCACCCTTTTGTTGGCATGTTACACTGATGTCTCAAAAATTCAGGCAAGATCTTAAAATGACTGTTCAATCAGGCCTGGCATTTTTAAATATAACAAAAATATTAAATAAATAAATTTCTTCTGGATGTAGGAAAGCCCAAAGCTTTATTGCGGATGTCTGGAATGAAAGCAGCCACATATTCACATAAATTATTGATGCTTGATTTCTGTTATATCACCATATTTTCATTTTCCACTTCTTGTAAAGCATCTCAATGGGGAAAGGTGTTGCTCTGCTATTATGAAACTTCAGCTGGAGCACCAGAAATCTGCACTCCTCTTTCACAGGCCCATGGCCTTGCAAAAATCTCATTAAAATTTGTCATTCAGTTACATGAATGAAAGTATGAGCTTTCTTGTCATTTATAAATGCAATATCTCATATTAACTGTATATAAGAAAGGCATAAGATATTTCATCGAGTGCTTTGAGACAGTTTTAGAGATGTTGCTTTCAATATGGTGTAGAATACATCTCACAGCTGCTAAAGCCTCTAAATCTGAGTTGTACTAAGAGGTGGTTCCTATTAATATAACTGAATCCTCAAAGTCTGGACATCTCCAATTAACTCTGACACTAAGCAACTTGTGCTATTTTTGCAATCCTTTCTTTATCTCTGAGAATTCCACGTGACCGCTTCCTTTTTGGTTGTTTAATCTATGTAATCTTGCAAAGTGTTTTTGAATGTCTGTTTTAAATTAAAATATATTTTTAATAAAATTTAAAAGCCATCTTAATTTTGCAACTTTGCTATCTAAATTTGCTGTTAATTTTGAAAAATTTACTCCCATAGAATCATCAGAAATGCCTTTTCCTTTTCTGTTTCTTTGCCAGAAGAAAGAAAGAAAGGGAAATGGACTTTTTTTCCCCTCCAGTTAATGCCGAGCAGAGCATAGTTTTACTTATTCTTTAACCACATCAGGTGTAGCTGAAAGGCAAAATATAGTTCCTGAAAACTCCATCAGCAGCAAAGGATCTTCAAGTCAATGGATCTAGTGCCAAACCCAACTACAAGTTGTCCATTAAAATGCACATTTTACAAACAGACATATACATACACATATATAATATAGGGTTATCAAATTCCCAATTTGCACAAGAATAAGGGTAAGAAAATTATTTTTTCTCTTTTAAAAAGACAATAATTTTTGGTGCCCGTGGAAAGATATTAAAGCTGTGCACAACATAAAAAACAGCTAGGTATTAAGAACAACTGTCTATTTTGAATTGCAAATTTATTTCTTAGAGTCTTTTTTGTGATATAGAGGAAGTCTTCAAACATATGAATGCTATTTCTTCAGAAGTGCACCCTCTTTTTGGCCTTGCCCTGCTGGTTTTGCAGTGGCTCTGCTTCGCTAGACAAGTTTGATGTGGAATTCATATAGTTCAGAAGTCAAAAGGTGGAACAGAATGAATGGACACACTTGGACACTGGCAAAAAGTTAAAATGACCACATAAAGCTTAAAGAACCCAATATCTGTGAGTGAGTAACATTTTCAGCTTCCTTTAGCACTACTAGGAAATTGAGAGTATTATATGGTTTTGCAAATGTATATCAAGTTATTCCTATTTTAGAGTGCTAAAGACTCAGGTGAAACACAAGGGAAAAGAGAAAAGAGAAGGGCAGGGCAGGGCAGGGCAGGGCAGGGCAGGGCAGGGCAGGGCAGGGCAGGGCAGGGCAGGGAAGGGAAGGGAAGGGAAGGGAAGGGAAGGGAAGGGAAGGGAAGGGAAGGGAAGGGAAGGGAAGGGAAGGGAAGGGAAGGGAAGGGAAGGGAAGGGAAGGGAAGGTGTATTTTTTTGAGAAATTGCCCATAGCATAGAATTGTTGTGCAAAGTAACATTCTACTGAATAAGAACCCTAAACTTAATTTTGCATATAAACATTAGAAAGAGATTAAATATATCTTATTGAGACATTTTAGACTAGACTGTTCAGCAACTTGTAAAGCAGTAGTTATATTAGTTAATAAAAATGTGGAAGTATTCAGTTTAACTATTCAGTTTAACTATATACACTATAGTCATGTGGTGATATAGTAAGAAATAATATAGCATATGAAACATTCCAGTGAAATAGCTTGTTTTATGCAAATACATAACAAAGCAGAATCACATTTGAATTTTAGGTAGGTACTCTGCAGACTGCCTATTTTTCTATTCGTTTAATGAAAGTCCTTTCAGCAAACAGTTAAGTTCAGCTTTCATTCAGAGGGTGAGCAGAGACTGCCAAAGGTTTCACTCAAGCCATATGCAGTGTCAACCCATCACTGTACAGGAACAAACACAATATTCTCAAAGTCTGTGCTCAGCAGAAGTAGCAGATAAGTCAGTAAAAAGCATTATTGGTACTATCAGTGTGGGGGAAATCAACAGAGTATTTCAAATAATATGGGCAAAACTCAGTTTTGTATGAAGTGTGTTTATTGACCGAATTCTGAGTGAGTTATTGAAAGCTGGATAAGCTTCTTAAAAAAGAAAGTCGAATGCCTTTGTACCAGCTCCTCACAGTATCATCAGTTCTCTCAGTTAAGCTTTCTTTGCTCTAAAGAAAACAGCAGAGCACACAAAATAAAAACCTTTTGAGGAAAAGGGAAATATTGCTGATATGAAGCATGTTCCCAGAAGCCAAGCTAATAGAAGTTCAAAATGCACGATGCTGGTAACTTAGTTGAGTAGGAAAGCTATGGGTTATTTAGTGCTGCTCAGAACTTCCTTATCAACTTTACATATATTATGCTGTGTTCTACTGGTTAGGTATCTCATATCTTCCTCTAGAAGCAGACTTGGACCATTTTCTAATGAAATGAATGCTTTATCCACTGATTTCTCCAGCTACTTTTATTGAACTAGTTCAATATTAAACAACATACTCCAGCTATCAGGTTAAAATAGTAATTTAAAGACTATTAAAATCTAAGTGAAGTGTCTTACTAATATTAAGAGATATGTTGTGGTGTTTCCTCCAGATACCAGTTCAGTGTTTATAAATGATCATGGCATCATAGAATATTGCAGGTTGGAAGGGACCTTGAGAAGTCTCCATTCCTAACTCCTGCTCAAAGCAGAATCAGCTTTGGGATCAGACCAGGTTGCTCAGGGCTTTACCCTGTTTGGACTTGCTAACCTTCAAGAACACAACCTGGTCCACTGCTTGCCAGTCCCCACAGGGAGAAAAACATCCTCCTTATGTCCAGCCTGAACCTCTCTTGTTTCAACTTACACAAATTTGGTAAACTTGCACTCTTCCAGATAATGATTATAATCAAGACAGATGTTAAATTAGACCCATTCAATACTTCACTTGTTGCTTGTGCCTAGCAGAGTATGGCTCACTAACAGTCCAATCAGTTTTTTACCCATCTACTTTATGTGTGCATCAAGGCTGTAATATCTTTATTTGATACACGAATATGCAGCAGATAGTGTCACAAGTCTTCTAAAAATCACAATAAATGACATTCATTGAATCTCCTCTGATCCACGAATCCAGTCACTTTATCCTAGAAAGCAATCAGGTGGGTCAGGAATTACTTGGCCTGGGTCAATCCTTGTCAAATGTTGCCTGCTGCTGCCCTCTTCTACATGTGGTGAGAAACGCTCCCCAAGGGGACTCAGTGTTTTTCTCAGGGACTGATGTGGAGCTGACCAGGTTGTGCTTCACTGGGTCATCATTGTGGACTTTTTTGAACATGCATAAATATCTGCCTTTTTCTACTCATTAGCTCATTTTCTGTCATCTCCAGTTTCCCTGACCTTTCAAAGGTAATAAGAGTAGCAAGGACATTGTCCCTTTGGCTGTAGTGCACCCTGTTTAGCCCTATAGGCTTCAACAGACTGAGCTGAAGTTTCAAGGCCAGGTTGGATGAGACATTGATGAGCCTGGTCTAGCGGAAGGTGCCAACGGCAGCGGGGTTGAAAACAGGTGATTTTTATGGTCCCTTCCAACCCAAATCATTCTATCATTTTATGATTCTACAAGTTCTCAAAAGCAGTTCTTGATTTGATTCTCATCAATTGCAGGTTATTCTCCTACTTCACCCTTTCCTCTAGGGAAGACCTTGTTGATGAAGACTAAGGCAAAGGTAGCCTTGTATGCATCTGCTGCTAGTGAATCACCAATCCCATTCAGCAGCTGACCCACACTTTCCTTGTTCAATTTCTCACTACTAATGTAACGCTAGAAACTCTTGTTGACTTTAACTTCCCCTGCAGGTCTCATATGCAGTTGACTTTAGGTTATTACAACACCACCAGGCTGTTACAGCACCACCCCTTCGTGCCCAGACATTGTTCTTAAATTCCTCCTTATTGCTTATTTCTGATTTTGCCCTCCATATGCTGACTTCTGGCACTGCAGCTCTGACTTGAGTTGTGTGTTTTGCCAGCATCCCAATATATCTATTTATTTTACTGACTATTGAGAGGAGCTGCTGTTGTAATTGGAGCATGCAGTCTTTAAAGAGCTGCCAGTTTTCCTGAGTACTTTTGCACTTCAGAGCTGCTTCCCATGAGATTCCACCTACCAGTTTCCTGATGACAATTACAATTACATTTATGATTGACTAATATCAGAAAACTAAGTTGTGAAACAGATGCTTAGATGTAGAGACAGATGGAACCCTGTTGTAACATTACTATTTCTTCTGTTTTAGAAATATCTGTTGTTTTTTTCCTGTATTATGAACTTCAATTCTCAGATATTAACCATATTTTCAAAAGAGTGCTTTTTCTCCTAAAGAAATAAATTATTATTCAGCCCAGCTTCAGTTACTACAGGAACAAAATAGAGATATACTTTTTTTTATCAAGTTGCTGCTACTTGAACATTAAAACACACATCAAGATTCACCATATTGACACAATTGCACAATCTCATTTTTGTGCTCTGATTTAGCTCCCAGTGAAGGTGTATGTTTTGCTCTGTATGAATGTTTTACATCTTGAATCACCTGAACAGCTTTTCAAAAACTGTTAGGAAATGGGCAGCATCAAAAGAGGAATGGTCAGCAGGTTGAAGGAGGTGACCCTCCCCCTCTAGTCTACCCTCATGAGACCCCACCTGGAATGCCACATCCAACTCTGGGGTCTTCAGCACAAGAAAGATGAAGACCTCAAAGGTTCAGAGGAGGGCCAAAAAGATGATCAGGGGACTGGAGCACCTCTCCTGTGAAGACAGGCTGAGAGAGCTGCGGTGTAGAGCCTGAAGAAGAGAAGGCTCCAGGGAGACCTTGTTGCAGCCTTTCGGTACTTAAATGGGGTTTATAAAAAAGAGGGATAGTGACTTTTTGCACAATCAGATAGTGATGGGACAAGGGGTAATATTTTGAACTAAAAGACAAGAGATTAAAAGGCATCTAAGCAGGTTTCCCAGAGAAGCTGTGGATGCTCCATCCCTGGAAGTGTTCAAGGCCAGGTTGGGTGGGGTCTTGAGCAATGTGATCTGGTGGGTGGCACCTGTTCCCATGCCTGGAGGTATGAGACTATGTACTCTTTAAGGTCCTGTCCAACCCAAACCATTCTGTGATTCTGTAATTGTATGAAAATGTACTAGTTTTAGGTTTTTAACATCTTGCTTCCACATTCAATTGTTTTCTGTGGGGTTTTGTTTGGGGTTTTTTTTTTTTTTTTGAGTAATAGAACTAATCCCACTGTATCTAAAAGCTAATGACATGTAACATAACTGCGGTCTCAGAGAGATCACACTTTTTTTTGCCACCATTATCCTGCTGCAGCCATCCTGATCCATTTGTACCTGCTTTTCATCTGTCCTTCAGTGGAGATTAGCCTGGCACTCCCTCTTTTGCCAAGCCTAGCTTAGAAAAATCTGGTGTAGTCAAATTGTATGGGCTTTCCACTGTGTAAAATCCATGTAATAACAGTGATGAGGGAGCTATATAAAAGGAGAGATGAGTCTATAGTGTATCACCATACCATAATTAAGATAAATCTCAGCAAATGTGCATTCCACTTGTGCAGCTTGCCAGGCCTTTCCCTACATCTTGTATCTTAAAAGACATTGTTTAATCAATCCTTAAGCTTTTACGCACTGTGGGCTTAGTTTCTTCTTTCTATGGAAGATCAAAAGTGGAAGCTGTTTAGAAGATTTCCTCTCTAACCACCAGTGCACTTCAATAATACCCTCCCTTGTGTAAAGAGGAGATTAGAATTGTGGGATACACCTGCCCCAGAGATTTACACACCATTCACAGTTAAAATATACCTGTAGAATCCCTGGAGAAAAGTGCTTCATTGTACAGGGTAAATGCTGATTTTACTCATCTAAAAACCACTGTCACCATTTATTTTTATACAATTTGAAGACAAATATCTCAATTCAGAGAACAAATTGTTTTTAGACAAATGGAAACTGATGATACACTTGGTTTGTTCTGTCCTTTTGGTGGGGTATATTATTCCACCTGTCCTCCAAGGACTTCTTGAGGGCCAGTCCTCATTTATTTGAGTGGGGAAAAAAACCTCACCACTAACCTTAACTTCAAAAAAAAAAGTAAGGATTTTAAAACTCAGGGGATTTATATTTTCAAAACACAATGCAATGCACAAATTGCACAGGAGACCCCTGTTAGCTCATACTGAACATTTCCCTATCATGCCCCCAATAAGTATTGCTGACACAAGCAGAAGGGACTGGGGAAATTTCTTTATTCTATCCTTTAAATCAGAATGTTGTGATATTCCTAAAGGGGAAACAGTCATTTATTTGGCAAATAAAAATAAACCTCAATAACTGGAAATATTTGTTGATATTTGTTTGTGTGTACACAAATACAGAGAAAATTAAAGAACACCAGAAGACCATAACTCTTTTCTGCAGTAACTTCCAAGATTTTGGATTAGTTCTCCTTGAAATAGGTAACAATGTTTGGTTCACTTTAGCATGAAAAAATCTGATAAGCAGTTTCCCCAAAATATTTCAAAATATGGATTAAAAACTAGTTCAGTAAGTACTTGAGGGACTTAAATATTCCTGTCAAAGCAGATGTACTAACCTTTAAACATCTTAGTGTAGTGATTAACATGCTGAGGTGGATATTCAGCAAACACGATGAAACCTGAGAAGCTCAGACAAGTGAAGTTGCTTCACCACCTTAAGGACTGTCTCTAGGAAGAGCAATCAAACCACTTGATATTCATCTTCTGTAGTATAAATCATGCAGATCCACTGTCTTAATTCATTTTCCCTCTGTTTCCATATCTGAATGTGAGTTATCCTTCCCTAGATAAAATATTCCAGTTTCATTTCATTGCTGATTCTTCTCACCTGCTTAATATTAAACATGTAATTAAAAATTATGTTAATAGGGGCCTTGTTACACTTGGAAAGAAAGCTGAAAAAGCCACAAAACCATTCTTTATTTTTCTGTGCTAAAAGATATTTCACATTACTCAGCAGTACTTTTGTAACTCATAGGGTGAAAGTGGATTCTGTCAGCATAGACTGAGTGAATTCAGTTACTTTTAAATTGCTATTAATTTTAGAATTCTGTCTTTTCTTACAATTGTTTTTAAAATGTTGAAATAAAATATTATAGCTGTTCTGGCTTTTGCTGTGAACCAGTGACATGTTGGATAATATTACAGATAAGCTTCCAGGCAGCAAAGCTGACCAGATTTCTCTCTTCAGGATTTGTTTCTGTTGATGTTCATGATGTAATCATGACATGGGTGATGTTTTCAGGTTCCTACAAGGCTGCTTTCCACCCCCCCCTTCCTCTCCCTAATTTCCTCCAAGAGCTCTTGTTCTGACTGCCAAGTTAGGTCATTCATCTTTTTTTTTTCTTCTCCATGACAATTCATCATTTCTGTATTCTGTTCTTAGGTCAATCACACCACTACAGGTGTGATCTCACCACATTTCTCTAGGGATATGCTGGGCTGGGGATTGAAATGACAGTCACCATCTAATAGACTTCAGCTACAGCAAAACAGAGGTGAATGAGGAAGTCATCAAACACTGCATGTCACACATTAAATTGGAAAATAGGCTCGTTATATTAACTCATTATATTAAAAGTACACATATCTAATCAGATCAGAACAAAATCATAGAAAATTAGCAAGGAATTGCTGAAGCTGAATGAACTTGGGGTTTAAGACTGTTTCAAAATGACCACTAAATTAAACATTATTATATGGTACTTTTGAAGTTCAAGTTCTGAACTTGGCACAGAATCAATCATCACAGCTCTGGGCCTATCTCACATGTTAAGGATATCCAGCTGGCAGGCAATATTTCCTGTCTTCCTATCTCCATAATCAATTGCTGGTATGTCTTCCTGATAGCCTTTTAAAGCAAAAGAAATCAAATAATGCAGCTTTATTACAGGCTGTGACAAGTGAACAGCAAAGTTATCTGCAATACAGATGGTTTTGCATCCTCTTTCTGAAGAATAGATAAATTTATTTTCAGTGCTTGTGAGAGAAGAAAAGGAGTTTTCTGTAAACACTTAAATTCACTGTTCAAATTAAAAAAGGAATAGTTATTCTGATGACTTTCAGATGACCGTAGTTCAGTACAATACAGTCCAGCCCAAGACACGTTCCTGATCATTGTCTCCAGCATTTGTGCAGCATCTGAGCTCAGATGCTGATCTTCTGATTGAGGAAAATTACTGAGCTTTATCACACAAAAAAACTTACATAACTTTTAGGAATTTGAGAGTATAGATTCATTGTGTATATATAGGTTATTTGATAACCTAACCAGGAGGAAGTAATGCTCACTTACTTCCCTGTGACTTTATTCAGTAGCAATTCCTTTGTCAATTGGAAAAAATAATTGACCTGAAATGCTCAAAGCACTATTTCTATCGGTGAGCAGTATTTTTACAAGTAGATGAAACTGTAGATTAGCCCTGGCACACAAGTTTGCTAGTACATCTTCTTGCCTAATACATGAATAGATGGGCCCAGGGAAAGTTTCACTTATTTGTACAAATGTACCAAAAGTAGGAAGTGACTCAGATTAAGACATTGGAAGAATGTCCGTGTATTCAAAGACAAAGATATTTAAAAATAAGGCAAAAAGATCATTTTGCCCAAATTCTGTTAAAATCCACAAACGTGATTTAAAACTCCCAGACTGTGAGGGTCCTCTCTTCTGTGAATGTCACAAAACAACTTAATTTTCTGACTTAGAACCCACCACGTTTAATGTCACTTTGTATCACGTTGCTGAGTTAAAGATAACTGGATTTTGCTCTTTGCAAGCAACTCAGTGAAGTCCCACTGCTACAAAAAGAAGAGAAATCACTGAAAAGGAAAGCAGTTTAAAAGTAACTGACAAAGTACTGGTTTTTTATAAAGACAATGACATTTAAATTTTTTCAAGTAATAGACTTTTAGCAATAGGAGCAACACAACCATATACGGTGTAACTTTACATATTCATATATAAAAGTTATCAGATTGTTAAATTGCACTCATTTATTAATAAATTTACACATCTGATTCAAAACCAATAAAATAGAACACATCGTGAAGCAGGAGAAGCCCAAGTGGGCAAACCAGTGAAGATGCAATTTATGTTTCTGTCTGTTTTCACAGGATTTTATAAGGGCAGGTCTGCAGGCTCCTGTCTGCATCAAAGTCCAGCCAAACCCATAAAACGAAAACAACGTTAAACCACTTCACAAAAGACAGAAATAGCCTTTTAAAGATTCACAGGAGTACTTTTTCTGTGTCTAATCTAAGCAGCCATCATGGTGAGATTGATGGGCACTGGCAGAGATGCATTTCATGAGGCGGCTGTCTGCTCCATGGTATTAGAATGGAGCTATCTGTCTTCATTGTGCTCCATTAACATGCCCCTTAGATCTATCAGGAAAATGTCTACAGTCCTATTTTATAAATTATTACCTCTGACAGTTAAATATTTTAGACCATATTTAGCAATATTACTTACTGATAGTTCTTTATTCACCTACATATTTTTACAGTCTGATTTCTACGTTTACTTGAAAATACCAAAAAAGATGTTTTGGATTATATTACTAATGTGAAGGTATTTCTAGTCTGTGTGTGGTAAAAATGATTATCCACTTGCTTGACTTCAACAATGCAATCTACAGAATTGTTTTCCATGTTGGAAGAAGATAAGTGTTCACTAACTAAGAAGTATCTTCTTTAAAGATAGATTTGCCTGCAGCAGTTCATTTAAAGGTGGACAATCAGCATGTGGAAATTATTATTCTGATTGCTTTTAGTGTTGAACATAAAACAGACATCTGACACAGCCAGTTTGTTTTCATTTTGTTTGGTTTTGTGAGACCTTTAATTCTGTTCTTCTGTTTTGTTCCCATTGATTACACTCTATTAAAGAAGTTTGAAAAATATTGGTATATGACACTCTTCATACAAAATAAATATTTTAAAGAAGTCATCATATTCCAGCTTTTTATCTATGACCTGAAGACTATATAGTCTTTAATAAAATGAAATGCTATTGAATCTGTGTTTGATTAAGTGTCCTCCCAAGCTGCATAAACAGCAGTTGACAGTGTGTTTTTGAAGGGAGAAAAGCAAAGGAGAAAGGGGTGCTTAGTGTTTAATAATGACCAGTGTTTAATAATTTTAATTTTCTATCTAAAGCAAGTAGGTTTTAATCTGAAATGTTGTAGTCTGACTTACTATATAAATAAATCTACTGGTAAATACTTTTTTCTGCTAAATTCCCCCTGGGAAGGCTTTCTTTTATGGAATAAAAAGAGTGCATCTAACAGCAAAGCAGCCATGCCTTTCATAAATAATGATGAATAACGAGGATATATCAATTTTTTGTAAGACAGTGGAGAAATTCAATTTCCCAGAAGCTTTTCTGAAAGAGGACACTGACACTGTCACTGCACTGCCCCTTCTGTACCACTGTGTCAGTGGCCCAGGTAGGATTTCAAGAATACAGGTGTTTCCTTAAAAGTCTCACTTAGATAAACTGGTTCTTTTTGGTTTTTTTCTGGTTTTTGTTCACCTTTGGGGTTTTGTTTGTTTGTTTTAATGCTACTTTCTAGCCTACTTCATGAAGCAGGAAAAAAATTAGGAAAAAGGTAAACAACATGGCATAGACATGCCAAACCAGAAGGTTATCAACCTAACTGCATTGATCAGAGACATAGGGAACGGTAGCTAGGAGGGAAATATTTAATAAGCAATATGATTTTAAAAAAATCACAAGTGTACATGGGAAAAAAATACAGCTTGATAACTTAGGGAGCTATAACCAAAGAATTTAGATCTAATGCAGGTGAAGAAAGGAGTAGAATAACCACAGAAAAACTATTAAGACAATATGTACAGATATCTGTGAGATATGCTTACAGGAAAAGAACTAACCTAACGTGAAGGACTGAGTTTAGAACCACCGGGTCACTCGCTTGTTCTACTCTGAATTATATACCACATCAATTACAGCTGAAGGAAGATAAAAGATTGAAAAAGTGAACAGAATGTGGCATTTGGACGAGGAAGTGTACTAAAATCTTGTATTTATAGCACCAACATATCTCACTGGTCCCTATCCTTTGTTACTGCACATGAGAAGGGTATAAATTAAAGAAACTTTCCTCGCCTAGAGTTTTAAATTTTGAAGCCATGATCAGCTTCCTCTGGTCTGGTGAGACCCCACCTGGGGTCTGGTGGTCAGCTCTGGTGTCCTCAGCACAGGAAAGACATGGACATGTTGGAGCAGCTCCAGAGGAGGGCTACAAAAATGATCAGAGGGCTGGAGCACCTCTCCTGTGAAGACAGGCTGAGATAATTGGGGTTGTTCAACCTGGAGAAAAGAAGGCTCCAGGGAAATGTTATAGCAGCCTTCCAGTACCTGAAGAAAACCTATAATAAAGATGGGGACATACCTTTTAGAAGGCTCTGTTGTGATAGGAGAAGGGGTAATGGTTTTAAACTAGAAGAGGGTAGATTTAGGCTAGACAGAACAAAGAAATATTTTACAATAAGCATGGTCAGATACTGGAACAATTTGTCCAACAACGTGGCAGATGCCCCATTCCTGGAAACTTTCAAGATCACATTGGACAGGGCTCTGAGCAACCCTGCTCGTTGTATTGGTGTTGGACAAGATAACCTTTTAAGGACCCTTTTAACCCAAACTCTTTTAAGATTCCATGAATCCATAACATTTATCAACAAACATCTTAGGTGGGTACTAACTCATCTTTTTTTCATGTGCAACTCCATCTTTTAAGTTTTTCATGTGCGATTCCATCTTTTAAGTGCGTTCTAATACTAAAGTAAAAAACACTAAATAATTTTTTCCTTCCATATACAGCAAGAAATATCTAAATTTAATTCTTTAATAAGAAAATTTTTTTTGCTTCTGGAATAGAAGTGTTTGTAACATTAAACATGCATAGCATTTAGAAAAGGTCTCTCAGAAGTAAGTGCCTTCTTTTTACCAGTCATCATTATAGAAACTCACACAGGCCAATAAAGATGATGATAAAATTCATGAACATAAGCTTGCCTAATTTGGGAATGTAGCTGGTAAAAATGATTTGACAGATGACCTTATTAACTTTTCACAGATAAGCTTGTTGCTTGTATTTTTAAATAATATTTTTCAGGCTAATTTCAAAGATTATTTTAAAATAGCTATTTCATGATGGGTAGGTGAACCTGAACCTGAATCCCAATCTTTCCAGACTGTAAAAAGGATACTATCCAAACTCTTCGCCACTTCGAGCTTTACAACTTCGTTTCTTCTCTCAACAACCTGGTTGAAAAAGCACATGTAGTTCAGTTGATCTACATAAAAGTTAGCACTGGCTATATCAGAACAGGCTACACTCAGGTCATCCAGCATCTTGCTTTAGAAATCGGACAGTGCTAACACCAAGGGCTGATTATACATTATACATTACACATTACACCACGGAATGAGACTAGGCCAAGCCCTTCCATTAAAATTTCACCCTGCTCCCATCATATATTACAAAGCTGATGTGTTCTTACTGTGTGAAATTTAATGGGGATCTCAAACGAAACTCTTTAAGTTTTTTCTCCTATATTATTTAAAGAAAGTCTTAACAAAAGGCTGTGATAACCACTGGCATCCATTTAGCCTGTGTCTCAGGGACCTTGCATTTGATGGTAGTAAGGGCTGGGCTGCAGGAAGGTGGATTGTCTTCCTGGATCACAGGGCAACAATTTGTCACCAAAAAGATGCGATATCTAATTAACCACCTCATACAGAATATCTAATTCAACCTAAAGCCACATGGGCAGAAGAATAGGATATTAAACTGTGAGCAATTTTGATTGCAAATGGATTGTTTGACCCGTGAAAATCAATGAGAAATTGGGAGCCTAAAAAAGAGGTGTAGATGTCAGAACATTTTAAAATATTCCTAGACAAGCAACTGCAAGGGAAATAGTGTTCATATTTAGTGCATTGTGTCCTGCAAGGTCTACAAGTCTTTAATAAACTGAGGCTGATATTATGTCATGTTTGCTTAAACAGATGAGTGCATCAAGTAACCAAGAGAAGACAGTTGGTGTTTTAACAAGGCAGGGAAATTAATAAATTCCTAGCATGCATCCTAGTTTCAAAATCATCAGAAAACTCCCAACTGCTGAGAAATGCTATTTCCTGTTTAAAAGGTGCAAGAGAGAATTTTATTTTTCTTGTCATGACACACAGGAACTGCAAACCAGGTTTAGAGGCAGAAATACCAAGGATTATTCAAATAGACAAAGAAAAAATGAAAACCAACTTGGCCTCAGATGGCTTATGAGGTGGATTATAAAGAATCTCCAATGGGAGACTACACAACTACAGAGAATGAAGGTAATATTTTAGCTCTATGAAGATAACAACTGGTTTTGGGAAACTTAAGGTAACTAATAAATCAGACGTGATATCTATCAGTCTCTGTCATTGTGACTATTGCTAATCCATATCCTCTGAAGAAGTAGGGGAGATATTTTTGAGGTTTGGAGGGAGACTGTGAGTTTTCATATATTTTGATACCCCATATTACTGTCATGAAAATCACTAATGTCTAAGGTGGATGAAAATACTTTCTTGAGCAAATCCCAGTGTTATGTGCTCTGAAATACCAGAGACATACTTCATTTTTTTGAGGATGTAGGTAAAACAAGGCGTTGTTTTAAGTTAATTAAGTTAATTAAGTCATCAAGAGAACAGACTAATAAGGAAATCAAGAAGAGATAATGATAGGCAAGCACTGCCACTTAGATGTTCAAAAACAGAGTAGCAGGTAACTGTCACAGGGAGTACTTTGCAGTTACCAGATGAGTAGATGCAGAAATGTTAAAAAAAAAAGAGAGCAGGGTAAATATCATTAGGAAAACTGTTTTAATTGCATGTACACTTACAGCATCACTGACTAACTGTTATAGGTACTTCTATTTTTGGAGTCCTATTCATATACTTGGGCAGGGCATGTAAGTACTTAGCTATTAAATTTTTGAGATACCATGAATGATAACAAGACCTCATGAATCACTGCCAACCAAACTTCATTATATTACAGAAATGTTGAATGAGTGTTTTCCTGTTCAGCCAGCCCACTCCGGAATTCTTCATTCTTCTCTTCTTATTCCTGAGAAAAAGTGACCCATATTTTATTGAATACAAACATAAGTGTTGCCCAAGTGAGTAATTAATGAAAAGTTTGAATGGCTGTAGATGTATATTTTCTGCCTCAAGACTGTAGGAAAGGATGATTATTTTTTTCCAGTAGTGTACAATTATGTATTTTTTTGTTTGACCTGATATTTTCACACGTCTATACAGCATATGCCAGATATGGAAACTTTTTAAAAGGCGAACATACACACTCATACTTTTTGTGGTGCTAAAAAGTTTCTGTACTTGTGAAAAGGTATCTTATTTCTTATTTACCAGAATATAAATGCTACCTGTAGTTTTGATATTAAATGAGAACTAGTACTTGGAGGTTTGGAGGTTCACCTCATTCTAAACTGTTATTACTGAGACACTGTACCCTTAATGTCTGTGTGCCTTTTTAATTAGGAATAAGAACTGGAAGAAAGGTGTGTCATGTAAATAGTGATGTTTTAAAGGCATAATTGTATTGGTTTTGCATGGCAAGCAAGACTTGAGATAATCATCATCTGATTCTTGTACAGTCACGGGCAACGTGTGAAACAATTTGGTTAAGTCTGATGAAAAAAAAAAGCAGCAAGCAACTAATTATCACATTATTCTATGACTATTATTGTATGGGGTGCATATCTGTATGGGGTGCAGGTGCCCGGGGACTCTAAGAGTGGAGGTAGAAGCTGTCTGGTGCTGAGGGCTAAGGGGAAAACACCCCAGTGAGAGCCAAGGTGGAAGGAGGAGAGAGAGGAGGTACTCCAAGTATTGGAGCAGACATTCCCCTCCAGCCCCAGGAAAGACTTAGCGGGAGCAGATATCTGCACTGCAGCCCCTGGAAGACTCCAGGGCAGAGCAGATTTATCCTGAAGGACTACAGCCATGTTGGAGCAGGGGAAGAGTGTGACGAGGAAGGAGCAACAGAGAGAAAATGCTGTGGACTGACCAGAACCCCCTGTTCTCAACCTCTCTTTGCTGCACAAGGAATGAAGAGGAAGGAAAGGAATAAGAAGTGAGGTCGAGACTTGGAAAAGGCATTTCTATTGGCAATATCTAGAAATCAATAATTCTACTGATGGATAGACAATCATTCTAGATCGACTTGTTTTATATCGCTTCTGGTTTTATAGACTTCTGGTTTATAACACACATAAAAGACATAAGCTATAGTTTAAGTTGGAATTTCCATCAGTAGTTGAAAGTCTGCATGCTTAATTAATATTTAAGTAATGGCAGTTAGTATCTGAATTTCCATGATGTGATTTGAGGATAACAACATTACGGAAAACCTTCAATGTCAATGTAATTACTTCAGTATTACTTATGATTGCTATCTTGAGGACTATTCTTTCTCGGAAAACCTGGAGTGTTAAACTACAAAAGTGATAGTTCTAGTGATTTAAAAAGACTCATATATGTCAATTCTCAGTTCCACCATTTTCTATTTAATTTAAGGAATAATTCTATAATGAAAATTGGACAGAAGTTTCTTAAAATTAGTAATTGTTTTTGAAGTAATATTTTTAGAGTTGTTACTTTTTTAGTGAAATGGGAATACGGGGTGGTTTTTTGTTGTTTGCTTTTATTGACCTCCAAGTTTCCTATGCTGCCAAACTCATGACGTTCTTATCACAAAAGAACAGAAGGATGCAAAGTGGTGTGGGTTGTTTCCTGTTCTTTACGTTTGCACACAGTGCTTCAGAGATACCGCTGCGATGAAAACTAATTGAAAATTCTCCGGAGTTCCTTGTGTACTCCTGAGTGCTCGAGATTCCACGCAGAAATTTCTTTCTGTTAGTCCCCTTGGGAAAGTGAAAACACACAAGTGTTGCAAACTATTATTCCTAGCAAGCAGATGACCTTTTAGGCGTGACCAGTGAGTACTTACTATGATTCTATGTTCGTGTATATTACCTGAATGAGTATTCAGAATGAATGAATATAAATATTCCACAGCAATTATTGTAGTAGTCATTGAAAATGTTTCTATATCAACAATATACTTTCACATATTATTTTAGTTAATCCTTCTTAAACATATTCTTAATGGAAAAGAAATACTTCAAGTAAAAGAGAACAATTATGAAATTCTGTATTTCGTAGACTCATAAAATGGCCTGAGTTGGAAGGGACCTTAAAGATCATTTAGTTCCAAATCTCCTGCCATGAACAGAGACACCTTCCACTAGACCAGACTGCTCAGGCCACCACCCAACCTGGCCTTGAACACTTCCAGGGAATGTGGATGGAGCATTCACAATTTCTCTGGTGAACCCATTCCAGTGTCTCACCACCCTTACAGGAAAGAATTTCTTCATAATATCTAATCTAAACCTACTCTCTTTCAGTTTGAAGCCACCCCCCCTTGTCCTCTCACTACAGGCCCTTGTAAATAGTCTCTCTCCATCTTTCCTATGGTCTCTCTTCAGGCACTGGAAGGCCACAATTAAGTCACCCCAAAGTCTTGTCTTCTCCCAATTCTCTCAACCTCTCCTCATAGCAGAGGTGCTCCATCCCTTTAATCACCTTTAATCCTCCTCTGGACAGTTTCCAACAGATCCATGCCTGTCCTGTGCTGGGAACCCCAGAGCTGGAGGCAGCACTGCAGATGGGGTCTGATGAAAGTACCAAATGCACAAACATCATGAGTTTATGTGTATATGGGCAAATTCTTTACAACATTTATGGATTTCTCTTTTCCCAACCTATTTCTTAAATGGATCTGAGGACAGTAACAGATGGTACTGTATTAGATATAGATAACAGAAGAATAGCCTTATTGCAATTTATGCTGATGATATACTCCCTCCCTTCACTTTCTTCCTCTTTCTGCCTGAATGTTTGTTACAGACGATTAAACAGGTGATGGATGAACCCTCAGCTCTTGGATTTTACTGCAAAGTATACAAAGTTTGAAAACACTGCTATGTGATATGAATTATGAGCCCTTACTGACTAGTTTGCATTTCAATTGGCCTTGAAGAGTTTTACATGTGTGAGCAATAAACAACCCACAAGAATGTTTGAATCTGAAGAAAATAAAAATTCTTTATCAACGGGCTAAAAATAAGAGCAACCCTTACCCTATTTTTCTTTTGGAATATCCAAATGCTATGCAGTGTTTGCTGTAGTTATATGTGTCCTTGAAAAGCACAATGGCAAAACAAATTACATGTATCTCAATTCAAAATTGTTGTTACTGTGTCAAGGAGCGGAACCAGATCCCTTAAGCTATAAAATTCTGCAGGTAAGTTTGTAATTTCAAACATTTGCTTTCCATATCATGAGGTGCACAGTCATAATAGTAGATCTGCAGTGCAATGGGTGTACTGACATGATTCACACCTGCACTGAGTACATCTCTTACCACTCTGCTTGAAATCATTGCACCTCTTGCTGATGACAGGATAAAAGAAGCCTGTAAGTGCTTGCTGCTCTTTATGTTACCGCAAAAAAATACAGGGAAAAAAAAATCACTTATATAAGGGAGAAACTGGAGCTTTATTTTTTTCTTTTTAATTCCACGCTTTGGGGGAGTAGAATAAACTAAAATAAAAGCACCGTAAAATTTGATGAGTGGTTGATTTTCTTGCCTAAACTAAGAAGATTAAAACTCTGTCTTCAGATTGCCCAGGGAATGCCTTTACAAGCCTTTAGTTAGGGTGATCCAACTACTATCAAGAAACCCTGCTGATTTTCTGAAGAAGTAGGGGTTCTATGAAGCACTCACAATGTCAATGAGAATACTTTTCCACTAAAAGACACAGGGCCAAAAGTCCTCTGTTCTGCATCTTTGGGATTTGTGAACTCATAGTATCACTGGGCTGTTGTTTGAATTTTATTTGCTTAGGTTTTTAATATAGCTTTTAAATTAATTCCAACTCTAATATATTGAAGTTTTCTTTAGTTTACTGTGTCCCTAATGGTACTTAAGACTAAGCAGAAGGTGCAAAATAAAGTCTTTGAAAGGCATTTAAAAAAAGCACTTCAATGTTCTTTACCACTCATGAGTTACGTTCATGACTCAAAATTAAATCCATAGAGGAAGACAAATACTTCCTTACTGCTAAGTTCTTGCTAACATCTGTGCTATGTGAATACTTTTGTAATAGTTGTCTGTTCTTTGTAGTAAAGCGTAGCAGGAAGATATAATGTAATGCTTTAATATACTTCAGAATGTCAAGTGATATTCTCTAAAACTTAATTTCTAGTATTTTTTATATTCATTCATTTTTAAATGCCCTGCAAAAACATAATGTTACTAGGATCCATAATAGAGCACAAAATAATTTTTAGTCATTATTTTATGTAAATATACCCAAAGACTAATTCTTCCAAGCACTCTAGTTGCTTTAGAGATTCTGTTATAAACTCTTTATTTTTTCTGAAATGAATGAAGCAATTAATTACCAGCATAAATGAATCTCCTAATAAATGTGAGAACCAAACACAATCAAAATATGTACTGAAATTTTTATATTACAGGAATGAAACACTTTTTTAGAACAAAATGTGTTAAAATACTCTACAGCAAAAATGTATCTTCATTGTATAGATAAATATCTAAAAACAAGTGCCAGATGGTTGTAAAGTTTTTCTGTGTTATTAAGCAGAAACATTGTGCAGAATCATGGCCCCATGATTTCTCTTAGTGGAATCATGGCTTAGGCCTCCAAATCTCCCTTATAACATATAAGGAAATTCTTCCTCACAGTCAAAGGGGAACTCATTACTCAGTGTGAAGTGTGATTCTGGCACGGTCTCTTCTCTGTGAAGAAGTATTAATCATGTTCATCTTTGCTGTAATAAGATGCTAAACACTGTCATTTAGCACTGCAGAGGTATAAAATTAAACCTCTCTATACACTGTTATGTAAAGGCTACATCTCAAAAGGGCAGAAGGCTGGGCCCCTTCATTCCCTTTGATGAGAATACTTTTTCCCATGATGTTAATAATTTCATTTTTATGGATATAGTTCTTTGTGTAATCAGATATAAAGCTTGATCCTTTGTTTATTGCAGGATTGAAGCCAAAGAATATAGCTGTCTATTATTAGATTTCATCCTGGTGTAATTACTTTGGTTAAGGGTACAATTTTCTACAGAAACTGTTCATTTTTCAGTAAAACCAGTAATATGGAATAATTTATAGAATTTGTCACATAGCAGTGCCTAAAGAAACATCTCTACAGGCTTATATGCATAGCAGAACAGCTGTGCCAATTTGAAGGAACTGTAGTGTGTTAACTATATCCATATAATTATATTGGTATTATTTTTGAATGAAAATAAGGCTTAAACGAGCTAAAGGAAAGGTTTATCAAGCTTCAAAGGAAAAACCTAATGGAGTGTGCCTGAAATACACAAAGAGAAAAATTAGCAGGAGATCAATTACAATGCTGGTAAGAATATTAGTGATGACAGAAAGCTTGAAGAGTGTTTTCAGAAAGGAAAAAAAAAAAAAAAGACACCAACCCAAACCAAACAGACCTTGAAACCTGAGCCTACATTTTCCTTACAAGGATCTATGACCCAGGTATATGAGCGAATCCATCGACATCAGTAAGGTTTGCAGATAAGTTAGAGGTACAGAAGTGAAATCTACATCTGGAAGGATATTATTTCTTTGTAAGATTAATAGTATTCAAAATGAGTTTAAAAGGAAGTCATTGACTTTTTCGTTGTAATGCTGTAGATGTCAGATCATGTACCTCTGTTCATCCTTCACATGACAGATCAATTTTGTCATAAGCAGTGCTTTCTTCCCAGTAAAACTGAGTAAGGACTATATGAAAATTGTGTATGTATGATAGCTATATATACTGCATATGTTCAGTTGCATCTCCAACAATGCTGACCTGTTTCACCACATCAGGATATTTTTGAAATGTGATATAAAATAATCTGAAAGGAACTATATCTTTTCAGAAAAGGGACTGCTGCAGGAATAAGTCAATAAGTCAAGCAAATAAGTCAATATTAAACTGTTGAAGCAGTATGACAGTTCCACAGGCAACTGAAAACATAGAATTATTTTTTTTCCAGTTATAAAATGCATACAAGTATGTGACTATATCTGTATGTCAGTATGCATGCAGACACACTAAAGGAATCCTTCCCCACCTGCAGTGCTGTGTCCAGCTCTGAGGTCCCAGCATAGCAAAAACATGGACCTGTTGGAGTGAGCCCAGAGGAGGCCACCAAGTTGATTAGAGGCACCTCTCCTACGAGGAAAGGCTGAGAGAATTGGGATTGTTCAGCCTGGAGAAGAGAAGACTTTGGGATGACTTAATTGTGGCCTTCCAGTGCCTGAAGAGAAACCATAGGAAAGATGGAGAGAGACTATTTACAAGGGCCTGTAGTGAGAGGAGAAGGGAGGATGGCTTCAAACTGAGAGTAGGTTTAGATCAGATATTGGGAAGAAACTCTTCCCTGTGAGGAAGAGTGATGAGGCACTGGAACAGGTTGCTCAGAGAAGCTGTGGATGCCTCATCCCTGGAAGTGTTCAAGGCCAGGTTGGATGGTGCTCTGAGCAATCTGGTCTAGTTAAAGGCATGTTCATGGCAGGAGGGTTGGAACAGGATGATCTTTAGGGTCTCTTCCAACCTAGGCCATTCTATAATTCCATTCTCATTCCTTCCAAAACTTTAGAAGGAGAATGAATAATTTCTTGCATTCAGGCTGGCTTGGTCTGTTAAGAGCCAAAGTAAATAGCATTCCTGCTAATATATGGCGCAAAAGAGAAAGTTTTGGAACTGTATGCTAGGAGTGCAGTGGATGGATTAATCAAAACTCACTCAAAATACCCATTGCATATGTCCCAGATGTGGCATAATGGATGCAGATATATTTCATAGAACAGACATTTGTAAGGGGAAATAGATGAGGAGTGAGGTCCTTATCAATGATGGATGTGTTACATTTAACAAAAAAACTTCCTTTCTTATCAAATCTTTATTATAACTGTTGGTATAAGATAAACCAGTATCATCTTTCCAGTTGTCCAATGAAAAATCTTTAGGAAAGGTTTCGCAAAAGAATCAAGAACAAAACATTGATAAGACAAATATTGCACAAAAATAATCCTATAAACAAAAAGTTAACACATTCTGTATGTTGTCAGGAATTGATCTTTAGTGTGACTAACGTTTTAGCAGGATAATGAAATATAAAAAAATTACTGTTACCAGTCTAGGTACAAGGATGTTAGCATTGGATGCTCAAAGCCCAAGTCATCTAATTATTACAGAAAATTCTCATTACACACTTGAAATCCCTATAACACTGCTAATATTGTTATACATTAACTTTGTAGTATCTTTATCTCCTTTTGGGTGTTCATTCTTCTGATATTTCTTCAGGTCCTAATACTGACATAGCTGGTTTTCTTCAATAATCTGGAAAACAAAAAGACTTGGAAGCAGTTAACAATGAGTCATCCAGGATCTCAGTATTTTGCTAAAAGTGTTATGCTAATGGTGTGAGGTTGACATGGACCTATCTTCGTATGACTTCTTATCTACTTCATAAATCTCTTATATCTATAATCTTCTTAAATTTACTAGTTTCATTAGTTTCTAATTCTATGTTTTACATATTTTTCTTCTCTCTTTCTAATCTCTAAAACTGTTTTTGCCTGACTCCCAGGGTTAGACTCCTACCAAAACCAATAACCAGGTTGCTGTTTTCAGTCTGGGGCTTCTGTCGTCATCTTTTATTTATATTTTTTTATACCACAAAATAGAGCATGAATCATAAAACTATCTGCTGAACCTCAACCAAGTTTCAACCATTGTGAAAAAAGGCTCTGCATCCTTTTATTGTCATAATTTAAACATATTTAGATTGACGCCACATGGTCTATAGGAGTTCAAAATATAGCTGTCTGGTTCGGAGTAGAAAAGGGATTTTAAAAAATGCACTTCTGCTATAATATATGTCACTATTTAAAATTGCTAAACCTAAAGTTAAAATAGTAGTTTTAATGTTAATTTTCAAGTTAAAAAAAAAAGTATTAAAACTTACATATAAGGTCAGATTAGCTCAAAGTTTCAACAACACTGATATTATTTATAATAATTAACAAGCACAAGAAAACCTTGGGGAAAAAAAACAACAAAGCAAAAAACCACCCACCCAAACAAACAACAACAACCAAACCAAAACAAAACAAAAACCAGTCAGAAGACAGATTCAATTTCTTCAGAACTTGAATCCATCTGAAATAAATGCTGGCTTGACTGCCTGAATATGTTGGTTTTCCTGGAGTTACCAAGAAAAAGACACAATTACTTGTTTGTCTATTTCCAGTGCAGTTTATCTCCATAACCCCGGAGAATTCTGCTATTGGTATTCAACCATAACTCAAAATATCTGACAAAGAATATTTTGTAGAAATCAATACTGTCAAGATGCACTGTGACTGTTTTACGAGTAAACTGGGCAGTTTTAAAGTGCTCTAGAAGTCCAGAAAAGCTCTCATTTTGCAAGTGAAAGCACTTGTTTTGTACATTTTTATGGCAATACTTAACCAGAAGCTATGAGGAAAAAAAGATTAATTCTCTTCTTCTTTATATATGCCTCTGAAAAAAAAAAAAAAAGATTCTTCTCCAAAGACTGTGCACTTATTTTTTACCAAACAGCTTACAGAGTTGTTATTTTGGTACTATTAAAAGCAACACTAGTTTTAATCCAACAAATGAATGTACACAGTGGCTCTGATCCAGCACAGTGGTTACTTACACATATATATCTTTGATAGAAATACATAAATTTTCATGTTTTACAGATATACTCAAATGCTTTAACGGTCTAGGAAAAGAAAAAAAATGGTAATAAAGATGTCAGAAGAACTTCTAGCTTCTAGGAGTGCTGTCGAGCAGCACTGTCAGCTTGATAAAGTCTATCAGGCTAAAGAGGAATCAGAGCTCCAAACAGGCTGAAAAGTAGAGGAATAAGAATGACTTCTTTGGTTTTATGTTTTTTACAGTTCTTTTAAGGTCAATCCTACATTTCCTTTTTTTTCTTGATGACGTTGCTGTTGTTATTGGATTTTTATGTCATTATAATTATCTGTTTAACTTGTGCTTCTAAATGCAGACACCAGAACAGCACAGATGCTTTTACTTGTGTGCCTGGCTGCAGATTTGTCCTTTCCATATTCATAGATAACATTGAAGTGTCTCCTGTTGCAATTGGCATTAAATTATCATCTTCTTCATCAATGGAAGTGAACGAGTACTCAATATTTTGTAACAGTAATTTGACATTCCTTTTCTTAAAGTTTCACGTTCTAAATAAAGGTTTTAAAAGAAGTATTTACAACTGTGTTTATGATTGCCACTGGAAATAATCCCAGAGATTGTTTTCAGGTGTGTTCAGAAGGGCTCCAAATAGTATGATAGAAGGAAATTACAAATGATACATTTTCATTTTGCTCTGGCCCTTCCGTAAAATTTTATATCCAATTGTCTATTCCAGAACTTAATGTTAGCAGTTATGTGGATCTATTTGTTAGAAGTATGAATATTTTTTAAGTTTTCAACCACGTCTTCAACTAAGTTACCCCATCTAAATCCAGAATACTTTTTTTAATTTGTGTTAAATTTTGGAAACAAAGCACTGAACAACACTATCTTCTGTTACCATTAAGAAAAACCTTTAAGGAAATCAAAGTTTTATGAATTCTTTTAAAGGTTCAGCTTTTGATTTTACCATAGGGCCTAATTTCACTACCACTTGTGAGTACAGCGAATGATGCACTAACAGGTTTATCAGGTTGGACAAGCAGTCTGATATTAAATGGAACAGTGGAAACCTGTCTTCTTTAAATACCCAGGTGATATGTAATGGCCTGACACCTGAAAACTAAATAGGCATTCCTTCAGACATTTTTTGGATAAGAATCTGAGGACTTTTAATTCTATTTGCAATCAAAGAGAAGTACACTTGAAGACCTGGATATCCCTCTTGATACGCTTGATTTAATTTGTACTTAACCGGTATATTTATTAAAAAATACCACACAAAGTTAATGGCAGTAGGCTCACATCTCTCTAAAATGTCATCTTCTTTACTTTTTTTTTCCCCAAGGCACTAAATTGCGAGTTCCCTGTGAATAGCACATTTTCACATTTTTATAAGCAAAAATTTCAGAGAGTAACAAGCCGACCAAAATCAGAGAGATATCATGAAGTTCCACTGTACAAATGAATTGCTTCATAGACTTTGATGTGATAATTCCACTTCATCTCCCTTTCACTATAAATTTATAGCCAGTCATCCAAGCTACTTCTTACTTAGAAGGGTATCTGCAAAGGGCATTCTGTTCCACCTACAGTAGGTGGCTAAACTAAAAAGGGTACCTCTCCCCTTTGACCATAAAGGATGCCTTAGATGAGTTGTTAGTTAAGTTAATGACTAGCTTTGACCACAAGTTTAGCTTTTAAATAGCTAAAATTAGATCATCACATTTCTACCTTCTGTTTACATTAAAAATAGATTGGTTTTCAAGCACATTCTCTGCTCGTTTGAGACATGGAGTGTTTTTCTTCTCTTAGTATTATTATTTCTGAAATAAATGAAATGACAGAAATGTTTTTCTCTATAAGTTTTTTTTACAAGTTATGTTATAAGACCTGAATAATAAGCATTTTTTCTGTTCTCATCACATATTTCCTCTTGATTCTGACAAGATACAGGAGAAAGAAACCACACAAGGCACGGAAAACTTTAAATATTCTCTTTGATAGAAAGAAGTTTAAGAATATTGGGACAGATTAAGAAATGATGAAGTGAAGTTAATATGACAGTTTTTATAGATGTCAAGATATTGGAATAAACTTAGAAGTATATCAGGCAGTTGAAATTGTTTTGCAAATAACTAGACATCTTAATTGATTTCCAATGGTCCTTTATTGCATGTGTTTGACAAAACCTTCAGTGTTTTGCACTTGTTTGTAGGTACTTTCCTCATATGAGAATAAAACAAATAAAACCCCCACACTTTAAAAACAAACAAACAGAAAGCAATCTGCACAGCATTTGGGTCCCTGAACCAATTTATTTCTACAGTTATTTTCTTACCTCATAATTTTTAATATCTATCACTTTTTTATATGGCTTTTTCTGTGAAAGCAAAGACCCCAGAGTTAAGAAAAAGCTCTCCTGGATTTATGGTTGAATTATAATTCCTTGGATTTATAGTTAGTTTACAATTCACTTCAGATGGTATAATGAAACTAGGCAAAAACCAGAGGCTGTTGAGAGAGAGGACATGAAGACACCCTGGGGTTACAGCCATTTTGGAAGTGGCTGTGAACCAGAACTTGGGAAAAAGGGCAGGAGGCAAAACATGGGGATCATCAGTGAAAGAGCAGATGGCCAGGGGTCAGTCAGGATAAGGATCTGCAGTAAGTAAGGGAAGAACAGTACAAGGATTTGCACACCAAGCACAGCTCCAGGTCATCTGGAGTGAAGCAGTGAAGCACATGGGTGGGTGCTTGAAAAGATGATGTGAAGAAAAAAACTTAAAGCTAAAAGGTGATGGCTGTAAAAAAGCAGCTCTGTGAAAAGCAAAAAAAAAAACCACACCAAACCAAAACCCTAACAAAACAAAGCACACAGACAAAACCCTAAACCTTTATATGCAGGAAATACTTTCATCTGCAGGTGATTCTTTATGCTCCAGGTAGAAATGATGCGACAGAGGTGCAGAGTATTGTATGTGAAATCTTTAAAAACTTACGAGTATCCTGTTTGTGTTGATCCAGATCTCCAAAAAGTAATTTCTAATTTCAACAACTACAGCCAACATGTTATGTGAGGTGAAGTAATTTTCTTTTCTGACAAGAAAGATTTTCTAAGCAAGATATTATCGGGAGCTTTTGTTTAGTTGAGTGTGTGTGGGGGTTGTTTGGTTGGGATTTTTTTCCCATTTTGTCTATTAAATAGATATCTGAATTAAATTCACACACACATGCCAAAAAACCCCAAAATACTTTAAGAATTAAAGTATAATTACTATTGTGCCTAGATTTAAGAGGCAGGTAAGAACTTTTCCTGTTGAAAGATGACCATTTTCATCTGAATATAAAATAAATCTATGATTTATTAAACTTTACATTGTGAATTGCACATTACATATGCAATATATTTTGGTCTATACTTTTAAGGCTACCTTCTATTATCATTAAGACACATGACACAGAAAGAAAATGTCACTCAAGGTATCCATCCCTGCAGTGAATACTTTAGAGAGATGGCAGAAGGTACTGTTACTGCTGTGTATAATTAACCAAACAATTAACAAACAAAGCTAAATCTATGCTAGCAGTTAATCCATAAATTCCTAAGTATTTGGCTCATGTGGTTTGGTTCCCAACCCCCTTGCCAACCACTGCTTGTGGTGCACCAAACCCTTTGGAGTGATACTTCATGTGGCACAGGATCAGGGGCTGTGTACTGCTACTGCCAGAGCTGGTGTTGTTAAACTGTTGAATAGTAACAATGGCAATAAAATTGTGAACTCTGCAGCGTGGGGCACATTTTTACCAAGAGCAATTTGAGGGAATTCACTTTGTTCTGTAACAAAGTCTATGACATTTTTTGATTGCAGAAAGTTGCAGTGGTGGGCAAAGAAAGGAAGTGGTTCCCTAAGGAGGATAATGAGAGCATTTGTGGTTGGAACAAGAGATATGTGAATATGAAAGAGCTGCCTTTGAGGCAACAGGGTGATTTTTTTCATTATTATTATTTTTACAGTGGGCGATAAACCTTGAAATGTGTGTATTTGGGGGACTGGAATATATTTGGACCCATGATAGTGAGTGTATTTTGGCTTTGTGTAATAGGGATGCCTTGAAAAGACACCAGTGAGAATGCACTATTTTAACCACAAAGGCTTCGATATGTTATAAATGTTATTATTTTGGAAGTTATTCAGCATGTTACTCAATTTTATTCTGGTAGAACCTAAACAATGTGGATACATAAAGTGTAAAAAATCCTTATAAAGATTCACTCTTTGATTAACTCCCCCCATAATTAATATCTTGATTGTCTTCAAGATAAAAACCAATTAATGTTGAATCTTCTAAAGTATTTAAGCATTACTTGTACCCTCTTTTATTGAAGTGTCATCTGATTTATTGTGTTTTAAAGTTCCAATTAATCATGTTACTTATTGTTACAGAAGGAGAATTCACAATGATGACAAAGTTTTATACATACAGTAATTTCAGATTTCCTTGCTTTAATAAATATGTCATATTCTATCAAAGATGAGACATCTCCTATAAGAATCCTTTAAATTTTTAACCCCAAAGCACATGACCAAGCTCATTTTGCATATTTCTCGGTTTATTGAAAGTATAAATGTATTGTAAGGAAAATACACAATTACTGTGCTCTAAAAAAACAAACCTAGTACAATATTTTTTTCTTCAGTTAGTGAGAAACTTCATACATGATTCTGTCAGAGGAATTTCTATTTTTCAAAGTAGTTGAAAACACATTTTTATATTTTATTTTTAACAATACAATTTAGATGAGGACATTTGAATTTCTGTGTTTAAGTCTTCTAAGTATGTGAATTTGCTGGTGCACTGTATATTGATAGATTTGTCACAAGCTTAGGTTTGTGAGTATATAGGGACTTCTGTAGATCCATTAAAATACACATTTCAGTCTACTCCATATTGTAGGGGGTTTTTTGTAATTTTTGCTCTAATTTTTAAATATTACTGATAAATAATGGGAAGGCACTTAAAATACAGTCCTGAGATTAGAAAATGTGTATCCAAACTCCATAGTCATGTATCAAAATTATATTTTACTTTCATCCCACACATTTCATTAAGCATGTGCCTGATGCTGTCTTCTGCAGCAATGATATTAAGTGAAAACTTCACCTCTGAAACCAGTAACAGCTATAAATTGTTGAGAAACATAAAAAATAGTTAAAGTGAGGGGTATAATACAGACACATAAAAATCTAGTTGGTTAAAACATTGAAAGACCAAAAATAGTGATTCATAATTTGTTGACAGATCATGTCTTTTCTTATGTGAAGAAGTCTGTATGTGTCAAACTGAAAGAGAGCAAGTTTAGATTAGATATTAGGAAGAAATTCTTGCCTGTGAGGGTGGTGGGGCTCTGGCACAGGTTGTCCAGAGGAACCGTGGATGCCCCATCCCTGGAAGTGTTCAAGGCCAGGTTGGATGGGGCTCTGAGCAACCTGGTCTAGTAGAAGGTGTCCCTGCCCATGGCAGAGGGGTTGCAACTAGATGATCTTTAAGGTCCCTTCCAACCCAGCCTATGATTCTATGATCTTCAAATATTTTTAATTTCAATTTAGGTTTTCATGCGTCAGTAGCTTTACAATTTCCCTTCACAAGGAAATGTTAACATTTGGTAGAAATAGTTATCTAGACATTATTTTCTGCTTCTCAAAATGTGGTATAGATTATTTTTTAAAGTCTTGGAACTCTATAAAATTCATTGTCCTGCAAGTACGGCTTAGTGCCTTTACCTGTACTGAAGCACAGGGCAATTTCCACTAGTGAATCTTATACAGCAAGTTAAAATCACTGTGTTGCACCTTTTCTCCCCACAGGAGTAAATGACCTTTTTGTAGATCTGCATCAAAGAATAGTTTAACATTACAAAAAAATGATTAAAAGATAAATATTTTCAGTTTATCAGTAGGTTTTTTTCAGCTAAAAGGTTATCATCCTTAATCTCTGCAAGTCCTGCTTCTGAAGACATTTGCACTCGTTTTTCTTTTTTAGCTGCCTTTAAAAAAACATATTTATTCTTCCAATGTTTCTTTTGATATTTGACACAGTTCTTCATATACCATGTAGCACAATTTTTTCCCTGTACTAGCATTGGTTTTTATCAAAAATCCTATTTTTAATTGGCATAGTATTAGTTGAGGTTGTTTCCATTTTCTTAAAATCTGTTATTTTCACTTTATTTCCCTACCACTAATTAAAGAAACATAGTCACAGAGCTTCAGATCTGACAGAACACATTCAGTCCTCCTCCTGACCTAGTGATACCCTCTTAGACAAACTGCTCAAGGATAAGTCTTTTTTTATGTTCTAGGGGTTATTTTTCTATTTTTCATTAGTGACTAAGAAACCTATAGAATAGTAATGTTTCCACCTGCAAAAAAAGGGAGAATCTGCACATGAAAATCATATTGTTGAATAATTAGAATATATTATCAGTCAGTCAAAGAGAAGAACAGCAACATTGGCCTCTGTCTTCTCTCAATGAACTGCTGAATGCTCTGCCCTAAGCAGACTTTTGTCTACAAACATTTCCTTCCCATAGAATCACACAATGATTTAGGTTGGAAGGGACATTAAAGATCATCTGCAATCCCCCTTCCATGGGCAGGGACACCTTCCGCTTGACTAGAGTTCCGCAGGGCTCCATCCGACCTGGCCTTGAACACTTCCAGGGAAGAGCCACCAGATCTGCTGTTGGATGGTGGCTTTTATTTCTGACATAAACAATTTTACTCCTTCAGCAATATTGTTTTGACTTGCTGCAATCCAGGCCACAATACCTGAATGCTTTTTTATACAGCCTGGTAAAGCACCTCCAGATTCTTCATCACCTAGACCAGGAGACATCCCAGGAAACACCAACAGAGGCTAAGTAAGTTACAATTCATCCCACAGAAATATTTGGGGTTTAAGTCTCATGCAGCTTTTTGAAATGTGTAAAAGTTTTATGAATTTTTGTAAGCACACATCAGCTCTCCCTCTTTTTGGAGATTCCTATCTAGTTAATGCTGTTTTAAACCATGAAAACTGGCTGTTGAACTTGCTGGACAAGCCATGTTCCAAGCCATAGGAACAAAATAGTGCTTGTACTTTATAACCAGTGATCACAGGTTACAGCAGTAATAAGTGTTTTTTTCAGAAAGATTTCTAACTCTACTTCCAAATGAGCTGACAAGTCTATTCTGCTGATAAAAGGGAATTCAGTAAAACTAAATATGGATCTCAACTGCCATGGCTTGCTTTCCGAAGGAGAGGGATGTTGGCAGTGTAACACTGGCTGCACTACTTTGCAGTGCTTTGTGAACGTCTGTAAAATGCATTGAGTATAAAATTATCACTTCTTGAAAAACTCTCATGGAACCCTTTGCTGGCATATTTAGGTCATCTCATGCACTTCTTCAGTGTTTGATATTTGCAGCCCCTTGTTTCCTTTTGTCAGTAATTGTGATGCTTCTTGTACCTTGTATCTTGATTATTATTCAAAGTTCCTCAAAATTTCTGCAGTGTTAAGACAGTAATCCTTGTCAGACTGAAATAAATCTGAAACAATTCCTTGTGATTTTGCTTTGGTAGGAGAAGATGATGGGTTTTTTTGAAAAGAGATTTAAGTATGAAAATCAAGTTATTACTTTGGAAACATCTGCAGTCCGCTTTTGACCAAAGTAAAAAAATATTCTGTATTTTTTCTTCTCCAACTTCTCTACTATTTTTTTTTAATTTAAAGTATTTAATTTACTTAAATAAGAGACGGACTATGCTTGTGTCTTCCTACAGTTGTTAGTTTTTTGTTACTTGTTTTACTTTCAAGTCTAGTTAATATACATTGCAGACAGTACTTTGGGCTGCCTTTCTTATCAAAACTTGAACATTGGTCAAACCTGTCTTGAAACAACCAACCAGAGAAATTGCTTCTGTTTCATATATGTGTGCCTAAAAGCAGAACTTAAACAGCGTTTTCATGAAATTAAATATTTTCTTTAAATTTCTTACTTTAAATAATTCTAAGAAATAAACTACAAAAATTAGTCTGTACACTCCCTTGGTGTCTAGAAGACTGATAAGAGGAGACTGAAGTCCAGTAATGTTTGAGCCTTTCGAAAAAAACACAATTCCTGTAGTTCTTGCACTAGAGACTTAGCAGTGGAAGAGGAAAAAATTTCCTTTGAAAGTGTTGATTTCTAAAAACATGTCATCAGGCTGGGTTTGACGAAGTTTCAAAGATTTTTCAGACTTCCAAGATATTGACAGAATTGTTTATTTAAAAGTTCTTTTATAAATATAAATATTATTTTTTACTGGTTTTATTTAAAATTCAGAGTTTGGAATAGTTGTGGGATTTTCCACAAAACACGTTTCTTACAATAATCTGATATTTATTCAATAGTATAAATTAAAGAAAAAAATTCCAATATTTATCATTTAAAAATACATTTAATCCAGAATAATACTATTCTCCAGAATAAAAAGAAAATTCTAAATATATTTACTATAGTGGTTTTTGACTTCAACAGTATGTTTTGCTTTGTTTTTCTGGTTTCAGAACATGACTGGTCCCTTAATTCTTTAATTTCTTTCTTTCTGATCTCTGTTAAAACATAGCCTTCAATTGTAGTGAAGGGTGTCCCTATTTCCAATTTTTCTGTGCACTTTTTTCCATTCAAAATCAGACATTCTTATTTGATTTAGAAAGATGCTTTTGTGAATGTGTG
Organism: Pseudopipra pipra; assembly: GCF_036250125.1. Lineage (NCBI taxonomy): Eukaryota > Metazoa > Chordata > Aves > Passeriformes > Pipridae > Pseudopipra > Pseudopipra pipra. The sequence goes on from NC_087550.1 coordinate 13,241,315, forward strand.
TTTTTTGTCCCATTATTGGTCAAGGCCAGGTTGGATGGGGCTCTAAGCAACTTGGTCTAGTGGAAGGTGTCCCTGCCCATGGCAAGGGGGTTGGAACAAGATGAGCTTTAAGATCCCTTCCAGCCCAAACCATTCAATGATTCTATGTACTCCAGCTGAATGTAATAATCTTTATTCTAAGAAATAATCTTAATCCTGCTTTTTGCATCTACTGCATTTTAAGAAAATAATCATATTTGTGAAAGAGACTTTTATGTATTACATGCATACTGATCTTGAATATTTAATACTATACTCACAGCCATAATAATACTTTCATCTCCGCTTCAATATTTGTTATGCTTTTGTGTGTGTATTTTTTATTTCTCTGCAGGTAACTCTTGATTTAACTTAGCAAAAAAAAATAAATCTCATTGTCTAGAACTTGAATATAACAAACATTTTATTACAGATCATGTATCTCTATCCCCTTTCGAAATTATAGTTTTATAGATGCCTTGATCTCAAGGCTCTTCTGTATATCACACTATTGTTTTTGCCTGGCCAGGTTTTCGTAAGGGTGGGGAGAGGCTACACAAGTAGCTTCTGTGAGAAGCTGCCAGAAGCTTCCCCCATGTCCTGCAGAGCCAAAGCCAGCCAGCTCCAGGATGGACCCACTGCTGACCAAGGCTGAGCCCTTCAGAGATGGTGGTAGAGATAACATATTAATAAGGGTGGAAAAAGTCAGCCCAACAAAGTGCAGGTGAGAGAGGAGTGAGAGCATGTCAGAGAAACAGCCCTGCTCACCAAGGTCAGTGCAGAAGGAGCAGAAGGTCCGGTCCATAGTGGAGCAAAGATCCACCTCCAGCAGCTGGAAAGACCCTAAGCAGGAGCAGGTGGATGCCCAAAAGAGACTGTGACCTGGTGGGAAACCTGATCTGGAGCAGGCTCCTGGCGGGACGTTTTGCTCTGTGGAAAAAGGAACCCACACTAGAGCAGGTTTGCTGGCAGGACTTGTGACTCCGTGGGGGACCCACTCTGGAGCAGCTCGTGAAGAGCTGTGGTCTGTGGGAAGGACTCACCTTGGAGAAATTTGTGAAGAACTGTCTCCCATGGGAGGGACCCCACACTGGAGCAGGGGAAGAGTGTGAGGAATCCCACCCACCCCAGAGGGCAAGGAGCATCAGAGACAACATATGATGAACTGACAATAACCCCCATTCCCTGTCCCCCTGTACTGCTGGTGTGGAGAGGAGAGACACAATTCAGGAGTGAGATTGATCCCGGGAAGAACAGAGGGGTGGGGGGAAGATGTTTTAAGATTTGGTTTTACTTCTTACTACCCTGATTTGTTTGGTAAATTAAATGAGTTTCCCCAGGCTGAGCCTGTTTTGCCCATGACTTAATTGCTGAGAGATCTCTCCCTGTCCTTACCTCGACCCAGGAGTTTTCGGTCATGTTTTTTCTGCCCTGTACAGCTGGGGAGGGGAGTGATAGAGCAGATTTGGTGGGCATCCAGCCAGGGTCAACCCACCACAATCAGTCAGTAGTCTTTATATAATCTGGGAGCAAATAACTTGGACAAGAATCATTTGTCTCCAAGAATGCCACCTGAAGTTGTAACAACAGTGCACTTCACATAAAATACATTTAAATCCACATAAACAGAGAGATAAAATAGTTCTATTCCACAGATCAAATTCTCCTGCTCTATATTTCAGCACAGCTCCCATGGGCACCCTTATGACATAATTTACATCTGAACACAGTTAGTCTAACTTAATTGCAGCTTTGTGTATAATTAATTATATTATCAATCTGTCTCCTTAATGTTCATTTGGATTTACAAGTTTTTATGATATTAGGTGAAGAAATAGGAATATAAAAAGCTGTGAATTCTTACCTTGGATTTTAAAACATCCAGCAGGTTTGGACTCATGAGGAGAACACACAAGCAGGGAAGACTGCAGCTAAATGTGATTAGGAAACATATTTTAATTTAATGTCTTCCCAAAAACTTCTTTCAGCAATGTGGTGTCTTTTTTCTACTTGTGTTGTCTTTCTTCTTAATTATTGTGATCTTTAACAAAAAGTAGGGGCAGGTGGGTTTATGAGAAGAGAGGTTTTCAGAAAAATGTTAAGATAAACATGGTAAAATTATCACTTTGGCTTATGTTTTTCTGTTTGCTTGTTTTGATTTTACAATGCAGACAACCTCATGCATATTATGGTTTCATGTATATCTTAGTCCTCTGCCTTAGCTGCTGTATCTGCAAGCTGTGTCCTCTTACTGTAAATTTATACTTTTTGCTTTCAAATAGAGTGGCCTTGTCTCTCAGTGATAGGAACTGATTAGCAAAAGAGCCGTATTGAAACTGTCTGATGCTATTTAGTTGTCATCTATCCTGTTTTTAGACTAAAAAACCTAAATAATATTTTGAACTATAGTTTCATGTACCTTCAATAAATTCCTGTGAACTGAGAGAGCATTCACATTGATGGGTCAAAGCACAGCACTTGTGTTCAGGGACCTCTGTTAGAAAGTGCTTCCGAGGTACATACAATTCCCACCAGAAATTATAGGAATGTGCTATTAAGCCAGACACCCTTGTTTCCCTTTAAGGTCTGCACCGAGGAAAAGCCAATTAATCACAACCTAACAGAGAAACCTAAAATAAAGCAGAGTATAAAGGGAACCATAGGTTCTGAGGTGCTGATAGATGGAGATGTTTGAACTTCAGTAAGGTGAATTCCTACTCAAATATCCTCAATTTACACCAATGTTATCTTAAAACAGATTTTAAGCAGTCTCACCATCCAATTAATTAAAAAATTGTTTATGTAGTGAAAAATATCTCAGACTAGAGCACCTAAACTGTCACAAAGGAGTAGGTCAGGAAGAATTTCTTCACTGAAAGGGTTGTCAGGTGTTGGAACCATCTACTCAGGGAATGCCAACCCTGGAGGTGTTCTAGGAAGAACTGGACATGGCACTTAGTGCCATGGTCTAGTTGGCGAGGTGGCAATTGGTCAAAGGCCAATTGCCAATTGGTGATCTTGGAGATCTTTTCCCACCTTAGTGATCCTGCGATTCGAAGAGTGTATTCCCCAAAAGCATGAGAAGGTTGTACACTAGAAACAGCTGGACACAACCACTCATGCACATTACTACTTTCACCTGCTTTTTGTATTTACCCCTCTGTGATTGCTGCTACCATCTCTTTCTCACACCTCTTAGGACCTCTTCTGCAGGTGCTCACTTCACACAGAGGGATTCTGGCTCAGACACCTCTGTGCTTTGTCCTTTCTTGGGATGCTCCTCAAGGACTTGGTGCATAGAGGGAGCCACAACACAACCCTGTTGCCTCTGCTGCCAGAGTCTAGGAAAGTTTCCCTTGGGAAGTGTTGCTGTAACAGGAGAAGGATCTTTGTGTTTTGTGAGCATTACCCTGAAAAAGTGCAACAAAGCAGCTAAGCCAAGAGAAGTTTTATTGGATGCTGACTCAACAGTGTCTGGCTCTTCCACTGTGTTTTGTCAGTAAATAAGTTATGGGAGATACACTGAAGGCCTAAGGTCATCCAGGAGTAATATGAGGACTAGATTAGAGATCTCATGAGTCAACCCTCAGTCATTTGTTTAATAAACCATGGTGTCTCTGAACCAATGTAATTAAAAACTGTGGCATGACATGTGGCTTTAAAAGAAAACCCACTCAGCAAATTATCTTTTTTTTCATTTAATTTTGTTTATCCTTTGTAGGTCCCTTCCAACTCAGCGTATTCTGTGATTCTGTGATTACCAGGATAAGCATTTGCAACTTAGCATTATCTCCTCAGAAAGCTGTTGCTAATATCTTCAGTGATTTCAGCACAAAGAGAAATTAAAAGAAAATCCACTACTCTGCACTGAAGAATTTACAACTAAGTGAGAAATAAAATATGTATTTCAAGTTAGGATGTTTATTATTATACCTTGTCATTTTAATGGAATTTTTAAGATAAATATCCATTTTAGAATATAACCTCTGCCCCCATCTACATCATGTAAGGATATATAACACCAAAACTTAATTCTATAGGTATATAGCAGTAAAATGCTGAAAAATCTGTTCAACTACATTGAAATAAAATCCAGTACCTAAGATAGCTGATTGTTCTCATCAGTAAAACTTGTGACTTTTATACCTGCAGCAATGTACCAGGTAACTGTGTAAATATCTACATTCATATGCATCATTTCATACACTTTTAAAATACTCAGATGTCTCTTTCACCAGAATTTGAGGATGCACGTGGTTTTAATATTTGCTGACATAATTAGAAGAGAAGAGCCATGTTATTTTTTTTTTAAATAAAACTATTGTTTTCTCAGCAAACCAGATTCCATTGGGACATCAGTTATGCTATATATGCCATATGCCACACTATATAGTATATATGTGGTGTGCTTATGGTTAAAACCCTTATTCTGGGCAAAAGCCAAACTGGTCATTCATTAGTATTTTTAACAAGTATTTCAACTGTAAGATTTTAGAAAGAAATTAATTTATAGGCATAAGATTTCTAATTTATCATCACTTTCACTTCAGTTATTTAGTGAAGTAGTGGTGGAAATGAAACGTGTACATGCTGTGCAAAACTGATGAGTGTATCTGCATGCTGCCGTTCTCTAGACAATGAAAGATGGATAAGGCAAAGTGGAAAGAAATTGTCTTACTTCATCTAGGAGAACACTTGAAGAGCAGCCTTCAGTAATTGCAAAAGGCTTAATACTAAAGCATTAACAAAAAGAGAAAAAGATCTGTTGAGCACGTTACATCTCCCTTTAAAAGTGCAGATCAAATTCATAATATTTTTTGAAGTTATTTTTTTTAAATGGCTTACATTTTTCTTTTATCACCCAAAAGCCTGTAAGACAGAATCCAGCAAAAGCATGCATTACTATCTGTCAGGTTTGCTCCTGTAAAATTATCCAGATTTTCTAACTTCGTAGAAAACATCTCACGTATCTCAAACAGAGTGTCTGTAGACAGAAAAGGAAAAGAATTTAGGGCTGAAATCTAAGCTATGTCTTTTGTACATAGTCTTCTCCTGTCTAGACTAACGTTACAGAGGTGATCAAAGACAGCCAGCACAGCTTTATTAAGGGCAAGCAAATCATGCCTGACCCATCAGGTGGCCTTCTATGATGGACTGACTGCAAGGGTCAAAAACAGAAGACCGACTGATTTCGTCTACCTAGAACCTCTGTAATGACTTCAAGGTTGTCCCACAGGACATCCTTATCTCCAAGCTGGAGAGACATAGATTTGAAGGATGGACTAATTGGTGGATAAGGAATTGGCCAGATGGACACAGCCAGAGAGTTGTGGAAAATGTCTCTCTGTCCAGGTGGAGGTGTTTGGTGCCCCCCAGGGCTCTGTCCTAGGAATGGGGTTCTTCAATACCTTTATCAATGACACAGACAGAGGGATTGAGTGCACCCTCAGTGAGTTCACAGGTGACACCAAGCTGAGCAGTGCAGTTGACACAACAGAAGGGTGGGATGCCATCCGGGGGCCCTGGACAAACCTGAGCAGCGAGCCCATGGAAACGTCATCAAATTCAACAAGTCCAAGTGTAAGGTGCTGCACCTGGTCAGGGCAGTCCCAAACATGAGTACTGACTGGGAAATCAGCTCCCTGAGAGCAGCCTGGCAGAGAAGGACTTGGGGATTCTGATGAAGGGAAAGCTGGACATGAGCCAAGAGTGTGCACTCGCAGCCCAGAAAGCCAAGTGTGTCCTGGGCTGTATCAAAAGAGGTGTGACCAGTAGGTTGAGGGAGGTGATTCTCCCACTCTACTCTGCCCTGGTGAGACCACAGTAGGAGCACTGCATCCAGCTCTGGAGTCCCCAGCACAGGAATGACATGGACCTGTTGGAGAGAGTCCAGAGGAGGCCACAAAGACAATCAGAGGGCTGGAGCATCCCTGCTATGAGGGCAGGCTGAGAGCGCTGGGGTTGTTCTGCCTGGAGAAGGCTCCAGGGAGACCTTATTGCAGCATTTGACCTATTTTGACCTATTGAAAGGGGCTTATAAAAAAGAGGGAGAGTGACTTTTTACACTAGGAGATAGACACAGGGGTTAGATATGGAGGAACAGTTCTAAACTAATAGAGGAGAGATGTAGGTTGGATGTTTGGAAGAAATTCTTTACTCAGAGGGTGGTGGGGCACTGGAACAGGTTGCCCAGAGAAGCTGTGGATGTCCCACCCTGGCAGTGTTTAAGGCCAAGTTGGATGGGGCTTTGAGCAACCTGGTCTAGTGCAAGATGTCCCTGTCCATGGCAGGGGGGATTGGATTAGATGATCCTTAAGGTCCCTTTCAATCCAAACCGTTTTATTAATCTATTATTCTGATTCTGTGACACAGAAGAGAGCACAACAGTGATATTTCCTAGTGTGTCCAGGTGAGAGTGTGTGTGTCACAGCACTATATTGTGGCACACACCGGATCTTTGCTCCTGTGCTGCTGTCACAGAGACATAGTCTCCACCTGCCTCATGGGATTTTTTACCAAGTGAGGTCAAGGTTCACATTTATCCTTGATTTTAAGCCTCCTTGTACTTTTTTATTTTCTCCTCGCCACATTTTGTGACAGCATGATGCCTACAATATCTTGAATTCTCTTTTTTTTTTTTTTTTGATCTTTTATTTTTTTAAAACTTAATAGGAAAGTACAGTTCTTAGGAGAACCTTTCTGTCAGTCAGCCATGTATTAGCATCTTCTTTTCATATTCCTCATCATTCCAGAATATTGTTTTCACCCTCTCCATTTTAAGAGTAGTGTTAGCTAAGAGCAATACAGATGAAGAAGGAACATAAGCTTTTCTTTTCTAGATTGTTGTGTAGAAGAAGAGAGCTTCAGCTACCACTTTATCATTTTAGAGTCATGCACATTTAATTATAGACCTATTTCATGGCTATAGTCTATGCATTCAAATGCATATAGATATATCTCTATATAGATAAATATATATTCTTAAATACATTGAGTTTACATACATACATGAAGTTAAAATTACAATGAAGGACAAAAATTGTTTGCTCTTTAATTGGAAAATTGGTTGTTAATATATCATTGCCTGCTGTCCTATAATTGTCAGAGAAATTGTTTTTTTCTTCTGTGGATTTTTTGGGTTTTTTAGAGGAAAAGGGAACCTTTTGTTTCCCATCTCCAAGCTGTGCAACCATAAAGAATATTTATGTTTCAGTTTATCCTAAGGGATAAATAGCAGTTAGGTAGGTAACTCTAACTGAATTTCAATGAAAGTTAGGACATCTGTGCCTTTGCAAACTTTCCCCCCTCCCCCTAGAATCTCAGGTTTTTAGCTACTGAACATGCTTTCCCTTAGTAACATTAGGGAGCACTCTTATAATTAGAAACTTGCAATGAAATCTTAATGAGAAACATGAGACAATATATCATAATCTAATATAATGATACCTATTAGAGTGTTAGAGCTCAACTCATCAGTAGTATACTTATGAATACTTATCTTCATTTTTAGGGAATTTTTGTAGTTTAATGGATGGGTATAATCACCAAGAAGACTGGAAGGAATACCTGATTGCAGACTGACCCTGAAGCAAATTGTGATATAATTCATGTTTCAGGCAGGACAGGACTAGTTTACTGAGGGAGAATAAGACTTTTTCATCTCAGTAGTTACAGCTGTATAGTGAGAAAGTTCAGCAATTCTTGCAACCCTTTTATTTTATCACAACAACAGTACAAATAGGCAGAGAATGTCCTTTATTGGCAGGCATGTGGACAGAATGACCTGATCAGTATTCTCCACCTTCACATTTTTGTGTCTGATAACAATAATAGACACCTGGTAGCTGAGATTTTTAACACTGTTTTGGAAATATATTGCATATATATTAATCAAAGGGTTTTTCTTTTTGAATTATAGATCAGAGACAACAGAATGATAAATAATACAAGAACAAGGAAGTTTCAGAAAAGGGTTCCATAAGCACAACAGGATATGCTTTCACATCTGTCTAAAATATATTTTTATGAAATTCCTGGAGATGAATCTTTTTAGAGCACTCACATATTAGTATGATTAATATCAAGAGTCATTTGTCAGAATTCACAAGCTCTGTCTATTGCAGATAGCTGTCATGAGGTTTTTAAGCATTAATAATCCTCTGTACTGCAAAACATTCAGACAATGTGATTTTAGTAGCTTACAGTGAATGAAAGAATAGCAGTATAGCAGCCAACAGCCAAAAATGTAAAAAGATTCTTTTTCAACATTATTATTTTTTCTTGTAATATATCCTTTTGTCCTATTGCCTATTTATATTTCTATTTCCCTTTTTCTGCTACTACTCCTTATCACTTTTCCCTTTCATCCCTTTCTTTTTTTCCCTTTCTTAATTATTCTTCCTCTTTCTTCTTGACACTCTTATTACATTTATTTTTATAAATCTCTTTGGAAGGGAGAGAACACTATTAACAATCCTGAGATTTTCAAACTTATGAATTTCCAGTAGTGAATGTCTTTTATATCATAATTTTACATTAAAGAAAATAAGTTGGAGCATGAAAGCATGGCTTAGGCCAAATGCTAATTTCCCTTTTAAAGCTGCTGCTTCAGTCGTAGTTGCATTAGAGGAATGGAGACAATCTTCTCCTGTTTGTAGCCAACACTGCCTCTGGTCCCTCTTTACTCCTGTGCTCAGTAACCCTCCTTCCTGCTCTTTGTCTGGGTCAGTTAGGTCAGACAATTTGAAAATACAGGTATAGTGTGAGAGTGCAGCATAATTATTTATTGGCTGATACAGGCATAGTAGATATCTTGGATGAAGAAGCTCCTGGACTAAGAATTAAGAGGCTCACTGGCACTGATGAAAGACTTTGGAGTTTGTTGACCAGTCAGTCATCAATCATTCAATCAATCATCAGCCTCTATTGCTACTTGCAGAGCCTTGATGTTGCTGAATTACTGTCTTCTGACTCTACTTCGCAGATGCCACCCCAAGGGTTTTATAAATTTTCATATCAGTATTTTCCCTTTTGAAAGTCTGACCTGCTCCCAGTGCTCCAGCAGTGACACTTCAGAATTTTTACTTTCCTTATTTCGTATCACTTCAGCTCACATACTTTCTCATGCCTTAAAACCAGGTTCCCAGTACTACTGAGCCAAGGTCACAGGGCTGTAATGCTCCAAACACAGCCTGGGGACACACAGACAGCTGAGTCCTTAGGAAGAAGGTGACTTCTGGTCCCTTCCTCAGCCTGCAGGACCTGCCAGCATCTCCAGTCCTCTGGCAGTGCCTGTGGAAGCAAGGGCTTCTTTCTCACATTCAGCCACTGTTTCTGTGCTACAAACAGCTGCTGTTCTTTCTCCAGAGCTTCTGAAATCACAGCAGCCACAGTTAATTCTTGTTCAATTTGAGCCCCTTAAGCAGGATCATTTCAGTTATTCTTAGATTATATATCTTATTTCTGTAAGCCTGTAGAAATCTCCTCCTGAAGAATCTCTCCTACTGAAGAAATCTCCTCCTCTGCAGCATGTCAGCATTTCCCTCTGTCTCTGTTGATTACATGTGTTGTTTTTTTTAAAATTCTATGTGGAAAAAACCTAACGTAGGAAAAATGTATAAAATTCTTCTTGTTTTGGGAATTGCAGGATTCAGGAATTTTAGTTATCCTCTCTTGTTGGTTTCCTAATCTAAAATCCCTATATTAATGGTACATAAACAGGAATTAATGGTTGCATGGGTCTTATCATTGCACATAGTTTTAGCAGCAGATTCTCACTGTCACATAACTTGTTCCACCAAAGTATTTAAGTTTAAAGAGATTGTAAAATGGAGCAGAATAAAAATAAATAGACACTTGTTTGAATTTTGGGTGAAAAAAAAGTAAAAATTGTTTTGGGAATTAAAATGTTGTCATTTGCTTATTTAAAGAAAATTGGGGTTCAGGCTACTAAAAGTAAGAACAATTTTTTTTCCCCTATTCCTATTGCTAAAAACTATTTCATTTCCTAAAAAAAAAAATTTAAAAAGAGACTAAAACAGAGAAAGGGCAGAGCAAATGCTGAGATATCAGACAGAATTTAAGGGACAATGACTCTGCCAGTAAGGACTGATGAGGAACATAGTTATTGCCAGTTATGCTATGCCTAAACACGAGTGCAGTGTCCAGGGGCATTTTTTACCTGCCCACGGGTGAAGTAGCTTATGCCCTCAATTCAGTCCAGCCAGATCAGAAACTATGAGGCCATATTAATCCATTTCAAGGTGAAAATGTTTTAAAAATCAAGCTAAATGCACCTAGTTTTTCAACAGGCTTATATATTTTCCATGTATTTCTATATAAATGTTTTTCTTTACTTCCAAGTGCCATACAAACTCAGGTATTTTGAGCAGCACCATTTGTTCCATATGCTCTATGACATGCAGTTGCACAGCAGCAAAAAGTATGATTTCAGCCATGGGCAGAGGTCTCAAAGGTATTTCTAGATATCTGACTCAGTTATTGATAATTATGCAGCCATAAATGCATGGAGTTCAGCATTTAATATGATTTTACTTCCCCCTCTACCCTCAGCTCTGGGGGTTTTTTTCTGTAGTTCCATCTGAGGGAAACTTGTACCATATGTTTCCTTTTTTATACTGGTCTGTAGGACTTAGATTAAGGAGAATCTTAATTATCTTAAGTCACAACAGTCATGAACAGTGACTGCTAAATGTACTGACAAGAATTTCTGTCTAATTAGTTGTATTTAATGACAATTATATCACTAAATGAATAATGGAAATCTTAAGAAAGAAAAAACTTTGGCTTATCAGTAAGAATTCTATGGGAAAAAAAAAGTTTTCACTGATCCCTGTTTCCTGAGATCTTTAACTCTCTGTTGTTGTGAATCCACCCTCCATTTCATCAATCCTCAAAAGGACCTTTGTCCCAAATCATAAATAATACCTTTAATCATTTTAACAACAGGCACAACCACAATAAGGTGCCTAAAGGGGGACAAAAGGGAGGTAAATTTTGTCAAAATGAAAAAAATGTAGTCCTACTCTTACAAAGGTATGGTTAGGACTCTTTTGTGTTAACTCAAAACAACATGGTTTCTTCAGATTTTCTTTCACAAACCTCTCACTTATCCAAAAGGGAACCTTTGAAATAATATTAGGAAAGCATTCCTTTAAAAGTAAAAAAAGATCATATCATCTTTTAATAGTAAATTTCTAACAGGAAAAATAGGGTAACTTTTAAGTTGTATCAAGCTGTGATATTCTAGTTTCATTAGAGTGTTGATTTATCTGTAATATATCTGTTTTGACATCGAAGTCAAATGGAGTTAGATGTATTAGGGATTTCAGACCAGTTCCCAAATTCATCAAATACAGAAAACTGGTAGGAGTTCAGCTGCAAACTCTTCCATTTCCCTGATGATGTGGTAGACAAAAATTCACAAGGGTCATCAAGGTAAATCCTCAAGCGAATATTTGTGTCAATATTTAGTCCCAACTGTTTCTTTTGCAAACAAAAAATTACCTTCTATAATGTCTGCAGAAATGAAAGAAAGAATCCATGAAGTTGTCTACAAATTCTATTCTCCCAGAAAGCTTTGGGATTTTTAGTATCCATAGAAACTATATAATATATAGCTTTCTATATGTGAAAAATTTTAAGAGAATATTCAATTGGAAGATAGTTACACAGGTAATTAAAAAAGTAAATCTTTCTTTATTTGTTGCTTGCAGGTCTTCAGGATTGGTGACAGACTGGATTTATGAACTTCTCACAACTAATCAGTAGTTGAGAGACCATGGTACTAAGCAGTGGATCAGCCTTTGAGGTCTAGGGGTATTTCTAAATCTGTAAAAGGTGACTAACAAAATCCTTTCGAATTTTGATGGTTTCTCACATTTCCTCCCCACAGGTCCTAACATCCTCTGGAAACATTAGGTAGCAACAGATTATGATTGCTATTTCCAATCAGTAATCATATCCCATCTGTCCTCGTTGAGCAGTAACAAATAATTTGCTTGAAAGAAAAAATAAAGAGGAAGCTTCAACCACCTTGCTTAGGATGAAATCACAGATAAGTTTAAAACAAACAAAAAAAAAAGGGCAAAACTCTGTAGGGGTGAAAAAAAATTGTACATCCAAATATATCATCTTTGATTGAAGCCTTCCAGGCCTAGAAAATTGGACCATGTGTCATAGGACTTTTGCTCAGATAATTCCTATTCATTTTGTCTGCTTTTTTTCATCTATCTCAAGAATACTACAAATTCTTAATAATGTTATTATCTGCTAACAGCTGCTTCCTACAGCAGGATATCTTATTTCTGTTAGTCTGTTAGAAACTTTCTTAGCCACAATTTTTCCCACTGCTAGGAGTGATCTGCCTATTCTCAGTTAGGGAAGTATGAAGAGTTCTTGAAGTTCTTGAAGCCTTGAGAAAAAGATTGACTACTTATTTTTCAATACAGTGTGCAGAAGGAATTTTTTCTTTAACACATTATATACTAATTTGCATGATGTATACTCTCAGATATCCCTCAGTGAGCCACAGGGAGAATGTTTTTGGAAAGGTGATGGAGAATGTTTTCTCACAAAGGCATATAGTGATAGGACAAGGTGGAATGGCTTTAAACTGTTTACATTAGACATTAGGAAGAAATTCATTCCTATGAGGGTGGTGAGGCACTGGAAAAGGTTGCCCAGAGAAGCTGTGGATGCCTCATCCCTGGAAGTGTTCAAGACCAGATTGGATGGGGCTTGGAGCAACCTGGTCTAGTGGAAGATGTCCCTGCCCATCTCAAGAAGGTCCCTTCTGATCCAAACCATTCTATGATTCTAAATATAATTTCATCTGCATTTTATTTACCGAAGATCCAAGGTATTGAAAACACTTTCAAATTGAGAAGTGTTTTTGATTGAGTGAAATGAGGCACTTTTTTCTGGTTTGCATTTTTTGATTGAAAGATTTCCGTTTTTTCAGTTCTAAGGCAGGATTTTTACTAGTTTATGTCTTTGTGACTTGAGTATCAACATCTGTGCTTATCTTTAGAAATGTCATTCATCATTCACAGTGTGCACAAATGCTCATTAGAAAAACTGAAGACACCAGAGGAAAAACTAAATAAAGGAAGCAGAGTCAAAATCTCAATTCGAAATAACAAAATATCAGGAGATTTTCTTTGCCATTTTCCTTTTTCTATGGAGAGTATATTAGAAGCTCTTTTGTCTTAGGTGAAGGTTAGCAATCACTAGTAACTACTATCAAGATATTAATTAAGTTTTGTAACATTTAAACACTTTGAAATTTAGAAAACCTACAAGTTATAATTAATTCTTCCATAACCTGTCTCACAAGTGTTAAAAACTCTATTGTTACCTTATCTAAATTCAGAAATGTTTAAAATAAAAAAGAGAAATCATGGAAAATACAATGAAGAGTGGTAAATTCTGTATTTAATGTGAGTGTGTAGAGGCAAATTAGAGTGTTAAACCCTTAAATTCTAATTCTTAATGAGTGGGGCTTGTAAACTAAAAAGCTTCTTTCTGTGTTGTGTCCTTATAAGTCTAAATAAGGTTCAGTTCTGCTACTAGAAGCTTATTTCATGGCTCTACCTCCATTTTACTAATTTTAGGGGGTAATAAGTTGCTAATTTATTAGCAATCTGGAATGAATATTTGCCTTTTGAGGTTGGGAAAATGATGTTAAAGTACAGCAAAGAGGGTCTTGCCTTGTTAACTGTGATGGAGGGAGAATAAGTTGGACTTGAAGCACATAATACCCACTAGACCAGCTGGCTCATGCTCAGCTCTGCAGTTCCTCCTTTGACGATTCAGAAGTATTCACCAGTATGAGAATTCTGTCAGTCCTGAGCATACCAGACAGTTTTTCCCTTCTCTCATCTTCTATTTAACAAAATATTATTGCTAGCTGAAGAGAGAGAATAAGAATGTAAACAATACTTCAATATACTGCTTTTATGTTTGCCTTAAACCTTCATTTACAGTGAATATGACAGAGATAAAAAGGAAGTTCTTTTTTTTTATGCATTAACAAAAGTCAATAAATGCTTTTTCTGAACTGGACAAAAAAGCACCAACAAAGAAGATTTGCAACCAAATTCTGCTGATGTTACTTTGTGTCTGGGAGAGGACATTAGCTATAATGATATATCACATTGTACTGTACAGCAATAAGCACATTCTCAAGTACTATGTGACCTAATTTTTCTCTGTGTTATTAAAATAGAAGAAATTCAGAACAAAATATTTAAAACTGCGTATCCTTTTATGCTGACACCTCTCTGAAAGTATTTGTGACTATCCGTTTGACCCTCTTTGCTAGCCCTCTTCAGAATGGTGATTGGAAGGTTTCTAATTGCCCTAAATCCTCACACTTTAGGAAATAATCAGGTTTTGATTGCGACAACATTGTACATTTCTCATTATGAAAATACTGTTTTCGTTACTGACTTTGCATGGGAAATGCACATTTGATATGAGAGCAGCCTTTAATAATGGGAATTATTAAATAATTTAGTTTAATTATTAAATTATTTTAAAGTAAAATCAAAGTTGACAAAACTGTTAATATTTGCAAAACTGTTTCACAGCATAATAGACACTATGCAGTTTTTTTAAACTGTAATTTTATCCACCTAAAAAAGTGCTTGTGAAGGAACAAACAGGGCACTACTCATCCATTGTAACAGAGTGCAGAATTTTAGACCAAAAGTAATCAAATATGAGAGAAGAATGTCCACCTATGGTTTTTGACATTTAACACCTAGCAGTTAAGCTCCATTTTCGTCTCATGTAGTAATACATATGCAACTAGAATCTCTAAAATGTACTTTTCATCAGCTTCTTGGAACTATCAGCTGATATTTTGGATCATCTTTGCATTATCTGGTATACAGGGCAAAATTCAAATTCTAGTATGATTCCATGGCTATTAGTGAAGACAAGAGTTTTATTAGAAATAATCAATTTTCTTAGAAAAGAGGTGAAAAAACAAATCAAAATATGTATATATAAAGTGAATTATATCAAGTGCTTAGAAAATCCTCAGATAAATTGCAATTTAAATTACTTTTATTGTAGAAAAGAGTTTTCAGGAGAGTTTCTATTTTTCTTATACAACTTCAGATAGCAATGTCAAAAACAATGTTCCTGAGTAGATACAATAAGTACCTGAGAATGTCAGCTGTCAAAAGGTCAAGAAACAAATAATTTTATATTCCTGGTCTAATCAGCATATTTATGACTGAATGTGAGTATTCAAGTTAGACATTCAGATGAACTGCATTCCCCAAAAAGAGAATTTATATAGCTAATATACATACACTATTCCTTCACTTTAATTCGTGCATCTTAAAATCCACACAGCCTTGAGGGTAATATCATCAGCACATTGTACATACTTCAAAAAGCTTCCCCTGAGGTCTTCTGTATCTAAACTATGTTGACTATGCCTGAAAGGTCTTCCTTCCATCATGGATTTAGTCCACAAACTCCTAAGTAACTTCTGTTGTCTTCTGCTGTACATCTTTTAACCTCTCTTGTGAATATCCATCCACTAATGTTGTGACCTAAGCCCTACGTAGTGTTTCAGATAAAAACTTGTCATTGTGTTACTCAGTTCTTAAAAAGTATCTCTAATTCACATTCTGCTTTTAAGAGGTACATTTCTTCTCTGAGAGGGAAAACTGACACTTGGGAGAGCCTTACAAAAGATACACATCTCTTGTATCACATAGAAATTTGATCTTGGGATCCTCAATGGGACAACATTCAAATATGTTTAATGCTTTCATCAAAGTCTTTCTGCATGTTCAGAGGAATGAAACTGCAAGAATTATCCCAACCCTTGTTTATTGTTTCTTCATGTTATTGTGTTTGGCCAATGGGGTGATTCCTCACCACATATTTTATGAACCTCCACAGCATCATGGTTTATATTTCAAGCTGAACACTTTGACTTCATATTAAGCAAAACACTTAAAGAGGCTGTCAATGTGGTAGCCAAGTTTTTTCTGCCTTCAATACTAATCATAAGTTAATCCACACTGAAATATTAAGCAGAAACAGTAACGTTTAGACATTTAACTTCCTTCTGCTTATACACCAGATCTGGTAAAAGACAGTCAGAATATGTTCAACATATTTGAATCTTTAAAACTTGTGCACACCTTCAGGTTTTTTCCTGTCTTCCACTAGGAAAATCTCCTTCAATTTTAAATTATCTTTTAAATTAAAAGTCTGCTTGATTTCTGATTTTTTATTTTGCTGTTTGAAATGTTTTCAAATGTTACTTGAAACAGATATTAATGACAATAGTATTAACTTTAAGAGTTCTGTACCAGTATCTCCAGTTTACCCTTGTTATAAAATATTTCCAGTTTACCCTTGGTATAAGCATTGCATTTACACACAATAAGTGGCAGACTTTAAGAAGGTTCTTTACAAAATAAATGGACAACATACAAATATAATAAATATCTTATTTTTACACAGAGAACACTGAGAAACCACGTGAGTTAATGACAAGAATCAGAAAAAAGAATGAAAACAAGTTGCCTGAATAGAATTCACTATTTGCTGAAACTTTTAATTGGTTTAGACTCCTTGCCTTCTTGTGTTTTCTGTCCACAAGGTGCATAAATTTCCTTCAGATGATCCATGGGATTAGTCTATGTGTGTATATGGTCTGCAGTATATTTGTACATAGTTCATCACAAGCTTTCAAAATGATTATGTAAATTACTTCAAAATGTCTAGAAATGGCAAGCTGCAAGTCACTCAACTATGATTCTATTCATCTAAGTTGATGAATGACACTCAGAAGTTTCGCTGAAGCCATCTTTATGTCTTGGGTTAAAAACGCAAATATACATATTTATAAAATAAAAATTGCCATTCAGCAATATTCTTGCAGTTAGATTTTCCATTGGTATTCGTTGAGAGTATTATAATCATATATTCATTATAGGAAGTATTCATTCAGAATATTAATATGAATCCCTATATCATTTTAATATTCCACGATCGTAGAATATTAATGAAAGAGAACACAATAAATCAGAGAATGCACATTAAAAGGAATATCTTTAACTATTTGAAAAAATATTTTTGAAACTGTTCTGAGGATACTTGTGCATTTCAGAGGAGGGCCATGTGACTGCAAGCCAGTCTAACATCAGTTTACATACTATATTCATGTAAATATAAGATAGAAAGAAAACTGATGGGAGAAGAATAACATTATGTACCTTCTTTGAGTTTTGTCATGCAGATTTCCTAAATAAAAGACACTGTTAAATCAATGAATGACTCTCCTTTAAGTAACATTTATATTTAGCCTGAAAGGCTTCAGCATAAGAGCACCTTGTCTCACCAGGTGTGTCCGGGAGCTGGCTGTGGGCAATGATTGGAGCCAGCAGTATGGAATTGCTTTCCTTCAGCAGCTACACAAGGAGCTTCTTGGTCAGCTCCTTAAAGTGAAAGGCTGAGTCAAATAGAACTGTCTAGAACCCCTGCAAGTAAAAAAAGTACATCTGAAAAAATACGTAACACAGAAAGGGTTAAATAAGTTGTTTGATATGGTTCAGAATTTCCAGTCAAAACAGAGCATTGCAACTCCAGGAATTGTTGTAACATGATACACTATATCAATTCTGCTTCAGCTTTTGCCTTCTTACTGTATGTACATAGGCACATCCATGCAGGCAAAAGAAAACTCGACACTTTTTTTTTGAAGTTAAGAGTGGAACACAAGAGAAGAATTACCACTGTTTTGTTTAACTTTTTTCTATTTTCCCAAGATCATCAATTCAATAAATTGTGAACCCTGTTATCTCATCACTTCATGTAGTGAGGGTGAAAAAAACTCCTTTGTATTTCACAGTTAATTTGTCATTTCATATATCCGGTTGCCAAAAATTTTAATAGATATTAAACATCTAATTGATTTTTAATACATCTTTGATTTCTTTTCCTGAGTGTAGTTTCAGTTAGATATATAACCACGAATCATGAAGAAAACTCTATGCAACTGATTTCAGAGGGATTAATTTTTCCTCTAAAATGATAACTATGCTCTGACTGATATGGCTGCCTACCTTTCAGAATGATAGTTGCCTTAAAGTCTTAAATTTAATTTTAAAGTAAGTAGAATTTTTTTGCTAAAGAGAGACTGGTAAAGCAGGATATGTTTTGTCATAGGAGCATTTACTACAATAACTTGCAGTGCTTGTTTCTTTCATTACTTAATAGTTTGAATTGGACAGTATTGTCAAACTGCCAAGTTATTCAAGCTCATGCACTTTCTCAATGACATCAGTATTTGCAGAAATGGAATCTGTCTGACTGCAAATGTGATCCTGAAACATCTAAAGTGGCAAGGATTAAACATGAAGGCTTACTACTTTAATATTTTAATTATCAGCTGAAATGCATTACAGTAGAGGCTGAGCAGAATAGGGTTCCAAAATCAGAAGATTTTGAATGAAAATATCTGCAATTCTTAAGCTTGTCTGTATGAATATGTTGAGACCATATGCAGTAACTTCGAGTATGGTACAAATTTAGCTAAAATCAAATAGGAATTTTACATAAAAGCTGGAATGAAGTGCTAATTGAAGCAGGAAGACTACAGAGTCCTTGAATCGTGCTACTCCATGTTTCAAAGTTGTGGTAATGTTATAATGTCAGAACTCAAGAGCTGGCAAACTGCACCTACAATTAATGTCAAATAGTTGTCTGAAGAGGAGAGCAGGCTTGTCTTCGAGATCAGAAATCCAGCATATATCTCACATTTCTTCCACGTATGAGTGTCAAATCCATTAGTATTAAAGTAGCATTTGTAATGGGCTGCTAAGAATTTCACCAGCACAGACAAATTGGGTGGATCAATATGTTACTACATAGTCAGTACAAACTGACTTTGAGTTTAGGTAATGGCTGACAAAATGATTCAAGATGAGCATGTTGAGGAAATAATTGCACTTCCCATTAGAGAAAGCTCCCTGCTTATTCAGATGACTCCACAGAAGGCTATAACTGCTGTTAGTCTGCTGAGCAGGCAAAAAAACCCAGGGAAACTAGGAGGTTGAAGTATGGAAAGCACTATTGTCTCTTTGCAGTCACAGTGTTAAAGGAGGTTTCAAAGATATGAAGTACAATGAGTCAGAAATTCAGCATACCGAGAGTGCACGTCTACACAGATTTTTCAGCCCCAAAGATGTATGAAATTTATTGAAGGTAGCTGCAGCTGTCGGACAAAATTAGTTCAGCAGAGCATTGCAAAAGGGTCAGGTATTTTGTTCAGCCAGGTCATAATGCCCAGTTACAGTAACAGTTATATGTAGTTATCATGCCGGGTATACAAGTGAGCGTGACAGTGGAAATGCTTGTTGGATATTCCATCCTATGCCTGTTAATGTTCATGTTGTATTGTTGATGACTATGAGCTCAGCACTGTACATAGCCCAGCAGTTTCTGCTTGGGAACAACCTCTGTATTTATGTTGCTGGGAAGAGCACTGCCTCATCCCTAAAGAGCTGCCTGACTGAGCCTATTCCTATCCCTGTCCCTGGCTATCTGCACACTGGAAAACCTGCCCTAGTCTATCAATAAATATTTGATCCCATGATAGGTAAATGGACTGATAAGACACCACCAAGTGGTGTTACCAATGGTGCAATAAATTCCTGTTTCAGCTGAAGCTCTCCTTGTGCCATCAGCCCCACAGCCAGGTATTGAAACACTGTATATACTCAATTCTTTCTCCATTTACTGGGAGGATTGGGTCACCTCTTCCTCAGCCCTTTGACCCTCACTTCGAGAGCTCAGTCTCTCCTGACATGCTTGGAATTGACCCAGTGGCATCATTGGTGTCCAGATGGATGAGCAGCAGAGCTTAATAGCCCAAGGGTAAGGTAAGGCTTGGTATTTGCTCCATAACATCCCAGATTTGGGGATGTCTTTGGTTTACATGGCAAGGTTTTGGTAGTGGGCAGGACTTCAGGGGTGAATTCTGTGAGAAGAGGCCAGGAACTGCCCCATATCAGAGAAAGCCAGTTCCAGCAGGCTGTGAAACAGAGACGCCACTGACCAAAGACAATCCTATCAGCAACGCTGGTGGTGCCTCTGCAACAGCAGATTTAAGAAAGGGTAAAAAAGGCTGTGCAGCAGTTGTGAGAAACAAGGGAAAAAATGTAAGAGAAAGGGTTATGTAGACAATAAGGTCAGAGAAAGAAGGGGAGGAGGTGCCCCAGGCACCAGAGCAGAGATTTCCCTGCAGCCCATGGAGAAGACCATGGAGAGGCAGCTGTGCCCTTGCAGTCCATGAAGGACCATATTAGAGCACATATCCACTTGGCAGGCCCTGGAGGACCTCAGGCTGTAGAAGATTTATTCTGAAAGACTGTAGCCTGTGGGAAGGACCCATGCTGGAGCAGGGAAAAAATGTGAGGAGACAGGAGCAGCAGAGAGGATGTGTTACAGTCTCACTGCAATTCCCATTCCCTATTCCCTTGTGCTCTCGGAGAGAGAGTGATTGGCAGCGAGGTTCAGTCCAGGAAGAAGGGTGAAAGAGAGAAGGAAGGTGTTTAAAGTTTGGGGTTTAATTACATTAATCTTCCCCAGGTCACTTCTGTTTTGCCCATGACAGTAATTCCTGAGCAGTCTCCCCATCCTTGTCTTGACCCACATCTTTCATCTTATTTTCCCCTGTATTCCTGAGACAGCCAGCCAAGATTACCCACCACAGAGCACCCAGCAAGAAGCAAGCTTCCTGAGACACTCAAGTTAGAGCCTCTCAGCTGGGTATTTCCATCCTTACAGGCAGCAGCTCCTGACAGCTATCTCCCAGCTTTTCCTCCCCACACAGGCACTTGGCTCTGGCCCCTGGGGCACTATACCCACTCTCAGGCTACAGATCTGCAGCTGGTAGGGAAAGAGTCTCTCTTTACTTGACAGAAGTCACTAGTGTCCAGCCTTTTTTTTTGTGGGTATCCCTATCCACTGATGATCTCAAGTATTTTCTTGATCTTTCCTTAAACTAGGAGTCTCAGGGTCTTGGCTCTGCACAGTCTTTCCAAAGACACTGTCAATCTTGCTCAGCTGTCTTGATGCTGCATAGTCTGTCTCTTCTTGCAGCTTCTTCACCTAATGGCATTGTTCTTCTATCCCATACTACTACCTGATCTCATTTCATACAGTACCTCACTCCCTAGCAGAGAAAAAAATGACCAAACCTCTGCTGTCTAAACAGAAATTAAGTACATTTTGTCTAGATGAGATATTCATAATTACATAAAATATATTATTTAATTCTATGTTATAATATTGAGTTATTTCAGCGATGCAGTGAATGTCAGTAACAAGTATGTAACTATGTGTGTATGCATGAACATAAAGCTGTTGCTATCCCAACTTGACTATATTAGCAAACGATATACAGAATTTTATATAAATAACAAATGGTAGTGAAATTTTATTCATAATGTGTTTGGGGTAATACAGTTTGACTGGAAAAAGACACTATCCTATGTAAAGCCACAATTACATGTGATGCAAAAGTCAGTTGCTTTCTTTTTAGGATAAACAAATAGAAATAAAGAGCATGCTAAACTACTCTTCCAAAACAATTTATATATAAATATACAAGACCTGCTGATATATGAAGTGGTAAATTGGTAATGTTGCATATTTCATGGTATGTTGCAATTATGTTTTAATGTAGTGTTTTCTCATATTAACATAAGAATTTGCATTTCTTTGATCATTATTAGACAATGTGTTTATTGCTATTTTTATGAAAATTGAATAAATATTAGATGAATGAGGAACTTTGAAAATTGAAATTACAGCTTTTATATCTTTTAATCATGAAGTGATGGAGGCCTTTTCTCGTTCAGATTAAATTAATGCAATTTTTACTTGTGACTTCTCAAAAGGATGCAAGATAATAATATTGTGTTACTAAGAGAGAAAGAAAGGTTGGAAATATGACTTAATCTTCTATACTCTGTGAACAAGATAGTTCATAGTCATTACTACTGGGGATGACAAATCTTACCATGGCCAGGTTAAACTGATCAATTTACAACTAACTTCTTCCACTTAACTTTGGCATTCTGGTCTTGCTATGCTCTGCTTGCTTTAAATGCTTGTCCCTCAGCTTTAAGAGCTCTAATACAGGGAAAGATATCTTTTTTTTACAGTCAGTAAAAGCAATCACAATCACTCAGCTCCATATACCTATTTAAATACATATTATTCAAGTCTAACTCTTTGCATTAAGTGCATGGACCTTTTCATATAACACAGTCATACACACTTTTTTTTATATTATAGAAGACAGGATAGACATAAACACTTAGATATGCTTCTGGAATGGTGCACTGGGATAGAGACAGAAATCATGCATTTTATTTGCTCTCTTTTTATGTTTTGTTTCATTAAGGGAGTGGATCAATGTAAAACCTTTGTGCACTATGAAATCACACGCACAATCTGCTGAAACTGTCTCACTAAATATGCCAAGTGTCAGCTAAGCATGATTATGGTAAATTATTGGGGAGAGTTTTTTTCCAGAGATCTGGTGCAATGTCCTGGTGTATGGATGACCCGATTAAAAAAAATAATAAAAAAAATAATGTTGCTTTTTCATAGCATGATGGAAATCACATTTTTCACATGGATGAGAATGTGCTTTCCTCAGGGACCTACTTGCCATGTTCAGAGGAGAAAAAATTTCACAGTAAGTAAGAGATAGGAGGCAGAAGAGACAGGAAAATGCAGTGGAAGCCTGAAGGATCAGGATACTTGGCTGAGAAAAGGAGAGAGCAGCTGAACAGGTATTAGAGTTAACAGCAAAAAAACTTCTTGAAAATTATGAGGAGTTTGTTACAATTTACAGTGTTAGGTTAGTTCAGACCAAAGGGGGACTAAGAATCATTTTCAAAGAATGGTGAGCAAGCAGAGTTACGTGTACCTTTTTAATTTTTTAATCAATTCCACTCTGCCTGACCTAATCACTTTTAATTAGGTCTCTTTAAAAAAATCAAGTCTTTTTAGTGTCAAGCCTGATAGAACCTCTACCTCCTATTCTGTAGGATTTTAGGTTGGGTTTTTTGGGGAAGGAGAGGGTTGAGAGGTAACTTAATAAATCACCTTCATTCTTATGTGGGGAATTTTGAATAGGAGACAGGCTAGGCATATTCACCTCAAAGCTCTGACTAACTCCAAATTTCTGTAAAGGCCTTAGGGCACACAAGTTGAAAGTACATTTCCAGATGGAGACAAAACTACTCTTTTTCTCAGAGGAACAGTGAAAATTTGCAAGCTGCATAAACTTAGACAATAATTACAATAATTTATAATTAATAATTAATATAATTAACAGTAATAATTATTAATAATTAGTTATTAGACAATAATTACAATCCAAAACTGAGACCTGTATCCAAAGCAACCAGAGATAATGCGCTAATGCTATAAAGTCTTCCTCCCTTATACAGAAGTTTTGACTGTTTATCTTAAACTGAAACAAATTCAATTTTTGTTGCTTCCAATGCAAAGTAAGATGGATTACTCCCTGTCAGGTAAGAATCCCAAAAGCATCCCTGCCTTTCCCATTTAGCCATCTACCTGGCAATGATAGCTAGACCTAAGAACCACCTGTCAATACTAAAAGACGTACAAGGGGAATTTGCACAATAAATCTGCTCCTGTTTTTTCCTATGCTAGTGAAAGAGCCCTGATAGTGTCAATGTGAGAGGACACCTCACAGATTCTGGTTTGCAAAGGGGATGGAATCAGTTCCCTTTCAGCTTCAGTACAGTCAGCTTTGGCTTGGCTTTATAAGAGTACTTACTATCTCCAAGTTATTCTGTCTCAAAATTTTGGGTGTATATTGTTCAGTGCTTTCCTTTCACTTACCAGATAGCAGGTTTGCATGGATGTAAGTGAAAGGCTTATTTCCCTCCTCGTTGATACAGATGCGGCACAAATGACATGGCACCACACAAGATACATGATCTAAGATGGCAGTCATAGTCTTAAAATACTTATTCACATCATTATCAACAGAAGTTACACTGCAATCAATTGAATTCAACTTATCTTAAATTTTGTGGGTGATGGAAATCCTTTCCGAGGAAAAAAAAGAAAATTTGTGTACTTAACAGTTTTATTTCAGCGTGCTAGTCATTATAAAAATACTATTTGCTTTACTGAATAAGATCTATCTTCTAAATTATCTGCCCTATCTCTAACTGTAGCCAGTAGTAAGCAAATATTTTACACAAAAGGAGTCATGTAACAAGTAGATGCAAGGTAATTTATCAAACATTAATTTCTCATCTTAATCCTGCATATTTAAATGTTTAAATTGTGAGTAATGAATTCTTGGCCACCCTGTAAAACATTTCAATGTATTACATGTTCTAACCTGCTGTTGTTGCCATGTACAACTCCCCTATCCATCTTTTTTCCTTTTTTTTTTCCAATATCGTCCCCCATCAAATCTCCACATAAACTAGAATGAATGTTTCTCATGGAGTTTTATGGTGACAGCTTGTACTGTGTGACTATCCCAGAGTTATGGAGCTACTCAGTAGAAAGGCTGGGATATTTGATCTATTTTAGTATTATTCAGGAAATAAGGGTCATTTCCATGCAGTAGAGGTTTTGATATTATTTGCCATATGAGTATGACAGAAAAACAAAAAGTAAACAAATCAGGTAGTGCTTGTCTCATCAGCTTCGTCCAACTTTTAGTCATCCCCATAACTAAGAGTATAGTTTACAACAACCATGTATATAAGAGAGTGGGAAGGTAAGGTGACAGATGGGATATAAAAATATTAATAAAATATAATATATTAATACAATAAGCCCTGGTACTAGTTCCAGGTGGGCACCAAGGGCTGTAGAAGAGGAAAGACTTTAGTGGCCCAATGAACATCAGTGATGAGCTGACTTTCAATCTTCATGATCTTATGCTGTGGCATAAGGGGGAAAAACATACAAAGTTTACAGCCTCCTAAAATCCAGTATAACTGCTCTGGAGTGTACAAACAGTCCCAAAATGGTGTCATGTACTCCCGAACGACATTCAGTGTCAGCACTGTGTGCTGAGGTGCATCGATACAGAACTACACGGTACATAGCTAAGCAAACAATATTCTTTGTAAAGGCAGTAGGTGAAATTGTTTCCATTACTACTGTGGCACATTGGGCTTTATACCTGGAATTACAGGCAAAAATACAGGAAGTGCTAGAGAGTGAAAATAAAAAAAAAATAATATGATTTATGAGAATGAAATTTAAGTTTGAGTAAAATCATAATTTTCAGGACGATGTTCTATATGGAAAGAATTTTTTTTAAGGAATAATGCATTAAAAATAGAGGTGAGGAAGAGAGAAATTATTCCAGCAGAAGTAAATATTAGTATATCATGGGAAGAAAGTGTAACCTTGGAATAAAAGAGACCTCAGTTCATGATGTCGGTGTCATCCCTTCCTTGGTAATCAGAAATAGAAAGAGTTGTGTTTTTTATGGAAAGGTAGATAAGTAATTTTATTTAATATTCATTATATTCAGAAGAAACAAAATATGTTTTCACAACAAGCAATGGCTATCCAATTAACCTAAAACTATTTCTAGTGTCTTTTTAATCTTGGAAATAAATTAAATGGCTTGTTATTTAGGTATCAAAAATATTAAGATAATTTTATTCATAAACATTATTTAATCCATTCAGTTACTAACAAAAAGCCAGGAGTTTTAGGAGTTTTAGACAATTAAGATAGGAAATCTGTGTATGTCTTTAAGGTTTTAAGTGGGTTGTTTCAGAATTACTTGAAAGAACTGATCAATATTTCATAGAATCTCACCACTGTATGTAGTTGTTTAAGGCACTTTGATCAAATTGAATTATGGCTTTTTTATCTCACTGTGGCAGTCAACATTTCCAATAGATAACTGTTGACAACAGTGATTCTGTGTGTCTAATTACATTGTCCACAAAAAAAGGCAGCTTTTTGAATAACAACTGAAACAGTCATGAACTGGTACTACAGAACCAGTCAGATTTATGGGCATTAAATGTAAGGAAAGAAAGGAGTCACTGGAAAACGTGCAAATAATAATAAAATTGTTGAGGGACCAAATATCTGTCTAGTGCTATTTCACCAGGGTTTTAAGTAGTTCAGAAAAGACACAGAGATAACAGCACCATTTAGACATTTTTCAGATGCCAAGAAAAGGGCAGTCTTGCATTCATAGAATCACTGAATTGTTCAGGTTGGAAAAGACCTCTAAGATCATCAAGTATAACCTTTAACCTGCCACCACCGTGTTCACCACTCAACCACGTCCCTGAGTGCTACACCTCTACATCTTTTAAATTCCTACATGGTTGGTGACTCCACCACTGCCCTGGGCAACCTGTTCCAGTTCTTGAAAATATTTTCAGTGAAGAAATTTTTCCTAATATCCAATTTAATCCTACCCTGGCACATCTTGAGGTCACTTGTTACTTGGGAGATGAGCCCCCACCTGGCTACAACCTCCTTTCAGGGAGTTGCAGAGGGCAATCAGGTCTCCCCGAGCCTTCTTTTCTCCAGGCTGAACACCCTCATCTCCCTCAGTTGCTCCTCATCAGACTTGTGCTCCAGTCCCTTCCCCGGCTCCATTGTTCTTCTCTGGACAAGCTCCAGCCCCTCAATATCTTGCTTGTAGTGAGGGGACCAAAACTGGACACAGGATTTGAGGTACCTCACCGTGCCCTGTAACTACAATACTACAGGTACTGTGACTACCCCATCTGTACGTATGCCAAGACTATCTGCATTTAATAGCACAACGCGTTAAAGTAGATGAAGTAGGTGCAAAAGATTAAATAAAACAAAAACTGCTGAAACATTGGATTAGTTTCAATTTTGTTGATGCATCTGACAATGAAATACAGTATGTGATTTCTTATGAAATGTTCTTTTCTTTACAGAGGGTTGTTAAAGTTTAGTGTGAGGAATGAGACATTATCGTAGGAAATGTGAGTTAGAAATTGGTAGAAAGTAAAATCACAGAATCACAGAATCACTTCCAACTAATATGTGAATTGGAAGGGACGCACAAGGAGCATCGATTCCAGCCCTTAGCCCTGCACAGGACCATCCCCAAGAGTCGCAATCTGTGCCTGAGAGCACTGTCCAAACGCTTCTTGAACTCTGTCAGGCTTGGTGCTGTGACCACTGCTCTGGGGAGCCTGTTTCAGTGCCCAACCACCCTCTGGGTGAAAAACGTTTTCCTAATATCCAACCTAAACCTCCCCTGACACAACTTCAGGTCATTCCCTTGGGTCCTGTCACTGGCCACTAGAGAGAAGAGATTGGTGTCTGCACCTCCTCTTCCCCTTGTGAGGAAGCTGTAGCTGCAATGAGGTCTCCCCTCAGCCTCCTCCTCTCCAGACTGAACAAAACAAACCTTATCAACCAAAAGTTAAGATTTCTGAAGATCAAGAGGTTGAGGGGAAAGCTGATTAAGTTTAAGATATGAGTACATTACTTGAAAGTAACCATTACTGAAGTAAAAATCAATTAATATAAAGAACTATTTGCTACTTTTAAAACCCCTTTAGACAAGTGCAAAAGGACATTCTCTTTTCATTGCCTGAAAAAGATCTTTGAAGAAAGTCTCTGATGTTTCAGGGAGACCTTGTATTGATCAATAAATTGGTAAGTCACATGCCACTCCTTTGCAGTTTCTGACTGCAGGAGATCTTTATTTAAATTTTAAAGAATTCTGTCAAATTGCACACTTTTTTATCTACTTTGGATAATAATTTTGCATTAAATATACTTTTCCCCCCTCATTTCCTTCACTATGTGCCCACATAAGTGTAGGGCACGTATTTTTCTGTGTTTCCAAAAGTACTGAGGATTTTTTTTTTAAAAAGCTGTAGAGGTTAATGCCAATATAAAACCCAAGACCAGACTGCTAATTACTAAGTATACAAGAACAATTTACAATTTGCACCTTCTGTCTAACTTCTGATAAGAAGTTTGTGTTATCATGTCTCAGGAAAAAAAAAATCACTGGGAAACACTCAGTGAGCTTGGTTGCTGGGTTTAGGAAAGAGTCTAACTATTTGTGCCCAAAAAGAAAATAGGTATATTCAGAAATGCTAAAAGGGGTATATTCATAAATGCTACCAGTAAATAGGGTTTCCAAACTCTACTCATATGAAATAACCATGGTAGAACACGACCTCGTAAAGAATAGCTACTCAAGTTTTAGTTTATAACTATACAGTTTAGCTTGTTTCCTTCTCAATTGCTGTGGTTCTTTTCTTCCAGAAATTATTTTCTTTTGCTAAAATATCCACTATATAAACTCGCCTTTTTTGACTTCATAGTAGTCAAAAATAAATATGGAGTTCAGTTGCACTGTAGTTTATGGGTATCTTAGTCAAGGTCTGTCAAGAGCTTGGTCAAGATTGTTCATACCAATCCTATGTATGTACATGTATTAGTTATGATTGTCCCTAAACTTATTAATATAAAATTAACAACTCAGAGAAAATTTTTACACTCAGAGACACTTATCATTTCTATTGGTTTTACTTTTATGTAAGCAATGAATTGAGTAATAGCAAAACAAGTTCACTGGATCACATAATCATCCTTAGGGTTGTTAGCATTTACAAAGAGGACATTTGTGATGTGCCTGGAGGAATGTACAACTCCAGAATTCAAGATCACTAATCTGGGGACCAGATAAGGGAGTAAGAGTCAAATGGAACCCTTTGGAAACTGCTGAAATCGATGTGTATTCTGACTGTGACTGGAAAGATTTTCTTTTCTGTAACAGCTATCACACAGTGCATGGAACAGAACTGAGTCACTGACTGTGGGATTAGATATACACTGCATGTCAAACAGCTACAGAGGAAAAAAAAACATGCTTTGGTCTCAATATGTCCCATGTTGCAAAGAAGGATGTTGTTTTCTTTCCTTTGCATATTTTATACTGAATTTTGGAATTAAGGACTGTTACTTGTTGGCGTAAATGGGAAGTAGCTTGGAGTAGGATTTCTAATGCTTAGAGGAGTGGAGAATCTCATGACTGGATTTCGAATCACTCACAGAACCCCAGTCCATCCTTTTCAAGTTTAGCAAAGATATATCTAAGTGCGTGTCTGACCATCATATATGGTTGGAAATATTTGAGTAAAACACTATTTTTCTTTTTTTTTAAGTAATTAAAAAATTATATTTATACAAAACACAGTCACATAATTCCAGCAGAATTAATATACTTACCATACTTACTTTAGCCAGGTAATTTAGGAGTACACTTTTGGTTTTAGAGGTGATTTCTCTGAATGATGTGTGACAAGAGCCTTTTTTTCCTCCTCTGTTTTATTACCATTGCAAATTATTTCTCAAGTAACCTGTACAGATTTCATGAGGAACCCCAAATGTATTACACGATTGTGTAATTAGATGCTTTATTATAATGAACACGCCATGAAAAAGAATGAATTAAGGTCATAGAGAATAAATTTAGCTCTGACATTTGCTACTTCATAGTCCTTGTTTTTACAGCTCTAGTAGTCTATTAATAGCTTTGTATAAATGTGTAGATGTGGAATGCCACTATGACATTTTCCTCTCACTTACAAACTCCAAAAGGAGTTGATTTCAGCTGCTTTAAGAGTAGTGCAGGTGCTCCTTTGGAAACCATCTTTTTCCTCAGCTGAAGATATCAGATGATTCTAAGGTGCTTAAAACAATGGCAGAAGATTCAGTAGATTTAACAGATGAGATACTTCTGCCCATGAATGAATTTCAACACAGAAAGTGGTGACTGGAGTGCTCAGTCGGGTTGACATCAGAAAAATCTAGGGAACTATTTAAGGAACACAGGTTGACTAATTAATTTTTATCTGAAGGAGGCCTGTAAAGGAAACTGGATTTTTAGATCCTGACTGTATTCAGACTTCAATTATCTTCATATCTTATTGTTATAATTAATTTAGGACTCGAACAACTTGTAAGAGAACGAATTGAGGTGATTTGAGCATTGTAAATTATTCTGGCTTTAGATGGCTCCGGAAGATCCTCAAAATATAGATAAATCACTGTAAGCCACCAACTATGTTGAGGTTTGTTTGGTTTGGGTTTTGGTTTTAATTCTGATTTGCATAACGAAGCAAAATTTATTAAATAAATTATGTTCAGTTTAGGATACAGACATGTAGGGATTGACCTGATGCTGTGAAGGACTTGACATTCATTTCACTACAACCAACCTTCAAAATAAGAAAGTTTTCTTATGTCCTTTTTTTTTTTCCAAATAGGTAATTTTCCTGGCTTAAAGCCATGTTTATGTCTCAAATACTTTAGATTCCAGAAGCAACATTCTTGTTTGTTTGACTTTTTTTTTTTTGTATGCAAATGGACTATATTTTAGCAATAGGTAGCATTCGAGTTTGCATCCTAATTGGTGACTTAGAATGCCCAGCATTATCCTTCAGCAAAGTCAGCCTTTCATATTGAAATTCTTGAATGTCACAATGACTGAGAATAGATGGAGAACTATTAATTATGTTTATTTAAAACTGTCCTAGGGTTTCAATAACTCTCTGCAGGGGAGGTGAAGAGCATAGCATTTACCTACTTGTGTAGACACTCTTTTATATGAATGGCTTTAAATGTTCTGCTCTGTAATACTGAAGAAAAGCCTGTGTGACCTCTTAGATTTATATTTTCTTTTAAAAATATTTTAAATTTTTACTGGTGTTTCTCTCTCTTTTGGGTTCACTGTAATTGGTGCTGTTTTAGCTGAGCAGGAAGAGTCTTTGCAAATAGAGTATTTATAGATATGTAGAAAAACACATATATGTTTATATTTGTGCATTTACATATACACACAGGGACATACACAAAAAAATAAATAAAGGCATAAAGCAATTTTGTGTGGCCTAATGCACACACAAGATCACAAGGAGTTAAGAAGCTACCAGGCTGTGCAGCAAGGGGCTCAAGACCCCAGTAAAACATCTGAAGAGCCTTTGCTGGCCAGGCAGGCACCATCCAAGCAGAAAGGAGCCCTCAGTGTTGCCAGCTTGCTGTCTTGCAAATCCTCGAATGCTAATACTTTTCCTTATTTTCCCATTAGGCTTTTAAACCTGTCTGTTTCATTGGTTTTCCACTTTGAATTTTTGAGGGACTGATAATCTCCATCTCTACAGTTCTGTCTACATTTCTTATCCTGCACGGCCCTGTAACCCAGACTTTTTCACTTCTCCTTCTTAAATTGTAGCAAATGCCTCTGATCTCTGAGCCGTGGCATCAGTGGATTTTTGAAAAACAGATGCAGAATTCCCTGTTTGTGGTGAGGAGAAATTACAGTGATTTAGGAAGGAAAGGGTTATATGGGCATCCTGATCATAAAATTCATCACAGTTAAATCAGTTAACTTTATCAAAAAAGCATTAGACATTTCCATTAGAAAGAAAATGTAGCAAGGACAGAACAAGCAAATATGTCTTTCTCTTATAATAAGGAATGTTGAAATAGTCCCATAATTTTTGAAGATTGCAGGAGGCAGCTACTGCTAAGTGGTTTATTAGTCTTGGCACTAGACAAAAAAGAACTTGCCTTGGCACATAAGACTTTATCAAATCCCATAATTCTCCACTTTCCATTTCTCTTGCGCATGAGCTTAAGCAGCAACATCTTAGAAAGCCTGGCAAATGTCTACCAGCAACAGATGTAGGACTGGAGTATGACAATGTTTTAAGTGCAACGCGTATGGAAATATCTTTTCCTTCATATAAACATGTGATTTTCTATATATAGCACATCTAGTGATATAATAAAATCTGCTTTAAATCTTCTGATCTTAACACTTGTTTTAGGAGAAGAAACACTGTTATTCTCAGCTTACAGATGGGAAAACTAAAATCAAAGAGCCAGAATAAAAGAGAGAAAATATAGCACAGAGGCTGCAGGGAAGCTCATAATGTGATTCTCAGTTCAATATTCTGTTTGAGTGGCTTCAATGCACTCTTGTCCACACTTGAGGCCCCCGTAGTACTCCTAAGTATATGATAAAAATCTGATGCATGCAAGTGAGACCGCTGGGTAACTTCATGTGATGAGCCATGATAAGTTCTATTGTTTGAAAAAATGCTTCATTCCTAAATCAATTCAGTAAGGCTATCCAAACCAAATCAGACTCTAAAAGGACATTTCAATAGGTTTATTGGTAAGATTAGGTGTTTAACCATCCATAAAGTTCTTTGTCAAAGGACAGGAGGATTTAGACATGAAATCTCTGCCTTTCAGCTTTGTACAATGTTAAGATTCATCTTTCCCTTGCCTTCAAAAGGAGGATACAAAAAAGGTATTTCTAAATGATTTGAAATCTGGAGCAAAGTTATGACAGTTTTCAGATACGAATTAAAAACAGATCTGCTTCAATATCTTCTGATATTTAGTACCTGCATTATAATTATTTTGGTGGGAAGGGGAATGGGGTCAAAGAGTTGACCAGTAGATGCACAGGAGAAGAAGCAAGGAGAGTGAAAGTGTTACAATCTCCTCTACATGTTTCCTCATAATGTCCCAATGCCTCTTGAAATGTGAGAAGAGACAGTGTTCTGATATATAGGGCAGAAATAATTGCCTTCTGTGTTCTTCCAGCAGATAATGTAAAATAAAAGGGTATCTAATATTTTATACTCTCTCACCACACATACAGCAGAAGGCCTTTAAAAGATTTGTGAAAGATCCTGTAATGTGATTTATTTTTCTTGGCAGCAGCTGGGTCATTGAAGTACCTCGGACTGTCTTCTGAAGGTTAATTAATTTTATGCTAAGAAGCTAGTCTTTCAGAAACAGCCATCTAGTGGAAATAGAAAAGTCTTTAATTAACAAACATCGGATCTCATACTCAGTAGTTATATGAAGACACACAAACCTGCAGTCTTTATATTATCACACCATATAATTATTTCTCCATATCCTCTACTACCCCAGCTTTTCATCAAAAAACTACAAAACCTTTGTGCTTCTTCAAATTGGATCTTGCTTTTTATTATACTGCTGCTAATACTTGAAGAATACTTCAGAATATAGAATTAGAAGGAAGACTCTCTCTTTGGAATGGACCATAAAATAATGAATCTTTGCTTTCAAAGACTGACTTTTATATCTGTGTTCTTAATTCCAAACGTTAAGAAGTGACATTATAAGAAAATATTGCTCTATCTTTAAGCAAATTTCAAGAGAAATGTAGAAATATTTTCCTGTCAATATCCAAAAATAATATTAACACATTATACAGCAGGGATTTTTAGATCATAAATCACTACAATTTGAGATATTTGTTTATCATAGTTAAGCTTTTAAGTTCTGTCTCAAATTTCAGTTTCACTCTGCTAAACACTGACAGAACAGATTATTTTAACCTCAGATGCTGATTAGGAAAAGCATTTATGCTTCCATAGGCTCCTTTAGTGCTGTAGATAACAGTTTCACTGTACAGACTCTCAAGGACAGAGCATTGGTTGAAAAGAGAAACCAATTTATTGACACCTTGGTGCAGGAATGCTCACACAGGGAGTCTAATCTTCTGAACACAGTGGTCATTCACCATTTGGTGGAGATGGGTGACTCCATTGCTGACAGCAGCATCTTTAACTCAATTGTAAACTGCTGTTTTCCTCATTTCATACTCTCCAGCTGATAATAGTTTTATAAGACACCTCAGCACGTACTGCACCATCCACCTCTATTAATTATCCTACTTATATATAAAATATCTCTGAAATATCCCGTATATGTACATAAGACTATTCTTTGAAACCATTTCTGCATCTACATGAATCATTTCTGCTGTTTATTGTGGTTAACCTTGGCTGGCTGCCACAAGCCTGCTCAGCCACTCCTCCCCTCTCCTAAATGGGAATGAGGGGGAGAAAACAAGATTGAAAAGCTCATAGGTTGAGATAAGGACAGGGGAGATCGCTCACCAATTACTGTCATGGGCAAAACGGATTCGACTTTGAAGAAATTAATTTCTTTTGTTGCCAATGAAAAGTGTTCCATTGTGAGAAACAAAGAAAAAAAATAAAAAGAAAACCTTTCCCCTTCTTCCCTTGTCCCAGGCTAAACTTCACTCTTCTACCTCGCCTCTCCCTTGCACAGGGTGGGAGGAGATGGGGAACAGGGGTTACAGTCAATCCATAACAGTTCCTCTCTACTTTTCCCTCCTTCTCATGCTCTTCCTCTGCTCCACTGTGGTCCTTCCCACAGGCTGCTGTCCTTCAGGATAAACCTGCTCCAGCATGGACTCTCCACAGAGTGCAGTTCCTTCAGGGAATATCCATCTGCTGCAGCTAGGGGTCCTTCACAGCCTTCAGTGTGGATACCTGCTGCACTGTGAGCATTCCAGGGACTTCAGGGGGTCCCTGCTGGGGCACCTGGGTCACCTCCTCTCCCTCCTCCTTCCATCTCGGTGCTCACTGGGCTGTTTCCCCCTCACCCCTCACTGCTGGGCAGATTCCCTCTCCTTTCCCCAGGCTGTTCCTGAGGCACCACGATTGTGGCTGCTGGGCTCAGTCGTGCCCCGTGGTGGGTTGGTTGGAGACGGCTGGAATTGGCTGTGTCCAACACGGGGCAGCCCTGGCTGCTCTTCACAGCACCTGGACACTTGGTGGAAACATCTTATCTATTTACAGTTTGATCATTTCCACATCAGGACCAGTCTAGAACTCTCTAGGCCACTCCACAAGGGTGTAGACCAGCGTATTGAAAGTGCTGGGAGCTCAGGGGACTGTTTCAAGCTTCTCCTCTTTTTCCAGCCCAGCCACTGAGTTGCCTGTGCAGACAAGTAGCTGGGGAGTTATGTGTTCAGGGAGTTAAGCAAGGCTTAAGAGGAACACAAAGGGTGTGCACAGGCCCAAAGAACCAGCTAAACCGCAAATAAAGCTCCAGAAGAAGCCTGAATATCTCACTTAGCTCTTGGCCCACTCTCCATGCTCACTGTGATTTGCCGTGTTTCACGTTACCTCCCATCATGAGGTTGGTCAGCCTTCCAGCAGGGCAGTGCACCTCCACTTCTCAGTTCCCCTGTTCTCCATGGCAGCCTTCATGCCCAGCTGAGGGGACCACCAGGAGACACTCTGCCAGTGCACATCAGCAGCCCACAATGGTTTATGAAAGCAGTCAAGCCCATTTTCTTAGCCAGCTGCTGAGAACACCAGCTGCATTGAGGTCTGTTCCCACTGTAGTTAATCCAGCTCACACCTTCATATGTTTTACAGACCTAGTAGCAAGGCTAATACTTTTAATATAATTATTCGTTTTAAGAATCTTTCAAAGGATAGTATTATCTGAGTTTTCTCATCATGTCTGTCTCATATCAAATGATTTTAGGACTTGTCTCTTAAGTTTCTGTAGCACTTTCCATTTTACCGTGAAATTATTTGAGTATGAAGACAGCCATAAGTCTTGATTTCGATATGGTATTAGAAACCTAAAGAGTGGATAAAAGAGGAATGCATTCAAAATTCACTAATTTAAGTATTTAAAACAGGTGACCTCTTTTTCACCTAAATTAACTATGATTTCCATTTTATTCTGGGTCAGGCCAGAAGAAATGTTTAATTACTTATTCCACTTCTTAATTAGCTCTCTCCCAGATAACATTCCTTTTTACCTCAGCCAAATTCCCCTTGAACTTCCAAGATAATCATTTGTTCTTAATAGTTTCAATTTGGACTCTCTCCTTGATCTCATCCAAGTTAAGACAAAGGGCATACCTCCCTGGAAGAAAGCTGTTTGAAGCTGTTTGCTCAGTTGCAGAAAAAAAATCAACCATTCGTAGTCAGAAATATTCTATGTATCATCATTATTAACAATTGTCAAAATTAAATCTTGGAAAAATAGAATGTCATGTCCAGTATATAAACTGGGAGGAGCTGGCTGGGGGACAGGCTGGGCATTGGTCAGTGTGTGATGGGTAAGTGTATCGTGCATCACTTGTTTTCCTCAGGTTTTATTCCCCTCCCTATTATTAATATCATCATATAGTCATCACCATCATCATCATCATCACCATCATACTGTATTATATTTCAATTATCAAGCTCTTTATCTCAAGCCATGTCAAATTCTTCTGCCCAGGAGCAAGTGGATGATTGTGCTTAGCAGACACCTCTACAATCGGGAACACAACGTAACTGGTACCTAGCCTTTGATTGCTGGCAGAGTTACAGATTTAGAGCTAAGTACCTGCTCCAGTGGCTGAAATAGTGCTGGTTGGAATGAAATATGAGAAAAGACTTATGTGTTTCACATGCTTGAGGCCAAAGCTACCATTGGCTCTGAAAGTTTCTTCATTGGCACAGAACGAAAATGGTGGGTTTCTACTGTGGTTTTTACTTTTCTGTTAATTTTTTAAGGAGATGATACCAGCAGAAAAAGATCAGTGCATTTCTGCATTTAAAACCCAGCAAGATTTACAGTGTAAAAAATAAAGTACTCTGAACACTGCACTCAGACAGCAAGTTGTTCCAGTCAATGTGTTAACTCTGAAATGTTATTAAAAATAGAAAAGACTCATCAAAACACATTTCTGAGGCATATGCTTTAAAATCATCAGAGGCAGAGATAATATTTTCTTCTTGCTCTCTCTCCTTTTTTTTTTTTTAATATATATATTTGCCAACCTTCAAGATGATTTCCCAGGAAAGAATCTAGAAAAGCCAAAGTATATATATTTCTGGGGACATTGTTAAACTTTTGGAAAAAGCAGCAGGACTTCCTACCTTTAGTATGTTTGATTGTAAAAGAAACCAGGGAGGCTAAAGGATCTAAAGGTAAACAATGATTGGTTAGATCTCCATTTTGCATCACTGAGATTTAAATGATTATATGTAGAAATACTTGTATCACTGTTTCTAGTTTCTTCTCATTAATGGCACAGCTGTAATCTTGCAAAAATGAATAATAAAGATTAGCAATTTCCTTCTGTGTTATTCATGAAATATTCAAAGATCAGAGGCTTATTAATTTTGGTCAAAATTCAGATAGATACAGAGTGCTACTAATCCAGCCATACAAATATCTGCGAAATGCACCTAGCAATTTCTGTTTGAACCTTCTGCCACATTGGTGGTTTTGGTATTTTTTCCTCAATCAATTTTATTGACAATGCCAGTGAAAGCATCCCAATGAAATTCAGTAAAATCAATTTTCATGTTAATATAGATTTTGCCCATTGAATGTACAGACAATTTTATGCAAGGTCCTCCTGTGGATTTCTGTTTGATAAACAGAACGACAAGAAATATCAGGATTACTTTTTTTTTTTTTCCATCCCTAGGCTTTTTTCATAGTTGGCATGAAGGAAAGGCTCCACAAACAGCCTGTGTCCCTCCATACTTGCAAGACTGCACCAATCTCAAGTTTTATTCTAGATATAGTGAAAAGCTAATGGATTATAGTGCAAATGCTGGAATCTGGAAACGAGAATTCAGTGAACAGATCTATGGATAGCATCTCATGCGCTTTTTTACATGGGAGGATAATGGTTATTTCATTTTTACCAAGGGCATGAAATTCAAATGTAATGTTAAACTAAAACTTCATAACTATGCTGAAAGAACAACAAAATGTGTAGGTTCACTGAAAGTATCTTTTATATGTGAGATTTTAAATTAATGCAAAGCCATTTCCTGTATCCTCTGCCAGAGGCAAATTTTTATCAGTGTGAAGAAAAAGGGCTGCTATACATACTTCAAATATTTAGCAATCCATGCCAGAATTCCTGTTAGCATGATTTTGACTCAGCTGAGTAACTAGAGCTATGTATGATAATCAAGATGTGAAGAACAGGGTGACAACTGTTGATAAGGGCAAGTACAAAGAAGAGAGGACATTTAAGGAGCGTGAAAAAACATGTCCTAAAATTAACACAGAGAGGGAGGAGAAACGAAAATAGATTTTCACATTCCCTGTGGTTTTAAGTTCCTTGCTGTCCTGGTTTTCACCGTTACAAATAGAATAAGAAAAGGTGGAAGGCACAAAGAACACAAGCTTACTGTGCTGCCAGCCTGTAGGCTTCATTCACCCAAACTGTCAAACAGGCTGATGCATTCTCCAGCATGAAATCTATCCTTCTGCTTAAGGTGAGCATATGCAAATTACTCAATTATGCAAATTGTTTCCTGAAATAATTGCAAAAATGCCAGACATGGAGGTGTGCAAATTGTGGTAGTTATATAAGACAACCAACCTCTAAACAGATGAGTGTGTTTTAAATGTTTCTCATATCTATGTCCTGATCCATAAGTTATTTAATCATATGTAAGATTTTCAGACTTGTAATTATAAAATGAATTCTACTTTATTTAAATTCTTATTGTCACCAAAAATAAGAACTTGCTATTCCCTGTGAGAAGATGTACTACCGAAGCAGATCAAAGCTCTGTTAGGGTCAGGGGGCTCTGGTAAAACAAGTGACCTTTTCCCATCCACTCTATTCAGTCTCCTCTTGCATCCTTCAATTCAGCCCTCCCTACTGCTGCTGTTCAGTCAGCAAACCCAAACGAAACAAGCTAGGTATTAAGATGAAGAGTCCATTCCACCTTTTGTTGAAGAAATAACTATCATAGAATCATAGAATCATTAAAGTTGGAAAAGGCCTCCAAGATCACTGAGTCCAAGTCTTAACCCAGCACTGCCATGTTCATGATCAAACACTTCCACGTGTTGCAGTCTAAAATTCGGATACAGCAGAAAAGGAATTGCTGGGTTTAAGCAGGAAACCTTGGGCCACAGGGGCTGGGGAAAAACCCATCATCTAAAAAGACCAGACAAAATCCATTGACCTGCTTCCCCCAGCAGGATGTGGAGAGACTTTGCATGATGCTATCAGATATCCCATTGTTTTCTCCCCTCCCTGTGTAAATCCTTCTTTTGGATTTACAGTGAAGCTGACCACCCTTCTCCAGTGTAATCTTGCTTACTGGAAATATCAAATCCTTTTTCCCCCAAATGTAAATACTGGATCCGAGAAATGTAAATCCCTTTTTTCCTTACATCACCCCTGCTACTGAAAACGCTAATAGATTGAGGAATCCCCTATTTCGCATAACCCTGCTCCTTATTAGCATATTAAGCCCTCGAGACCCTTAAATAGCGGTTTGTGTGTTCAATAAAGGTATTCCAGTTTTTGCTCCCATATCTGGGATCTTGTTAGCTTTATTGGACCATTAACCCATGTGCCACATCCATATAATTTTTGAACACTTCCAGGGTCAGTGATTCCACCACTTCCATGGGTAGCCTGTTCCAATGCCTGATCACACATGTAGTAAAGAATTTTTTC
The DNA here is from genome assembly GCF_036250125.1 of Pseudopipra pipra. Lineage (NCBI taxonomy): Eukaryota > Metazoa > Chordata > Aves > Passeriformes > Pipridae > Pseudopipra > Pseudopipra pipra. The sequence goes on from NC_087550.1 coordinate 13,280,751, forward strand.
CTACTATCCAATCTAAATCTCCCCTGGTGCAACTTGAGGTCGTTTCCTCTTATCCCCTCACTTGTCACCTGGAAGAAGAGATCAACCCCTATCTCACTATGCCCTCCTTTCAGGTAGCTGTAGAGAGTGATGAGGTCTCCCCTGAGCCTCCTTTTCTCCAGGCTAAATACCCCCAGCTCCCTCAACAGCTCCTCATCAGATTTGTGCTCCAGACCCTTCCCGAGCTCCATTGCCCTTCTCTGGACACACTATAGGCCCTCAATGTCCTTCTTGCAGTGAGGGGCCCAGCACTGGACACGAGATTTGAGGTGAAGTCTCACCAGTGTTGAGTACAGGGAGACAGTCATTGCCCTGGTCCTTCTGGCCATATTATTGCTGATAAAGGCCAGGATGCCCCTGGCCTTCTTGGCCACCTGGGCACACACTGGACCACATTCAGCTGCAGGTCCTTTTCCATTGGGCAGCTTTCCAGTCAGTCTACCCCCAGCCTGTAGCACTGCAGGGGGTTGTTGTGACCCAAGTGGAGGACCCAGCACTTGGCCTTGTTGAACCTCATGCCACTGTCCTTGGTCTATCAACCCAGCCTGTCCGAATTCCTCTGCAGAGCCTTCCTACCTTCCAGCAGATCAACACTCCCACCATGATATTTTGTGTGTTAGTCTTCTCCCTGATTCTTACCCGCAAACACTCAGCCCTATCCCCACCATCATTAAGGTGCAATGAAAACACTCCCTGACATACAGGGCCACCCCACCGCCTCTGCTTCCTTGCCTATCCCTTCTGAAGAGTTTATGGGCATCCACTGGAGCACTCCAGTTGTGTGTCATCCCACTGTTGGATCCCAAAATATAATATCTGCTGAGAGAGATTTGAGTGGTCTTTGCAAAAAGCTGTGGACTACAGAAGCTGGGAAAAACCCTCTTCATTGACCTCATCCCTGTGGATTTTTCCTACCTTCTCCAGCAAGATGTGAAGAGACTCTTTGTATGATGTTATCACATGCCCTGCCCAAGCCAGAGAGTCCGCACCTTGATCTCATTAAACCTGTGCAGAAAACCTATCATGCCTTATCTCTCCCCTTGTGTTCACTTAATCCTTGCATTCTGTAAATCCAAATACCTTTTTTCCATTGTAATTCCCCCAAGATAAAATGGGGTTTCCCCTATGATGTATGTGTAAGACCCCAAATTTGTTAATCTGGGTTTTCTCATTACATCATCCCCCAAAATCTTCTGTTTGTAATAATTTAATAGTTAAAACCCCCTGTTGAATATGTAGACCCTAAACCCTTTAAATATGAACTTGTAAGTCCAATAAATCCAGCTGGGATTGTCTTAGCTTTATTGTCCTCCACATCCCATCATGTTTCTGTGTTGGCAACTATGTCAGTGTCTTCCTGATGCACTGTGACTTCTAGTTCCTCCTGTTTGTTGCCCTTGCTGTGTGCATTGGTGTGGATGCCCTTTAGCTGGGTTAGTGATCCCACTGCCCTTTTGGGGGGAGAAGCTCTAATTCCTGCATGACTGTTCCCAGGAGTCCCTGTAGAGCTTCTAACACATCAATAAGCTTTGCATTCTTGCTGCTGCAAATTATTTCCCAAGTAACACATAGGCACAAAAAATGCTTTAAAGGACAGAGACATCATAGTTTCAAAGAAAGGACTGATATTCTCTGCTTATATTTAATGGGAGTTTTTGAAAATTCTGATAAATATCAATAATTTTATATCAGCCTTTTTAAACTGAAGCTCTGTAGAGGCTCAAAATATTTCAGTTTCCCAAATGTCCTTGAGCACCTGAAGTTCTGAACAGATGTGACTGCATCCAAATGCTGCACTAAGAAATGTGTGAGTGCAATAAATATTTCAAGGTTTTTAAATATTGCCCTAAATTCAAAAATTGTCACACTGAATACTGCTTGGCTCTAGTCCAGTGACATAAGTATGACTTCAAGGTAGAATTTGGATAATGTGTGAGTCAAAGACAGTAAGACAACTGCACAAAGCCTTGCTGTTGTTTAAAAGGTTTAAATAATTCAACTGAGGTTGGATTAATTTAGACAACATGTCTGACATTAATAGGTAGAAAACTTACTGGCAAGTTTGGGGTTTGTTCTGAGCATTTGTAGTCCACCTTTGAACAAGTGGAACTCCGGTGACTTCAGTAGTATTAGCTCTGATTTATGCTGGTATAAATGAGAGAAGAATCTACCCATATGTCTTCCTGCATGCCTGTAATAAATCCTGCAGGCTATTGGTGCTATATAAATAACATGTTAGGTTTGGGATAAATTGCCAGACAGAGGCTTACATATAAATATTGTCAGAATTGGGGTTTATGAGGTGATTTTTGTGGCATAGCTTACAAATAATGTCATCACATGCAACTTTTTCACAGATTATTCAGGAACAAGATGAAGTAGTAGAAGCAAAAAGAATTTGGGGTTCAAGTGAAATTTCTAAGCAGACTGTGGCAAAATGCAGATTTATTTCCAAGTTGAGATTTTTGTATTTCTCTCACTATCTACCTCTGTGTTATTTTTCTTGTAATATTTGTTGCAATGATATAAAAAAGACAACTGCCCCTTGCAGTCTTAAGTTCGGAGTATTTATATTAGAGCAGTCAAAGATTCTTTGCAAATACTGGATTTGGATGCACCTATATTTCAATAAAGGGATGAGAGTTTGAGGGTTTTTGCTATTGTCCCCTTACACTACCACTAACATCAACCCTGCTTAATTTGGTTCTTAGCTGCAGGAAGATGTCAGTGCCATTGGCAGAGCATTTAACTATGAAGATAAAATCATTATTTTTGAATATATCCCCAAAAGGCTGCAGTGAGAGCTTTTCATTTAGTAGTTTGCTAAACTGTAAATAAATACATACAGATATGTTGACCTTCAAGAGCTGTTATCAAATTTTTGCCTCTCTTTTTATTACAGTTCTAGATTCAGGTTTGCCTGATTGTTTTTTCCTTTTTTTTTCTTTTTCATGTGTATATCTAAGCACAGTATTTCTGGAAAACTGAGTCAGTAATATGATTTCCACCAGCAACAAAATGTAATTTGAATTTTGGGGCTTCTCCCTAAGTTATAACTAACAGATTTATAGACCAATAAACAAGCCTCAGCTCTCAGACTACAAAAAGTATTGCAGTCACATGGAGCTGAGGAAGACCATAAGTTTGTTCATTAGTATTAGCTTGTGACCAGCTGTTGATCTAAGTTTTCATGGATTGCCCAAAGTCCATAATTTATGAATACAGCTGTTGTCTCACAGGCTCAATGAATTTTTCCTTTTTTCTTATCTCAAAGTTTATATTCATCCTTATTGTTATTTTTAAACATTTTTAAATGCATAAATGCAATAAAGTGGCTTTAGTTCTGCAATTTTTTTTATGTTATGATTGTTAATAATTTATTCCGGTCAAGAAGAAAGTTGTAATTAATAGGCTCATTTTACTGACTGTACATTTTGTTAATACACTTGTGTTTTGCTCAAGCCTTCTGGCATAAGTCTCTATGTATTCTTGATGGTGAGTCTGCAGAACCTCCATTAATGCTAGAATGATTTATATCTGCACTGTAAAAGGCATGTACTGTGCCTGCTTTTAATCCACCTCTCCTAAGTAAACTAATTCCCTGGAATCTGCAGAAGCAAAGGTAGAATAAGTTCAAGATAAGTTCAAATTTCTTGGATGGTTATCATGAAGGCTGTTCTTCCTTTGGGGTGTAAATTGTTTTAAAACCACATTCAATACAGTTTTGTATTGCTGTTTCTTTTTATAGCTATACCCTATCATTGTGCACAAGTTCTCAGTGACACATCTGTTAAAAGATGGAAAAGTCTAGTGGAATAGTCATATGACTGATGGATCAGATCCCTGCTTTCAGTCACTTTCTGAAGAGTCAAGCTAAACTCCTGCTATACTCAAAGCCTACAAGTAAGTTTTGTGGTCTTATGTCCTGTTGAGGAAAGTTTAACATTGGTTCAAGATTATCGGAATAAATAAAGATGAATATTTAACAAGAGCTATTTTGAGGAACCCTGGATCTTACTCAGGATTAAACAGAACTGAAACTTTTCTTTTAATTTAAGGTATTTATGTAAGGTTCACATTGTACCCAGCTCAGATTGCATGTGCTTTTCTTCCTCTGGACTACAATTAAAATTCATCTCTACATCTTGAGATTGAGCAAACTCTACCTTGCTAATACATATTCTCTCACTTGATGAAAGAGGCTGTGATCCTTCATAAGCTGCCAACCCTGCTCCAAATCTGAAGGGGTGGACATGGATGCAATCAGCTAAGTGAGTCTTTATGCTGCCTGGCATCAGCACAATCAGATGTGGTCATGACACTGAGGGAATGAGAAGTGCAGATTTCAGACTAGGAACTGGAAATAATGTGTTTCACTGTAGTGACCAGGCAAAGGGTCAATTACTGGAGCAAGCCTGGAAGGAGAACAGTAGCCCATAATAAGCTGATACAGAATTCCCAAATATAAGATTTACACATAAATTTTATTGTTGCTTTGGAGGCTTCAGAAAGAGCTGAGCTGGAACAATAATTGTCTTTTAATGTGTTTATATGTTAGTAAAAGATATCATTTTCTAGAAAACAGAGATTATAACTTGAGATATCTGTTTCTGTGATAGGTGCTTACCTGGGAAAGCAGAAATTAGCACCTCTTCCGTTATTGCCAAGGAAAAAAAGCTATGATACAGTGAAGATACTCTATTACTTTGTGACAGGTTTGAAAGGTCGTCTTTTAAATACCCACAATCCATCAAATTAATTTTTCAAGGGATTATTGATCACAATGCAAGGAAAGGGTATGATCTCAGTTAATCTTAGTTCTGTGGTCTTAGGCATCTGATTTCAGAAAAAGAAAGTGTTTATTCTGAGCCATGATATGTCTCCTATTTTTGATATCCAAGATGGGCAGGATTTTCACTGGTTTTCATTGGTTAGTTTCTCCTTTCCTTATTCTATTACTCTATCCCTTATTTCTTGCAAGCCTCATTAAGAGAAGGTAAAAGAGACACCAATCTTAGGCTTGATTGTGGAGTTCTTCCACAATAAGGGAAAAAAACTAAGGAAATAGGGAAAATGAAAGGGAATATAATAAGGGAAGAACAAGGAAAAAAGGAAAAAATAAGGAAAATAAGGAGGAAGAAAATGTAATCATATTCAGGCAATAATAAAGAAGACCCGATAATTCTTGAAAGAAGAAAGGAAAGTATCCTAACATGAGTTCTTGATTCTTCTGAAATCTCAGATTTTATGGATAGTAACTTTAATGAATCAAGCACCAAAAAAAAATTAAATTTTTAATGTTTAAAAAAAGATGTTGGATTAAAAAGCAGTTTTCTACAGCATCTAAAGTAATAGATTCTGAAGAAACTGAACTGTCTTGAAAGGTTGGGGTTTTTTTCCTGTACAGAGTGACTCTTTAATTTAGTTCCATCAGTGTACTCCCGTTTATATTCATTATGCAGATTCCTAACAAATTTTCCTTTTAAATTTAGTATGCATCAGGTGGCTTTAGTGATACGGAACTGTAACAAAGAAAAGTGACTCATAAGGTCATTTGTTGCCACTCCTATGTTAATAAGTTGAGTTTTCCCAAGTTCTGTGTGGAAGTTGCTTTCATTATGAAGGTGAACCAGGTTTTGAGAGCATGTCATGGTGTTCTGACCTAAGCCTCTCAACAAGACTGAGCACAGTCTTGTCTCTGAGAAAGAGTTATTGAAGGCATCCAGTGTTGCTGTTTATGCAAGTAAATATTTCCATTACCATGAGAGATAAATGTAAAAAAAAAATCTCATTTCGTTTTAAAACCCCTTTATTTTTCTTTTTTTCAAATTATTTAATTTGGTTTTGAATTCTTTTAGTATAAAAACTGCTGTGAGAAATAGAAAATGTTAAAGTTGTTAATAATGATTTACTAAGCATGTCGTAACTCCTTACAGTTCAGTCTGTTTATTAATTTATATTTATGACTATAAATGTTAATGTGTGTGTACCTTTAAGACTCTTTGATCTAAAGCAGAGGTAGCTAAAAAGAAATTCAGCTAGAGAAACTTCCAGCAAGTGAAACTAGATTTGTTCCTTTCATGAGAAAGAAAATCCATTTGGAATAGCTCTATTTTATTCATAAATCAACAGTAGACAATACATAAAAGTAAAGGTATTTATTTTCAGAAAATACAAGGTCATGGAAGAAAAATGAAAAAAAGCAGTTCTAATTTTATACTGTCCTATCAAATTGTGGATGTGTTTATGTTAGTCTTTTGTGTCTCCCAGAGAACAGACAAGTATAGGAAAGTGCAGGAGGATCTTGACACTTTATTTCTTGACCTGAAGCATAAATTGGTACATTAGAGGAACAAAAGAATAATTAAAAAATGGAATATTATTTTGAAGGGAAATATCTTCCTCAGGAAGGAGAGGAAGGACTAAAGAAATATCTGCTTATCCATATATCAGAGATGCTTGTTATCAGGTATATCACAGAGGGAGACTGAAAATACCTGATAATAACCTACATTGTCAACATTAGGTATCAGATGGATGAGACTTTGTGCACAAATGCAAAGTCATTTAGAGCACAGGCTTCAGCATAAAACTAAACCAAAACATCTGTTTGGAGGGGCATGCTGTGGGACTCTGGGTGGGGTTCAGTGCCTAACCATGGCCACTGAATTTAGCATTTTAGGTGCTGTACAAAAGCATCTCTTGTTGTCCCTTCAAAAGGGTGAGAACAGTCCACTTGTCCCAAGTCACATCTCCAGCCTCATACAGGTATTTCAAAATCCCTGACACATCTAAAATGAGCTAAAACTCTTGTGAACACCTGCTTGGTTATAGAAGTGGAAATAAAGAAATGGGAGAGCTCCAGATATGCGTCTCACCCACTATTGAGGGACCTTTAATAATGCTGAGTAGAAGGCATACTTTGGATCCATACTTTGGATGAGTATGGCTAGGAGGTGACAGACTTCAAAATTTTGGGACAATAAGGAGAATGAAGAAAAATAATAGATTTAGGAAAAATTACTTCACTTGCCTTGGAAAACTGGCTGATGAGCTCTCCTGGAAAGCTGTTCCAAGATAAAATAATAGTGACGATGATAACGATTACAATAATGTTTCTTTAAGCAAATGCCAGTTCTAGAAGGTTCAAATGCAACCAATTCAACTAAGAAGGAAAGATAGAAGGAATAGCAAGAGATCAACTTGGCCAACACATAAACTATCTAAATTTGCTTTTAATAAAACAGTGGAGATTATGAAGTTTGAGGACAGAAATCTATCAGAAGTTTGCATGAAAAAAGAATCAAAAAAGTCAAGACACTTTGTTCTTTGATGATGTCAGCAAAGGATGTCAAATATGTGTAATAAAATATTGTCAGTGCACAATGTAGAGAGCATGGAAACAAATAGACATAGAGGATCAAGGTGCTTCTTACAAGAGGATGAAAATTGTTAGTTAATAGTACTGAGAAAGATGAGGTATTTAATGCCTTTTTGCATTAGTTTTCACCAAAATGGTCAACTATGATCAGATGGCTAAAACAATTAGAAACAGTGAAGTAGGAATAAAACCTCAACTCACAGTAATTAAAGAACAGATTGGAGTGTACTTATATGAATTAGATGTTTTCAGATCATCTGGAGTGATAAGCTGGATGGCTAATGAGATCCTCAAGTCATTAGCAATTACCTTACAGACCTCATGTAAATGAGCAAACCTATAAAATAAAAAAGGGAGGTCGTTGAAATTGTTTTATTTCCTTTACAACTTTACAATTCCCTTCTTCCTCTTAGGCTGTTCTTCTCCAGTCCTTCCTCCCAGATGATAAGTTGTCCCTCTGCTGAGTGTGTTGGGTGTTAGTATGAATGAAAATGGATCTTAATTAACCAAAAGATGTAAAAGTTTAATACCTGGCTGTGTCCAAACATACAGAAATATACTCGTGTCTTAACCATCACCAAGTTTCAACTGCTCTGGGTTATAATCAGAATTTAAAAAAGTAATATAAACATAAATATTACATCTACAATATAGAAAGAACAGTGTATTCACATTTTAGTTGTTCTATTCCACAGGATGAAGTCTCACTTAACCTGAGTGGCCAGCAAATGAGTGGGAGCAGGAGAGCAGAGTGACATATCACCTCTGCACCCTGCTACAGAACGTGGGTGGGCAGCGAGTTGGGCACAAATTTGTCTTAAATTGCTGATGCCAGAGCTCATCTGCCAAAGCCTGAAATGACTTCCCAAGGTGCAAAGTAATGTATTATCAGCTTTTGAAATGATTCATTTTTCTGAATTCTTCTAAACATGAATCTGGCTGTAAAGGAAGGCTGATTACTCAGTTCCTCCCTGCACCGAGTTCAGTCTTTTGCCCACAGTTCAATACAGACAGGGAAGTGACTAACTTGTCATTTTTCTTTTACAGACAGCTGCTGGGGTATAATTGGTGAGAGAAAATGAACTACCATCTACAATTCGTAAAGGCTGGAAAAAAACCCAACCAAATCAATCAAGGGAAAGCAGGAAAAAGTGCAAAGCAATGCAAAATTGGGGGAGAATTGGAAAATGATCACTTCAAAAAGAAAAGGAGAAATAAAGTTGTGGAGAACTTGAAAAAGAACAAACGCAAGGAAAACAAAGTGAGATCTACTGAAATGTGATATCATTGCTCTTTAAAGTTAAGTAATTGAGAAGAAATGTCTTTGGGTACTTATACACACAAAAATAGAGTCACAGTAAAACTAAGTAGAAGCTCAGCTGGGAGTTCTTTAGATACATAAATATAGTTTTAGGATCCAGTTACTACAGTCTACCCCTCAGTAAGGATTTTTGGCTCAGGCACAGTGTAGTACCATGGTAATTGCCTCCCTTATTGCTTACATCTGAACAATTACTTCACACAAATGAGAGTTTGGGAACCATTGTTTTCTTGGAACATCTTTGCAACAACACCTTGCTACCCTTATTACAGCCTTTGAGAGAAATTTTCACTGAGTCTCCTGATGACTGGTTCAGCATCATGTAGACAGACTGTCATGAAGCAGGTAATTGAACATAATTTGTTGCATCCTTGGCCAAATCAGATCCTGCTAAATCATTTTCTCTTTTAGGGCCGAAAGAAGGTAAAATTTGTCTGCAATAGTAATTTTGAAAGTGTCTGAACACACTTGCATATGTACTATACCTGGTACTGTTGGGGGTCCACCCTGGTTGGCAGCTAAGCCCCACCCAGGTGTGTGGTCAATGCTCGGCCTCTCATCTGGTGGGGAGAGAGAGAATAAGAACGGGAAAAATGAGAAAACTTTTAGACAGTTTAATAGGTAAAGTAAAAGCTGTATGTGCAAGCAAAGCCAGGAGGAGAATTCATTCACCACCTCCCAAGGGCAGGCAGGTGTTTATCCAGCTCCAGGAGAGCAGGGCTCCATCACGTGGAATGGTGACTTGGGAAGACAAACGCCACCACTCTGAATGTGTCCCTCTGCCCTTTCCTCTTTCCCTCAGCTTTTATTCCTGAGCACAATATCATATGGTATGGGATATTCCTTAGGTCAGTTGAAGTCATCTGTCCCAGCTGTGTCCCCTCCCAGTTTCCTGCACATCCCAGCCTCCTCGCTGTTGGGCTGACTTGAGAGGCAGAAAAGGCCTTGGTGCTGTGCAATTGCTACTCTCAACAGATATAACAATGGTGTATTATCAACATTATTTGCATCATAAACACAAAACACGAAACCGCACAAAATAGTACCAAAAAATTAACTCTATCCTAGCCAAAATCAGTGCCAGTACCTATACATTGTATCTGTGCAGTAAGCTGGTTTAGTTTCATTATGAATCATATGAAGTAAACTAGCATTTGCAACCTATCTGCTTTAGACTGACTGCAGGAGAAATGTGTAATCATACATTCATAGTCATTACTAATTTAGGATGTTCGGAAAAAAAATAGATGTGATTGTGATGATCTGTAATCAATTTATAATTAAGATCTTATCTTATTTACACAACTGGACACTGTCCTGGACAACCCGCCCTGACAGGCCAGACTTGAGCCAGGTGGACTAAACTAGATGATCTCCAGAGGTCCCTTTCTGAATCTGTGATTCTCTCATTATAACCAAACACTGGTCTCACCTGCAACAAGCCTAACTGATAAAAAAGGATGTAAACGAAACATAACTTTCTTTTCCTTTTTTCTACTCCATCATAACAAGTCTGTTATGTCTCCTGACAATCTCTCCATTTGCAGTTCAGTAATAATATGTTCTTTAAAGAACTTCTCTCAACCCATTACTTTTGGTTTGTCTTCAAATTAAGATGAAGGACACACTATTACATAAATCTAACTATTCAAATATCGTTCTGAACTTCCTTGAAGTTAAGGCATATTTGAAGGAGGTCTTGGAAGCTGGAGCCAAGCAAGCAAAGAGACGAGAAATGGACACACTGAAGTCAAATTACTACTCTACCCTTCCATAAAGGCAAAAGAAAATATCTTCAAAATTTTTACCAATGCTTGGACGTGAAAGTTGAGTGCACACTAAGGATATTTGCCAACAACACCAGATTAGGAGGAGCTGTTACTTCCCTCAAGGGTAGGGAGTCTTTACAGAGAGATTTTGATAAATTAGAGTGTTGAGCAATCACCAACCATATGTAACTTAACAAGTGAAAATGCCAGATTCTGTACATGGAATGGTGGAATCCTGGATTATGGAAGAGTGAGGGACAAGAGCCTGAAGTTCAGTCCTGCAGAAACAAATCTGGGGGTTTGGTTTAGTGGTAAGTTTAATAGGAGCTAACAATGTGCTCTGGTGGCCAGAAGGGACAAGGTGATCTTGAGGCACATTAAGCACAGTTGAAAGAAGTCACTGTCCCACTACACTCAGCATTGGTGCATCCTCCTCAGGAACTCTGTCCAGTTTTGGGCTCCACAATATAAGGATATAAAAATATTTGAATGTATTCAAAGAAAGATAGCAGCAGTAGATATGTGGTTTAACTTTAGATATATGGTTTAACTCTAGACATATGGTTTAACTCTTTGGGCTGGTACACAGTGAGCTTTTATCTTCAGATCTTTATTTGAGGTGTGGAGTCATAAGCCAAAGTATTCAAGTGATTATCGTCTGGCTGAGCTATTTTGACTGAGAATACATGCACTTATGAAACATTCCACTTTAAAATAATACATATTGACCTGTTATAATACTCACTTTTTATGTCTGATAGGATTTATTTCAAAAATGGAATATCCATTAATCAATATTGACATTTTAAGTTGCAATGGCTACCTAGTGAGGTTTGGATCATTTTGCATTGCACCAGAATACACCAAAATATAATAAGATGTCTTTTTTTTTTCTTTAATGAGAAATATAATTCAGTGTTTTTCCTTGTGAAGAAAAATAGACTTAACTAATTACTGGAATTGGAAGATTTTAAATTTCCCTATGGTTATTCATGATTTCCACATTCAGCTAGGGTTAATCTTTGAGGTTGAGAAAAAAGACAGAAAGCAATATTTATAGCCACATATCTACTCTAGTTTACAGTAGAGATTTCTGTATTTTCTATCTCCTCATCTACCTGAGGCCTTTCTCCTGCTGAGCCACAAGTGATGACACTAAACCAGCATGGGCTCATGAAATTAAATAAGTGCTTTTGAGTTGCAATTAATTCCTTTATCTACAAATTACTTCTAGGCTTTATCAAGTGCAGATCGTCAAATGCTTTCACTTTGGCTAAAATTACACTGCTACCTTATTAAGTTCTGAGCATAGGAAGACCAACTTCAAAACCTTAGTTCCCCAGTACTTATCTTTTCCATATACATAATTGCAAATATTGCCCTTAAAATTCACAGATGTCATGGACTTAGTGACTATCTATGGTTCTATCTACATAGAGTTTTGCAAGGGGGAGTCTAACATGCTCCATCAACATATTAAAGAAATGCAAGCCTGCTGTCTCTCTGAGGGAAACTGGAGCCTTGTGAACATAATTAGAAAACAATCCTCCTTGGAGCTTTAGGAGTGAACTCTATAGCACATTCAAAGCCCAGAAAGCCCCGTGTCCTGGGCTGCATCCAAAACAGTGTGGGCAGCAGGGGAGGGAGGGGATTCTGCCCCTCTGCTCTGCTCTGCTGAGACCCCACCTGCAGTGCTGCCTCCAGCTCTGGGGTCCCCAGCACATGAAGGACATGGACCTGTTGGAGTGAGTCCAGAGGAGGCCATGAAGATGATCAGAGGGCTGGAGCACCTCTGCTATGAGGGAAGGCTGAGAGAATTGGGATTGTTCAGCCTGGAAAAGAGAAAACTTCAGGGTGACCTAATTGTGGTCTTCCAGTGCCTGAAGGAAGCCTACAAGAAAGATGGAGAGAGACCATTTACAAGGGCTTGTAGTGACAGGCCAAGGGAGAATGGCTTCAAATTGACAGAGAGTAGGCTTAGATTAGATATTCAGAAGAAATTCTTTACTGTGAGGATGGTGAAGACTGGCACGTGTTCCCCAGAGAAGCTGTGGATGCCCCATCCCTGACAGTGTTCAAGGCCAGGTTGGATGGAGCTCTGAGCAACCTGGTTTAGTGGAAGGTGTCCCTGCCCATGGCAGGGGCTTTGGAATGAGATAATCTTTAAGGTTCCTTTCAATCATAATCATTCAATCATTCTATGATTCAATGATTTCCTGGACAGCAAATTCTATACTGTAGTGGATTTAAGACATAGTTAAATATTGTATCAAAATTTCTTTTATGTTCATAGTTCTGCTGCTCTGTGTGTGTGTCAATGGCAAGATTACCACATCCAATGATACGCAACAATGAATCACTTTGACAAGTTAAGACTACAAGCATATTGTTAGATACAGTGCTTTATGAAAGTGCCTTATTATATATGAAAATATTCTATCCATATAAAGACTTTTTTCCTTTCTGCAATTCATTCAACTTATTCAGTAATTTAATATTAACATTAAAAATGCAAAAGCATAACATTGATTCAGGAAACTATTCATAATATGAACAGAATATTCTGCCTAGATTCACTCCATAACTAGTAGAAGGGATCTTCTCTAAGGAGCAATATTCAACCAGAATAGTTGCAGTGTCATGCCTTACCCCTAAGAGAAGCTTACCTTTACCCACAGTCTATGAAAATGGTTCTTTTCTATGTCAAAGACAACCTGTCCTATGCTAATAAGACAGCTAGAGAGAAAGAAGCTGGTTATCCCTTATCTCCCACTGTGCCAGCGTGTCCTCAAAAGAACATTCAAAGCCTGCTTACTGTAAACTTGAGAAAGTTCACAGCAAATATACACTGACTCAGTAACCTGTAAGTGAGGTTTTGGTGAGACCATCCTCAGTACCTGTGTGCTTCAACATTTAAATTCCTTAGTGGAATTTAACCTGTCAACAATTTCAAGGTCAGAGTCTGAATGCCTGTTGATCCATAAATGCATCTCAGAAATTGTAGACCTCAGTTTCTCAGCAGGCAACATGTAACCAGAAGGCTGAAGGTTAGACAGCCTCAGACACATTTCTACAGCAGAGTAACTGGAAGGAGTCTAAATTTACTAGAAACATTTTAATGTTGACACTGCTATCAGTAAAAGCTGAAGTAAGCCTTGAACACTAACCTTCCTTTAACAGTGTAAAGGCACAAGGATAAACAGCTTTATAGGGAAAAAAGAAAGAAGGAAAGTAATGTAAAGCAAAGAAAACATACCTCTGGATTTGATAATTCCTCCCAAGAAGAGGTCATTTCCAGCAAGAATGTAACACTAAAAATCATATTTTGCGCACAAAGACGACTTGCCTGTGGCTATTACCTTATGTAAGTACATTTTATGAAAGATAAATGCCACGGTTAGAATTCTAAGAGGCTGAGAAATCTGTGAGTAACCCTCCATTCAGTCTTACCTAGAAAGTCATCCCTTTAAGCAGAGTTGGCAGAAAACGAGTTAATAAAATCTCAGTATATGACATTTAATCCCTGACATGGACCACAGTCTTGAGAATACTTGCAACTCTTTCTTACTGATGAGTTACTAGAATAGCTTTGCAGAAATGTCTTCTTACTTCTTTTGTGCTGGGGAAAGTGATTCCGTGCCAGCTTCTCATGGGCTGATGTCCTGGCATATCTCTAAAATTATCAGAAACTCATTGTGTAGCAGTTCTTTCGCTACTTACCCCTTCAGAATGGTTGATCATGCTGGATTTTAAATGATTCAGCAATAAACCACATGCCGTAATTCCAGTTGTGTTTTCTCACAGCTTTTTCCAAGTTAGTGAAAAAATTATTATTTTCAAAGATAAAAAAGTATTTGCTGTGAGAATTGGGCATTTTCTATTCCAGTGGGAAGGGATGTTTTCCTTCAGATTAAAGAACTTGATATGGCTTTGGTGGGCAGGAAGATAATTATTGTCTATTTGAGTAATTTGAAAGAGACATTAGTATCTCCAAAACAGAATAGGGCAAACAAAGGTGCAGTGTCAGGAAGAACTAACCATGTTGTTTGTATAAATAAAGACTAATTAATGTGGTGAAGAGGTTATTGAATCTGATTGATCACATGGTGGATTTGGAACATAATGGGACTAAGGTTCCCCTAGGTTAATAGTCTGTTTCAAAAATACAGCAGAGTTTTCAGCTAGGAGTGCTCTGATCAGAGACTTGGTCCGTCAGCTGAATTGGGTAGATGGGAAAAAATATTTGAGTGTCATAGATCATTTATCTCCTATACTGCAAGTGTGGTCTCAGTTTTCAATTTTTTTTATTTTATCCTTGATAAAACCTTGAAAAATAGAATACTGGATGTTCTTCTAAACAGTGACCATGTTTGTATACTAAAAAATGTGCTGTTAACATGTTCAAATTTTCCCAGTATAGTTTTAGCTTGTGGCATCCAGAAGCCTCTGAAACATGTTAGGAGGTACTTTCCAGGAGTCAGCGTATCAGCACATCAGAAAAGGAGGTTTTCTCACCAGACATCTCTATGGGAACATCCTATTTCACAGGTTAGGGGAGTTTAATTGTATAGAGATAGGACTCTGTGCTTTGTCTGACTCAGCACTGCAAAGAACAAAACAAAAGTTCAATTTATTGGTGAAGATGTAGCTCTAGAGACTGGACTTCAAATACGTCTTTGTCTGGGTGTTTAAAAACTTACAAGATGTTTTTCCCCATCCCCTCACCACTGATGAACCATTTTGATAGCTGCTAACATGAGTCTCATTGATAGTAAAGGGAACATAAGCACGGAAAGCCCTCTGACATATGCAAAGCAGGATGGATGTAACCTGAACCTGTACAGAGTTTGAAAGCCCATATTACAGTGGCATAATAGAGCAGGATTTGTACCTGTTAGTCAGTTAATCTGCTTTACAGTTTATTCCCTGTGACATGAGACATTTTCAAGTTTTAGGGGAGGATTTTTGACAAGTTCTACCCACAAATCACAGGTTGGAGAGATGTGTTTCACTTCCATATGTTTATTTATCTAATCCATCACACACTTAAACTGCCTTACCTGCCACTCTTTGGCATTCTCCCTGCTGTTACTGTAAGTAAAGAGAAACTCAAGTCACCTAATACAATATCTATTAAATCTTTAAAATGCACACACAAAATTTTGATTTCTCCAAATTCTTAATGTTTAAATCTCTTGCTACATGATTTTTTTTCAAAACTCATTAAAGACTGTGGAAGCTGGACTGGCCTCATAGATGGTTTTCCAAGTTATCATTATATATTTTGGTTCATTGGTTTGTTAGTCTTTGGGTTTTTTTAGAACAGGCAATTTCCAACCAGTGAGGGATCTTAGTGTTATGATATTGCACTGAGTGGATAAAATATTAACTGCTTTTTCATTGCACCACATTTTGGAGGTGAATATTTTTAGACCTACTTTTAAATTGCAATCTGTCTTGGCTATGTCTGAGGGTAACACAAAGACTAAAACATTTGACAAACATGTATCCAATTTCAATTTGTAAAGCTTTAGAACAGTCTTCTGGAAAGCAAAAAAGCTCCATATAGATCCTTTTCTGAGGTAGAGCTTCACTAGAAATAGCATAATGATGTTAATTTTCTAATCACTGTTGCATATATATGAGGCATTGCAATTGATATTGTCAGCCATTTCAGTGGGAATAAATGTCAATTTAATTCACTTGGTATATATGAGAAAGTGCCACTCATATTATAGCTCCTGGAAACATTACTACCATCTTAATTGCCCTGATGAATCTGAAAAATATAATCTCTAAGTTCTGTATTTAAAATTGATGAAATTTATTTCACTCTTCAGCAGATATTTTTTTAAGATTACTTTTAAGCTAAAAGTACTCTAAAAGAAATCTTCCTACGCATATCCAGAGGTAACAAACATCTGATATTGCAGAAGGATTAGGTTCTAAAGTACTTCAGTGGTGTTGCACTTCACAAGCAAAGGAGTTTTATGTTACTACAGAGACTCGTGGATTGCATTTTACCATTGGAAAAACTAACATTTCTTGGGGTTTCCATCCACAGAGACAGCATTTCTCCCTTTTAAAAGAGGAAACTGGTTTTAATAGTCAGTTCAGTAAGTCCATTCTGGAAAACTATGATGGTCAAACATCAGTTGAAGGAAAATGTTTAATGTGTATTCTGTCTTTATGGCTACTTGGATGGAAATGATGAACCATCTAAGCATCAAAAAGGCATAGAAAAGAGTTGTTTTGATATTTCTTTTGTTGACTGGAAACCAGAAATGGCAGGATAAGAGGATCAGAAAGGCAGACATGTTACAAAGATAAGTTTTGCAGAATATTGTGCTGTATACAGTGTGAAATTAAGAACTAAAAGACAAATCCTATTTGTCTCACTCAGAGCAGTTGCTTTCAATCAATAAAGTCACATTAGTGTACAGACTTTCTGGATCACGTTTTCACCTTACACTGCTGAGCAGCTGAAATGAATAGTCTGAAATGCCAACTGAGCATTCACAACCCTTATTGGCTTCACATTGAGTTGTAAGTGCTTGTCGTTTCCCAGGTTCAGATCTTTCGTGCATAAAGTTCCCAATAAAATCAATGCTCTCTGAGTGTCTGGACCACCAGGAACCTCATTCTCCTATCTTAGATTTCTATCCACAGATATTCATGGTTTTATTATGGAGATGGCAATCTCTATTCATGCCCCACAGTCCCAGATTTTTCAGTTCAGGTAACCTCTTGGAAAAACTGTAGCTCTTTCCTCTCTGTTCTGCTGGATTTACACCCTTTGTAAAGATGTGATGGACAATGGATACTGCAGTTCCAAGACAAAAAAATCTGAAAAGCATCCCTTTGTCCTTCGATATAGATTCTTCCAGTGACACAACACACATTAACAGCTGCTCAAAACTGAAAAAAAAATAAATATTTCCATGATATCAGGGATTTTAGGCCAAGTAAGGAATGTAGACTCTAGGGCATATTTTGCCATGTTGTTTGGCACAGTTCCATGGCTGCTCATACACTAGAACACTCCACTCCAACCCAGAGCCTTTTCAGCAGTGAACAGGACAGGTTGTTCAAGCAATAAGTCCCGATCTGACTGCCAGAGACTGATAACACTTCATTTTTCAGTCAAAAGGAGGTTGCAGAAGAGGTGCAACTCCATTACTTTTAAGACTGTGAAAAGTACATGTGCTGAGATTTCACTCTTCCATCCCTCGGGGGAAAAGGAGTGGAAAGGAGGCATCTCAAGCCACATTCCTTTTGTGCAACTTATTGTACATCTAAAGAATGTACCCAGCTTTGTGTAGGGGGAGTTTTTTAAAGTAAAATATATTATACTGTTTCCAGTGCCAACGAAACCCTATTATTGTCTATTGTATTCCATACCTACTTAGCAAAACTTCCCGAACACATAGACAAATCTTAAATTGCAGAAGAAAACAGTTCTATGGGGCTTGATGAAGACAAAATGCTTTTAGAATAAAGCATTGACTCCTCATCCAAGATCAGTACATATAGAACTCATTTTAAAATAAAGCAAAATTACAGTATTATAGGGACAGAAAAATACCACAGAGCTATGGCTTGGAAAACCTGAGAACTCCTGCAGAGAACATCGTTTCGTATCAGATCAGTGTGAGTTAACAGGGAACATAATACTGAGCATAACCAGAAACATCTGAAAGTGAATCCCATTTCAGTAATAACTGTTTCTAACAGGAAAGGGAGAATTGAGAAAGACAGCCCTTATTAAGCGGTCTAATGTCTTAATACTCTGGCCTATTAGTTTTCTGACATCTCCACATTGCAGTTGTATTCCACCTTATGTAAAATACAGGTTTTTTAAGGTGCTGAATCTGTGTTGCACAATTTAAGCTGCCATACTGTGGGTTCACCTGACCCTACTGCTGTCGCAGGGTTCAGTGGGTTGAAATTTCCATACCATGCAAGAAATACTGTGCAAGACTTTCCATTTTTGAAGTTCTACATTTTCTATCAGAGTAAATTTGTGTAACAGACACCTCTAGATTGATTGTAGAAGTGAAATTTCATGTCTATATTATTTTGCTTCTTAGTTTACATTACCTTATTACTAAATGTAATTACAAAAATATAATTTGTTTTCACTTATGATAGCAATAACGAGCTGAGAAAATACTACCTCTTGAATCATTTTTTATGAAGAAGTTCTTATTTATTAAGCTAAAAACTGTAATGAAAACTTGACCCAGCTGAAGAAAATATTTTCTTTTTCCCCGACATAAACCTATGCTTTAGCATCCTTAATGTTGCACATAAAGGTGGACATTTCCAAAGGAACCTGTCCAACTTTGTTCTTCTATCACAGAAATTTTGTCAATTCATTAAATCTCATCTGGTTTTGCTAGTCTTGTCCCAAAAGTATTCTGATAGAATGATTCCCTGTAATATAGAGAGGTTAGCTAGTACAGCCTCTTAAAATGATAACACTTAAAACACAGTAAAGCTACTGAAAATAAAGAATAAAAATGTCCCTTTATGGTGTGATTCTTGAGATGTCCTGTGTAGGTTCAGGAGTTGGACTTGATGATCCTGATGGGTCCCTTCTAACTCAGTGTATTCTGTGATTCTATAACAGACAAAAAGAGAAGTTCCTTAAAGCTACCTGCATAAAAATAATTCAAATTACATAAAAGCTTATGATCTTTCTACAACAAATATACTTTTAGTCCAAAGTTGTGGGTTTTTTTTTTTCAAAAGTCGGTTGATGAAAATTAAAACAGACTAAGGGTCAGTACTGGGGAAGTCTCCTGCTATTTCAAAACTATGCTGAACTTTTTTGTGTTTTACATTTAGATCCTCAGAACTTGACCTAACGTCTTCCAGTGCTTTATTGTGGAAGTTATTTGTTTAAAAACTTTATCTTAAAAATATATCTACCTCTCTGTAGCCCAAAAAACAAGACCTTTTAATCATCAGTTTTATGTCCCAAAGGTCCTTGTTCTATGCTGTAAGAAAATATGCAGCAGGCACTGAGGGTAATGCTTTTTCATAACTGTTTTTCTTGTGAATTATTCAATCATATCTTGATTCAGAAAGTATGGATTGTGCTTCAATTGGCTAAAGATATGAGATCCTAATTTCCCTTCTGGAATTTTTATGGTGAAAATGACATCTTTGTCTCCACAGCATCAGATTGCTGGGAGTGGATTGGTTGATCTCTATAACCCCTTTGTGTTTTGAAATGATAAGTACAAGAGGAATTGTGCCAGGCCTGATTGGTGCTCTAGTTTGTCCTTTGTGAACTGACTCATGTTTTGCTGTTAGACCCTCATGCTGAGCAGCCAAAGAGGCACTCAGGGTGTAATGCAACATTGCTCTTTCAGTTGCAGAGGGAGATACTGGGAAGATTCCCATTAATCAGGTTCCAAAACGGCACTTTCCTTCTTTCTATTGGTGTGCTTTCCTCTCCTCTCGTAATTTATTTTCCTGCATCCTTATTGTCCATCAGTTACCCAGATTGAGATGGTGTATCAAACCCTTCAAAAGACTGCAGGTTTTCAGGCTTCCTATTTTTATTTATATGAAAACCTAAGTCAGGGTTATTGTACAGAATTAAGTATGTGTATATCCACACATGAGTTTTTATGCACTTTTCTGGTTTGTTTTTTTTTTTTTCTGAATTGTGCAAAGATTTTCAGGCAGAAACTACAGATGATCTCATTAAAATAATAAACTGTGGTGTAATTCTGTTACTTACAAATGAGACAATGCTGGAACTCTGGTCTCTAACCCAATTTACACCAGACAATGGTTTCAAAGTAGAGTTTTTAACCAAAGCACTTCCTATGTTTTCAAAGTCATCTCTCCTTGAAAATATCAGCTGTAGCTTAATCTGTTTGAAGAATCTAAATAGACTTTTTCTTTCCTGTTTTAAAACTACTTTATGATCCTATCTTCCTAGCCTTTGCCAATACACACCATATACCAACACTGACAGTGCTTTCCAAGCACCAACCTGTACCGACAGCCTGGGAAGCTCTCCCAGACGGCTCTCACCTCGGGAACGTTATGAATTCTAGTGCTGGACTTGATCCTGCAATAGCAATTACTTAACAGTTTGGCCAAGCTCAAATGTTAAACCATTAAAATCTGTGAACTCCTAAGCATCAAATTTAAATTCAGCACAGTAGTGCCTGACTAAAAAAAAAATGAAAAAAAATGAAATAAAAAAAAAAAAAAAAAAAAAAAAAAAAAAAAAAACACATGAAAAGCCCCACTCATCCACCTACTCAACCAAAAACCCCACCAAATTCCTAACCCTAGCCCAAAATCTAATCAAAACTCAGAAACCATTGCTACTCGGCAGCAGTCATTTAATCAGGTTACTGAGGCAGATGCCAGCCAAAGAAACAAACTTATTCCTTGTTCATATCAGATGGCAAGTGTAATCATCCATCTCTGCCAGGGTGAAGCTCTAATTTTGTATTTAGAATAAGCTTCTGCTTACTGCCTCTTTCTGTACAGTGACATGAACGTGTGTGTCTATGAAGGGAGATGTGGGAGCTGAAAGAAAGATGACTTTTGGGATTATGTCAAGTAGAGGTGATGGAGTGACTTAAACGAAGCTGATTAAATTTATAATGTCTTTAGGCCATGTTCCAGCTTTGTGCAGGTTGTTAATTCATATTATTGGGCAGCAGAAAAAGTGCTTTTTAGAAAGGTTAAGGTGAGCCCAAAAAGATTGATGAAAATCACATTCTGTACGTCTGGAAGGTCAGTTTGGAAAGAGTAACAAGATAACTCTGTCTTGTAATGTTAGAGCTATAATAAAACACTGTCTGTATCTAAAAATCCACTTTACAACACCCACGGACCAGCACAAAAGTTTCCACTGGTGATTCTGAGCTTAAGGCTCAGCTGTCCTTGCCTCTTCTTTCATTAGTGCATTCTGCAGCTGGACTGCAAAATAGACCCTTCTGCCAGAACTGAACGAGGTCACTGAGATCAGAGCAGCTCTCTGCTGCTGTGGGTCATCCCGTGGCTCAACTGGAGCAGCAGTCTTGACATGGAGTGGCATTTTTGTTTGAAAATGAAATGGTATTAATCTTTTTTCTTTAAAAGATATGCTGTGAAATTCCAATAAAAAATCATCAAAATAATTTGGTATGGTTAGGAAGTAGGCTGACATCAGTTGCCCTCATCTCTTTCTGACTCTAGAATTCTCTGCCTTATGTATACATAGTTTTTATGCACATCTTCAGCTACAGTTTTCTTTACTCCCCTAATTTACTCTTAGACAAGTGAGCTGCTGTCATATAAATTATTCTCTTCAAAAAGAACCAAATGAGAGATGGAGAGGCTGGGTTTCTACGTTCTATTATTATTCATTTGAATGCTCTTTCTGTTAAAAAAATCTCTGAAACTAATACTTGCAATTTATGCCTGAGAATTATTTCAATTAAGTTAATGGTGAATATTTCAAGTAAGACTAGAAAAGAAACTCCTTAATGTAGCTCATGCCAATAGGCTCTACAAAACATTTCCAGACATTATAGAGAAGAATTAGATAAACACTTAGAAATTTGAACCTGACTGGAGTTCAGTCCAGCATTGCTCTATTAATGGGACTTTGATAGATATTCTTTGACAAGACCGCATTCTGTCATGTGGTTTAGAAATTTGTTGAATCAGAATAATGAAGAGATTTCCAGCTGGAACTAAACATCTGCATATGGTGAATGTTTCATGTTGATCAATGTCTGGTATTTTACCAGAAACCTTATTGACATAATAAAACATACACTTAAACAACAAAAAAACAAAATCAAAACAACAAAAAAAGAAACTCGGATATGTTAACCTTTTCGACATAGTTTATTTGCTTTAATAAAACTAATTGCCTATAGCAGGTGGAACTAGGTACTGAAGAGAATAGGGAATGGCAAAAAGCCATGGGTTACTTTGAAATTAGGCTGTGTGTACTTATAGAAGTGACCTTTTAGAACTGATAAAAGCCAGTGTTGAATGCTTTTAAAAATTACAATTGAACAGAACACATCTTGTGTACCAATAAATACATGTCTATCAAAAAGGCAGTGTGAAATATATGAGACTCAAACTGATGTTTTATATGGCCTGGTATCCTGAAACAAAGATCACTCCAAGGTTAATTTGCTGTACAAGTTCCTGAAGGTGGAAATTTTTTTAAACTGTACTCTATTATCCACTTTCCCCTGCATTTTGAATGAACATTCTACAGTGTTAGAGTTCAGAATAAGTACATATAATTATTAACAGCTAAGAGCTGTCATTAAGGTCCTGGATTTCACAGTATTTTTGAAAAAAATATATTTGAGGGGTTTTTTATTGTTTTTGAGTGATGGATCTCTGTAAACAGTTATTTTCTGAACTAATTTCTGGTATTAGAAGTTTGGGACTAATTTTTGATGCAAAGCTGTCATTTCAAAAATTAAAGTTTAAAATACTTAGTTGTAAAAAAGAAAAAAATCCCCAGTAAATAAATATAATGGGTTTTTTGTTTATGTGGTTTATGCTTCCCAGATAGAGTATTTTCTTTAAAACATATGAATGTACTCACCCAACATCACTTGGAGATTTCTTCCCTCTTTTCCTTTCCCCTTCAAACTCAAACATGATAAAACATGGCAATTAAATTAGACATCTCCACACTACAGCTTTAGCTGTGAATGCCAAAATATGAGTAAAATTTTTAAAAATAATCTCTAGCACTCTCTCTTCTTGTGTTGAACAGTTTAAGCTAACATGTTTGTAAAACATTTTATTCACTACTTTGCTATATAAAAAGAAATATCAAATTAAATTAACTTTGACATTCAAATAGCAGGTCACACTGTTTTCTGAATGCAATAGCACTGAGAGGTCTGAGAAAGGCCAATATGTACTACATTTGTATGAGAACACTAAGAAACAGTTTCTAGTAATACTTCTATTACAGCAAACTGGGAAGAGAAAGGAATATATTAGTTTAATTCTATAAGGAAGGAATCGATGCTCTGGGAAATTACGATTTACCAAAGTTACAAAAAAAAAAGGTCTTTGTCAAACCAACAAATTATATTCTGTGCACCAGCCTAGTGCATAAAATACAGTAAAAGCTTCCAATTCTGATATATCTGTGCTTTTGTCAAGCTACAGTTAGCTCAGCAAATATTTGAGGACCATTTCAGTGGAAGGATAAAGGCAGATGCTTTGTGAAAAGGAGTGTGTCAGCATATTTCTCATATTAAGCAAAAACTAAGAGGAAAGAACAGATGGAGTAGAAGACTTACAATGGGTATAGGGCACAAAATGTAATTTATATTTAAACAATTAAACGTTTTGAATGGACTTCTTTAATTAACTTCCAGTGCAAAGAAGTAAGTACTGTAGGTGGAGTTATCAGGAGTTTTCTGTGATTTATGAGCTAAGCATGAAAAAGTGCTATTCCTAGAATGGCATTGCAATAGCTACATATGCATCTGGGGATAACACTGGATACAATTTGAAAGAGTGAGCAAAAGTGATCTATTAATTCTTGGGGACAGCTGGTTGTTCTTGTTGCATAATTTAATTAAACTACATCCCAATATAATGGAAATCTTGCTAATTGGCTCTAGGATCTTGCTGAGCAAGTCTTATACCCTATTGCTAACATTTTTTTTTTCTTTGCATTCTTTTCTGAGGATGGGATCTATAGAGCAGATTTCTTTGTGGATTTCTTCACCAGAATTTCTTGCTAATGCACAAAGGGCCAAGTCCTGCACTTTGGGAGTATAGACAATTTAACTCCACAAGCATTATCCTTGACACTTTAACACAGCTTTTGCAATAATGTACATCCACAGTTACAAAACTTAAAGGCTAAGCACATGTCTTTAGTAAAATAGTGTGTCAGAGGTTTTATGTTCCTTGTCCACTTCTGTCTATTTTGAGACAGTCACCTTTCCTGTCTTCTTAAGTATCTCTGCTTGTAGTGTCTGGATAGGCCATCTATGAACTTTCCTGATGTAATAACTTTCATCTGAACCTGTGCAAGACTCCCTGTACTAAACATTTCTGAATATTAACCTTTCTGTTGTTCCATGTAATCCTTTTCCCCCTCATTGTTTAACTCACGTGTTTCATCTTGAGACAACATTCTTCTGACACTTCAGTGCTCCAAAGGCCACCAGAGCCAGCTCCTTGCAATCTCAGTCCCTGACAAAGCCTACAGGCTGTGTTGTTCATCCTCCTCTCCAAATGGCCTCATGGACACCCAAGTGTGAGAGACAAGTCTGGACTCGCATGAGAAAAAGTGTTGAATTACACCTGTGAGGATGGTGCAGTGAAAACAGACTTTTTTTGGATAAGGAAGAAAAATTATACTTTCCCCCAGTCAGCTGGGGAAAATTGCAAGTACAAAATCAGCTACAGTCTAAGCTTGAACCTTGTCCAAATAATTCATGCTGGCATAACAGACACTGCATCCTTCTTACACCTCTTGGAAAGAACTGAGAGAAATTTCAGACCTGAAAGAGGAAAAAGGTATTTGGGGAAAAGGAGAAAGAATGGAGAAAAAAGCAGTGAAGAATTTTACTGGGCTCTTGTGTGCCCAATGGGATGTAGTTAATGCCACAAATTACTGTCCTATAGATCTCCTTCCTTCCTTTCCCCTCTATCCTAGACTGGAAACCTATGGCATCTAGGCTATATATATGTTCATGCATCCATGTAGAAATGTGAAACCGTACAACCAAGCTTCAAGGATGGTATGCAAGATCACATGCAACAAACAATGTTAAACACAAGTAATGAATATATATCTCCCTTTGACAATACAATACGTGTACACATGTATATAGTTCAGCATATCTAGAGATATGAACAGTGGCCTGTTCCACATTCCCATACCTGAAGTAGCTCCTTGTTTTCATTGTGATCTTGTATATAACATGCAGGCATCTCTCCCCACGCTGTCTATCACACACAATTCTATGCACATTAAATTAATACTCTGAAATTTGTTCTACCAAGCTGTCAGGGTTGTATTCCCACAGTGATCAGCAGTGAGCTTTAATGATTAATAAACTTTTATTGATTTCTGTTTATGATCTTGGGGAGAGTGGTGTCATTCCATGCTTAGACTTTCAAGACATCAGTTTTCTTCTCATGCCTGCACTTTTGGTGGTCCCAGTTCAAATTACCTGTTCTCATTGTATAATCTTCAAGCTGCAGTTATCTAGCAACAAATATTTTACTCAAATAGCCCTGTAGCACCCACACTTGTAGGATCCTGGAGCATTTCACTGGAAAAAAATATTGATCCATGAGAAGATGCATATATAGATATTTGCTTGTATTAAAACCTTTTAGTTATGACATCATCATTGGTACATTATCAAAATTTCTTCAGAGTATTCAATCTCTTTTTCCACATAATCTGTTCACATTACTGTCATATTATGAGTCCAACCAACCAAGCTGTACACTCCTAAATCTGCCTCATCTCAGATCACCACTAGCCCCCTGATAAAGTAGTGTATTTTGAAATGCTCTATGCTTGTGATGTCAGGTATCCTTTTTTATTTTTTTTTTAATTATTAGTTACATATAGTCTTGTTGGAATATACAGATATGTTCCATAAATATAAAACTATTTTAAAGTGATGCAACCATTTGCATTATCCATGATACAATAATTGCATAATATTGCACATAATACAATTCTTAAGACTCACAGCCTCTGATTGCTCAAAATCCAACTCAACATCTATATTTACCTTCCCATATACATATTCCGCAATTTTGATGAGAATCCTGATTTCGCATTTGCTATGTGGAGTATAATTCCTATTTGTATGGATTTGTTCATTTGCTAAAGGTGTCCTTGAGTTCTCCAGCACTGCTTTGCAGGAGTCAGTGGGAAATGAATGGCATAGCTCCTCTTGTTCAGCCATGGACTGACAGCAAGAGCTTGTGCTGGAAGCCTTTCCTCCAACTGGATCAACATGTTCTGCTTTAAACTTCCTGGGGAGAGCAAGAAGAGGGATCATAAAGGGTAATTGGTTTCTCCCTTAAATGTATATTCAATTACACAGATGACTGTTACCAACACAGAAACCTCAGTGTTTGATGAGTCATTTCTAAGCTAGAGAACCCCTGCCAGGATGCTCTTCCTTTTATTGTGTCATGGAACATCCTACAGCTTTTTGCATAGTTGTCTTGTCTACTGATTACAGGTTTGATTGATGAAGGGAAGGATTCCTTTCTTGTTCTTTTTTTCTTTTTTTTCCCCTTGTTTCTCCTTTTTTTTTTTTTTTTAAACAAATGACATTAAATAACCAGAGTGTCCCACAGTTAGCACATATGGTTTTCAATTGGTTTCTGGTTTAATTTTTCCCCTTTTTACCTGTGGAACTTTTTAATTAGAGCTTCCTCAAAATATAATTTTTACTCAACAAAGTTGAGTCTATTCTCAGATATTCTTAATTATCCAGAAACACTTCTTCTCTGTTTTTTAGTCCTTACACTTGCTCTCAATAAAATCCTACATTATTTTAAAGTTTTTGTGCCCTAATTTAAAGACATTCTGCAGTGGGCAAAGCCCAGTATATCTCTCAGAACTTTTGAATCCATATGCTCATAACCATTTTAAAGGGCACTACTTATATGATTATTTAATTTATGGTACAGTTGAAAGCATTTTGGTGTTAAGTCTTTAAGTGACTGAGGTTGGTGGCTGAGGAAAAGTTATTTTAATTTTATTTGAGATGATCAGTTTTTCTGAACAATTAGGTCCACAGAAATCCAAATTTTCTGTGTGGTGATTTTGGGAGCTTCTAAAAATTATATTACAATAAAATCTGTTGCCTTTGGATAGCAAAGTCAGTAGAAAAGACTTGTGGTTATTATCCTCTGCTTACAGGGCATGAGCAGTGGAGTGAGTGCTGATGAAGTGTCTAGGGATGACACACAGTGAATTTTTCAGATAAGCACACAGTGCTTCCAAAGTTTAATGTTATACCAGTTTACACAGCTTGAAGGCATAACAACTGTCCATCTCACAAGTCACTTAGGAGTACTTTCCACTTCAGTGAAAGCTGTTATGTGTGTGAGAAAGCATAACCAGCAAAAAACCCCAAACAAACCCTGAAACAACCACAACAACGGTCTAGTTCTGGTAAGCTGTTTGGAGCTAAATAATTGTAACTGTGGTATTAAATTCTGAGACAGATTTGGATTTGCTCAAAGATCATTCCTGAAACCCATCCTCATTTCTTGGAGTGCACATTACGTATCTGGTATTTTGAATGTTTCAGGGAAACAAAATCAGTTTTGTCGATGTTGTAAAGGACAGAACACCAGCCTGCAGCACACTTAAATGCTGTACAGTCCATTGGTGAACTTGCAATAAAACTAGACATCAAAATGAAACTTATATAAAAGTTAATAAACTTAGCATGAAAGATGCTTTCAAGCATTTAGAGAAATTGCATTACCAGAAGTCATAATCACTGTAGAGCTAATATCCTCATTACAGAGTTGAGGAGGATATAAGTTTTTCCAAGTAGGTTTCCTAGTTATAACTATTACATTTAGCTTATTACTGAAAAGCAGTGAAGATTTTAAAGCGAACATTTGACATTACTATAAATTTACATGGTACCAGGAGATTACTTGGTGTGAAAGACCAATGACCTGAATCAGGAAATGCATTGACTTTCTCAGCTTTTCATGGATCCGGGGGTGTCATGGGCAGTCATGAGCAATGCAACGTTCATTTTCTTTTAAAAACTGATGTTGTGCACTGGGTCTGCCTGAGTTGTAACTAACTTTCTTCACAGCATCCTGTGTGGTGTTGTGCTTTGTATTTGCAGATAAAACAATCTAACTAACATTTTAGGTTTTGGGGTGACAGAACTGTGGCCTTTCAGTACCTGAAGGGAGCCTACAAGAAACGTGGAGAAAGACTATTTACAAGGGCCTGTAGTGACAGGAGAAGGGGGAATGGCTTCAAACTGAAAGAGAGTAGATTTAGGTTAGATATTAGAAAAAAATTCTTTATGTTAAGGGTGGTGACACACTGAAAGAGATTTTCCAAAGAAGTTATGGATGCCCCATGCCTGGAAGTGTTCAAGGACAGGTTTGATGGGACTTTGAGAGCCTGGTCTAGCAGAAGGTGTCCCTGCCTGTGGCAGGAAGTTTGGAACTAGATGATCTTTAAGGTCCTGTCCAACCCAGACCATTCTATGATTCTATGATTCTATAATTCTATGATTCTATGATTTTGGCTATTGCTGAGAAATGTCAGTGCTTTCTTTTTTTTCCCACTCTGCCTGCACAAGTTTTCTGGGGATGGGCTAGAGACTGGGAGGGGACACAGGCAGGACAGCTGACTCAAAGAGATATCCCATACCATGAGACATCATGCATAGCTAGAAAAAGGAAAAGGAAGGGGGATGTTCTTGTTAATGGTGGTTGTCTGTAAGATGTGCTGAGGCCATGTTTTCCAGGAAGTGGTTGGTCACTTGCCTGCCAATGGGAAATAGTGATGAATTCCTCTTTTTGCTTCATTTATTAAACTATCTTCATCTTGACCCACAAGTCTCCTTTGTCTTTCCCTTTCTCCCCAGTCTGCAAAAGAAGGGAGAGAGACGAGCTACTGTGCAGGTGTTCAGTTGTTGGCCAGAGCAAACCCCCAGACATCCTCTCACCATTTAGAGGTTAATTACATTGGGAGCAGTTTGGTAGAGCAGTACAGATCAACACTGAGAGGATTGCTGAATTTTCCTTAAGAGAACAAAAAACTTTATTAGCAGCTGATGCCCAAACAGGCCTTTCCAGGATGGTCATGGGTGTGGTTACATTTGTCACTGGGATACACTGTCAGCACCTCTAAATTTTCCTTAGAAGTCGAAGTTTCTGACTGTTATTCCAAACCTCTGCCTGATAATTTGTTTTATATTGCCAAAGATTTGACAGTGAGCCATGCTCTGGGTCTAGACTTCTGCTGCTCACAATTCTTCAGCCTCTTATTTGATAATAACAGAAGAAACCAAAAAATGAACAAAGCTAGCTTTTACCCTGATGTAAAATTGTGGAGGTTTTTCCTACAAGAATCTGTGAGATTGAATTTGTAATAGTAAATTCTGCAGACTCCCTAGTGTCAGAAGAGTTGATATAAGAAAACAAGTGATCATGCCATGCTCTGAATACTCAAAATAATGTTATGGCCAAAAGAGAACAAGCTATATGTGTAAAGTCACAGGTTAGTTTTAGTCCAATGACTGTTTTTAGTCTAATAGTGAAAGTATGAGCCAATTTACAATAATATTAATGCTTACAAGAAAAATTGATACAGGAAAAAAACATTAACAACTCTAAAATAAATAATTATGTGTTTAAACCTGCTAACATCTACTCTTTTATTCTGATATTCTGCCTACTCTTCCATTGTCCCTCTGGGTCCTGAGGTTGTAACTCAGGAAGACCAGAGGAAACTCAGATGTAGCCACCATACCTGATACAGCCAACAGAAAAAGAGGCAACAAGGAGCAGTTCTGCTGCTCTGAGGAGATGAGGTAGGATGAGAGAGGAAAGGGCCTTCAACCCCAGAGAGATGAATGGTCTAAGGGTCACTGCAGTGCCTGACAGGCCAGATGTTCTGATCTAGGTCAGGAGCAAAATAAATATGGTTCTGAGACTCTTTTTTTTTTAAAATTGTAATTCAAGTATAAATTGAAGTCAAAGTTTGTGATAAGGACTTGGTGCTTAAGACTGATTCATAACTGGTCCTAAGAGACCATGAAATCTTCATTCAGTAAAGCATAATGACATAAAAGGAATGCAAATACAACTTTATTTTGGCTGTTCTGATAAACTGAAATCCCATCAAATAGGCTCACTCTATCTTTGTAACTATCTCGGAGAAAATATGCAGGGAAAATTTACGGAAAACCAACTGCTATTATTTTAAATCTGCTTTTAGCTATTCTTGAATGATTCTAAAAGGTATTTCCATATGGTAATTTTATCTGAATTAAAGTTACCTCCTATCTCATATTTCCTTTAGTGCCGCAGAATAAAAATTAGCTCCTTTTTCTGACATTGAGACAGTATTTCAAAACAAACCATTATTTATTCAGTACTCAAAGGCTCAAAGTATTTAGGAATATGGACTAAAAAATGCAAAGTCTGAGTGCAGGGTGTTGGCTACACCTCTGGAAATTCTTGATGCTAGCTAGCTAGCTTCATCTGTCTGATAGAGAAAAGAAAAAATCAGCCAGAGAAAAAGCTGCAGAACCACTTTTTGTCCTTTTGTCTTCCTCCCTCTGTGTATTTGTTCCTGTCTGACAGTTTTGTGCAGACACAAACTGGGCAGGCTCTTCCTGCTCCTTCAAACCTCTTCTCTCTCCAGACATGGGAGAATTTTTAGATCTCTTTTGGTCCCATTACAACCTGAATGAAACAAGACAAATAAGGTTTATCCTCACTGATGATGGAGGCATTATTGTCTTTGCTGGTTTGAGTAGCTGCATTATGAAAGATTGACTTGAGTGTCTTCTACATTGTCTCAATTGTAGTCTCAATTGTAGTGTTATCTGAATAAAATAGTTAAATCACTGTACCTAGCTCCAAGAGATTCTTACCACATACATAAAATATAATACAGGCATTTCGGAATTTACCATAATAGATTAAATTTGTTGTTTACTGTTTCTTGTCAATACTAAAAAAATACTGTGAAATCATTTTGGTTTTATATTATTTTTTTGTCTCCAGCAAGAAAACTGCAGAATACTGCACATGCACAGAGATATGCTTGACTACACTTAGCATTTAAAACTTTAAAACTTCTCTAGAGGCTTTTGGGGTATAAACAAACAACTACATCAAGCCTTTGAAAGAGAAGCCTTTTCTATTGCATTTGATCTCTGTCCCACCATTTCTTTAAAATCTAGCATTCTATTGAATATAAATCCACTTGTAACTGTTTGAGGATTATTAAGTGAATAGGATTTTTGATAAATAGATGTTTTACTCCCTCTGCGACCTAATTTATCACTGAAATTGGAAGATTTAGAGTTTCCAGATATCTAGACAAGAATGCATTCACCATTTACCTCAGTTTCTCTGGTGAAAAGTGCATTTATTATTTGACTTACAGACAGCAAAAAGGTTGAATCAGAACCAATCAGATACACAATCTTTAGAAATTTTATAGGTTGATTCAAAATAATGCTCATCTCTTGAGCTCTCTGAAGCAGAACTCTTCCTTTGGAAAACTGACAACTCTATAGAACCTTAAACTTGTAGAAAGCCCATTTTTATCTGACATCCTACACTTCCCTTACACCTCTGCCACAAAATATAAAGTGCCAGACCTTTGTGAAGCCACGCAGAATTGTTACTATCCTCAATATCATAATAAAAATGGTTTATAAAGATTAAAGGAATTGAAAGTCTCTCAGGTAACACCATCTATGTTATACACAGAAAATAAGTCCGTTTGTTTGCTTGCTCAGACATGGGCAGAAATTGGATGAGAACTGCTAAATATAAAGTCAAGATGTCAGTTTTTATGGCTGTTGCATCCAGGATTTTTCTCATTAGAGGTCAGGGTAATTCTATTCTGCACTGAAATTCACTTCTAAACCTTTAAACCCCTGTATGGTTTTGGCACATGTAATAAGCCAAGAGAAAAGTTGTTCTCTATTGACAAGGTTGTAAAGAGGAAGGTATAGAGTTTATAGGTGATTACCTCAAATTACACTATTACCTTATATTATCCCAGTCTTTTAAATTGGTGCTGTGAAGCAATCCAGTGGATTTTTTATGGTAATACCATATGGATACAGAGTGCCCTCAGGTTTTCAGTGTTGAATGTCTCTTTCCTCTATATGAAATATTTGTCTCCTATTCTCACGTGTCCATCCTATTTGGATAAAATCTAGTAGGTCTCATACACTGGAAATTAGCTCAGAGAAAAAAAAATAAAAGAGAAATACTGCTTACATAAAAGAAATTAAAAAAAAAAAAAAAAACAAGGAAAAAAAAAGAAAAACACTTGAAAAGGGGATTAAATGCCTCTAAGCATCAAAGTGGAAATTCAAACTAGAAGTAAAACGTTCAGAAAGTTTAAATACATTATGTTGCCTAGATCAGTAATTCTCCAATATTTTTATGATTAAAATTACTTACTGTGTACATAAGAAATTCCCTTGTTAAATGGTTTTACTTGTCTTTTCACTGGAGGACTAAAAAGAAATTTAGAATTTATATGGGTAGTTTTAAGACAACATGACCAAACAATGTGGTTTACTGTTTGGGATTGTAGCACATGGAGTTTGTATTGTTCCAAGAAAGGAAATTGTAAAGTAGATGTAGCTCTACAGTATTAAACAAATAACCTCAGAGAGGGATATACTTTAACCAGCATTAAAATAAATGAAATTATTTTTATTGGAGAAGCCTGTTGACCACAGAAGACGGACACAGACTTAACACCTTACTTTAGGCAACTAAAACGAAATGAGAGCAATCTGACCTGAAAAAGGGGGGCAAGACACCAGGGAGCGCTGGGTGAGGGCAAAGGGCTCTTTCCTCCCCTACATTCTGCCAGGATTTGGAGGTCTGATAATTTACATACCCAGTTCATTGGGCATCAAGAATAATGGATATAAAAAGAAGAAAATAATGTTTTAATATTCAGGACAAAATGAACATAGCAATATTGAAAAAAACAAAATAGTACTTTTTGTTTATAAAGATGAAATGATAAATCTGGAATGGCTGGAGCTTTTCTCCAGCATTTTGTCAAATTGGCACCTCCCTTTTAAACATGCTGATTTTGACAAAACTGTTCTCAAATGAAAAATCTTCTCACCTTTTATGTACATCTGAGTTATGATTTCAACTTATCTTTTCAGTGTTTCCTAGATGAGCTCTTCTGGATTTTATTTTTACATTTTGCCTGAGTTTTCTGGAATTTACAATCTAATTAACAAGTATGGAGTGTGCCATTAATTCAGGTGCACCATTCTTTCTTCCCCCAACTTCTTTTCTTCGAATTCTGGAATTTTTTTTTTAAAAGATTGGGTAAAACAAATTATATATTTCATTATCAAATATATATTTGACTATCAGCCCTTATTACACTAGGCAGCATTATCAAATATCTTATTTACACAAGTTTGAGACCACAGTAAATCCAAGAATTCTGTCCTGGAAAACACAGTCCCTTCCTTTCAACCTGTTATTCATGTCTTTTCTGTAATTTTCATCATCCTTGCAGTGAAAATTATTCTTCTCACTGTCTGTGATCAGTCTCACAAGAGAGTCCACCCAACAGTGTCTCACCAGTCTTGCCTCCTGCTACAGAGGCAATAAATTTCCTTCCACCACAGGAAATTCTCTTTTTCTGGAGCTAAGCTGTATCAGCCCCTATCATGTTGCACTGTGGGGGCAGACACCTGTATTTTTTTCTGTAGATAGCAGCTTAGGTTGTTAGTTTGCAGTGCTCATTTACATCAGTTTTACTTCTCCTAGCTCTGTTTTCTTCGATCTTGTTATGTCTCATCTTTCTCTGATCACTTTGTTTCTTGTGTTCTTTGTACACTCATACACGTACATTGTCATAACTTTCTTTCATCTGTGGTCTTCATATCAGAGACACTTTATACAGTGTTTTTTAAGGGTCTCATGTACTGATTTCCAGACAGACAATACTCATTTAACAACACTGTGGATGTCCAACAGGAAACTTTCTGGACTTGGGTTTCCATAGATGTTGATGACGATGGTGATGTTATGACATATTCAGAACTAGATTTTTCATAGAATATCTTCAAAATAAGCTTTTGTATCCTATCCAAGTATCTGTTAATTTCTTTCTTTTTATATTTTCTTCTCATTGTCAGCTATATGTTGGAATTAATTACATTCCCTTTTTGTTTAAACCTACATCTAAGGTTCTCTTTATGGTTATTTTTGTATGGATAGTGAAATTTAATATAAGAATCTATGTGTTCTTTGCTAATAGTTTTTATGTCTTGCAAATAACAATAAAAGTATTTTGCAAATAAAGTTCACCTTTAAAACAACTGTTGTTTTAAAGGTGTCACCTTTAAAATTGTCACCTTTAAAGCAACTGCAAAAGTGATACTGTTGTGTTAACTGTAGTGAAGAGTTAAATTACTTAGAATTTTGAAAAAAAAAATTTCAGATTAAAATAAAAAAAATTTTGAAAATATTTTTGTGGATCCGAGATTTTACCCTTCAAGCTTCACATGGAGTGACCCTAAGAGGAATTGCTGGGACTACAATGAAATTATGACATCATTAAGACAAAAACCTACTCAAGTTGTTGTAAGTTTACAAGCTATATAAGAAGAAAATTCAAAATGTCACTGGAATTAGTTTCTTGGGATAGAGAGTTCTTACATATCCCTTGGTTTGGTGCAATAGAGCTGAGGCCTAGTTTTGTGGTTCATAAATACAGAAAGGTCAAGTAAAAAACAGAAAGAAAACAAAGCAGAAACTAAGGAAATTTAAATTAGACTAAGTGTTCAATGAGCTACACCTCTCTAAATCATATGATTTAGCAGAGTATTGCCATACTGAACAGAAACAACGAAAAAAAAAAAGATTAACATGATTGCATATAAAAGCAAACTAGACCTTCAAGAAATTTAGTAGTAATAGTAAAACCACCACCACCACTAATAATAATAATTATAATAATAATATCCATTTAAAACATTCTCTTAATTTTTACAGTGATGTATCACCTGTCTGACTAGCTGCTTCTAGTAAGTATTTACTTCAGTAAAAATCCTACTTACAGCTTGTTATCAAGCCTTGTTTGTGGTCTAGGAGAGCCTCAATGAAACTTCAGCTGATTTGGGGTCATAAGCTACCCATCAGCCTATCTGATTAGTTGTGTTTCTTGCTTTTCTCCCTTTTGTCTGTTCTTGCACAAATTTACTATCAGTTCTGGCTAAAAATTTCTGGCTTTCTGTATAGGTGTGTTTTCTTTGTGACTGCAAGTGATACAGCTTCCTACCAAAAAAAAAAAACAAAAAACAAAAAACAAAAAACAAAAAACAAAAAAAAAAAAAAAAAAAAAAAAAAAAAAAAAAACAAAAAAAAACCAAAACAAAACAAAAAAAAAAAAAAAAAAACAAAAAACAAAAAACAAAGCCTCCACAAAGTTTTTGTCTGCTTTATTGCATACTATGCAATTTTATAATATTCCCCAATTCATCATCCCTCTCTGAAGGCAGAAGTCCTTTCAAATACAGTGCAATAGAAGTTATAAACTGAGCATGTATAATGATTGTTTTCATTCAGATTTTTTTTTGTCTGAAGCAGATGTGAATAGAATACACAAGAAAACAAGGTCAAGACAGATGGAAAAGAGGAATCAAGAGAAATCTGTAGAGACCCCATTTACTTGTAGTATTGCAATGACACATCAAAGAGAATTTTATACAAGAGGAAGCATGGTCTCAAATGACATTTGTAAAAATATTTTGGGTTTGGGGCACAGTGTTATTTTGACATGTTTTAATCGTGCAGCATTAAATGTTAATGAAAACTACATCCCTATTTAATGTGGTGATTATTGACAAGATTCTTACTCCTCATCTCTCAAAACTGTATTTTCATTGCTTAGTTTGTTGTCCTCCTTTTGGAATCCCTTTGCTTCACCTGTATAATGACCTTATTTTCCATTGTGCAGCGTCTCAAAACAGTTTCAATTTTCTCAAGCCCTTTCTCTTTACCTTTGAGAGTTTAAATGTGCACATATTCATTTCTAAGAGCTGTTGCTTCCTAGATTTGTATCCAGTTTTCACAAAAGAGGTGTGATGGCTGTATTAAAACGAGCTGTTTATGGTGATGTTTGTGTTCATTTGGAAATGGTTGCAGATGATTGAACTCCATCTTAAACATATTTTGTCTGTCCCTAAGTACTGTCTGTAGTGAAGGCCTTCCTAGAGAAGCAGTGTTTGGCTGCCACCTATTTCAAAGCTCAGTAACCTTGCAAAATGGGAATGGAATTTTGAGTCTTTCACAGATGGTGTAATAATGCCTAAGAGTGTATATCCACTTCCATGAGCTAAAGTAGCTGGAAAAGAAGAGTTTGGCTTTCAAGAAGAGATTATAATGCATATAGTGATACATTTACATAACTGCATAGGAACAGAGAGATCTGTTCACACCAAGCAAAACACACACTGAGTTGTTATCTGTACACCTCTTTCCCTGCAGAATACAACTTCAATGGTAGCTAAGAACAATAGAATAAAATAATTTCATTGACATTTTCTCACAGATGTTCTTCTTCTAAAAGCTGCTCCGTAGGACTCCTTTCCAGCTTCTATTTTTTCTTCTATTTGAAATTAACTGGAGGTTTAAAGACTCCATTGTAATTGTCACAATGTTTATGTGTATGAGTGATCTTTGTAATGCAAAAGTAATATATTCATGAAGAGAGGAAACTACACAAGTTGCTCAGTTTTTATGACAAATGCTTGAAGAAATAAGTTTTGCATCTCAGCATTATGACTTGAGTGAAGATACACTGGTTTGAGAACTCCCACCCCTTCCCTGGCTTGGACTGTGCTACCACTAGCAGGTGTCTGCAACCTCCTGACAGGTTTGAATTTAGTCACAAGTAACTTTTTGAACTTCAGCTGCATCCGCCCTTGAAAGCAGCAGGGATGTCAAGTAAGTTACTTCTGGAGAAAGTTGTGGTTTTGCACTATAAGTTGCTCCCTTTAAAATGCCAGTCTCGGTGCCTTGGCTTTACTTTGAATATATTAAAGTGGTTCATTTGGACTGCTCCAACCTTTTATGGCTGAATACATCCTGTTCTCTGTGATCAGCCAGCCAACATGTTAATGGAATGTAATTTGAGTTGCACATAATTATCTAGATGGGAGACTACCACGCTTGTGTACTCTAACGCAT
Source organism: Pseudopipra pipra (assembly GCF_036250125.1). Taxonomy (NCBI): domain Eukaryota; kingdom Metazoa; phylum Chordata; class Aves; order Passeriformes; family Pipridae; genus Pseudopipra; species Pseudopipra pipra. The sequence continues at coordinate 13,318,231 of NC_087550.1, forward strand.
AGCTGGATTATGTAGCTTTATTATTCAAAGGAAATGGGAACATGAGTTACATGCTGTGTGACTGAAATGAGTAGGACCCATAGGTTCAGTCTGATGCTTAATAAAGTGGCCTGCCATAGTTAATTCACTTGTAAAATAGGATTTATAATAGAATCATTTAAAGCGGGAACTGCAACTTACCCCCATCTACCAGTAACTATGAAAATATTGTCATATGGCACCATGTTCAAACAGAAAAAAAGTTCAGCAGTATATGTTGTAGTACAGATTCTTTCATATGCCTAATGCAATAACTCTTTAATAGGTAATTCATAGTTTTTACAGTATTTGTTGATGGAGGAAATCTAAGAATGCACCTAGGTTTTGCTGATCTGTCTACTTTGTACATATTGTCACAGAATTAATAAGTTTTGTACATAATCAATCTTTGAAGGAGTATTTTGAAATAAATAGTTGCAAAATGAAAGCAGAGTCAGATGGTATTTTCTTTCCTTTAGTAATTTTGTTAGATGATATGTTGATAAATATCTGTCTTTATCTGGTGTCCACAGACACTCTCAGACTAAACTAAAAGTGGTGCTGGAGGAAGAAGTGTGGGTGGAAAAGTGAACATGGAAGGAAGGCTTTGTTTGGTTTTGATTTCTGTAAACATACCTTTTGTTTTATTTAGACCTGTCTACATTTTCAGAGTCATGCTGTAATCATATGCATCCTAAATAAAGGTAAGCAGCAATATGAAGTGACCACCAGTATCGGAATATTCACTTCTTGAATTCCATGTGTTGTACAAGACATGACACTTGATTGACTTTCTGGGCCAGTGACTCTGTCAGTGTTGAAGGTCCCATGAAATCTGGAAGGAGAATTCATCCTCTTTGTTGCTGTATGGAGAGGGACATTGTTGATGGCCAAGTTCATTTTAGACCTCAGTAGTGCTTTAAGACACGATTTGGCTTCTCTTTAAGCTGGTTAAGGCCTTCAAAATGCCTTTGGGAGGGTCTTGATGACGTAAAGAGCAATATGTGCTCTTGTGAGATCCCACCTGGACTGCTGGGTTGGAATCAGAAGCTCCCAGCACAGGAAGGACAGTAACTTGCTAGAGTGGTCTAGAAGAGGGATCACATAAATGATCAGAGGGCTGGAGGAAAGGCTGAAAAACTTGTTGTTTTTCAGCCCGGAGAAGAGAAAGCTCTGAGGAGAATTTTTTGTGGCCTTGCACTGACCAAAAAGGTCTTGCAAGAAAGATGGAGAGAGGTTTTAACAGGTCCTGTAGTTACAGGGTAATGGTTTTAAACTGAAAGAGTGTAAATTTAAATTAAATTAGATATAAGAAAAAAAATATTCTCAGGGTGGTGAGACACCAGAACAAGTCGCTCAGATAACTTGTGGATGCCCCACCATTGAAGTTGCTCAAAGTCAGGTTGGATGGAGCTTTGAGCAACCTGGTCTAGTGGAAGGTGTCCCTGTCCATGGCAGGAGGTTGGAATGAGATGATCTTTAAGGTCCCTTCCAACCCAAACTGTTCTATGATTCTATGAAAGAAGAATTAAAGAGAGAAAATCAAATATAGAAATGATGGAAAAGTAGAGAAGATTTTGAAAATGGACTGAGTTGGTGTAAAAAGTAAGCAAAGAAAGTAGGGAAAAGATGTTTTTCAAAAAGTAAGAAAAAAGATTAAGTCGGAAAATGAAAGTGTTGTAAGTATTGGGAAAGGAAAAAATCAACTGTGAAATTGATGTTTCAGAATTCTTTTACTTTTATGTGAAATATTCTATATTTTTCCAAATTTTAAGGCAAAATACAAAATCTGCAATAGGCATATTATGCCAACATTGTTAGCATTGTAAAATGCAAAATCAAATAAATTTTTGTCTGGCAGTAGAGAGCCAGAACATAACTTATATGTCACCAGAATATGCTAAAATCATCAAAAATTGACATCGAACAACACTCAGCCATTTTCTTCATGCCTTTTGTTTATCCTTTTAAATGTTAATAGTTATCAGAATCCTCTGTATAAATAGCTGGATTCCACCTTTTGTTTGGGAGGATTGTGGTGGTGGTGCTAAAATACGTAGGATCCAATGAAATGCTTTCATGACTTTCACTGAAATTATTAAGATATATCTGCTAAAGACAGAATCTTAAAAAGAAAGTTAATGAGTTGAAAAAAACAATTTTATGAGACTGACTGTATTTAAAAACTTGTTTCAAGAGATATGGCAATATAAGAAGGATATGGCTTCTAGTTGGTTAACATCAATCTAGCACTATGTTTGTACCATAATTATAGCTATTTTATATTTTAGTCAGTAACCAAATTGTTATTCTACTTGTTCCAAGAGGTGAAGGAAAAATTTCCCCTCCTCTTACACGGTTTACAAGCATCTGCACTGTAAACAATGACTTTCCATACACAGGATTAAACACCAAGAATGGTACTGGAACTGCAAATCCTTTTATTAATTATGGAAGATGTCAACTGAAAAACTGTGTTACAAATGAATATAATGACATTTTTGGAGCATTGATTATTATTGTTAATGTTGAAAACCTACTATATGGATTCATCATATAATAGCTGACTCTTATCACAAATAGAGTATTGAATGCTACATTTATATCAGTCCTTTCCAGGTAGGAGCTGTGGCATAATTGTATCACAGAATATATATGCTAACCTGGAAGGAGGCAAATTAAATTTATGGTTTTTTCTGTAAGGAGATGAAATATCTATTTGTTTACTTTATCAAAGTGTTGTTAGAAATCACATTTTTATGCATTTTTACAAGCTTTCTTTCTGTTTGGTGTTTAAGAGGTATAGATAATCCCTTTGACAAATACAGAAGGAAGAGGTACTTCAGAGCAAAGCATGTTTTCCTGTTAACAATATTCATATTTTTACACAGAGAAGTCACAGGTGGGTTTATATGCCATTTATTATAATTATATTGGTAAATAAGCAGTTCCTACAGTTACTCACATGTTTCTTCTCAAACATATAAAATATGTGTGTGAGCACATGCACGTGATTGTGCCTGAAATAGGGTAAAGAAAGGGAAATATATCACATGACACATTAGCTGAGGTGTAGTTACAGTCATTAGTCCACAGTTAATGGACCTATCAGTGATATCATTCATATAAACTCCAGTGATTTTACTTTAGAATGTGTCCCCATGTTACTACTGAAATTTTGGGTAAAGGCAGGCAAAATCTAATGATGTAAAATAGGTTTTGCAACAACTTAAAGGTGTTAAAATATGAAATATATTTAATTACAGAAGACATGCTGCATCTTTAGTTTTGGATCAAATCTCTCCTCTGTTTAATTTTCTGCATGTAGTAATTTACTTTGTTCAGATTAGCAATTAATTTCACCCTTATTTTCTAGCAGAATAATTCTTCTAACTCTGAAACAATATTGACTTAGGAAGAAATATGTCATTAGTTGATTCTACAGTGTCATTTACTGCAGCTTTCTTGGTTTTCCTCATGGACCCCGTATACCATATGATTTTTTTTTCTAAGATTAGGTATACAAACCACTATTTCTGTTTCTAAGGTGCCAAATATCACACACAATTTTCTGTCAAAGTTTTACTAACCTGAAACTCCTCTCTTTCTGGAATACTTACTTGAAATACTACCCCACGTTTTATAATTGTTTTAGTGGAAACAATTGTGAAAACACAAGTCCAGCCTTTAGTGAACTTTAAATACTTTCAGCAGTATGGTTTAAATCCATTAAAACCTTTTTAAACAGAAAGAGTGCTTGAGTAGGACAAGATGAAGTTAGAATGAGATATTGTGGAAACAAATAGAACATAAAATTACCAACCTGCAAAAGCCACAGAATAAAACTGTGGAATATAAAGAGCAGAGAGTCATAATGCAGGAATTCTGAAAAAAAAATGTTTAAGACAGAATATTGCAAATGTCAGTGCCAAACCCACTTCTGCTGATTGCAATTACACGGAATCAAGATTACTACAATTGCATACAATTTCTTACATCTGAAAAGTTTCTGTAAAAATTAACATGCTGAGAAGTTAGAGGTTTTGGGCTTTTTTTTCAGTCAAGAAACTGCGAGACAGTATACTGAAAAAAAATGTTTAAAACTGAATTCAGAAATGGGGGTGGAGCTTAAATATCTTGTTATATATTCTGTCTAAAGGAATATATATCTTGGTGACTGGAGAAGACAGTTTCGTGACTTATTAAACAACTATAACTTGCAACTTACACCTAAATAGCAGCAAATTGCTTTTATTCAATATCTAACTATGCTGTCTGCTATGATAATCTTTGAAAAAGCACTACAGAAATAGTTTTGTGAGGTGAGTTGGTTTAAATTGTACTAGAAAATATTCATCTTTAAATGACTTCTAGATGCAAACAGCAACTGCTGCCTGCACGTTAATAAACAGAAACCACATTTACTGTTGTGATTAATATATGTTAAAGTTTGTCCCCCTGGATCTGAAAGCAGATGAGATTGTTCATTCTTTTACTCATGATGTACCATTTAGGGCCTGGACAATTTTAATTCTTTTTGGCAATATAATCTAATGGTTAAAATATTCTTAAAGGCTCTAACATGCTTCGTGCCTCATTACAGTCATAAAGATTTGTTTTAAATGAATAGAGCAGATTATGGCTGTACTGGTTTTTCCTGTAGCTTCCTACAAGGCATCCATTCCTCTGTAGGCTGGAGGTGCTGTGGTAATTACAGCTGCAAGGGAGGATGCTTTGATCCAGCTATAGCATAGTTTGAGACAAGGATCTCCATGCACTTCGTGGGGACACAAAGAGCAAAACTATTCACAGGAATTCAAGATCCAAGTACATCCTGGATCTCTTCAGTGGCATAGTGGCATTAACTGTCTCATTGGTAGCAGCTTTACCATTTGAATTGCTTTCCTAATTTCTGTGGAGCCAGCATTTACATAGAATTAGCTTGTATGATTGCAATGCATTTTTTCTTAATGTTAGTACCCATTAGAACACACACACATTACATCAGGACCTTTGTTCCCCCAAAAATCTGTGTGCAGCACTACATTTCTCTGTATTAAATATTATCGAATGTTTTATCTACAAGTCACTGTTGCAAGTTCCACCTTCACACCTTATCTTCATTTTATCACCTTGATACCATGGTACTGTCAGAAAACACTGTACTTTTAGCAAGAGTTGATACTTAGTGTGTTTGTTATCACAAAAGCTCTGTTCTTTGGTTGTTTTTTTTTTTCACCTTTCTTCTCCAGCTCCTTATTGTCAGTGATGGTAAACTACATGGAACTCTTTATGTCATACTTGGAGCACACGTGGAAGGTCTGCATAATTCTTTCAGTATTTAGCATTGGAGAGAGATGCCTTTTAATTGGTTTTCTGAGTACCACAGCTTTACCCTCATGAGATGCAAAGCAGTTCCTCATCTGTCAGCACTTGTGGATGCAGCTGTTCCTTTCCTCTGATACTACAGTCCCAGGGGTTCTCTGCAATGAAAAAGTATTTACCTACTTGTTTTTTTGTGAAAAAAAATATATATTTCATGAACATGCAGGTGAATATGAAGGAAAAGGGTCACTTGAAAGCCCACAGATACAGACTCAACTTATTTAGGCTGATTCACCTTGAGGTTGTAGATGACAACACAGTTGAATCACAGTTGAAAAGTATCTTTTACTATCATTAGTTCAACTGAACTCTAGCCCAAGTATTCTTTCTATCTGTGAAAAAATAATATTTTTCCAATTTCTCTTGGGTCTGTAAAGCATTTTCAGTAACACAAATAATGTTAATACTTAACAATGCATTTAAATATAGAAACTTTCTATTGATTGAAATTGTCTTAAACTGGAAAACCTGCCATAAAACACTATTATGAGAAATGGAGATATGAATAAAATGCTATAGAATGCATTTCTTTAAATTAGGAAAAATAGTTATCTCAAAATCAGTTGCCCAGGATTACTTCATCTTCCCTGTTACATTGCATTGACATTCATTTTTATTAATTTTACAGCTGTCTTTCTGAAAGTACAGCACTTACCTATTAAAGGGTTTGCAATGTTCAAGTTATTCCCTTCCCTAGTTCTTGATCTTTTAAAATTTCCAGGGTTCCTGCTACATAAGACAATTATAGAACTGTGCCATATGCTTATTACATATGCCAAGCACTTTGGAGAAGCTCTGAGTGTCGTGCTCTGCAGATCTGTGCAGAAAGTGCTACTCTGAGATTTGTGCAAATTGTTACAGCTGGAAAAAAAGGTCTTTTAATTATAAAACAATAATGGAGCCGTGTTGGACTTCTTCAGGGAAACCTGACACAGATGTTTGAATAATGGAACCCAGTTATTAATTGACAGAATTAGCCCTGCCCTGCAAGCTGCTCCTGGCATGTGGACCCCATTGACTTCAGCAGGGCTCTGCAAGGGCACTGTGCCTTCCAGCCAGATGGACCACTTTGCAGGGTCAGAGATTAACTGTACCATTTGAGGTAGATAAACAGTGACACAAAAGCTGTGTCAGCCTTCCAGCCTTCAATGCAGCCGTCATATTATCTACAATTTCCCACTACTTATTTTTTTTTTTTGTTATCATGTTCAAATTGCTAAATGTGCCTATAATTTGGTGAGATTTTATTCTGGATGTTAAGAGCCAGATTCTCAAACAGTTAGAGTTCCAATGAGGGGAAATTAAATGTAACTAGCTATCAGATTCTCGCTGCAAGATAGAATGGATTGAGGATTATGACCTATATCTCTGTTTTAAGCAGTAAGAAACAGTGTCACAGTGGTTGGATGGTCAATTTAGTGTCTGCTAAGGTTTCTTCTCTAAAAGCAGATTACATCTTCTGGGAACTATGAAGAAAGGCACAGTAGACAGTCTGAAAATCTCTGAACTGTCCGAAACACTCACTATAGAATCACGGACCTCTTGTTTATATTGAAAGTTAGGCTAGCATTTGCATGGTGAAATCCTCTGATCCCAATATAAGAGAGAGCATGTGAAAAAGTTTTAGGTTTGAGTTCCAAATGAGAGAACAGCACAGTATTGCACTTATATGTCCATGTCCATACTTCAGTAATCCTTCACTGGTAAGAATCTGACAATATGCAAAACACGCTGAGCAGATTGACAATGTTATTCTGAAGTATTCAGGGAACAGTAACCAGAAAAAATCAGCTCTCTTAAAACAGGTATGTTTTCCTTTACAGTATTACATAAAAGAAACTTGGGAGGGTGGGAGGGGGAAAACCTCAACAATCACAAAAATACAACAACCAACCAACCAACCAACCCACCAACCAAAACCAAAACAAACAAACAAAAAAGGCAACAACTACAATAAAAACAAAATAAACAAAAAAACACACCAAAAAAAAAAACAAAACCAAACAAAAAACCCCCGAGAAAATAAAACCAGAAAATAAAAGTAACAATACCAATCAAAAACTTCAAAAAAAAATTACTAAGAGAGAATTACTCTGAAGTCCCTCAATTGCCCTGCTATTTTCTTCTCAGTTCTTCAGAGGATGTAACTGAGACTCTTGATTTTCAAAAGCCAGAATCTCACGGCTGAATCTCACACTCAAATGAATTCTCATAACTTTCTCTCCTTACTTCAAAACTAAACTGTGTTTAAAAAAATGCTCAGACTAACACGTTGCCATATGATGTTATTTTATTTTTATAATTTATTTTACGAAGTATGCTAAACTCTCGTGCCATGTGTAAGTGGCCATTAAAACACACAGGACTGTGTTTGAAATACCTTCCCAAATGTAAACTGTGCTCCTTCAGCAACTTATAAAGCATAGGTTTTGTGTTTGCTATGAAGTATTTTCTTTCACAAGAAAAAATCCTGTATCAGCTGTTTGCAGCTGATACTACATTCTAACAGGATTTTTTTATTACAGAATGGATTTAAACAAAACAAACAAAAAAAAAACCCCAAAAAATACAATCCATTATGATCTTATTTGTATGTGAATTACTCTTGACTTTATATTACCATATAGATTCTGTAAGGTAGAACCTAAAATAGTAGAAAAATTAGACATCAAAAGGATCTTTCAGAAAGATAAGGTGAAACAATTAAAGGTAACCATAAAGGAAGTACATTAGATCTTTCTGTACAGGCTATTATTCAGGCATTAAATGCTCATCGATCTATTTCAGTCAAAAGTACATTTCTAATTATGACTTTTGGTTTTAAAAAACTTAAATTATCTTCATCTATTTCTTACAGCCTTGATACCACTGAACTTCACATTTATAAGAATAGCCAATAAGCACTCTCCTTCTCTGCAATCATAGAATCATAGAATAGTTTGGGTTAGGAGGGTCCTGCAAAGATCATCTAGTTCAGCACCCCCTACCTGGTGCCTTGGTCTCTGATTCTTGCCCTCAATCTTTCAACCTGCTCACAGTTATTCTTCAGAGGCAGCAGTTCACAATTCTTGATGTAGAGGGCAACCCCTCCAACCCTCCTGTCTCGCTGTTGCTTCTGAACAGCCTGTGGTCATCAATAGCCACACTCCAACCACGAGATGTGTCTCACCAAGTAGGTCGTAGCTTTCCAGTAGGGCAGTGGCTGAATGCACTGGTGTGGAACCATTTCAGCTGGGCATTGTCACCTTCTTAGAGGAACAGACCTGAATTCCTTTGAGATAATTTACTTGTGTTCCTCCATTGGCTCCTATTACCTTGGGAGCCTCCAGCCCTTCACCATAAGACTTGCAGTGTTCTGCAGTGCCCCCAGCACATCTCAGACAAACAGGTGGAGGGGCCTCATCAGCACTCTGTCCCTCTAGCCTTGGTGTGTCATCTCACAGCTTGCCATGGACAAGCGTGGTATTATCCCCCTTCCCCCTCAAGTCTAGTTTAAAAGTCTATCAATTAACCCCACTAACTTGTGAGTAAAGATTCCCTTCCCTCTTTGAGAAAAGTGAATCTCATCTGACACCAGCAGGCCTGGTGCCATGTAGGTCATTTCATTATCAAAAAAAACCAAAACAAAATCTTAGCAGTGAGACCAGCCACAAAGTCATGTATTAATAGACTGGATCCACCTGTGTCTTCCAGCATTGCTGTCCACAACTGGAAGGATAGCGTTAAAAATCGCCTGTGCTATGTACACCCTTACTAACAATCCCAGGGACCTGAAGCCTCTTTTAATTGTCCTTGTACCACATATTGCAGCTTCACTGCCACCCACATGGAAAAGCAGTGCTGGGTGATATTCCAAGCCTGTTCCAGGAAAGGGAATTAACCCAGGCCCCATGGAGGCAACAAACTTCCCTAGCAGGAGGGTCTCTCTGGAATATTGGATGCTCTGCTCCCCCCAAAAGGGAGTCACATACAACTATAAACCATCTTTTTTTCTTTATGGAGGTGGTTGTGATACAAGGGATGGGCCTTTCTGATTTTGGCAATGCCTCTGGTGCAGATGGACTGTCATCAATATCATCCATTGACTGGCCTTCCACATCCTCATACCTGCTCTACAGATGCAGCTGGGAAGGTGAGGTGGACAAGGAGAGGGTTTGTCTGCTGCCCTGAGCATGGACTTGCCTCCCTTCACTCCATTCCTCTAAGCTATTGTCTTCTGCCTGGTGGGAGGATGGTAAGGATCTCCTTAATATGTTTTTTTCTTGTGCCTGTCCCTGTTCCTGTCTCAGGCAGGCCAGACCATGGTCCACCAGCCTCTCTCTCTCTCGGGCTCTCCATTGCTCTTTAACCTTTTTACTTCCTCCTACAGACCTGCCACCAGAGCAAATCCTTACTCTGTTCTTATATTTCCTTTGCAAAACATAAATGCTTTTGGTCAATAAATCAGCCCACCCACTGCAGTAACATATATTTCACTCAGTACTACAAGATTTCATCATGTTTATTACACTTGCCTATAGCAACTTGATCTGTGTTAAATTTTCCAGCTTTATTGGTTATACTTCAGTCCACTTACTTACTTATAACATTGGTTATATTGGCAGGTTTCATGAGAAATCTTGGTTTGCATGTCTGGTGATTCTTTTTAACTAAACAGAGTAATGGAAAAGAAGGAAATTGTCCACTCTCAGACAGTCAATGTCATTAAATCCTTTTTTTTTTTTAGGGTAATATTTGAAGCCAATAGTTGTAAATTGCTTTCCAATGAGATATTAATGATTCCAGTGTAGAAGTCAGAGGTTTCTGTTAGTTTAGGCACACCGATATTTTTTTAAAGTAAGAAATCTAGAAAGCAAAAAGCAGCAATTCTTAACCCACAAAATTACTGCTCTTTCTCCATATGATTAACTTCCATAAGCTTACTTTTTGGGCAGAAAATACCTTGCAGACTTTAGGGATTCTGTGATGTGACAACAGTTTTTACGTGAATTTCCACACACATTGCAACAGACTTTATTCGGTGGAAGTAATAGTGATATGTTGGACAAGATACTAATAACACACAGTTCCCAGGGGTGTTCATAATTATGATACATACTAAGATTACGGGTTGCCTCAGCATTTGGCTGTGATTTTTTGCAGGTATTTGTACTGAGTCTGGCTGGGATAATGATAATTTTTTTCACAGCATCCTGTATTGTGCTGTGATTTAAACTTGTGACTAAAACAGTGTTGGTAACACACTGTTTTGACTGTTGCTGAGCATTCACTGCACAGCCTCTGAACTACCAGCTGTGTGGGTGTTTAGCTGCTGGTCAAGGTCAACCCGGAACAATTGCCTTTGTTAATTGCCTTTGGAATCATTGAACAATTCCAGTTGGAAGGAATCTCAAGAGGTAATCTCATCCAGCCTCCCGCCCAAAAAAAGGGCCAGGTCTGGGATCAGACCAGGTCATTCAGGTCTTTGTCCAGATGGGTTTTTAAACTTCCAAAAATGAACATTGCGCAACTGTCTCTCTCCTTGACTGTGTTCAAAGGGAAAAAGGAGGTTTCTGTTTTCAGATATAGTATCTTTTTCTCAGATCATGTCCATTGTCTCAGATCCACGTGACACATTCCTTAGTGAAGAGCCTAGCTCTGTCTATTCGATGACCACCCTACAGGCAGCTGTCTCTAATCCAGGCTGAACAAATCCATCTTCCCCACCCCCTTATTGTAGGGCATGTTCCTCAGCCCCTGACCAGCTTGGTGATCCTCTGCTGAGCTTGCTCCAGTTTGGCAGTGTCTCTCCTGCACTGGAGAGGCCTGAACTGGACACAGTAATTCATACATGGTCTGTTTAAAGAAGAAAAATCACTCATAAACCAAATGAGAGTGTACATCCTTTTTTTCCTCTAGGTCATTCATGAAGATGTTAAATAGTCCAGTCCCAGTGCATAGCCTGAAGAAACTCCACCTGTTACTGACCTTGAGCCAGAGGAATAATCCCTAAACAGGCTGACTAAAGGACCCAACTTGTTTCTCATCCATCTAGTAGATCACCTGGCTAGACCACAATGTGCCAGGCTGCATTCAACAAGGATGATGGAAAAGATCACACCAAAAGCCTTCTCAAATAAAGACAGGCAATAGTCACTACTCTCCCCTCATCCACAGGTATTATTATTTTATCTTAGAAAGCAAACAGGTAAGTCAAATATCCTCTACCCTTGAAGAAAAATAACACAAAATACAAAATTTATGTTTAGTATTTCCTTTTGAGATACTCTCATCCCTTTCCTTGTTGTCAGCTCTCATGTCTATATTATTCCACTGAAAGTGAATATCTGGAATTCTCTTTATTGCCTTCTAACAATCAGCAGGTTGACTACAGCGGGCTAAAGCCAGATATAGCTTAAACTTGTGAAAATATGTTACTCAGACAAATATTTCCCACATTTTAAGCAAGAGAGACAGGCTCCAGTTGCAATAGCAGATTATTAATAATTGTGAATCACATGTGATACACAGCAGGGAGTTTTGGATCTGTCTTTTCATTATGTATTGTATTATTTTTTAGAAAATAGGCCCTGGGAAATCGGTACTTCACTGAGATTTTCTGCAGCTTTAACCTTTTAAGTGATAGAGTTGCTATGTAATTACTAAAAACAAAAAGACCGGCATTAAATTCCTTTTGAAGTAATTTTTTCCTCTGAAGAAAAATTCAAATAATAAATTGACTTTTTTCTTCTTCAAAGTCAGACAATATATGAAGAGATTTTTCTAGTATTATTCATTTCCTCTAAGACATCATATGCAAATTGTGTCAGAAGTTTGGCATTATTTTCTTTTTCAGCATGAAAAATATCATGCTAAAATCTTTTCTGATACACCTATTTCCCTTTATCCAACATTTGTCCTTGAGCAACCAATGAAGGAAATTACGAGGGCTTTTCACTGTAGTAAAAAGGCCCATTGTAAGTGCTCCTCACCTTGTCTTGAGCTTGAAACTGACTGAAAAGGTTCTATCAGGCCATTGTGATTCCTTGGCAATTTTAATTGCAGAAAAGACAATGTAGGACCAATGTTATGGTTCTATCTCTAAAAAGCCTAAGAAGCAGCCTAAGCCACTGGCTATGTCTGAATCAGTTAATTTTATGTCATCAGTTGATGCATCAAACTCTTCCCTTCGACAATGCTTCATCTATTTGTTTCATCTCATATAGCATTCAAGGGATTTTTTTTTCCAGTGGGAACAGTCTACAATCACAAAAGACCTTGAGGGTAGATGATTCTGTAGAATTCCTTTACTCTCAGCACCTCTTTTATTAGTTGACTTAACCAGAAAATACCTGTAGGCTGTGGCAATATTTGGGTTTCAACTCCCATCACATTTGTGGGAACTTACATCTTCTTCCCACCCCTGAAGTCATCAGCTATTATGGATTGTTTGAGTTTTAGATAGAGTTGGATGATGAGTCATCAACTGAGCTATCAGATATCTATTTCCCCAGGCATTTAGACATTTTGAACTTTCCTTTTACTCCTTCAGTATGTTACTCACAATGTAGAGACTGCAGATTTAGGCCATGTCTTCAGAGCTTGCTTCAGGTTCTTTCATGTGCTTTCCCTGCACTGTAAAGCAATAGGCAGATGTATTTAGCTGTATAACACTGCTAGTAGAATAGTGAGCTCAGTGTCACACTGACTGCAACTCTCCAGTCAATTCCTTGTCCATGGAATGGTCTGTCCATGAAAGCCATGTCTCTCCAGTTTACAGACAAGGATGTCATGTGGGACAGTGCCACATGCATTTCACAAGCACAGGTAGACAATGTCAGTCGTTCTTCCCTTAGCCACCAACACTGTATCCCTTTAACACTGTAGCACTGTTACAACCATGTAAGTCTTTAAATAAAAGCAGAAATCATTGATAGAGTTCTATATTATTTATTCTTTCCTCTTGGTAGAAGATGGTTCTGATATGTTCTTATATATCTAAAAATAATAATAATAATTTTAAAAAATCAACAAAGAGCAGTGTTTTGCTGTAGTTTATTTTAGAATGGACCACACTAATTGACATTTCAAATTTAAACAGTACAATAAAGGAAAAACAGTATAGTAATGTGCTTTGTTCATTTGTTAGCAACTGATGTTATTCTAAGATATTTAAGTGACAAGTAGCTACAGTAGCTTATCTTTCTTGTGTTAGAAAAGAGAAAATCTTCAAAAAAGAAATGAACCATTGATTTACCAGTGTTGCTGTAGCATAAAAATGGAATATATCGTATATCAGGACCACAGACAGAACGAATGAAGGAAAGCAATGAAAATAAATGAAGTGGCTGAGTGGGATTCATTTTTGGAGCATATAAGTGGGATACATAGTCTTCACGTAGAGCATGAAAAGATTTGAGCAATCATTCCATGTTAGAGAACAGAGAAAGAGATAGGGATAGGTAAGATTTCACTATAAACACATTTATATCTACAAAGCAGTATCCACATAACTGAAAGAACAAAATAAGGTGAAGAAAAACTGAAATCAGAACACTGAGCCTAAAAAGCAAATCACACAAAGTGAATTAGGTGATTAATCAGTCTCTTATTTTCTTGGTTAAATAATATTTTTAATAGATATTGCTAAAATATTTTAAGTTTAGTTTCTGCAAACTTGGCCTACTTTTGTCTTTTGTTTTCCCAACCAACTTTATCCCCAGTAGTTCAGCCATACTTAAACTCTCATTCAGAATAATGTAACAAACACCAAAATCTTTCACTCAGTCTTATCAGGCACTTTCTTATCAATAAAGGGAGGCAACAAAATTCAATTTATGTAATTCCACTTCTACACGGTTTGCTTTGTTTCACAAGCTGAGGTATGAGTTGATATTCCTGCAGTTTTCTTACTGTAGAACCAACACTAAATTATACACGTGGTTATAGGAAATTTGTCATATGGATAATTAACACATGTCTCACAGAAGTCCTTGGACACTGGCTTCCTTCCATTCCAAATCTTAAAAGCAGAGAAATAACTATCAGCTGATGATATGCAATCACTAGTCCAATTGAAAAGTAAGATTTATTACTAGTGAGAATAAGATACTGAAGGAAGAAGAAGAATGAAAATTGGTGATGAATTCTTTAGAAAGGAAAGTACACGTCTGTATTTCTCGTCTAAGTGATGAATAGAAATAAATCATAAAAATAAACAAAAGTAAAAGATATATATGTTATGGAAATTACCTTCCAAGTAGACTAGATCTGGCCTCACCATAAAATGAAAACAAAAGAACAAAACCAAAAAACAAAATCCCAAACAAACAAAAGAGAAAGAAGATTGTTCACTGAATTTCAGGAAATGTAGATTTTTTTTTTCCCAATTGTTTTCCTAAAATTAAGTTTTAAGAACTTCTTTTTACAGGGAGAACAAAAAGATACCCACTTCCACAACAGAAGACTTACTCTTTTTTTTTCAATGACTTGGAGAGATAAAAACAACAGTGGACTGGGTTAGCAAATTGGCATATACTAATGCATAGCAGTATGGATAAGAAATGTGTGTCTTTAAAATTTAAGATAGAAACTTATTCCAATACTTGCTCTTTAACAGCCACCTAAAAAAATGAGGAAAATCTGTTACTTTCCGTACATCAAAAGTTCTGTTTTTTTCATTTTTGCTAGTACTTATAGACACCTTTACAGACATCAGATCTAAAAAAACCACTGTGAGTGATGATACCTAAATACTGAGATGCTGAACAGTGGAAATTAGAAGTAAATTCCCAAATTTCCTCAGGGAAGATGCAATTGGAAACAGATTTTATTGTGGTCATTTGCCAAGTGTAAGGGGAAGAGCCGGTGTCTTCTTATCCTTGCCCTTAAAGGTCTCCATCGAGAGGATTGCTTAATTACATCAAAGAATAACTAAGTTCTGCACACAAAATTGTCTGAATCTGAATAAAAACATCCTTTCAGGTGGCTTATTGAAGCAATGGAGATTCATCTCACTCTCCATCCCACGAGCTTCAAGTAGCTTAAAGCCTTCAGGCGTCTTTTATACAAGGTAATCAAGAGAAATCAACCTTCTGTTTGTAGGTTAAAGTTTGTGAAACAGAAATCTGCAAAAGCACTAGCAGTATACATTATTCCATGTGCTCCATACCCTTCTGAGAGGAACTATTTGTAGCAACAGTGAGATGAAAGTGGGGAGGTTAACTTTCTAACAGTTCAACATACATTCAGACAGGAAAATGCCTTATATATAGTCTAATGTTAGCAGAACACTTCTGATAAATCTTCTGAGGAGATGAAAAAACAATTCCCACTGAAGCTCTGAAAATTGTGCCTCTTCATCACCACTGAAGTGTTGCCTTCTGGAAGGGCTGAGTAATTAAGAAAGTGCTTGCCAGTTCAGCATGGTGTGGCAGCAGCTGTCTGTTCGCTCAGGTGAGAGAATTGAATTCTGGAGAGCTCTTGATTCACTTTCTCTGGCTTGTTTTTAAAAGGTAAGGTCTATGCTTGGTTTTCTATCACTACCCAACACAAAGCTTCACACCAGAGAGTTCTGTTCATCTTTTCCTTCTCTGCTACAGCCATAGGTTGCTGGAATACTACAGTTACGAATAACAGGAGTTAAAGGGAGATCAGAGCAAACCACTGGTTATCTTATGATAGCTTGGAGACAAAATGGGAATTCTAGCCCCTCTTTCCTGCCTTACTTTAATAGAGTAAACAGAATATTTTCTTACTGCTGAATATCTAAGCAAGCAAAAGAAAGAAAACAGAAAGTAAGAGCAGTGGGGCATAAGTGTGTATGAAAGAGAATATACGCAGTCGCTGACAGCAAGACATTTCAGTTTCAACTTTGTAGGAGACTTTTAGCATGCAGAAAACATGATTCGAAAAGACTGGGGAGGGAATTTTATTGAAATTTGAACCCTTGCAGACATTCATAAAGTTAGATATTAGAATTGGAAAAAATATGTTACAATGAAATTGCCTACAGGAGTTTGAAGCACCTGGTTTATCTTTCTTTCTCTGTGTTGTTTTGATTTTTTGCTTTGCTCTGTCACACTCTGTTATTCAATCCTTTATCATTTTCTGTCCTTTGTCTTTTACTTCTATTTATCCTTGTAAAGCGTATTCTCAGTCACTTTGGTTTCAACCCTCAATTCCTTCATCATATACAAAACCTGAGGCTGACTCAGCAGCAAATCTGTCTTGTTTTTTAAGGTACATCTTAATACTCCATTTCCTAAAAAAACCCCTAAAATTCCATTTTGATTGAAAATAATTTCCACTGAAGGAACTCAGTGACATCACTAGAGGTGATACTAAAAGAGTATAAAAATAAAAAGGTATAAATTCTGCTTCCCAGTTGTATTCTGGCAGTATCCCCATATTATTACATTACTTTGTGGTACTGGAAGTCTAAAGCACCACGTGCTCTTGTTCCAGTGTAAATTGTACATTTCCATACCGTATTTTTATATTCCACTTTTACCTCCAAACTGCTGTTTCGTGTTGCTGGTGAACTGATGTTTAAATATTTTTTTCCTTTTATATCCAACATATTTCCCTGTTATTGAGACAAACAGTATGTGTACAATGCCAGTGTAGAATCTATTAAATTTTTCCCGATATCCACGGTCTGTTCCCCATCAAAAATGATTTCCAGGGGCACAAAGAAAGTATCTGAAGAACAATATTCATTTTTATTTATTTTTACATTTGAATCAGCCATCACCTGTCTTCTGTCTTGTTCAGTTAAAACACTTTTGGTGTTTTAATTAAGAACCATTTTTGTCACCACTAACCAGTGATGTTTCTGTCTTCATCAGTGTTTAGCGATGACATAGAGTTTGAATTTTTGCCTGGAAAAAATGAGCTAAAGGGTTGCAGTTCACATAAAGTTTATCCTTGGAAATAGTAGAGCTTGCCCTCTTGCTCTTACATTGTGGACTGCTGTGTTTGCCTATTATCCTCTGCTGTTTCTTATAGTTGGTGGTAAGTGGAATTGGCCTCTTCATAATAATTTGCTGAGTAGTATTGACATTAATGCTGACCACGATCACTTTGCGAAAGGGTAGATAATTAAACTTTAAAATCAATTTCCAAAACATCGTTCTCATCATTAGAAGTTGACCAAGAAAATGTCTTTTTATCTCTTGTTGCTTTTACATCGCTTGCCCAAAGAAGCGTATAATGACTGTGTGCAATGTCTTGTAAAAAACTAGCAATTTTCCTCTTCCATCTGCTTCCTTCCTTGTTATATCTCCGTTTTTTTATTTCTGCCTTTTCCCTCTACTATGCTCATATTTCCCCTCCCATCATCTATTCCTTCTCTTTTCTATTATAAAAAAAAAGAGAAAGGACAGGACTGAGAGGAATGAAGTTGTCAGAAGCAAATGGATTTTGTGAAATAACTGTTTTACAGTTCAGCAATGTTAAACAGAGACTGACTGTGTTGTACAGGAAAATTTAAGAACATCATTAATCCAAAATAGCTGCTTTTGACTAAAGGGTATTGTACAATAATGTTCAGAACCTAAAATCCATTTGGTCTCATTCTTTTCCTTTCTACTTTCATCCCTTCAGTACAATCATATTTCTCAGTTATGACAACTTTTTCATTGAAAACTTTCTTCGTGGTTCAGAGACATCCAGCTAAGGGTCAAGAAAATGTTTGAAAACATCCTGAAAGAGTCACTTCAAAAACCATCTTGAAACAAAAGGATGATAACTACTGAAATAAAGAAAGGTAAAGAACATTTCAGAAAGGCTTGCTCTGCATGAACGAGTTTGGCACTGCACATTTCTGTAAGTGCCTAAAGTGGAAAAAAACTAATTTTTGTCAAAACTGCCTGCAGAATGATGATAACTTAAACATTGTCTATGAAGCCCTTTTTGGTCCAGAAGAACTTTGGCTATTTGTGGGTTTCAGATGGCTAATGATAATGCAAATGCAATAACAAATGTTTAAAAATATTTGTTATATTACTGTAAAAAAAACAAAAACAAAAACAAAACAGGTCAAATACGAAAAACAAAAAAACCCACCACTGAAAATCCTGCTCAGCAGTTTGCTTGAGAAACCACATACGCATAAATACACATACAGGTTACAGTCTGACAAATAGAGATGCCTGCAGCTGAACAGTTATCAAGGAGGGAATTAACACTGTAGTAACCAGCTTTTTCACATCCTGGCACTGATAAAATTTCCCATCCCTGCATTATTCCCATTTCACCCCCTGCCTACTGTTATAAGGAGCAGAAGCCCCTCCAAACAGGATTAACAGGAATTTTGATCTCATTGAAAAAAAGGTTGCTTTTCAAGGGCACACCTTAAACCAAATCTCCCTGTCTCCTTGCCCTCAGGCACTTAGAGATCAAGTTAAATATATATATATATATCCATGCAGGCATCACAGTCAGAATGCCAGTCATGGACCAAACAATATGCATCAGTCAAGTCAGCCTTTCTCAGGAAAAAAAAGTAAGAAGAAAAATGAAACAAAGAAACAACTCCCCCCCCCCTTCCCCTTAAATTAAAACATTTTCTTTGCCTTTATCCAATGCTGCAGTACAGGTAGAAGAACTGAAATCTTCTGCCAAATTCAGACCAGAAGCTTTTTTTTCACCTCAGAGAAGTACAGAACTAGAGCAGTGCAGCATCAATCTCTGTTTACAGGTACAAACTGGAACGCTTCACCACCCAGGACTGAGCACTCTCCATCTCAGGATACCCGACATTCCACAGGTTAAGGTACTCCACTAAGCCAGGGAAAGAGCACAGGTGAAGTCTTTGATCCAAATCAAAGAAGAAAACGGATCTAAGACTGGCACAGCTGAGGTTTCCATCCAGGAGTGAGGTATAAATAACTGGACTGGGCTATATCTGCCTTGTCTGGGCCTGGGGTTTCAGCAGCTTAACTCCTGGGTCAAGCACTGCAAGGAGGACGGGCAGGAAACAGGAACTCCTCGTAAACACTGATGTGAGCACTTCATGTGGCCCAAAGTTTTATCATGAAGTTTGGATTGCTGAAAAAGAAAACATATTATTATCATCAACAAAAATCTGCAGAAAATGTGTATTAACTTTGACATCTTACACTACTGCAAGGCAGAAAAAATTAAAAAATACTCATAAAGAAGGTAAAAATTTTGAGAAATTTGGGTGTTTTAGTTATGAGTTTACTTACAAAGATTTAGTTTAGATGTTTATTTCAGTTGTATTCCAAAAGTGACAAAAGTCACAACCTTTTGCTTGGCATTTTAACTTGTATTTTTTTCCTTTCTTCTTATAACTGTGGATCCACTTATTGTTTTGGAAAGGAGTAAAAGTATATTTTTGATCTGAGCCAAGCTTAACT
The DNA here is from genome assembly GCF_036250125.1 of Pseudopipra pipra. Lineage (NCBI taxonomy): Eukaryota > Metazoa > Chordata > Aves > Passeriformes > Pipridae > Pseudopipra > Pseudopipra pipra. Next base: position 13,337,997 of record NC_087550.1, read on the forward strand.
TTTAAGCGGTTTTCTTTTCTAAACAATAATTTAAAAAACTTTACTATTTAATTAGCTAAGATCAAAGCCTTATTTGTGGCTATGAATAATATTGCAGTAAATTAACTCAAGAAGCATGCTTTAAAAAAAACAACAGCAATTTGTGCTGTATCAGTTTATACAGTAAAGATGTTGATAGAAAACATACAATTTTTTTTTTAAACAAGTGATTTTGGAAGTATTCAGAATTATAGTTTTGGAGTTATTTGGAATTATAGTTCCAAAAGGTTTTTAAGATGTTTTAGAAGTTCATGAAAGGCTGATAAAACAGTGTGGAAAGGATTCCTCTAATCGCTTTCGACAAAAGCTTCATTTCACAGCTATTAACTCTTCATGAAGAACTCTGCAGTAAATGGGAGCTGGTTCTCTTGCCCAGTCATTATTGGGCACTTTGTTTATAACTACTATTGAATTAAGTAGATGCAATTCCTGTTCCAAAATCCCTGTTAAACTAGCAGAAAAATTTTTACTCCTCAATCAGCATGTTCATTGGATTGTCCTTTTGGTAATTTCACCCTGTAAATATCAGTTTAGAATCAATTCCTTTGATTCTGTTTTGACCAATTGCAGGAGAAGGCAAACACACACTTACTGCCACTTAGCTCTAGGCAACGATGTCACAACTTGTGTGGGAGCCAATTATAGCTAATTACAATTTGACTAACCTTCTGTGCCATTAAAATTCTTGAAGAGCTTCCACAGTTCCTGCTCTGTGCTAATTCTTTTTCTAAGAATGTATCTGCTTTGGAAAAGTTTGTTATCTTGTTTTGGTTGGTGGTTTGGGATTATTTTTTGTTTGTTTGTCTGTTTTTCTTTTCACTTGGGATATCCAATTAACTAGAAGAAAACAGAGATTTAGGAAGTGAAGGAAAATCCAGTTCTCAAAGTCTATTAGTGACTCTATAGCAGGAGCCAAGCACGTTCACCAGTTTGAAGATATTGGTATTTGTATTTAACATTTAGTTCAGTAGTTGATTTTCTTTAAGTGAGAATCAAACCCACAGAAATAAAACCTTCAATACTGTGAGAAGGTTCTGGAGAAATATTGATTTGGAGCAACTCTGATCACTTGTGTGATACTAAACGCAGCACAGCTGTTGTTCCCTGGCAAGTAATGGAAAAGAATTTTTTTCCAGAGGAAAAAAAAAAAGAAAAGAGGAGAACCCATCCTAGGAAAGTACTAGGAACAGAGGTGTTACAAAAACAATTAGATAGGTGAAGTTGCTATGAATTTCAATAGCAGCAGCTTGAAAATGTTCAAGAATATGGTGGAAAGGAACTTGGGACAGTTTAATTAAGAAAGAGAACCAAGAAAAACTGTACAGAAGAGAAGAAGACAGTGAAGGATGAGGAAATGAAGAGTAAGATGGAGAGAGAGAAGGATGAAGTAAGGAGAGAAGACAGGAAAGGGAAAAGGAAGAAAGGAAGGAAATGAGGCAACATTTTAAAAAAAGGCATTAATGAGCTCAGAAGGATTAGTGAGCAGACTACAAAAATGGAATTCAGAGAATTGTATCAGCAGAAATGCAGATTATCCTATTTCAAAAATATAAAATAGAAGATAAGAAACCATGTCATGATGATAAGGCCATAATAAGACAAATTATGATGAGAAATTATTTAATCTTAATTATGAGTATTTGAATTCCCTCAAAAATTGAAGAAACACACATAAAATTAGAATAATAGGTTTATGATATTAGCACAAACCTATAGGGACAAAAATCAGTTTACTCAAAGCCCAAAGAAAGATGCAAGGGGAAAAGATATGCAAAACATTTTGTGTAGGATAAATCCTACTTAATATTAGCTATCAGAGATGAAAAAGTCTAATCAGAGCTAGATGACAATGAGGAGGCTAAGGAGGAACACCTCCAAAAATTAATTCCGCTCACATTTCTTATGATGAGACAATTATCCTTTTCTCCTAACTCCAGATGGAGTCCAGATGACCAAAACCTATAGATTAATCAGATTTATATTCAATGTATATATGAATACCATAAATTAGGTCTTATTAAAAGCATTGTCTCTAATTACTTAGGTAATAAAAGAAAGGCTTTTAAAAGGAAGAAAAAGGACTTCATCTCGTGCTCCGTGATGAAAGTTGTTGATCCCAAGGAGACAGAAGTGATTAAAGCCTTTTCTGCTTTTAGGTTCATTGTCATCAGACACTTAAAACAATACATCGCAATGACAAAGATTTTCCTTTTGGTAGAAATAGAGTGTATTAAAGAGTAGATAAGACAGATGTTTTCAAGTTGGCTGGGTGTGATGAAATTCACTATACCACAGTCTCAGAATTGGCTGGAGTAGCCCAGGAACCATTTGCCCTTGTCTTTGAGAGCTTATAGAAAAACCAGAAAGGTAAAGATAGTGCCCACTGTCAAAGTGGGAGGGGAAGAAGAGGGAAAGAAGGAATAAAAGGGAAATTATTGTCCAGTCAGCTTTCATTCTATTACCAGAAAGATGCTGGAGCAAACCAAATGCTTTAAAACCAACTAGAAGATAACAAGGAGATCAACATAATCCAGTATGGATTTGTCATGATCTGGGCTCATGAAGATAAGTTAATTGCTTTTACAACAGGCAAACTGGCCTTGGACTTGCAGAGAATTTGTAAATACTTTGGCATCGTTAAAACTTCTAACATTGTCTCCAGTAAAGTGCTAAGGAAACATGGTCAAGACAGAATGTCTGCTGAATGCCTTACTGATGGGAAAATGACAATTAAAGCATGATTCTTTTTTCCCTATGAAATAAAAATCTGTTTGAGTACAGTTCTACACTGACTCTAGTTTTAATCATTATTTTTATCTTTTATAATTTTGATAAAAAATGTAGACAGGGCATGAAATTTATGATTGATACCAGTCTGGGAGTATTTACAAGCATGACAGAGGCCAGGCTTAGAATTTGACATGATCACAGTCAACTGAAGAAACAATTTGGAGAGCAAAAAACGCACTTCAATAAGGACAAATGATTAGCTCTGCACTCAGCAGAAATAATCAACTGCCACAAATACAAGATGAGAAACAAGTGATTAGACCTCATCACTGTTAAAAAGAACCCAGGCATTTAAAGGATCACAAACTGAACATGAATCAACAGAGTCACATAATTGCCATAAAGAGAAACACCTTCTGGAATATGTAAACTGGATTGATGTCCATGAGGCTTGTTTGATTCTATTCAGCACCACCTTGAACTCTGCCAAGCCACAATTCAAGAGGGATGTAACTGAGATGGACAGGATTCAGCGAGGAATAATAGAAATTATTAGACTTGTGAAGAACTGACTTAGGAAGACAAGTTAAAGAGGGACAGAGTGAATATGCACTTATAGTTAAACGTATAATAAAAGTCTCAAAAAATACAGTGGAAAGAAAATCTGTCCTTGGTAAACATTTAAGTAGATCAGCCTGTGTCGGCATCACATTTAGAGATATTTTGTTTGCATTATAAGTGCAAACCTTCTACAGTACAGAAGCACAGGAATGAGTTTTGAGGAAAATTATAGTATTTTTCCTCTTGGAAGCTGAAGAAGTAACTGAAGAATTAGAGTTGATCTTGCCTTGCAATAATAAGTGATTTCTTAAGTTTTTAATTTCAGTTTGGAGGCTTGCAAAAGAATCTCATTTTTTTCTATGCTTTTTTCCTACTAATGCAGAGGCTTATCTTCTTCTCCTTATCATTTGGTTTTGTGGTTTCCTTGGAGAACTCTTTATGATACACTTGGTAAAATTTTTCATAGATAATTGTCCCTTTTAATTCAAGAGCTATAGAGTTAAGATATTTTTAAGGGTTTTATGAAAAAGAATGAAGGAAACAAACTGATGTATGCTACACAATGATATGCACAAGTGGCATTTTTAAATTGTCTTTTCAGAGTCTACAGTAAAGGACTTTGGAAGTGTCTGTCTTACACTTGAAATACATACCCTTATGTATTGTAGTGTCTTGTCTTAGTGGCTTGGATTCACTGCTTGCAATTGATGAACAATAGAATAATAGTATCTGAAATAGCAGTCATGAATTTCAGATGTAAATAGTGACAATAGTTCGTCATATTTGGCCTCATACTGTTTAATAAACCTCCACTTTTGATGTCACATTTCCGCATGTAGATTTTTTAATCAGCTGTAAGATTCTGTTAATTGCTCTGCCGGTAACTCAAATGCCTGTAAAATAAAATCTATCCACTGTTATCATAGATGTTTTATGGAAGCCTGGGATATACTTCCTTCATTAGGGAAAAAAAGGGTCTATGTTATTCCTGGCAAGAATTCTTTCAATGTATAAATTTAATAAAGAGCCAGAAGATAGTTAATATAAATGAAAAAAAAGTGTATATAACAAAATCATCCATGACTGGAACCGGTCTGATGTGTTCTTAACAACTATCAGCAATAATACACAACGATTCTCAAGACTTAAAAAGAATCTTTCATTGTTAAACTGCAACAGTTGGTCGAAAGGTGTGCAAATCTTTAATAAATGGGAAAAGTGTGACGAGGATGGCCTGAAGAGACAGAAATCAGCAGCAAGGCAAGTATACAATTCCTTGAAACATCCTTTAAAATTGTATGTTTAAAATAAATGTTTTATATAAACATTTCACTTTCATTTGACTCACTTCATAATCTTGCAAGCTCACGTTCAGTCACTGAGCAAGTGCTAATTGTAAGCTGGAAGTGTGCTATAAATATGCAACAGTCCTCTCTCTGAAGGACTGGGGATAAACAGTGTGTTGTTGTTTCTTCTGCGAATGAATGTGATGTCTTCTTATTATTTGATTTAGGAATGTATGGGTAAATTTTTAGTTGTTTTTTTCTACAAAGATCTATTTGAGAACTCTATTTTAGCTTCTCCATGATAGTTTTCAATTTAGCTTCAAAATGGCAAGGATAAATCATTTGTATGTTTAACAAGTGAAAAAAAATGTGTCAGTTAACTAAACTCAAAAATTCAGTTTTCTCTGTGCTTGAGTGGTAGAAAGTTTAACTAGTGATGTGATCAGTTCAGCTCCAACTTCCTTGGAGAACTCTGACCCATCAAATCAGACTTGATGGGTCAGTGCTGAAGAGGCATCGCTTGTCTCTGCCTCGTGAAGCTGTTAAAGAAAGAAAACAACTACCTCGATAGGGCTCCTTCCAAATGAAATCTCTGCAGATTGTACAGTGGTGAGATGAGCACGTTTCCCCACTGCTTCACAGAATCTGAAATGATTGCAGTTAAAGTAATGCCTGTGGGGTTTTTTTTAGAGAGTATTTTAAAATCAAAACCTGTACCCACCGGGTGACTTATAAAAGGAAAAATCCATTTCAGGGAAGGGGCAAACTGCTGCGTGTTCCCCACAGGCTAATCCTCGAAATGGGCTTTTGAAATTCTTTTGCATTTGAAATGCATTAGTCATTCACCTGTTTGTTTAGTCTGAGTTTCACATTCAGAGAAGTGGATAAGTGCCGTTTGAATAAAGTGCTCCCAAAAAGTGTCCTTAAAGAGCCTCTAAGGATGTAAAATCTTTCAAATCAGATTTGGGGCATGAGTCCCTGTTTGCAGAATATTATAGTTTATGCAGTGAAATGTATCAAGCCAATTCTCAGCACAAAGCTGGCTCCTCTTTTCCTAGAGTGACTACAACAACCCAGATGTTTATGTATCCAGTAATTTAGCATGTGCATTGTGACAAGTGCTGGCACGTTGTATTAACAAAATATAGCTCAGTTTCCTTCCTACAGACCGCATTTGAAAGAGAACCTATTTACTTGTACTTCGCATGTGGAGTTAAGGGATGGGATGAAAACTTACCCTGATGTCTACAACTTCTTGAATTAAATCTGGGTTGGAATATGAAATTAATCTCCTACCACCACCAGTGAAAAGGAAATGAAAAGAATAATGAGCAAACTTCTGATGTGAATCGTGAGAAGGGCATTCAGAGCATGGCCAAGGAACACTAAAGTGTTCATTACTAAAAATATACACTACAAATACCACAAAGGGATTTTTAATACAAACTGTTTACCTTAGTTTGAATTCTGAGCAGAGCAAACTTTTTGACTTTGTCTCATATTTTGACTGTCATTTGCAATAAACACAATGTATGACTGTAGAAAGGTCTTGGAAACAGATTTTGTTACTGGCCGAATGTCTCACTCAAAAGTTACATTTTACTGAAGTATTTTATAGACTTTATCATGTCTCTGCATTCAACAATTAGTAAGATGAAATTGTGCTGATAAAATTATGTGTCTTCTTAAAAATAAGGATTAAAAGATATCATGATCATATAACATACTGGGTTTAATATTTCTGGTTATTTAAACATCATAATTCATACAGTAATGGTTCATGGGGTATGAATAGGGCAAGTTTTGAGAGCTAAAATTATGTTTTTTCCAGCAACAGAAGTGATATAATTTGTGTTCTATCACCAGTAATTTGATTTGCTGTTCATTATAATAACAGTAATAATAACAAATTCAATTGCTATTAATGGAAATGTCATATGCACTTTCATAGAGGTTTTATTGTAATTCAGTATTAATCAGTGTATCATTAAAATAAAGTGTTATCATCTAATTTGTATTTATTCAAGCATAAAGGAAAAAAGTCTATTATGATGTACTGTACCATTATACAATCAGTGGTTTTAATGAAACAATTTTGCTATATATTTATGTATTTTTCTTACATTGTAGTGGAGCAACAGTGTACCAGAATGTTCTAATTCACGTCATATAGACCCAATGCTGTTGCAATAACAAGGTTAATTTTTTTTCAGTGCTTTCCCAGTAAATCATCTCTTCAAAATCTTCAAGGTTAAAGCATGTTGAAATATCTTTCAGGACTATGTTGCATCCCATCCATAATAAAAGAGTATTTTTATTTGAACAAGTCATCTTTATTAACACAGTTGACTAAAACATAGGTTAATATAGCAGGTTCTAACCTTTTATGAGGGTCAGATTTCTCTACTTTCATAATTAAAAATATAAGTTGACCTCACATTTTACATTCTCACCTGCAGTTTCATAGAAAGGAAAAAATTGCATCAAAAGTTCTTTAAATCTGCACCAAAAAAACCTCAAAACCATGAATTTCACTGACTTTTGTCATTTTTGTAAAGCAATCATTCGATCTGTTTAGGGGGGAAAAGTCACAAAGTAATGTCAAATGTATAAATTATAAAATTCATCCATTCACTGAAGATTGAATGGAAACTCAGCTGTTACATTCCCATATTTCTTTGCTATGAGGGTGGTGAGACCCTGGCACAGGTTGCCCAGGGAAGCTGTGGCTGCCCCATCCCTGGCAGTGTTCAAGGCCAGGTTGCAGGGAGCTCTGAGTAACCTGGTCTAGTAGAAGGTGTCCTGGTCCACAGCAGGAGGGTTGGAACTAGATCATAGAATCATAGAATCAGCCAGGTTGGAAAAGACCTCTGAGATCATCATGCCCAACCCTTCATATATACATATATATATATGTATATATATTTTTTTTTTTTTTTTGAAATCCAGTCTGGGTTTTTCCCCCATTCCGTACAATAAAAAACTCCTGTCCGGGTTTTCCCCCATTCTGCGCTCTGGAAAAATCCAGGCCGGGTTTTCCCCCATGCTGTAATCCAGAAAAATCCTGAGTTTTCCTCCATTCCGTACTCTGTTTTAAATCCAGTCCATGTTTTCCCCCATTCCAAACTCCAGCAGAAATCCAGTCCGGGTTTTCCCCCACCCCACCAAAGGGACCCCGACGCGCCCCGACGGAGGCCCCGTAAGGTGTGAACCCCCCAAGGGAACCCCCCAAGGTGACACCGGGACAGTGTTTTATTTCTTGTAACAAACACGGAGGATCATGATGCAATGAATTTCTTCCAAAAAATCAGCCATGACCCTTGTAAATAAGCAAGCATACAAGGAGTAAATGCAGTACAGCAGCGTGCATCAGACACCGGTGTCCATCCCAGCCTGGTGTGAAGCAGCCACGTTACTGTATCAGTTTCATGCATTTAGCTCTGTTTGTGGGTTTATATTGTGGGTGTTTACTGTCAACTGGCTTAAAAAGAAATGCAGCTTTTCTTTTTAAATATATCAAACCTGACATTTTATTAACTTTTTGGGTTCGCTTTTTGAACTCCGTATGTGGATGCTGTCAGAAGTTGGGCTAATGGAATGAAAAGGATGTAGATGATCTTTAAGGTCTCTTCAAACACAAACCATTAAACATTCTACGCAATTACCTCTAAAATATTATAAGACTCAGGATTACATAGGCTTCTGAATTATTTTGAATTTTCAAGGAATCTGACTTTTGCAGCAGATCCAGAACTTGAGGTCAAGCTATTCCAGTGACTGTAAGGTCTGGGTAGAGTTGGACTCTCTGAAATAGACCAGAGAGAAACCAAAATAGAAACAAGCAGAGATCTAGAACTAGCAAAAGAAAATAGCAAAGAAAGATATGTACCTAAAAAGACAACAAGAGCACATTTATGCATTGTGACTTTAGACTCTGTTACATTTTCCCAGTCACAATTACAGCAAAGCTTTTACTTCATAACAATTTTTGATGCTAATTTAAGATGCAAAAGCAGTTCTTGACAAAGAGGTTGGTCTCATGTCTCCTAAATGATTCTGATCCTATCTACAAGCCAATAAAACTTTAATACTTGCCTGAAAACTTTTTCACTTTGAAAATGATTGATGAAATGTTGCTTCAGATCAGCCAGAAACCAAGATTCTTGCATGGATAGTGAAAATCCTGTGCCTGGAACCCTTCAAGCCATAAATCCATTTCAGTAATGTCTCCTATTATATTTGCCAGATTTTTATAAAAGGAGAAAGCATTCTCAGGAGAGTCATTCAGTAAAAGTGAACATAAAAGATGACATCTTAAATTTAGGCTGCAGGGGACCTCTGAAGGTTATTTTCTCCTACCTTCTTCTCAAAGCAGGAGCAACTACAAACTGAGAGCAGGTTGCTCTAGGTCATCTTGTCCAGCTGAATCCAGGCTATTCAGTGACAGAGACTTCACAGTATTTCTGGGTACCTGTGCCTCAGTGAAAAAAAAGGTGTCATACCCACCTGAAATTTCCCATGTTTATCTTGTACCTCTCAACTTTTCTGAACTTCTGTGAACCTCTGAGATTACAGAATCACAGAATCATTTAGATTGATGAAGATCTCTGAGATCATCGAGTCCAGCCTTTGACTGATCACCACCTTTTCAATTAGACCATGGCACTAAGTGTCCAGTTGTTTCTTGAAAATCTGCAGGGATTGTGACTCCACTACCTCCCTGTTGGAAGTCTGTTCCAATGTTTAGTAACATTTTCTGTGAAGAAATTCTTCCATATGTCCAACCTGAACCTCCCCTGGTGCAGCTTGAGACCATGTCCTCTTGTCCTGTTGCTTGTTGCCTGGGAGAAGAGGCCGAGTCCCACCTGGCTACAACTTCCTTTCAGGTAGTCGTAAATAGTGATAAGATCTCTCCTGAGCCTCCTTATTTCCAGGCTAAACTACCCCAACTCTCTCAGCCACTCCTCATATGACTTACTCTTTAAATGATGTTTTGTTTTTCTGAATGTTTCTGGCTTCATCTTTACTGTAACAACCCACAACCCACCAGGCAGATAAGGCAGCAGTGAGATCCTTCTCAGCCATCTTTTCTGTGGTCTGAACAAGTCCAGCTGTCTGGAAGTTCCTTTGAACCCCATGTGCTCCATCCCCTGAACATCCTTATGGCCTTCTACTGGACATGCTCAAGAATGTCACTCTCTCTTCTGCCCTGGGGGAATCTGAACTGGGTAGGATGCAAAAAGTGCTGCGGAGACAGGATTAGTAATTTGCTTGTTCGTATTCACCTTGCCATATACCAAGACACCCAGATCCTTTACTGCAAAATTGCCTTCTAGCCTTTTGCCCATCAGCCTTTATGAGTGTATGGGGTTCCTTCACAGATGAGGACTTGGCTACAAGGATGCTACAGGAGATGGTGTCAAACACCATTTACTGAAGTTAGGCAAAATGACACCCTGTACTCTTTTGTATCTAACTACTAATTTCATCACAAGTGATTATCATGTTAGTCATGCACGATTTGTCTTTGATAAATCCATGGTGATTTGCCACTTCTTTTCAAAGCTGGCAGAGGAAGACCTCACAATGTTGTTGGCAAGCTCCCTCTGCACCCTTCAATGCCTCCCACCCGGTGCCCTATAACAGACATGCCCATGTGGTCCCTAATCAATCTCCTTATAGCACGGGAGGCACTTCATTCCCGAGGCTCCCTCCCTAAGCACAGGGACCAGGGAGCTTGACAGCAAACCCAGACTGTAAAGAGAAAGGAAAAAAGACACTTTAAAATTTTTGGTTTCCTCATTCTTCAGTACACCCACACATATCAATTAAAGCTGAACTGCTACTGAATCATCAAATCATAGAAAGGTTTAGGATGGAAGGGACCTTAAAGAACATTCAGTTCCAACTCCTCTGCCATGGGCAGGGATACCTTCAGCTAGACCAGGTTGCTCAAAGCCTCATCCAAGTTGTCCTTGAACAGTTCCAGGGATGGGGCAGCCACAGCTTCTCTGGGTGATGTGGGGAACCTGTTCCAGTGCCTCACAACCCTCGCAGGAAAGAATTTCTTCCTAATATCTAATCTAAACCTATTATCTTTCAATTCAAACCCATTCCCTCGTGTCCTGTCACTACATGCCCTTGTAAATAGCCTTGCCAAATCTTTCCTGTAAATTCCCTTCAGGTACTGGAAGGCCACAATTAGGTCACTCTGAAGCCTTCTTTTCTTCAGGCTGAACAATTCCAATTCTCTCAGTCTTTCCTCATGGGAGAGGTGCTCATGCCCAGCTAAGCTGTGTTTTTCACAATCCCATAGCTGCATGCCCTGGCAACACAACTGTTTTCTTTCTGGATATCTTCTCCTGCCTTTCATCTTTTCTGTACTCTCTTTTTGTTTATGAGCACAGTCAGGAGGTTCATAGTGAACCAAGACAGATTTTCACCAGGCTTATTGGGTTTCCTGCCCCTCAAAACAGACTACTTCTGTGCCCTGTGGGTCTTTCCATGAAGGAAGATGCTATGCCTATGCACATACCTGAAAAAGGGCCCAGGGTACAGACCTACTGTGAGATTTCCAGGTACTAATGTGTACAGTAAATGGTTCAGGTCTGTATAAACAACCAGCATTTTGTTTTCGACTTGGAGCCATGAGAAGAAAGGGGAAGTAACAGCCTCTCTGCCCCTTTCTAAGACACTGATATCAGAGTTGTTTTCAGATGTGAATTAGGGGTAATTACAGGCTAAACTTCTCACTTTGAGACAAATTCTGCCTGTTCATACCAGTAAGCCCCATATGTTTAAGTACTTTCTTCACAGTGAGTAATCAGATGCTGTTACTAATAAACAGTCATCTTCAGATCGTAGATTGGCATTGGAAGAAGTGTTTTAAAGCTATTATTTTTCTAATGGTGTAGCACTGATTTATATAATCATCATCTTTAGTTCTACTGTCTCCTTATTGATTTGAAGTGTGAATTTCAAACATATATATATATGTATGCATATATACAGTGATATATCTCAGCTGGTGTGCTGCTTCATTGCAGTCACTAACACCAAAGGGAGTTTTTGAATTAATGTAGACCATTAGTAAATCAAAAAAGCAATTCAATACAGCACAGCAGGGAGAAGATGCAATATCCACAGCACTGGAAAAATATTTTAGGAAGGGCAGTTGTTTGTTAAGAACTGGGGAATTCAGAAAGACGATTTAACAGAATGGTCTAATAAAGATCAGAGTTGTGCTGAACAATAATAAACCCAGAATTGAACAAAACAAACAAAGAAAAAAAACAACCAGCAAATATCTCTAAAAACCTCTAAAGTAAAACAACATGTTCTCCCAAACCAGGCAGTTGATTATAACCTTGGTCAAGAATAGATCTCAGAATGATATGCTACTCTGTGCCTTAAACCTCAAGGTACATAAGCACTGGAGCGTACAACTTTTGGTCAGCTAACTTTGAAGTACATGCTCTCAGAGCCTTGGTTAGGCCCCCAGCCATTTTTATGGGGCATATAGAAAACTCTCTTGTCCTGACGTTGCATGCAGCAGTTTCAACATGCTGTGTCGGTAGCCAGTGAAAGGCAGGACAAATAGTAAAGGAGGTGTCTTTTAAATCTATAATTTTAAAAGCTGTATTGGAACTGGGACTTTTATATTTCAAGCAGAACTGCAAAGAGGATTCTCTGTGTCTTTGGGATACACCATCTGGAATTTCTTTTAACAGGAATGCATATGTGGGGGGGTTACCTTTTTTTTTTTTTTAGCACTGACATGAGTAGAATATGGAGATATTTTGAATTCATGTACAAGAGATTACCCAAACTTCCCACTCCTCACAGAAACATCTTCCATTAATAAGTCTCTCACTGGCTTTTGCATCATTAATGGAACTTCTCTGTTCTTGTTTCCCTTAGTTCATCTTGAAAACTGGCTGGATGTCAGTGAATGGTTTAACCTCCTTCTCACAACTGTGTTTGCAGCCTCTTGAGAAGGCACAGAGCTTCACTGGGTACAAAGTAAAACTTCTACTTCATATTCAGAATCATTTTCATAAACAATATTTTAGTAATCAAAGCAAAACATGTCTGGAAAGCATTGTTAGGTGCCAAGAAAGGCAGAAGTCAGCAGGGTTTGAAATAATTGAAAGGTTGAATAAAGAGTTAAAAGAGATCCTAGAGATCTCTTCATGCTCATGAGTAGAGCTAGACATCTTCTCTGGAAGATGATGGCTACTTCACATACAGTTTTCCAAGGCTTGATCAGGACTCCTGCTGGCTTCTGCACTTTACGAGCAGTAATGGCAGATGAATGAGGGAATGGAATCTAAAAATTACTTTTCAAGAAGGTAACTCTTGGCATCTAATCCCATGGCATGGCATTCTTTCTCTCAGTGCAGTCTTAAAGATACTGAAGAGAAGCAGGTACATATTTTATCTCTTAAAGTCTCTTGTGTTTCTGGCACAAACTATTCACCATTTTTGTCTTTGAGTTATGCTGAAGGAATATTAGTGTAGATACTGATCTGTCAAAAATCTACTGCCTCATATAGGAATATAAGAGATTCTTTCTGACAAAGACATGCAGACAAAGTATGCAGATTATGATTACAGACAACTTGCCTGTGTACATCACTATCAGAGGTTCTATTTTTATGTCATGAAAGGAATTGCTACACTGTATCCTGATTGGAACCCTGGTTGTAAAGCACTCAAGTTTAGATCTTACATGATGCCATGTGTTCCTTGAGCTTAATATTTATTGCTTTTTTCTAAACAATAAGAATTTTGTTTAAAAAAATACAGAAAAATCAGAGAGTCCGACAGCTGACAGATATCTCAGGAAGAACAGTTACAAATATTAGAGTTATACATTAAGTAAGCTGTAGCTTAGTTTTGCGGGTCTTGGTGAATTCCAGATGGCCAGAAGTGCTGCTGGAGCCTACAATTCCCAAAGTAGCACCACCATTCCAAAACAAAAAGGTGCAAAATGCCACTCTGATCAAGTCTGATGACTGGTTTTGCTTGTCTTTTTTGCTACTCTACCAGTTCCTCCAGTTTTCTCACTCTCCTCATTTTTAAGACAAATTAATCTACACTGTTTTAAATATAAATTATTCTACCCCAAGCGGCCAACATATACCATCAGACAAAAAGAAAAATCACCACCCCTGGGACTTCACTTCCTGTCATCTTTACTTTCTTTCAGTCATCATTATCAACTCATGGAGGAAGAGTTAGAAGGCAAATAAACTAACAGGTTTCTGACATTTCTGTCTTTTTCTACCCCAAAGCCTTTTCCACCTGACTGGCTGGTTCATTTCAGCTGGAAATGCGTTTTTGCTGCTCTGCTGAAAATCTTAAAAAATTTATTAATATGTTCGTGTTTTGTATTCCTATCACTGCTTCAGTTCAAGGAATGCAAATACCAAAAGAGGAGTTTGTTCCCAGATTATCTAGTTTAGGGATCTCTGTAATCCATAGTAGGTAAAAACAAGGGACAGTTCGCTGTCATCCCTCCCATTCCCATCCCTGTCTCGTCCCTCCCTCACCTTCAGCTGCCTCATTTCCTTGCTATAAATCAACACATTGTCTATTAAAGAACTTTGTTTATATTTTCCCAAGTTGAGACTGGATAGTGTAACCTTTTGATTTCATGTGAGAGGAACTCCTGGCCAGAATAGTGGGAAGGTCTCCACAAACCTTTACCTGACCTTCAGTAACAACTATGATAATGAATGTGGACATCTTACTCAATAGATGCTACAAAATGCACAAGATGTCTGTTTGGTACATATTGTCTCATACTCTTTGATTTCAGCAGTCTAGGGGGTAAATTCTTGTCTCTAAGACAGTCCCAAGAGTCTTTTCATCAGGTCTAGAGCCCAAAGTAATCATGGACAGGTTAGTCTCCCACTTTGAATTAGGTTCCCTGAAAAAAAATCTATGCTGAACAGAAAAAATAAATGTAGGGTAAGGGTGCTTGAACCAAAGGATGCTGTACTCATAAGGAATATTGCCATTCCTGCAGAAACAAAAGTCAGACTAGGAAATATGCCAAAAATATAGTGGGCATTTTCTATCACTGAAATGTTAAATTTTGATTATGCAATGGGGAAAACAGACAAAGTTTTGCATAGATTTAGACTTATATTTGCGTTTTTCTATTGAAATAATACTCATTTTTTTTGCTTTGACTGAGTTCCTTTAAATTTGTATCCATTTTTTTTTCCCTGATTATACTTTCTGCACAGCCTTTAACTTCTTGATAACCACTATTTAAAGTAAATGGATTATTCATGGGATAAGTTATTAATTGTTATGAATAAGAAGAGAAAAATAGAGTCCTTTGAAGGCACTGTCATTTTAATGCCTTCATTCCAGTCTTATTATCATTTAAAATCTAGAAATAAAAGAAATATAAAGCAAAAGATATAAACAGGGTGACAAGTGCATGACAATTAATAAAAGATACTGAATATTATGTTAGTCTTTACTGTATTTCTAAATAGCCCTATTAATCAGAAATTATTTTATGCAAGACTAATATCAAATCCTCTTTGTCATGCTGAGTACGTTTTTTTAAGTCATTATTAGCAGATTCTATTATATATCCACATATTTAGCCCATGAACAACAGCAAAGGATTAACTTTCTCATTTAGTCCAGTCTTTAAATATGCAACCTGGATTCTGTTTGTTTAGAAATACAACAAAACCCCTGACCTTAAATTCATGTTTGTTTGTTTTTTTAACCATAAGCATATTTTTCTGATAACAAATATGACAGTTTCTTATAGATTAGAACTGCAGGCCAGTAGCTGATCACAGTAAGATATTCATAATGTGGTGTGTACACACAGTACTGTCCTGTATTCTGACAGATGATCCCTTTGCAACATGATGTGACAAGGGAGTTCTGTACAAGGGTATCAAAAAGTTGAGATGCTTGATAAAGGACTAAGATGATTTCACCCTTTTCATGTGTTCAGTAAGGCAAGAAACAGATCAACCAACAGAGAAGTGAGTCGGAAAGAAGCTGTCAGTCCAATCGGTCCAAAGAGGACTCAGCTCTTATCAATAAATTAACCAACAAATTGTAACATGGGGTAAAGAGGCAGAATGAAACCTTTAGTGGTGGTTTTTATGTAAGCTAAAACAGCTAAGCAGATAAAACTGTGAAACAGTCAAACAGGACTTAACTGATGAAATAATCAATAAACACAAACAGTACTCAAGGCAAACACAGGCATTGTGACACATTTTGGAAAGACTTATTTTATCCTAATTGCCGACTTCGAGAGAGAGTGGCTGAACTGTAATCTCAGAAGAGAAAAATATCAGACACACATGTGAATGGCATCTTCCGTTCAGGGTTAAACATGATAGTTTGATGCACTAAAGTTAGGAGAACTTTCAGTCATCAAACAAATCTAAAAGTAAACATGTAGGACCAGTGTTGAAGTTGTTATAACCAATGAGACTCAAAAACTTTTCTACAAATGAAAATTATTTGGAGAGTGGTCTGTCCTCAGCAGGGAAAGTCTGCAGGCTGCTGGGATTGTATGAAATGAATGCTTGAGGGATGGGACAGAGGGAGGGCTGCACTGTGCCAGAAGCTTGCTCAGGTGTCAAGAAGAACAAAGAAACACGAGGTGGCAAAGGCACAGAGTGGATTTCCAAATGCCTGAAACATCTTAATCAGGTTTACACAGGAAGTTAGGCTCTACAGTGCTTATCTGAGCTGAACAGAGTTGCTGAACTTTCTCTCTTGAGCCTTTAGTTAAACTGTGAGGATTTGAAAAGCACAAGCAAGTTTCCCGAGTGCAGAATATGAATGAAGGCAAAGCCACATCAGGGAAAAGACATAGAATTTTTCTTTTCTGTTTAAACATTATACTCCTTTTGTGGAAAACACTCTGGGCTAAGTATGCTGACATAATACTTGCTTCAGGTCAAAAACTGTCTCCACATGGTTTTAGTAATTAACTCTTTTAAACCATTCCCTCCCCTGATTCCATTCACAGCAGACATCTGAGGAGGTAAAACAGGGCACTTGGGATTTCTGCCACTC
Source organism: Pseudopipra pipra (assembly GCF_036250125.1). NCBI lineage: Eukaryota > Metazoa > Chordata > Aves > Passeriformes > Pipridae > Pseudopipra > Pseudopipra pipra. Next base: position 13,354,688 of record NC_087550.1, read on the forward strand.
TTACTGATTTCTCTTGCCCTGAAACCCAGAGAGTTTCATAGCAAGAATTTGTAAGAGAGAATCTCTCTAATCACCCACATCAAAACTGAGTTTCCATCGTGGTGGAAGTGTACAATGGCATATGAACAGGAACAAATTGAAGCAGGTTCAATTCTGTTTCTGAATCTGCTGAAGAGAGAGCAGGGGTTGTCATGTCTGTAATCTGAGTTCTTCAGCCACTGAAGGGTAGCCATCATCACTCTGTGCTCTGAAGTGACACTCGTGAGGCACTGTGCTTAATTTCAGATATGCCACTTCACATCGAGGCCTATTATCTTAATCACAGCAGTGTCATAACATGACCTCTTCAGCACTCAGAATAGGGCTGTCTACATGGCTACGTGTTTATCTTTTATCTGAGGCTAAAATGTACTTACAGAAAAGCACCACTCATGCTGAATTACTCCTATTTATTTGTTTGGTTTGTTTTTTACCATAAAATTTTGGCTTTAGATACTGCAGATTGTTAGGCTATTATTCAGTCTTTTTATGTTCCCAGGTATAACACCCCCTCCACTGAACTTCAGGAGTCTTTGTTTACCTGAAATATTTATGTATTGCATATATTAATATATTTAGTATAGACCAGAAGTAATTCTATGAACTAGCAATCTGAGAAAACAACAGAAGCTATCCTAGGTCTTTCCTCTAAACCTTAAGTAGTTTAGGTACTTAAGGGTTGAGGAGCCAAAACCATCTTTATCTTATCCATTATCTAGATCCTTGGTCCAGACCCCAGCACACCTCCTTACCTTGACCACAGTGGAGAAATTTTTTCCATTCATAATTTTTTTCCCTTTCCACCCAGTCATAACTTCCTGTCCAGGCTTCTTGGCAAAAAGCAAGGGCTGTCCACATCACTCTTTCCTTAGACATCTTAGCATGAGAAGCAAGAAAATCAAAGTCAGGCTTAGGCCAGGCAGCATCGCTTTTCTCTCCCTTCTTGGTTTGTTGGTTCTTGTCCTCTATATTAGTACCATATATAACTTTCTTGGGTGACTGACCCTATTTGCTCACTTTATAGAAAGTGAAAGTACCTAATTTGTCACCAGAAATTCTGTTTCAGGACATGAACTACTAATTTTGTGTTATGTAAAGTATGTAAGTATTTAAGTTTATTTTGGTTTTGACCTTAATACACTGAGAAATAATACCAAATAACTTCCCACATTTCTCATACGCTGCAAATCTGAATATAATTTTTTTAACTATTTTGTCAAAAAAATGGATTTCAAACAAGTAATTTTTTTTGTTGTTACTTTGGATGTGCAGTAGATTTTACTGTACATATTTATTTGCAAGTCCTTTAACTGAATTAACTTATCAGAACTTATATTGTCTACATCTTGGCCTGCATTCAGGCCAAAGCCCTGAAGCCACAAAAGTAAATATCACCCATGTATAACTGGTTTTATTTAGGAAATTTCTGTCTGCTAATAAATACAATTATGTTTGGTCTCACAGTACCGTAAAGTAAAGGTTAAATTAAGGCAAAACAGACAAAGCCTTGTTTATTGACATTTAAAACCAGTTACACACAAACATCTTGTCCAGCAAACCCTGCAGGGCTCACTACATCTCTGAGACAAAATCCCAAATTTCACATAAAGCAGTTTCTTCTAAGACAATGTAGCAGAAGCACCTGTGGCACCCTTGAAGTTTGAAACCCGGTAAGGTATACTAAGCACATTTGTCTTGAACACAAACACATAAAACCAGGGTAATCTGTGGCTGTATATAAGAATTCTGTAACATTGCAAGAGTGCCAATAGAATTTTTGTCATACAACTGAACATAAATATATAAACCATATATAGCCACAAAAGGGCAAAGGAGATCTGTGGTATAACTGCACAACCGAGGTGCAGGAAAATACGTTCAAGCAGTAAAATCTGCAAGGTAACAGCTCAGGCTTTACAGCAGTCAATAAAGATGTGTAATGAAACCAAAATGGTTGTGCAGAATGAGCAGATGTCTGGTGGAACCAGAATGATCCTAGAGAATACTCAAGAAAGATGTCTAGCAAAACAAGAGCAAGCCCTGGACAAAAAAATAATATGTATTATGTCAAGAGCAGATGAGATCATCCCCTTTTCTCCTGGGGAGGGCATGAGGAGCACAAAGCATCAGCAAGAAGAGGAGCTCAATGGCCAAGGCAACAATGACCAAGAACTCAATGTCAGCTCCCTGGTGTTGAATACTCAGAGCCCACCCAGGGTGAGTTAAGGACTGACTGCCTTGAACATGTATGGGGACAACTGGAAGTGATTAAGAGCTAACCATTAGTGTGTGACATTAATGACTGCCAATCAAGTGTTGATTTGCTGGAATTGGCCTAATTCATTAGTTTTTCAAACACTCCATAAAAATAATCCTAATTTTCTAACTGATACATAGACATACACATAGTTACATATACACATACACATACATAGTTATGTATGTGTATATGTATATATAATCTTTGTAAATTCACATGTACAATGCTCCAATAATAATGTGCAACATATATGCCACCACACATATTCAGTAACAACCAAAACAACTGGAGTTTTGTCTCCAAAGATATCCCTTTCAGGGTATCTTGGATATCCCAGGTTTTTGATTCCAGCTTCCAAAGACACTGTGTAAAAGCAGTGAGCTACACTATAGCCCCCTCCTGAAAGATTCAGGAGGATCTTTGATTGAACTGCTCCAAAGAAATTGTTTGGTCATTCAAAGAGGAAGAAGTTGCAGTTGCCTGGCAGAAGGAACTTAATGTACTTCCCTTGGTTATATTGCACTTTCGGGACTCTACTTCCTCCTGACACTGCACTTCAGCCTGCAGGATGCATCTCTGCTTACAGCAATCACCCCGAATATTTTCTTCACTTCAGATCACAAGGTCTTAGTTTCAACTTTTACCACATAAGGGAGACAACAACCTGCCAACCAGCATACAGCAGCTCAAGTTGAGTGCCCCACAACATTACCTGCAAACATTACAAATCTTCAGCTGTTTCAGGGGCTGTTGTCAGGTCTAATTTGCCACAAAGGAAAGGTTTCAACAGAGGAATTGCATGATGCTTCACTTTCTGAACTGTAGAAATCAAACCTTAGGGATATATAATCACGGGCTATACAACAATTCCAGAATTATGTTCACCTGGATAAGAATTATCCAGAGCAGTAGTTGTGCAAGGCAGTGTTTGTTACCTGGACTCTCACCAGTAAAAAAAAAAAAAAACAGTCCCTATAAAGAGTAGCAAGAATCTCTGATTGAATACTTATCGTGGTAAAACCAAGCTCTGCACACCATAGGAAGTGATTTGGAGGTCAGTATACTTCTATCCTACCACAGAATGCAATGATTTTATATTAGATATTATTTATTTTGTTATTTTCCCAGTCTTAGAGTAATTAAATGAAATAATGACCACAGTAGAACTGGATCCATTTCAAATTAATCAATAATGTAATAGTTTCTATTTATTTCTCAAGCCCCCATCACTATATAAACATGTCTTTACTTTGTTTCCTACCATTCCTGTCTGTGTTATATTAACAGGATGCACACATGTGATACAACCATTTAAAACTCACTCCAGGCACAATTCAAGTCTGAGAAAATCTCTTACTTTGATCTTTATGGATTGTTTTAAATCTAGCCACAGTTTTGGATTCAGCTAAATTCAATTTTAAAAACAATAACAGAACGTATGCCAAAGTGCTTTTGATTTTTGAAATGGCTTGTTAGGTAGTATTGACACTGAATTACTTCACAAGTGGAGAAAGTCAGAAATTTTAAATCTATAATATATTTCAGAGGCTTGGCAGAGTTCATAGTGATTGATAATGGCAAAAAGTGCCATTAAGATGAGGAAGTCCCTATCAGATAGACAGAACGCAGTAGCATAAATTATTTTATAGCTTCCTAGAAATTCATGGAACATTTGAAAATATACCTGCTAGTGTAAATCAGCCTGATTAAAAATATAGAGAGCTGAAGCCAGTGATATAAGAGGGTGCATGCCATGGGTGTCAGCCCATTCCCTAGATACTCTCAGGTAAAATACCTGCAGGGTTAAGTCTGATCTTGTTGGAAGAAGCTCAGACTAGAGAAAAGAACTGAGACAAGATCTCTTAGAAAACATCTTTGAAAATGTAACTTGTTGGTTAAGCAGTTTGAAATACAATTCTGTGAGTTTTATTTCTACAGACTTAAATAAATATTGCATTGAGTTCCTCTTACCCGTGATCAGTAGCTCCAATTACACCTGTAAAAATGTCCCTAGAGATCAGTTCTTGGTTTTATTTTATAATGCTTTGGCAAACACAACACAACAGAATTTTCTGCTCTCTTATTCCTATCTCTTCATGAGTAAACAGTCATTCTATGTAACTCAAAGCAGAAATAAGCAAAACTGATAACTCAAAAGAAATAAATATATTCACTTGTACACTAGGACAATACATGCATTGGAGAGAAGAGAGATAAATGTTTGAGAAGTCTTTCCCAAGAAAAGGCTGGCTTCTGGCAGAAGATTGATAAATATAGATAAGGAATTAAAAAAAAGTTGTTTCTTGTAGCAGACTTTACCCAAGAGAGTATCTGTGATTAAACTGCCAGGTTTTGTATCTGGGCTGATATCCAGGACACAGAAGCCTTTGTACTTCAGTTAACATGCAAAAATACACACAAGTGCAGGCTGGGAGGCAGATTTTGTCTTCAGTGACATCCCAGTCAAACAAGGGAGGGACAAGGTCTGCATCACTTTCTGTGAGCTGTGTAGGAGTAGGAATAGGTGTAGCAATTGCCCCTGAGTTCATCAGATGACATGAAGTCACCTTTACAGGTGAGCATGGAGGCCAGGACACTGGAGAGGAAGGAGAATAATCACTCCAAAAGGTGAGTCATCATCTCTCATCTTCCAATCTCCCAGTCACCATGTCTTTGTGCCATATCTCCCACCAGGTAATTAAATTGAATGGATGCAATTGGAAAGAGTTTGGAAGAAACCACAGGGCCAGGAATTAAAGAGAATTTCACAGATGTTGAATGCATTGAATTAACTCCTTGTTATTTTAATATGCTGTATCCTACAGCTTTATAATAACTTTTGGCTGTTGTATGCTGTAGACAAGAGAGAATATGGCTTTCCTTTGTGCCATTTACAATTAGCCTGACAGTTTGCAGTTTCTCTTGTTGTCAGGGCTGGTAAATGCTATAAATGATATAAATTATATGGAGTAGAACTTAGGCTTATATGGAGTAGAACTTAGGCCTCATCTTGCATTCCTCTTCACCCTCACTGTAGGCCAAGAAGGAAGCATAAATTTAGAATACAAAACGACAGAGAGAAATTACAAGAAAGATGTTCCTTAAGGTCCCTTCCAACCCAAATCATTCCATGATTCTTATAGAGGGGAAATTTAGATTAGATGTTGGGAAGAAATCCTTTTCTGTGACTGTAGTGAGGCACTGGCACAGATTGCCCAGGGAAACTGTGGCTGCCCCATCCCTGGCAGTGTTCAAGGCCAGGTTGGATGGGGCTCTGAGCAACCTGGTCTAGCGGAAGATGTCCCTGCCCATGGCAGGGGGGTTGTAACAAGATGAGTTTTAAGGTCCCATTCAACCCAAACCTTTCTGTGATTCTATGAAATAGAATCATGAAAATACCTTCACTTTAGTCTTTCACTTCAAAGTCACAAAACAAACAAAAGGACTATTAAAAACCCAAACCAACCAACAAAAAAAAAATCAGGAAACCAAAGCCCACAAAAACCCACAAGAATAATGCATGACATTGCATAATGACCTTGATCCATAAGGATGAATAAACTCTCTGGAAACACAAGATGGTCTTTTAAAGCTTCCAAAACAGATAACAAGCTCTATCAATTAAAAAATGCATTTTTTTAAAAAAAAGAATATGTAGTACACATTACATGATTTTGCTCTTTAGAGTAAGAATTCACTACATTCAGTTTCATCTTTATGTGTCAGTTCTAGTAGCTATTGCAATTGTTTTTGACAAAGAATGACAAACATGCTAACATTCTAAGTCATATTAGAATTCAATGGCAGGTAAATGCATAAATACATTTAGTGTTGACTATTTGAATTCCAGATGGCAGACCATCAAGTGCACCAAATTAAAAAAGAATGAAGACACCACACATGTACAAGACATGTCAGCAATAATGACAATTAAAAGCAGCTAATTAAACATAGGTATAATTAACTCTATAAATAAAGACTATTCAAAAAACCCCTGTATAAGCAAAGAAGTGTCAGTTTGGATCAAAACCAAGAAGACCAGTATAAAGTTTGTGATATAAGGAGACTGAAAGGAAGGTGGTACTAAAATTTAAAAAAAAAAATAAAATCATGAATTGCAACACAGAGTGGAATGTCAAAAGCAAAGTCAGGCATGAATAAGAGTCTGGAATCTGGTATAGAAATTGAATGCCTATGCCTGGAATTAAAACTTGCAGAGAACAACTTTTTATCTCTCTTATACTTCCTTTACCATTTAGTTATAGTTTAGATACAGCTGCAGCTTCATCTGTTTCAAAACTCAGTTTCACAAAATTCCTTTTAGGTAGATTGTTAAATTTACCACTGAATCAACCGCTTTGAACTTTCTCAATTCTATTTGCCTCTGCAGTCCTCAATGCAGTCATTTAATTTCATTTTCTGTCACCTTCAAATATAATTTTAGCAATTTTCCTTTCATATCTTGTGGTTTTTTTTAACTGTGAATCTCATTTTACAATATGGTCTTGCAAATATATGTAACTAAATAGTTGCATTTCCTTATCTTAAATTTTCCATGTCTTAATCTCTTTTTCATGACTATCAGTATAATTTCATACTGTCATCTACAGAGCATCAGAGAAAGCTGCTTCCTATAGATGCAAAATTGTAATTTAAATTTGATCTACAAGATATTTTGGAGCAGATGGGTTTTATTGCGTGTCTCCTTGGCCTGAATCTGAATGAATCACTGAGTCATGCAATGACCTGGATGTTTGCAGTAATTGCTTGTTGATTTTCTTTTGACCATTTGAGGCTGAAAGCACTTTTGATTTCTTTATTATACATTGGAGGAAGGTCACTGATTTGATTTGTAATAGTGTTCAATTCTGCTGGTAATGTGTGTCTAACACAGGGTAAATGTTTGCTTTATTATGTCTACAAGACTCCTTATAATTGGCATTTAAATTGTAATCAGTGCATTTATCTCAAATTGAAAGTTCTCAAAATGAAATAGATTTATCCAGGGAAAGAGAGAAGTATTTATAAATTGTGATAGTCTTAATCCTCATTTTAACACTTTTAGAAGGCAAGAGAACAAAGTGCACTTCAGCCAGATAATAACAGTGCAATATTTTGTCTGAGAATATTTATATACAATGTTCAGTATTAATTTTGGATGAGGCACAGAATCTCTATAGTGATTGCTTTATGACAAAATACATAATCTCAGAATCATAAGTAAGCTTTCTTCTCTGCTGTGGGAAATAGAAACTCTGAGACAATACGGTCCAAATCCTGCTTGGCTAGATAATTCAGCTGCAATTCTCCACATAAAAACACAAGTTAGTTTTTAAGAGACCCATGTCATACACATATTGAATGCCTTTGTCCATCTCTGTCCTCTCAAAGACAAATTCTATCATGACAGTAGTCACTGCTACCTGATGTTACAACAAAACAAGAACAAAGGGACAACAAACACTCTACTGCTTCCTAACATTATTCCTGGGTTTTTCTGTGTTCAGTTTGGCAACAAGTTACAAAGTGTTTCTTTTAAAATAGCATGTACAATGATGTCATCCTGAAACATTATCACCTTATTGACATTGCTCTTTCCTTTCTGGCTTCAGGGTTCTCAGGCGGTCTTGCTCGCCCCCCCACAGTCCATGCCCACTTCTCGACCTCATTCCTGGGCTTGTTTTGTGCTGTGCTTATCTCCAGGAGTGAAAACAAGGATGCTTGTCCCAGAAAAGCATCCTTTGTATCCCAGAAAAGGGCCTTTGTATGGCCCCTTCTCCAATCACATCCAGTTTTTTTCTCACAGTATATTATTACCAACAATCCTTGGCTGTTGTTACCAACACCCCTCGCTTGGCTCCACAGCTCTCTGGCCATTGGTGTTTGAGACATACACATTAGCCCCTTATCTTCTGGGTTCCTACACACTGTATTCACTGCTGAAAGTAGGAAGGCTCCTTTTCAGTGTGACACTTGTAGCAGTTGCCAGTGACAGTAATGGTAGCCAGAGTCTGCAGTTTGGAGATTCTTTTCCTGTTTTCGGAAAAGTGAGGATTTTTTTCTCTCTAATCCTTTTTAAAGACCGTCATCTCTGTTTTCAAAAATAAAAAAAATTTCACTCTTTGGGAATGCCCAACTATGTTTCAGCTGGTAATGGAGAGTAGGAAACAAATTTTCACATCAATTTTGTTAAAGTGACTGTTTGAGAAGATGTACATGTGTACAGTGTGACTGCAGGGATTATTAACTCTGGACATCCTCAAATGTACTTGCATAGTTGAAACAAAAGATGTCTTGCAGGGGTCCATTTAGCCTGAGTTGGACCAAGGAGCGCTCACAGAGTTTAAGAAGAAAACAAGCCACTAGCTCAGTTGACAATTGTGTTCTTTCCTGTGTAGTACACTTGTAGCCAGAGGCTGCAAGCCCTCATGCCTTGTTATGAAATCATTTTTGTGGCACAGTAATTCAAAACAATCCTTGATGTGAAGTTTTCACTGCCACGAAGGTTAGACTCAGCCACATGAAAAAAGAGCAAAACAGGAGGGGCCTTTTCACGGAGTCCTTGCTCTCTAGGATAAAGAGTTTGCTTTCTAAGCACCTTTTTATTTATTTTTTTTAAATAACTTTTCTTTCTCAAATCAATGCACAAACTGTAAAGTGAGCATATGACTCATGCACTCCACAGCACAATCCTGGCATCTTTTCATGAATACAGTTACAATCATAATCTGTTGTCATATATATAATAGAAACATAGAAAAATACTAATGAAAGCATCCAAAAAATATTCAGAAATATGGATAAATGTAAAATCATGCATGCAGCTGTCCTGAATTAACTTTTCCCCTCGGCTCCCTAGAAGAAAGAGATTATTCCATGTGCGTTTGGCTGTCAGCTGAGTATCTTAGTGAAAATACCTTTCACCTTCCACACCCTTAAGTTCCCAAATACGTACCTTTCATGCTAAGAAATATGTTACATTAGTCAGTTTTTCAGATTGCAGATTTTCATGCTTGTGAATTACATTTTTCCTATTTTGGCAAAAACCTTTTATCATGTGCAGGTCAGCTGTTTCATGTTTACCAAAGTTCATAACATTCGTGTGGGACAAAAGTTTAAGATTCTATGTAATGAAAACAGCAGCAAAATTGTGGTCCAGAACTTGTCCTCTTTACAAGTATGAAATAGCAGTTAAGTGGCCAGTGCCCTACATTTAGTTAAGGCAGGGGTATGTGTCCAAATGGATTGATCCATGGACTGAAAAGAGGACTGGGAGACTTAATTACCATTATATGCAAGATCTTGACTGTCTTTTTCTATTTGCCACAGATTTTTAACACTCACTTAAAGGAATTCTTATGAATGTGAATGCTGGATGACTAGGTGTGCCATGCACCACAGGCAAGGAATAGAAATATTAGGAGAGGGAGGGAAATAAACAGCGAAGGAATAAATTTTCTGCATTTATGTTGTAAATATTGCATCATGGCCATTTTAAAAATTAACCAATGAAAGAAAAGTGAGAATTGTGCTTATGCATTTAACATGATTTCATTCCATTGGGCAAAAAAGGCTGATAGCTCTAATTTTGTAGAAAAAAAAAACACAATACTTTTTCCCACTTTACCAATTCAATATGTAAGAGAAGGGAATACAACTATTTGAAAAAAAGGACCCTCAGATACTTGTTTTTCAAAGTAAATAAAGGCTGGTGAAGAAGAAAGGTGAGAAATAGAATCATAGAGAGTTTCAGCTATTGCTTAAGTAATCTAATATCTGTAAGCATTTCTAAAACACTTGTTCCCATAACATCAAGCAAAGTGCATCTTAGAATGGCCAAAGCCTAGAACAGGAATAAACTTTACCCATGTGGAGGAAAGTTAGTAATGCTCTGCAAATTCGGGAACCTTTAAATGAATTTGTTTTAAAGGCATAGGTGATGTAAAAATATGTACAAGTGACATGTAATAAATAGACTGAGCAGCACTACCATTAATCTTATGGTAGTGCTTCTTAACATGAACCTACACTGAGCTTTTGGCCATTTATAAAAACATACACTAACAGAAGGAGTTATGGGGAGACTGACAAGTTTCATGAGTGAATCCCAGCTAGGCAGTGAGTTTGTGGAAGCTGTCTCTTTTTAAAACAAATTGCCATTGCATCCATTTAAATCATGTACCTAAATCTATAATGAGGGTAATGTGTGAGATTTATATAGTATTCTTTATTCACAGGTTTCAGACCTTTGGATGAACTAATTTATCAACTGAAGATGTATTTCTCATCAAGTGATGAATGGAACATAACCTTTTTCCAAGGATTCTGATGCAAAACAGCTGTCTTAGAGAAAATTTGCAAATATAGAGAGGTATAATTTAGGAACTGTATCTTCATGGTTTAATTTCATAGCATAGAAAAGCATGAAGTTTTTTCACAGGTTCTTGGTTTGTTTAGAGCCATTACAATAACATCACCTAAATGTGAAAAACACATTCCAGAATTAGATAAAACAAAATGTAAACCACTCATCACAGTTCATGATTAGTGCCAACATTTCAGAGTCCCCATGTTGCTGGGAGGAAAACACATGGTAGAATCATGAGTCTACTTTCCTCTTCTCTTGATGATAATGCTGCACTCATAATTTAGCTGTAAAAGCAGGTTTGTTTTCCTATCAGAAGTCAACCTCATTTCCCAAATCATCTGGTTTATCTTGTTCACTATCATTGGCAAAAGGAAAACTACTCAAAGCCAACAACATAATTAGCTCTAATCACATGTTCTCTAATCCCAGCAGAGCAACTCCTCTCCATTGCACCACCTAACACATCCTGTTCCCATTTTGTACAGCAATCAAAGCCAATCAGGAGCTTTGCTGACCAGTAATGACTGTCAGTGTATGGGACAGCATGAGGTCTGCTCACACTTGCAGCTCAAGAACTTACTCATTTGTAGGTAAGAGAGGAATAATCTGTAACCAGACAAGCAGCAGCTTCCCTTCAGCAGTGAACCCTGGCTTTAAACAGCCAGGACAAGTGGCTGTTCTTGAGTTAGGAGAGATCCTCAAAACACCCCTCTTAAACTAAAATTAATAAATTATATTTTGAATTCCACGAAAATTGAGAACTGTGCAAACCCAGTTACAGTGAATTGTTGGCCCAGTAGCTATGACATGCTCTGCATGTGTGTATGTGTGTGTGTGTCTGTGAAAGGTTGTTCCCAGACATCTGTAGGAAGCTACTGAGTGTTATTCACAGCATTTTTGAAATCTGGATCAGAATGAATGCCTACCAATGCCTTTGATAAAAGACAGGAAACTTCCATTCATCACCCAGCCAGCTGCTGTTGGTACCAGCTCATTTGCTGCTTCCTCTCTCCCCTTCAGGAGACTTCTTGGGAGCAGAGTATCCTCTTCGCCTGTATGAAGAACAATAGATTGAAATAGAGCAAAAGACAGGCTAAACATGAGGCTGGTTTTGTTCTTAGGTTAGTTAAAAAGAGGGAAAATACTAGAAATCATACTGTATTTTATTGTGCATCATTTCTACCAAACACTTCTGCCACTGTTTCACTTACTAGTGCAAGAATTGCCCCCACCATCTCCTTGAGCCTGGCACAGGCATGGTAGCAAATGACAACAGATAACTTCCTTGGGGAAAGAGCACATGTTAATCCTAGCCTTACAAAGCCCCTCAGAAAGAGATAACAATAAATTATAAAACTGGAAAAAAAAAATGCTTGTCATCCTCAGGACTGAAGAGAGCATCTAATTTCTTCCATCACGAATTTTTAAAAGAGAACTTTAGAAGAAATGAAAATATAATTAAGCACAAGGTGACATTTTCACTGAAGCAGGTAAATAGAAAATAACAAAAATAACCCCCTTTATCTGATCACCTTTGTCTCATTAAATTTCAGGAGGGTACGTCACTGAGATCACTTACAACTAAAGACTAAACAAGCGAGACTGAGCAGGCACAATGCACTCTTCCCACTCAGAGCACTACCACATTAAATAATCAGTTCATTTAAACATCCAGACATGATGGTTTTCAGTATGTTTACTGATTACTGTGATAAAAATGTGATTATGTTAAGTATCTCTTTGTGACAAGTAAACTGGTCTTTTTCTTAAGTGTGCACAATTATAAGAAAAGGAAAGCAAATTATAGAACCACACATATACACAATCTTCATAGTTATGGAATGTTGATTATTCCAAAGAATAAGAATTTAAAAATTAATCTGGAAATTGTTTTGCTAAGAAAATTGCTGACAGGGAATATACTGATGGAGCAGACTGTGCCAGGGTAACTTCTTTAACAGCTTGCACTGGTTTTTTTCTTGTTTAAGGCAAGGTGCCTGACGCTGAACTCAAGATAATTAAAGTATATACAACTAAGTATCCATATAACCAACGGAGAAGCAAAGGGGAGAGTTGTCCTTGTCTAAGACAAATGTCCAAGACAGTTTGGATTAATTGGTTTCAAGAAAAGTCTAATCCTCACTGTGGACTACAGAGAGAAGCAAGGTGATTAACTTAGAAAAGACCACAGACAACGTTTGGGCAGCTTTGCTAGTTAGTGGCTTTTAAGGAACAGCAGGGGAAAAAAAGTACCTATTTAATATGTATAAATGATCTGTGATGGAGGTATCTGGCTGAGGCCACTGATGATGGAAGCAGCAAGGACTCTTAGAGGGATAACATGAAAATGAGATGTTTTGTTTTGACCAGGAGATCTTAACAGCAAACTGAAGGAGAATAAAATTGGTTTGTTATAGATTGCTCTGGGATCAACACACATCAGTCATTTAGGCAGATGGAGGTGACTAGAATATGGCACTGGCCAATGTTAAAAATCCCCCTGTACCTTTCTTTGTGCATATATGACAGGAAAAACACTGTCTTCGAGCAAAGAAGGATAAACCTGTGTCTTTCAGCCACAGAAAATTCATTTAGATTAATGTAGTGAAAGAAAAAAAGACAAATTGTTATCCCTGTTATCCTTTTCAGAGGCAGTAAAGAAAATCACAGAATCAGTAAGGCTGGGAAAGTCCTTCAAGATCATCAAGTCCAGTCTTTGACCAATCACCACCAACCACAGCACTAATTACACTGTCTAGTAATTTCTTGAACACCTCCAGGGATGGTGACCCCACCACCTTCCTGGGAAGTCCGTTCCAACGCTTGACAATCCTCTCAGTGAAGAAATTCTTCCTGGGAATTCATTCCATATGAATCCATCATGTGATTATTTCTAAAGATCGAAGAATTTCCAAAGTCAAATGAGAGTACCAGCATATGCTTCTGTTTTCTCTTGCTAAAATGTTATTGTGCTTAGTTACCAAAAGCATAAATAGAACAAATTTAGAAAATCAAGAGATAATAGCACAAGAGTGTTAAACAAAATCAGAATTTCCGTGCTATAAAAGTTGGGATAATCACTAATTATTTATGTCTCCTTTTGTAGAACTATCCAGCTGCTCATTTTAAGGTAGTGGTGGACAGCACAGCTGCAATTTTGTAACCCATGATATAGAAGGAAGAAATCTAGCTTGACTCAAATATTTAAATTTCTTTTTCAGCTTTGCCAATGTCAATGGTGTTAGAGTTTGTTTTTGTCCCCATTGCTAAATATCCCATTTCCATCTGCACTTCAAAATCACAAACTACTTCTCACAACTTCCTTCATGTCAAAATCTCCATTTCCCCTTTCAACCAGCTGCAGAAATATCTGACGCCTCAAAATAAAACTGTTTTGATGTTAAAAACACTGCTGAGGGAACTGAACAAGGGATATTTCCAATACTCAGTACAATTCATTCTGCAGTAATTCAGAGGTCACTGGAGGAGCATTAGCAAAGACTCAAACCTGTCACAGCATAGTGATATCTTTTTCTTTTTAAAAAGTTCATTGCATTAGGAAATAACATGGCATGTGTTGACACAAGTCTTGACACATTTACCAGAAGGTGTTACAGCCCTCTGTACGCCCTGTGGGACTTGACATAGTATTTGAATAGTGAGGCGCAATACACTGTCAGGAATTTTTCTGTCATCCTGGGGCATATTAGTTTCATGTAATTTCATTGAAGTATTTCTGACCTTTTGAAATTTCTGGGTTTATATCACTGTCTGGCACTTTATATATCCACAAGCACATACATATATATTTGTGTGTGTGCATAAATCTGTGATAGGTGACTAAAGTGCAGTGTCTACTATTTAAAAATTTAAAATTTAGAATATAGGCAAAATTCCTGGTATTAGTTGTGAGTTAAGCTCTGCAGGCTGCCAGGTGCCCACCAAGCCACTATCTCACCCTTCCTCAGGTTCTCTCACCAAGACCAGGGGAGAAAACACAATGAAAAAGCTCTCAGGAAAGATAAGGAGAGGGAGGTTACTCACTAGTTATTGTCACAAGAAAATCAGACTTGAAACGGGGAAATTAATTTAATGCTGCTTGAAAACTGAGTAGGAAACAAAGCAGGAAAAAAATAAAGTAGGAATCAAATAGAGTGAGAAACAAACCCAAAATTTAACACACTTTCCTTGCAATCCCTGCTGCTTCCCAGATCTACTTCCGCCTATTGCCCCAGATGGCACAGGGGGATGAGAATGGAGGTTATTGTCAGAAACTCCTCTATCATTGTTGGGCCCATCTTTGGCCAGCAGTGAGTCTGCCTCAGAGTTGGCTGGAACTACTTTGACATTGGGGAGCTCCTAGTGCTTTCTCACAGCACTCACCCCTGCAGTGTCCCTGCTACTAAAACCTGTCATGAAAACCTAATAAAGTAGCTCTGCCAGATTTAATTGTTGTTGACCTGGAGAATGCAACTGTAAGAAGAAAAAAAGTTTAATCTCTGAAATCATCCATTCAATATTTAATTTCTTCACAAAAAGAGCAAACAGGTACGTGGCTGAACTTTTGCTACCTAGACAATAACATATACAATAAGCCATTGCATTACCATCAAGCAGTAATGAAGTCCAGATGTTACTGATATTAGATGAGTTTATATTGCACAATAAATATTGTACATCCACTCTGCCAGCCAAAATGGATGCTGTCTATGTGAATGTTTAGCCACTCTGAAATTCAAGCACCTTAATTTTGTTAGTTGAGAAATTTACCTTGGGCAGGACCATGACTTAAGCAAGACATAAGAAATAAAACACCTTATCTTAGATAACCTTAGATATAACATCTCATCTGTCTTCTGAGCTACCCTAGTGTTGCATTTTTTCTTCATTGGTTGTTAATTTGGGCAGTAATTTTTAAACAGGCTCTGCCTGAATATTGCAGAAAAACCTGGCCATCCTGGTGAAATTCATACTGTAATTACTTGTCCTGGTAAATTAATTTGAGACAAGTTCTCCCCCTACTCACTCCATATGACTATTTATCATCCTTCATGTAATAATCTTTGAGGAAAAAATAGAACAAAAAGATTCTTAAGTCGGATTTAATCAACCGTACTAAGGAGCAAAACTGTAGCAGTTCTGGTTCACAAATACTGAGAAATTATGAGAAATAATTTCAGAAAAAAAGTGTTCTTTCATTTTTGTGAACTTTGGTGCTTATCAACACTTCATGAATTTTCGGAATGAGTTTTTATGGTCAGATACAAGAGCACAATTCCAAAGAGAACTCTGATAACACTTCTAAAAGGTCTAAATACATTCAGATCATGTAAGCTGACCTGACACCTAGGGAGAGCACCACAGGACAGGAGGATCTGGATAATAGCATCAGATAATGGCACAGTATTTATATGGTGATCTTTCCATTCTCTTCCTACTATGCAGAAAGAGATTGTTCTCCTGTGGCTTCGATGATAGACTAACAGTGCCTCTGCAATCAAGTGCTTTTATTTAAACAGACTCTCCTCCTCTAAGCTTTGCTGAACATGTCTGAATCTCACCATGATGTAGAAAGCCAGTAGAAAGATTATCTATCCTTTACTGATACACCTCTTGAAAACCTTTGGCCTAAAGGAGTCTGCAATGGGTCATCTTTGAATCTCTGTAAATCGTAGAATCACAGAGCATACTGGGTTGGAAGGGACCCGCAAGGATCATCAAAGTCCAACTCCTGGCCCTGAACAGGACACCAAGAGTCTCACAATGTGCCTGAGAGCATTGTCCAAATGCTTCTTGAACTCTGTCAGGCTTGGTGCTGTGACCACTTCCCTGGAAATCCTGTTCAAGTGCCTGACTATCCTCTGGGTGAAGAATCTTTTCCTAATATCCAACCTAAACCTCCCCTGACTCAGCTTCAGACCATTCCCTCAGGTCCTGTCACTGGTCACCCCAGAGAAGAGATCAGTGCCTATACGTCCTCTTTTCCTCACAAGGAAGTTGTAGCTGCAATGAGGTCTTGCCTCAGTCTCCTCCAGGCTGAACAGACCAAGTGACCTCAGCTGCTCCTCATATGGCTTCCCCTCTAGACCCCACGAAATTAGTGAAGGGTCTAGATTTAGTTTAAGTTCAAAGAGATTTAGTTTAGGTCCAAAAAAGCAGATGACCAAAAAAGAATATGTGTACCTGCCAAGTGACACTGCAAATATTTAGGTTTTGAGGCAAAGCACTTCCTTACCTTCAAATATACTCTTTAGTTTGAGTGATTCCAGTCAGTGCTAATTATATCTCAAACACGTTGTTGAACTAGTGTCCTGCTGCAGTACTCTGCTGCACATGCAAGGCTTGCTGGAGAGTGACAGAATGAAATGACATAAAGTGACAAAAATGAGAAAATTACCAGTATTTGACTTGCTGCTGAGGTCGCCTTCGCTACTTTGGTGTGTTTTCGGTTCAAGTGGATTGACAACTCCCACTGCTTTCCTCACAAACTGCATTGTAGATGTTTGTCGCGTATCAGATCACCACCCTCGTGTTGGATGATACGACACCACTATACAGGAGAAATGCCTCCATGTCTCAAGATCAGAGCAGCTGCCCATGCAGCAAACTGGGGCCAGTCACAGCACTCTGTGAGGCTGCCTGTCCTACCAGGTGAGCCTGTCTGGGCTGCCTTGAAACAGCCTGAGAGCTGGCCCTGTAAGCAGCCTGCGTGTGGGAGCAGGCATATTGCACACAGCCTGATGTGATTTCAGCTGCTCCTGTGCCTGCACAGCAGCTGATGTGTCGATGTGGATGAAGAGATCAGTGGTCAGGCGGAAAACACTAATTACTTCAAAGTAAGAATGACAGGAAAAGCGAAAGCAAGGAAAAGCTGTGCGAGCATTGTTGTCCTTTTAGTATAAATGGCATAAATGACAAAATACTACCACAAAAATCTATTGTCAGGTTGTAAATTAGTTTTAAAAATATTCAATATAGTGACTCAGGGTACGTATTACATCAGCTTTGTGTTATTCTGTCTTTTCACAGTACAGGTGCAACTGGCACAGTCAAAGTGAAGAAATTGCAGCTGTGAATGTTGTCAGTTGGGGATTGTGTGTGTTTGAAGTAAGTATCAGTTGATTCATCTTTTGATCACTTTCCCTGATTTCCTCATTGGACCATAGGGATGTTATCAAAGGCACTTTTCCACACATAGCTTTAGTCATTTAAGAAATTAGCATCCCTGGCACCTTATTACTTCTCGTAGTTAGACATTTCTGCAACCACAGTTGAAATGTCATAAAGTGAGTGCAAAATAGATCACCTCTGTTTAAAGCTGAGAACAGCTAGGACTACTGAATATACAACTGTCCCCTGAACATTACCACCCTGCCCCCTGCCACTGAATACCATGAGTTCACAGAAAAGAATCACAGAATCATTCAGGTTTGAAAAGACCTCCAAGACAGTTGAGTCCAACCTCTGACCAGTCACCACCTTGTCAACTAGACCACAGGACTCAATGCCACATCCAGGCATTTCTGGAGCACCTTCAGGGATGGTGACTCCACCACCTCCCTGGGCAGTCCATTCCAATGCTTGACAACCCTTCCCATGAAGAAATTCTTCTTGATGTCCAACCTGAACCACCACTGGCACAGCTTGAGGCTGTGTCCTTTCATCCTGTCATTAGTTGCAAGGGAGAAGAGACCAAGCCCCACCCAGCTACAATCTCTTTTCAAGCGCTTGTAGAGAGTTTTCTCCAGGTTATACAGCCTCAGGTCCTTCAGCTGTTTTTCATATGACTTAAAAAGCCAAAAGTTTTTGTTTGTGCAACATCACCCACTTCTTATCAAGATCCGTCGTTATCAGAAACCGTTCTGAAATGAGGGACTCAGAACCTGCAAAGCCAAAGAGTAGAGGGAAGCACAGACTTCTTTGTTCAAAAGCATCACCTCGGTGTGGAAAGGTATTTAGAATCATAGAATCATAGAATGGTTTGGGTTGGAAGGGAAATTGAAGATCATCTAGTTCCAAAAAAATTAAAATTTTCCAAGGCAGTAAAAAAAAAAATGCACAAAGAGGGATATGACTCTTGGTTCTATTCCCAGTGATTTTTATTTTACACTGAGTTTTCTTTGGATGAAACTCTTCAGGATGACTGAGAGCTCCCTTAGGTCAGTGCTGCAATTTGCAATAAAGTTCCCTTTTCATTCTTTCCTTGTTTTTCCTTTGTCATGCACATTTCCAGGAGTGTGGCAGATTCAGCAATACCCACACAGAGTGAACACACACACAAAATATTTCCTCTGCCTTAAGTTTCCCATCAATTGTAGTCGTAAAAGTGATATGATTTGGTGAACAAAAAGGAATCCGTGGGATCCATAGAGCTTCACAATTAGATGGCATATGAAGAAGAGCAGGCTCAAAAGTTTACATCAGTGTGTTTTTCCTAAACATATTTTTAGAGAAATTTCATTTCTTTACAGTCATAGACATTTTTTTATTAAGATTTGCTTTACTGGGCTTTTAAAAAAAAAATCCTTACAGCTAGGATGCTTACTCAGTGACATTGTTTCTGTAAAGAAAACAAGCAATTGAAAACAAAACCCAAACAAATATTTGCTTCTTGACCTAAGCCTAAAATTGAGGTTTTTCTATGAATCTTGTCTTTTTCAAAAGCATATATATACATATATATATATACAAAAGATACAGCATTCCAGGAGACTATTCATGTGGAATGCTACCAAATAGCAAAAAAACCTTAAAAAAAAAAAGAAGCATAAAGGCATATTTAAAAGATTTTTTCAGTGAAATGTTATGAGGTTAGAAGCATCAACTCACATACAAACCACCTATCTCCTGGCACTTCTATCACAGGGTTTCTTATTTAATGTTGAGGTTTTGTTACCTGATGTGTCAAATGAGTTTTGACTCTGACACATGGAAAAATAATGATAAATATATTCTTTCAAAAATCAGTGTGTTCAAACATCATAAACAACTTTTGCAGAGCTGCAAAAGACATTAATGAGAGATACATGAAGAGACTAAAGGAATTTTTTTCCTGTGGATGGCTCTTTAGATTTTTCTTTACTTCAGTAACTGGAGCTGCATTATTTCAACACTATGGGATCTCATCTACACTGAGCCTAAACTGGCACAGTGCCACTAACTCCAGCAAAGATAAGCACATTTATTTATGCTTCTCCAGACTCTGGACAGTTACTGTTTATACATCGATTTCCAGGGACAGGATTTTATTTCCTTCCCATTCCTCTGATGCACAACATTGTGATGCATATGTAGGACACCTAGAGTGTGATTTGTTATGAATAGGATCTTTTCTCCTGCTTTATTAATCTTTCTCAGGAATGTGTACCTGGAGAGAAGAAATGCTTTTCTTCAGTCACAGATACATAAGTCTTTGAAATTTAGTCTTTAGAGAAAACCCTTTTTGTATTGTACAGAGTCATACTGCGAGTAACAAAGTCCATAAATAAAAGAGTGCCACAGAGCTCACAGGTTATCTGTTTAACAACGACAGCTTTGTTCTTCTTGCTAATTTAACACATTTCAGTATGCTAAGATTCCTTGATTTAATCATTCTTAACAATAGATTGAAAGGATTCCCACTGAGATTTGAAAAGCAAGAGCAGCCAGAACACAGGCCTAAATCAATGTGTGCCCTGCAAGTGGGTTGAAAATTAGAAAAGGTTGGATACTTTATTTTATAGCATGAAAATAAAATTAAAAGTGGTAGGAAGTCTATGACTTCTACACGATTTCTGGAATACCTTTACAAAATAAAAGTATATTGTCAGCAATGAGAATTTAGTCATTGAGTTGAATTAGATTAGATAACACCTTCTGGAAATTTAAAAACTAATGAAAAAAATCGTTGTATTTATTTTAACTGAGTAAGATGAGGTTCTTCATTTTTTTATGCTTTGGTTCTTCATTTTTTTTAATGCTTTGGTTTTACTATGCACTTCCTTTATATGATTATTAGGTTAATTTTTCAATAAAATTAAATAATTGTGAAAAAAATCTG
This sequence comes from Pseudopipra pipra, assembly GCF_036250125.1. Classification (NCBI taxonomy): domain Eukaryota; kingdom Metazoa; phylum Chordata; class Aves; order Passeriformes; family Pipridae; genus Pseudopipra; species Pseudopipra pipra. The sequence goes on from NC_087550.1 coordinate 13,375,394, forward strand.
AATTCACTGTATAACCCTTCATCAAGCTGTAAAATTTAATTTGAAGATGCATTTTTACCTGTAACTAAAACATACAGCAGGTGCTAAGCATTTATTTAAGCATTTTATTAAAGGAACTCTAGACACTTTGCTGATTGTATCCCCAAAACATAGTTTTCCATGGAAACAGGTTAGGGAAAGGAACATCTATTGGAGGGCTGTGATCACTTAGAGCTGACAGATGAAACAGCAAAGTTCTAAAACAGCAAAGGAGCTGTTGCCAATCACTCAGTAGCTCAAGACAAGCAGAACTAAAAGCTCTGTAAGGCAGGAGGGAAATTTGTCAGTTCTCTTACTTTGTCCATGAGATTTCTTTAGCAGACCCCCGTTTGGCGCTTGCTTTCTGGAGCAACATTTATTCCTGGAGGGCTACTGCAGCCTCTCCTCACTTCCTGGATCTCCTATCAAAGACATGCATGAGTGGCTGCTGCTTTTGGCGAAAGAAAAGCTACAGAATAATAAAAATCAAGAAAATATGTGGTCAAAGGATGACTCTCCCTCCTGCTGTTGATGTTTCTGACACGAGGATCGGGAGCACAAAGAATGCAGTGAATTGGGCAAATACCAACTTCAAAGTTTTCGAGGTGTGAAATAAGCGGAAACCCAATACAAATTATTCTAAAATACTTACAATTACTTCTTAAATACCAAAGCAAAGTTATTTTACTTTTAAAAATTAAACTTACATTGAATACATGTGGGTGATTTAATCTCATTATGTTTTCAAACATAATGTTCCATTTACAGATCTCAGGGATTTGAATGAAGATTGGAGAGGGAGGGAAAGCAATGGGCAGGTAACTGTGATGATAGTTCATTTCTGCTGACATTACAGTTAGTAAGACATCAATTGTGAAAAATTGTACCTGACATTATTGATGAAATAGGGAATATGACAAAAAAATTCCAATATCTCTTGCATTTATTTAATAGATTCATGGACTTCTCAGGGCAGAGGGGGACCATTATAATCACATCATCTGCCTGTTTCTATTACATAGGCCATACAACTTTCTTGATTCAGTTACTGAACTGAAATATAAGTTGTTCTAATATTTTTAAATGTGAATTATTCCTAATCAGAATATATCTTTCTACAATTTCCATATGCCATAATTCATTGTACAATTTCCTGCTATATTTGAGAATCCTCTCAGTATTTTTTTATTCATTATATGATTTCCTATAGACTGTAATCAAGTCACACTTAACAAGTGGAGGAATAAATGTGGAGTTCATGAATTCTGATTCTTGCTGTGGCACCTTTACATATGGACGAATTTCACCTCACTGTTGGGCTTTCCTGCTTTTCTTACTAATTTTATGTCTGACTTTTGAGGAGGATTTTTGATGAAAGGACACAGAACTAAAACTAACAAACTAACAGAGCAAAAATTAAGAGAAATCTATCTGTGCAGACTGTAAAATTAACAACAGATCCAATAGTCCAAAATGGCTGGTGATCTAGTCAGTCAGTCAATTTGAAAAGTAATTTTTTAAAGATAGGATTCTCACTGTGGAGGTGTCTTGTTCCCACATGCACTGTTGGAAGGACAACCTGCTCAAAATAAATTCCAGGTACACTGCACCACTCCTTGTGAACTCTCAGAAAGGAGATGAAAAAAAAAAACAAAAAAACCAACCACCACCACCACAACAACAATCACAACAACAAAAACACACCTCCAATTTTTAATTTTTCTATAAGAACTAACAAATGACTGCCCCAAACCTCTGCAAGCCTGTTTGGTTACTTCAAAGCCAGGTAAACAATACATGTGGGTTACAGGAAAAGGTATAGGTAAGGTTGTCAGGGATGATCCTGGAACCAAGGGCAGCTGTGAGATGCCATATTTGGAAAGGGACGCCAATGCTTGTACCAGGCCTTTTAGCAAAGACAGAGAATCAGTGGGACATCCTTTCACAGAGCAAGGAAAGCTTGAGAGCACAAAGGTCTACTCTGATGACCATCCAGCTAAGACCTATGAGTGTTGTAGACACAATTCCTAACCTTACCTTTGCTAAATTCATAATTTGAACTCCTTGAATCCCTTTAATAAATCCTCTCCAATTTATCAATGCCATTTCTGAACTCTGGATTTCAGAACAGAAGCAACAGCCACCTGGGGAGGAGTACAGAGTTAGTGTAATCCATTTCTACTCAATATTCTCATGTTTATGTCTCATGTTTGCCTTTTTCATGTGGAATTCTATTGAGTGTTCATGCTTGGTGTGACTTCTTGCACCTCTTTAAGAGCAGCTGCTCTTCAAGACAACAGCTGTAGCTGCAAAGTGTGGCTTCTATTCACACTTCACTAGACCAAAATGTGACTTGGCTATGGTGAGTTGCAAACTGTATATTTATACTACTCTTACCAAATCACCTACATTTCCCAGCTGAATATTTTTTTTTTTACATTCCTCTATGTGTGTGTGCATTTACTATAAATTCAATGAATAAGACTTCTGTTTTCCTTCAAGTCATTGATAACAACATTAAACAGCAAAAGGTCAAGAACTGTTTCTTAAAGACCTCACAAATATCAGTAAGAAAGGTAGTGTTTAATCAATATGAACTCTTCTATTGATTTTGTATCATTTGGCTTCTTAATCAAAATATCATGTTATAGCAAACCAAAACAGTTTACAGAAAGGGAAGTGGCAAATTGCTGTCATCAATGAAACTTCCACTTAAAAGAAAATTTAATATCCATGTAGAACTCATGAACCCAGTCTGCCTAGTACTGTTATCAATCAACTTTGCATTTTTTTGATAATTACTAACATTTTTACAACATTTATTATAAAAATGCCAAACAACCTTCTTGCTGAGCATTTAGGAGTTCACATACAAACTTCAGCATGGCACTGATGTTCAATCATCATTAGCATTTTCAGATAAACAGCAGAAGACATAGATATCAGTCATCTAATAGTCACTCTGAAGTATTACACTTTCCTCTGTCAACCTTCAGTCATGTAGTGACTAACACAGAATTATTAAGCTGAACTTGAAAAATAAAAGGAAGATAATAAAACTACTGCAGTTAATGTAACCATTTTTTTAATATGTCTGCTAACTAGAACCAGGAGAAAAAATTAAGAAGGGAAGGTTGAAGGGGGATCCTATAAATATATATAAATACCTGAAGGGAGAGTGCAAAGAGGATGGAGCCAGGCTTTATTTAGTGCTGCTCAGTGGCAAGACAAGAGGTAATGGGCACAGACTGAACCACAGAAGGTTCCCTCTAAACATCAGGAAATTTTTACTCTGCAGGTGACTGAGCACTGGCACGGTTTGCCCACAGAAGTTGTTCTCAGAGACACTCAAGAACTCCCCGAACACTGTCCTGGGCAACTGACTCCTGGTGGCCCTGCTTGAGCAGTGGGATTGGACCTCCAGAGGTCCCTTTCAACCTCCAGCATTCTGCAATTCTGTGATAAACCTTCAAGGAGACATAGCTGTTCCTCTCTTTCCTCAATGATAGCACTTGCACCCTAGGAAAAAGCTGTCACATCTAGGATTACATGTTGTTTAAACTTTAGATGATGACAACATAAATTCTGAAGTAAAATGAAGTATTCCTTGGCACAGTTTTTCTAGCCAGACCAGAAGCTCCTCAGAGAGTGCACTGAATTTCCTAGTGGAGGGGAATGATATCTTGTACTACAGCAACCTTTGCACTGTCAGATTTCTTTTTCCCAGCTGCCTTAAACTACATTCTCTTCCCACTAGTTGAGAAAGTAGTGTCAATTCTTACTTAACCAAGTTTCTACTTGGTAAACAAACCTATTTTATCTATTGCATTTTAAACAAAGTCACTTATTTTGCAAGATTGTTTACATGAGATCTTTTATGTCTGAGATGGCTTCCATTGCTCAGTCTAACTTATACTGTGGTGGACAATTGAACAAACTGGAAGCCCTAAAATTATGAAGCTAGAAGAAAAACTACAAAATTGAAAAAGTTATATGAATTCATGCATAAATAGTCCTATAATAAGGGCCATATAAAGATGTAAGAGAAGTAAAGGTAGAGGAAGGAAAAAATACACTTGGAAAGACCGAGACCTGTCTCACAGTAATCTAAAAGTGTAGATAGTGTGACATCACAGAGCTTAGCATGATATTAGCACAGTCTGATGTTAACCTCTGTGTGTGTGAAACAAAAGGAAAATTAATTTCTCTTCAAAGTAGAATTGCTGAAATTAATGACCACAGTATAGAAAATACCAAGAAAAAGCAAATGACAAGATTATGGAGCTAAATATGAACCAAAACTTTTCTTTGAAGTATGCTCATCTGTATCTTATAATTTTCCTTGAGCAAAACTAAAACCACAAACCTACTAGATATTATATTCAATATATATATGTACACAAATTTCTTCATATGGTGAATGATCAAGGAAATCACATACATCATTTCTTTATATCATATTCTTCATAACTGAAAATACATTTTAGAATTTTGTATATGTTACTGAGACAAACTCCAGCTTAGCTCAGTTCCTAAAGGTGAAGAAACTCCACCATTCACAAGCAAGTGTAATCCAAAGCTGTGAATTGCCATTAAAAGATATTTGACATTCATTTCTGCACTCACTCAGGAAAGGAGAGAGAGCAGCATGCAAGCTTCAGACACCCTGAATTAACTGAAGTAACATGATGTTGGCTGTTCATTTTCTTCCCTTTCAGGTAGAAAGGAAAGAAAGGTAGATACACTCTAAAATTCACAGGGCAGTTCTCTCACAACTGAACTAGGGAGAAACAATCCTGGAGGCTCTAGTGCAGTGTTCACCTTGATGAAATTGGGAAGCTATGGACTACAGCATCAGAATCACAGAATAATTTTTTTGGGTTGCAAATGACCTCAAAGATCATAGAGTCCAACCTTTGACCCAGTTGTTTCTTGAACACCACCAGGAATGGCGACTCCATCACCTCCCTGGACAGTTTGTTCCAATTCTTAAAATTCTTACAATTCTTTCTAGGAGGAAATTCTTGCTGATGTCCAACCTGAAGCTCCCCCGGCACAGCTTGAGACCATGTCCTCCCATCCTGGCACTGGTTGCCTGAGAGAAGAGACCAACCCTCTCCAGGGTACAACCTTCTGTTAGGTAGTTGCAGAGAGCAGTAGGTCTTCCCCAAGCCTCCTTTTCTCCAGGATAAACACCCCCAGCTCCTTCAGCCTCTCCACAGGACTAACCCTCCAGGTCCTTCCCCTGCTCCATTGCCCTCCTCTGGACACATCAGAGGAGAGAGGCCAGAAATGGTGTAAAACAAGCTTGCAATCCGTTCTGTTTCAAAGCTGAGTATTGCAAGCTGTTCAAGTTGTGATATGCATATCTAAAGGACTGCTTATCACTCACATGTCACTTCTTAAACTTTGTTTTCACTTCAATGTTGAAATTCTAATATTATGTTTAGGATGAGCACTAGCTCATTCAGCAGCTGCAAGCTGTTAACATATGATCTCTTCCTGCTGTAAAAGCAGCAGTCCTACAGAAGTGCCTACAAAATGCATAGACCAAGTCAGTTAAACAAAACATTCAATATATTTCTCAAACATTAGGGGAAAAAAGACATTCAAAAAATGGTAAGATTACTTCTATATATATATTTTATTGCTAAAAATATTCCCCAAAGCACTTCTGCAAGTTGCTCACGAGTAGTTCTTTGAAAATATCCATTGCTACAGGCATTGGTTAATTTTGATCAAATATCTCTTCAGTTATCCAGCAGGAGAATATGGAAAAGATGGTGCCAGACTTTTCTCAGAAGTGCATATTGAAGGAAGAAATTGTGCAACGGACACAGCTTGAGATGTGGGAAATTCTGATTAAATATAAGAATTTTTACACATTGAAGGTAGTTCAGCACTGAACACTGAGTAAGCTGTGCAGCCATACTGGCTGTAATGTCAGCAGGAAGTATCCAGCTAATTCACCTAGGTACAATGAAATAACTGGAAATGTCAGAAAAGACTGAAGCAGTGTTGCTCTAGCATTAGAAAAATGGCAAGGGAAGAGAAGATACTTTGAATGGTGGGTGTATCATCAAAGAAAAAGAAAATAAAAACAGAAGTCAAAGAAAAAGATAAATCATAAAGATTAAAAGGAAATTTTAGATAGTTGTAATCAAATAAAAATAGAACAAATTAAAGTTATTACTGACAGTGCTAATTGATTCAGCTGGGAATCAGAATTTGTCAAAACAAGTACAGTGATCTGCTAAAGATGAGATCTCAGATAAAGTGGAATGTGGCCTGGTGATCACTAAAATGATGGGTATATTGACTGTGTCTTCAGGAAGGAACAGAGATACGTCTGCAATGCACAAATACTGTTGTTCTGCCTGGGATCTTGTATAGCTACGAGACTGTTTTCAGGTTGTTCTTATGTAAACCTGGTATTATACACTAGTCTGTTTACTTTTAATTTGATTTAACATTAAGTAAACAATGAAAAATCAATTATATATCTCATTTAAATGGCATTATAAAGCTGAAAGAAAAGCTGAGCTAAAATATGAATGTTTGCTCCTGCTTTTATATATGACAATAAAATCCATCTGCCTGATTTAAGGAAAGAATATATTTCCAAGTCTCCATTTGCAAGTCTTTTTCGATGAAATTGTCTGTAAGGCCCAAAGTCTTCCCCTACTACTGTCAAGGAAATTCTTGAATATTTCTTTCAAGAAGTAAAAGCAAAGTCCTTGCTCTGCAAAACGAGCTCTCTGTAATGTTATTTCAAAAGATCCTTATATTTGGGCAATGTGGAGTCCTGCATAATTTACATCAGTTATTGTGCAGACTTAAGCATGTTAGAAAATTACACTGCCATTTTGCTTGTTGTGTCCTAAGTGATTTACTGTCAGTACTGCTCAGATATAACCAGTAATGGTTCTCATACTGTAATTTAACTGTATCCAAAGCTAACTGAATATTTCCATAGTTGATCTATTTCATTTCCACATTATTTTTAGCTGAGACACCGCTTCAGTGTGTTAAACACCTACTTCAACATAAAACATTGTTGGATTTTTTATTTTTATTAATTCCACATGTCATGTTTCTGACAAGGTGAGGCTATTTTTCTTTTCTGTAGTGACAAAAGAAATGGACCTGTGGAAAACAGCAAAAGTATTTTGGGAATTTCTTGAAACAAATTCACTATTAGTGGTTTATGTTGATTCACCAGAATTTTATTCTAAGTTCTCTGATATCATTCTAATTTCTTTTATTTTCTATTAAAAGCTGATTAGGATTGAAATACAGCTGATGCAAAGTTCAATTCTTCTACCACAAAGTCCCTACAGTAACCGCAGAAAGCTTCAGTGATGTAAAGGAGTTCATAGTGTACTTGTATCTCCTTACTCCTGTAACCAATTACTGTATATTTTATGATAAAGAAGCATTTTTCCCCTATTTCTTTGCTCCTCTAGTTTTACTGATTCACAAAGCCATACATTCTCCAAAACACATTCTTCCTCTATGCAGATCTTGACCTTATGCTAAGCTTAAATCAATAGCTACTCAGCCTCTGCAGTCACACTAGGCCCATAACTGCTTCACTGTTCTGTTGCTACATAAAAACTGATTTTCAGTAAATCACTCATTCTTTCTTAGCAGAGTCTGTCTCCTGGATGAAAAACACCCCTCCTCAGTTCAGCTGCCCCTGAAGCTCTTTGTTGAAGCATCCTCTGTCCTGCTGAAGTGCCTCCTTCTATAGAGCTTCTTTGTCCTACACAGATGTGTTTGTCCTTTTCCATCATAAAATGTAGGCCTACTCAAACACCCAGGAATAAAAATTTCATGACACAATGTATTCCTTAAATCCATGCTTCATGCTAGAAGGGCTGTAAAAATTAATTCTGAGTTATCTTCACTTGATCCAGCGCTACCTTATATATATTTATGTTTCTCTTTTTAAGCTAACCCCTGTACTAAGGACTGTGAGAATGAAAGCAATGGGTCTGCTGCACTTCATTTCCCTTGTACGAGGACTCTCAGACACTTCTAGTGCCCCATGTTTTGAATGTCTTTCTCATGTGCTCTTCTGACTGCTACTCACCAGAAACAGGGGGACAAGAAATATATTACATGTATGGCGCACTCTGAGCTAAGCCCACACAGTTCCACTATTGTCATGGAATGAGTGGCGAAGAGATTTTACTTATAAGTATTTTTCCTTAACTGTTGAAATTGTAGTACTTCGAAAGAGAGGGAGGGAGAGAACAAAACTCACTGTATTTCATGTACTCTGAAATCAGAGAAAAGTACAAGAAACATTTGTGTCCTGTGTTTTAGTTGTCTCCATTTGAAGATGCACAAAAGTGGGCCTTAAGTCATCAGGAAAAAAGTACAGTGAGAAGGGATATAAAAATGGCAAGTGAAGAACAATATACTATCTAGTATTAGACCTCACTGAAAGAAAGAAGCATAGGACTATATGCCAAAAAGCTTCAAAGTTGCTTGTAATTCCTTTATAACCTTTTGTGCCACTGTTTAAAGGAACAGATTTCCTTGTGATCTTTGCCTAGTGTCTCACTAACACAACTACTGCAAGCTAAGTTAAGGTTTCAAGATCAGTAGTTTCACAGATCCACTCCTCATTTCAAATAAAATAAAATAAAAAAAAGAAATAAAAAAAATCATAGCTGTCACCAATTAAGGAAACAGAAAATTTGTCTACAGGTTATTCTGCTGTAATATCAAATGGTATTAAAAAAAGTTTTCTTCCTTTTCAGTCTCAAATTCATCAAATAGATACTCTTTTGAAGAGTACATTTCCTTTTATTCTCACAGATCATCCGTGGATTTAAAATAATACAGAAATAAAGCTTTCTTGCAGTTCAGAAATTCTCTCATCTCTATTTGAAATTACATAACTGCCTCAATCAAAAAAACCCTCTGGAAAATATGTGCCAAGAGATTTGTGTGTTTGCAGTTTTGGTGAATAGATCAAATGTGCCACTCTCTGTATGTTTCTTAAATCTTCTTTCTTAGAAGACAAGTCACAGCTCTCACATACTTTCTTTTGCTGTGAACTAAAAAAAGTAGCACTTCTCCAAACAACTCTGGAACCAGCAGTCCCTACACACTGAAAAACATAAACTAGTTTGAATTGGGCCAATGCATGGTTTTGTTATTATATGCCCTTTTTTTTTCCCTCATCTATATTCACCTTAGTGTTTCTAAATCATCATTGATTGGTGCTTTGAGGACTAGAAAAAGCTAATGAAACTAAATTAACATTCACCTGATAAAAATCCAGACAAAATTACAGTTGCTATTTACCCAGTATTGGGTCTTGCTAAAGGCAGTTCCTGCTTATTCAGAAAATCAGTCTGCTGTTAAAGCAGTTGTAATCCAGGAGGAACTTCTGATCCAAAGATATCATTCAGTATGCTTTAAGTCATACTGCAACCTCCTTTATTATTCACGGCCACTACCTTGCTTTCGGCTTGATTTGTGGCTGTGCTCCAAGCCCAGAAAAAGCATCCAAGAAGAGAGTGTGAGAGGAGACAGTGTCTGAGGGCATCAGGCAGGAGAGGAGAATCTGTAGCTGATACCAAGCACACTCAAGAAGTAGAAATGCACTTTCAGCAGAGGTGTAAAATGGAAGTGGCGCCAGAGTGTGAACAAAGGCAGCCAGGGGAGTCTCCGAGAAGGAGAGAAGCCAGACCAGAGAAGAGGAAAGTAAAACCGGAAAATTCTGAAATTAAAAAATGGCACGGCTCCAGAATGCCTGTTTGATTTCTCTCAAACCTGCTGAGAGAAATTTCTATATGGAAATTTCACTTATCTATGTCCATCAAATCCTGTTCTCAGCTTGGTTAACTGAAAACTTTTGCCCAGACTAGAGAGGGCCAGCAGGTCTTCGGGACAATAAATATGCTGGATATTTAAACAGCAACTGGGAGAACAAAGTGCCAGCCCTCTGTACTATTCTTAGTGATTATGTCTCTGTCCATCATAAGCTCAACCCTTCACACCTCTGTCTTGCAAAGTGTACGTGGATATGGCATATAAACAAATGGCAAGACTTCTGTATTTCCTTACTAACAAGAGAAGTTGCAAGTTCCTTCATGTGTTTCACATCCACATGGTAGCAGTTGCTAAAGTTTTATTATTTACTTTCTCATTCATACTCTGTGCAGAACATTGATAATTCTGTTACTGTTACTTTTATTCCACTGCTGCATAGAAGATATTTAATGAAGAAAAACAGTGAAGAATTGTAGAGAATAATTATCTCATCAAAGAACAGTTTGAATTCCCTAACAAATCCTTCCTCCCCACTCTCCCTTGTCTCTCTGAAATATATAATAAAATCTTTTATTCACTTAGGCAGAGCAAAGCAAAGTGGAAAAGCTTTACCAAAAGTATCTAGATAACATCTATTATTCTATGCGAATAAGATTTGTGAAATAGGCACCAGATATTTATACCCAAAGTACTCATCTTAACAGAAAGTAGGTCATGGCTAGCATAAGAGTGAATGCTTGAAAATAATCATTTTAAGAGGGTGTGACAGTAGAAGAAATTAAAATATATCAATTCTAAGCATTCATAAAAATCCACTTGTAACCAAGTATGTTCCAATAAGCTGCCTATACCTAATATTTTATTTAAAGGTTGGTGTTCTCAATATCTAACATAATTAATTTTCCAAGAATAAAACAGAGCTTCACATAGAACAGTTGGGGAGAGATTTGTTTATCGTGCCTGTCAATAGATAAGCTAAGTATACAGTCTTTCCCTGGGCATAGACAGGAGGGGAGCTTTTCCTCTTTCTGCTTTCAAAAGCTTGTCTAAATCTGTGCTCTTTTACAAAGTATTACAGAATGAATATGTTCAGGAATGTTTTCAGAAGTATAATTTTAAAGAGGAAGGTTGCCAATTTAAAGTCTGAAGACATTACCTCACTGAACAAACTGAGTAAAGAGCCAAACTAATATCTAACAAAAATGAGTCAATTGAGTGTCTCTGATCTTTATTCCTGAATTTTAACTATTTTCAGGTAACATTGGTAAAAATGAGACAGGAGTGTGCCCTGGCAGCAAGGAGTGCAAATGGTCTGATTCTTGGGGCTGTTCTGTGCAGGGCCAGGAGCTGGACCCATTGATCCTTGTGAGACCCTTACAAGTCAGAATAGTCTATGATTCTATAAGTTTATGATTCTATGAATGTAAAGCAAAAGTTTTATGTTTTAATACTGAACATCCCCAAAAGAAATTACCAGGATTAATAAGAAATATTTTAAAAAAAATTAAAAATCTCCAAATAAGGCTACAATATTCCTCATTTTTCATTTAGATATTTCTATCCTGTTTCCGTATGTTCAAAAAAATTTTATTTGTATAAATAAATATCAGAGAAGGAATTGGCTGATGCAATTATTGAAAACAAGCAAAAGTCAACTAAAGGCTTACCCTGTGTTCACAAAAGAGTGCATAAATGTTGTGTTGAAACTGTACTTGTTATGCCTGATTAATGAGATCTTGTAGAATTTCTTCATTTTACAGTTTTCACGTAGAATTATCAAACTTACAAACCCTTAGCTGCTTTTGAAAACTATACCAATGTGTTTTCTATAGCTTCTCTTAAGCATGACTGGGACATAATTCACTAGTATCTTGTTCACAAGGATATGATTTGTTTTGCACCTCACTGTTCATTAAAATAATATGTACCTGTGCTATGGTTTTGTACCACTTCAAAGCTCAACTACCAACAAATTCATGGTCAATTAGTTTAACTGGATGAATAACAGTTGGAAAACTACATAGGTTTCTCACCTTTTGATATTTTGTGTTTACATGAAATTAGATCCTCATAAATCAATTACAATACAGTGAATTAGTTGTCGTTCTCCATTTCTTTCATTTAGTGGAAGAAGAAATGTCATTTTCTTTTAACTTGGATGCAAAAATAATATCTCAAATAATTAATTTCTTTCTGTAGGCTGATAAATGCTGAAGAAACACAGAATTAAATCCCCTAATGAGATTTGGAGTTAGTGCATATTTCTCTGGGACTTGCAGAAGTGAAGAACTGAAGATCTTTTGTTGTGTAAAACCTCTACTCACAAGACTGATTCCTCATGCTCATGCTATTGTCTTCTTCTTTCATGGGTGTAGCTTTTTTTCTAATAAAAAAAAACCATAGAAGACTTCAAAATTGAGAAAGACATCTAATTTCTTATTCTTTATAGATGTTTCTTCTGAAATATTGACCAGAAAAATAATCATATTTGTCGTTCATCTTTCTTTGTGTCTTTTGTTTGATTTTAATGTTTCATACAGAACAAGTGCAAAGTTCTTTTTAGTAAACACAGGTGGAGTTTGTGGTAATTTGCCTCATATTTCAGAGCAAGTTTACTTCTGCAATTGGGAATGGTTACACATGCAAACAAATACTGTACTCAGGGGGGATCTTAGAGTCCAAGACATCTGCTGAGCAACAGCTACACATAAACACTGATCACTTAAGAGAATCTTATGTCACACAAAGGGCAACAGATGATCCAGAAAGTAAAAAACCTGGTTAACAAAACAACTTGAGCCAAACTCATACTTTTTCTTAAATTCAGCAATGTACTTCCTCTGAGGAATATTTGGCCGGCATGAAATACATATCCTTAAAAAGTACACCATGAAATACATATCCTTAAAAAGTACACCACAGCATTTTGTGATTTTACGTTATGGATCTTTAAATACCTGCAAAAATTGTAGTTTCTGTAATAAATTTCAGAGGGACTTTAACTATGGAGAAAGAAGGTTAATACAGAGGGATCCATGCTGATGTTGTCATTCAAGTGAAAAATGGTAAGTGGCTATTCTTTTCCCTTAAGCCTTGTTTTTCACCATCCACAATTTCTGCTCTTCTAAAATATAACAGTCTTCAAAAGATACATTCATATTTTCAAAAGGTTCATTCAAATTAATGTTCATTCAAATTAATGTTCATTCAAAAGCTTACATTCATATATGAAAACTAAGCTTAGTTGCAGAGTTGCTGGCACAGACTAATGCAAATGTAGAAAACAAAACCAAAAACAAACACATTAAAAAAATCCAAAAAAATCACCACCATTGTCATTTAGTTAAATTTAGAATATTTCAAAGTAGCTTTCACATTCTTTTAGAGAAGAAAACACACTCTTTTTAGTAGGCATCTAACTGGTAAAAATTCCTAAATTTTTCTACCTTTGTTTTAGTTGTCCAGGTTCTGAAGGGATTTCAATATCCTCTGTAAACTCACATTAACTATGCACAGAAATCATTACAAACCCAGATTCCTCAGAAGACCCTGTGCTTTAATTTTTCAGCTGATGCCTAGAGCAAGAGAGCAGACTCAAGCCAAGCATTTAAAAGGCTGATTGTTTTGGGTTTCTTTCTATTATTCTTTTTTTTTACTATATTAATTATTTAAGTTAAATGAAAACATGGAAAAATAGGTCAGAAATACTATCACAGAAACTTTGATTAGAATTGTGTTCTGAGTTTGTTCAAAATTCAATTGCTTAGTGTAAACCACAACGTAGTCTGGGCAGGTTGAATGTGTGTTGTTCATCAGTCATTTTTTCAGAATGCAGGCAGTCTCATATGATGTCCTAGTATGTCAAATTGAAAGAGAGTAAGTTTAAATTAGATATTTGGAAATAATTCTTTACTATGAGGGTGGTGAAGCACTGGCACAGGTTGCCCAGAAAAGCTGTGGATGCCCCATCCCTGGAAGTGTTCAAGGCCAGGTTGGATGGAGCTCTGAGCAACCTGGTCTAGTGGAAGGTGTCCCTGTCCATGGCAGGGAGGTTGGAACAAGATGATCTTTAAGGTTCCTTCCAACCCAGACCATTCTACAATTCTATAATTTGTCAAAGAAGAGAACACACTGTTCCCTTATAAAATAAATAATTTGGCTATATATCTTGGACCCTAAGGGGCAACACTGTTATTCCATGAACATTTTCCAGGAATCATGCTGGCCAGAATCCAAACTAAAGCTGAACAAAGATGTTTAGGTATTTCATTAGACAAGTTGGGTTGTACAAAAAGTCTCATTTTCCTCATATAGATATCATGAAAGCAACACTTCCTTCATGGGAATACACAATGTCCTTCAGATGCCATTGGAATGTGCCTGAATAAGGATTGCAGGGCTAGAATAAGACTGAAGAAAAGTATTGTGTTAATAGAAGAGATTTTTTTTTTTTTGGTGAGGAGTCACAAGAAAACAGGGACTTCCCTAAGGAAGGACCAGGATTCTAAATGTATAATTTAATGATGGGAATGGTATTTACTTATTTATCAGACTTGTTAAGAATGGTATCAAATATCAATTTGTACACATGGTTGAGACGACCTGATTTTAAAGTAGCAATTTAGAGTAAAATTGTTGCATTTTTCATCATCTGTGCTTGCAGGTTGGCAAAAACAATTTGAGGATGACTGCCCATGCTTTTGAGACTGGGAGCTTTAGAAAATTTGACACAAATATTATTAAAGTTGTCATCTTGCTTACTTCTTTTCATTGTTCCCACTATGCCCTACTACAGGATTTGATGAGGAAGTCTAACCATTGTAGAAAAAGAAGAGATAAGCAAAATCAAAATACAAACCTTAGATATACAGAAATGGTAGTCTAACTGTATCTTAGTCTATTAAACAAATGTCCAAATAGTTTTTCTCTGTCTCCAGAAGGAGAGTTCTTACAGTCAAATGTCTCAACCATTGTCAATTATTAGCACAAATTATGAACACAGTCATTATTTTTATTGCAATTATGTATATTCTGGATATCAACAAAAGCTAAAAAAGTTCTTAAAAAGGCATGTCTTTTAGGTTGCACCTAATTGAGAAACAGTGAGTGAGTAATGGCCGTATAATATCTTCCTAAAAATAAGCTAAAAGCCTAAAGCAATAGTCTAACAAGAAATGTTCTTACAGTAGCATCAGTTTTTGAGAGAGGAAGTAAAGATTTTTAAATATTTCAGGGTGATTCCTCGGATGAAATACCTCATACATCTGTGATCTCCAGGGCAAAGCACAAACAATAAACTTAAAGGAAAAAAAAATTAAATTTAAAGTTTGGTTTGTCAGTGCCAAAACAGCAGATGATGGGGTTTTATATACTTAGTCCAAAGAGACCTTTAAACTCAGATAGGGCATCTGGTATCTTAAATATGAATTTTAAGCTTAAATTTGAACCTACCAGATTTGATTTGCTTGCTATCCTCAAGCAAAAAAGCTTAATTCTCCTATGCCCATAGAATCTACTGTGTCCAAGAAGGACACCCTGCCAGGAATGGCTATCATCATTTCAGGTCCTGCCCTCTGATATAGATTACACCAAGAAAATCCAGCTTTGGCGATGTTCAGGATCTAAGAGGGATAAGATTTTCAGATAGCTTGACTGACAGCATCTCCGGCCGTGCTGCAGGGAAGTGGTGGGCTCCTGCAGAGAGCCTCACAGGCTGTCAATGCTTTTTGTGCTCCTGAGTGTCACTTCTCACACACCCAAATCACGGCTGTCACTGTTACCTTGTCTACTGTTCTTTACTCGATACTGAGCCCTGAATCTTTTACTTTGGCTCTGCCACAAAAGGTGATGGATAATCCACTATCTCACATCCCCTGTGAGGAGGTTCACTTGTGCCATTTGAGGAGAGATGACAAGTGACACAGCTCTGTCATGAGGAGAAAGGGTGGTGAAAGGGGAGCTTTGCCAAACGAACAGCCCAAGAGCAAGACAACTTCTAGTCCCATGCATTATAATAGAATTAAATAATATTTCTGTACTTTAAAAAAGTCAGGTTTTGGCTCTACACTGCACAAGGACAATTATGAACAAAAAGTATTCTGTAAGTTTGTCCTAAAACCCAATATTTCTTTTTATGTTTGTCTTGCAAATAAACATGATATACAATATATTTTGATAAAAAGACATTTTTCATAAGAGTGATGAAACTGTTCAGAAAAATATTGCTGCTATACTCACCAGTTATCTCAGGAGTAAAAATGAGAGCCTACATGCAGAGCAGAGGCAGTGTCTCAGACTGAGAATTCTGTAAGACACTCATTTGGGGGCAGCAGCAATTGTTGAGATTCTCCAGTAACATCTGGTGACAGAGATAAGCTCCAGGACTTTACTGATAATACATTGTGTCGCTTTTTGTTCCTCAGTTTACAAAATACTTAATCAAATGAACTCGACCTACCACTTCTTTTAAAAGTCATATCATTATCCTGGTCTCAAAGGTATTTGAGAAAGGTTGGTGATGTTTTTCCTACTAGAGCAATGGATGATGAATTATAGTGGCTATAACTGAAAGTAGGATTCAGAGCTGGAGAATGTGCTTTCCACCAAGTTGCAAGAGCTGGTTTAAAGACAGATACCACAACACTGGAAAGAAATCTCCTTTGGCAAGCACAAGGTTTTTGGCAAGAATCACAAGGGGTGTGAAGGCAGTTTGTCACTCAGAATATTCATGCAAATTACAGAAACCCACTCAGAAATGCTGAGAAAATTAATCTTCAGAAGAGGATGATGAGGCAAACACTGTTCAAATATTTTAAAAACTAGTGAAAAAAGGAAAAGAATAAATCTTTTTTCGAGTCTGCAGAAGATAGGACAAGAAGTTCTGGCTGTGGAAGTATCAAGAGAGATTTAGGTTGAATGTGACTTTGAAAGGAAAAGTTTCAAACTGATGATACCAAACGCATCCATTACAGTGTAAGGTAGACTCTTCATTGCTGGGAGACCTATAAAAACAGGTTGGAAAAGAACTGCAAGGTCATTGAGTCCAACCTTTGACTGACCACCACCTTTTTAACTAAACCACAGCACTAAGTGCCACATCCAGTCACTTCCTGAACACTTCCAGGGATGGTGACTCCACCACTTCCCTGGACAGTCCATTTCAATTCTTGGTAACCATTTCAACAAAGAAATATTGCATGATGATAAGATTTCATGGGCATTTTCTTTTCATGTGCAATATCATTTTAACAATTATTTGCATCATAGGTTGTACTTTCCTTTTTTTCCTGCATAGTGTCATTTTTACAGAACAGAGTTCCTTGAATGGCAATACCATTATATTGCATGATTATCTGATGATGACAACTAGATGGTGTCACTTAATGATGATCATTGGTTCACTGCTGTTCTAAATCCAAAGAGCTTACAACCTAATAAGGAACTTCAATCAAGTTCACAATTAAAATACAAAATTATAGAAATGAAATAGAAAGTAATCTTGGAACTGAATTCTGCTGTGGTACTTCCACAAAACGGCAATTAATTTGTATAATAATGCAGATCTGGCTTCAAAAAAATTAGTTTTTCTTTTTTTTCCTTATTGATCATGAGCTTTTATGCACTTGAAAACAGTAGAGATTGGGCAATTATCGATGACTATGTTTCTCATCATGTTCAGGACTGAGACCTTAATATCCATTTTAAGATTTGTGCCTTAATTCTGCCAGTGTTTATTTATGTGTTACCACTTTTATCAATGGAGCAATAATGTTAACACCAGAAGTTTTCATCTAGAAACATCATTCTTAAAAACCAATAAAGTAAACCACTGAAGCTACAAGAACATTATTTTGCAAAAAAAAAAAAAAAATTACTACATACTGTTTGCAAGGAGATATAAAATTGCATTTAAAAGATAAAATCTATGAATATTATAGTGCTTCAGAATGTACACAGGGGCAGAAAATGTTCAATATCACTGCTGGGATGATACACCAGTAAAAATACAGTCATACTTCGTGTTTTTCACACAGTTTATATCAGCAGTTCTATACTTTTTAATACTTATCTAATCTCTAGGGAAAAAAATTAAACCCATGTGGTCTCATATCCCCTGTTTTGGTCACTGTGTGTAAGGAGAGATACAGAAATAACATATGAACCAGCAGAAGTACTTGTGTGACTGTACCTACACTGAATTCATTTTAATTAATGACTCACCTCCATCATGCCCAAGGATCCATGTGACTGTCAGCAAAAACATAGCTAAATTAGATCAAACTTGTTTCCAAGAGTGGGAAGAGGGAATAAATTCCTGATTATGAGGCTTTGCAGGAACTTGATCCCAGCTGTGACTACACGGAGGTGGACAGCAGGAGGGTAATGCAGCAGTTCTAGATACAAACAGTCTCTCGAGCACTGGAGGAGAGGTAGAAGGCTACATGTCAGTAATATTGTTGGTAAATATATTTGCTATTTTGCTACAATATTTTGCACCACTTCTATTTAGAAATAACTTATTTCTTACAACTAATATTTCACGGTATTTGAATTTTTACATTTTTAATAAAACTGCATATATCCTGTATAGAACAAATCTGTCACAACTTTTGTTTTTCTGGGAATTAATTAACAATCATGAGCCAAAGCATTTATTGCAGAAAAGCATACAATACTAGCATAAAGAGTAGAAGTGACCATCATATCCCTACAAACTCTTCCAGTTGTTTCTTCTCTTCATGGTTTATAATATATGTCCTTTTCTCAGTCTTAATTTATATAGGTTTGAATTTTAGGCACTGAACTTCTTTGCACTTCTTTAGTCTAGTAAATTCAAGTGTCCTGTTCCATTAGAAATCTTTTAAATTACTGAGGATTCTGCTAAATTACCTTTTTAACCTTCCTTTGGATAAACTAGCAGAAGAGTAAATGTTAAGAACACACGTAGATTGGCCAGATGGCTTAAGGGAGATATAACTCCACCTTCATGTCTCTCATTAGCTCTGCTCCGTATAATGTAAATTTTTCTAATCAGATGAAGTGGTCCAGTATTGTATAGTCCTCCCATTCAGATATTAACTAAATGCATGCAGCTCAGAATAATTTAATGCATCTAATGCATTTAATCTAAAATGCTGCATAATTTAAATAAGGTTTCTTTATTCTCTCTGGGGTTCTGTTGTCTTCAAAGGATTTTTAAATTAAACCAACTTAAAACCAAGATTATCTCATTTAGCGTCATTTCATCTATAATGGTATCTGGAAGTCAACTTTCCCTTTGATTGATGACCAGCAGGCTACCACAGAAAGTCAAAGTAAAATCAGCAACGCAATTATAATAGAGTTGGGCCCCTTTAACTGCAGATGATAATTCTGGCATGTACTCCATCCTGCTTATGACAGTTTCAATTCCTGTATGATCATTTCTTAAAACACAGCTTTGCCTCATTTTGTGTTTTCACTGACTCATTCCTTAGTTCTCCGGGAGGAGAATGTTAGTAGGTAATATGAAGTAGATAATATGAAGTGACAAACATTGTTGAACTGAGATACGGGTGAGCATCTCCACCTTAAGAAGCAGTGGCTTGCCTTTTCCTCAGTCTCCATGGTTAGTTTTCTTGGTTCTATGGGAGGTGCAAATTTTTTGAGAAGCACAGAGGGTTTTTCATCTACCCAGAACCACATGGAAATTGCAACCCTGGGAAACCCAAGTGGGCTGGTAATTAATTTTGTGGTTGAAACACATCTGAGTTGTGGATAAGTAGTCTGTATTCAAAGTGCTGTGAGCAGATAGGGGTGGAACAGTTAAAAATGCATTCAGGTATTACTAATGGTCTCTAAATGTGAAGTTCCCAGAGTATGTAACATACATATGAGTATTCCAGCTTACTGGGAAAAGTTAATTCCCTCTGTTCAATTAGAATCATATGGTGCTTTTCTTATGAAACGTTTTTCCTGTGTATCTTCTTTTGTTTGTTTGTTTATTTTTACTCCACAATCTCTCCTCAGTTATATTTTTTTAGAGGGCAGGACATAGAAGGACAGTTATTATTCATTATTATATGATTAATAACAGCAGTTAAACAGAGGGGAAAAACAACAACAAAAAAAATAGGAGGTGGAGCAGTGATTTTTACTTTCTAACCACAAGTTAGCTGGTCTATACTGGACTTTTAAGAAGCTTTGTCAACAAATACTGCATCATGAATTATTCATTTTATCAGCTCTATTAATTCCATTACAACAGTAACACGTCCCTCGGGACTGAGACTCAATTCTCCTTCTGTCTACTGACATCACAAGGAACTCTAAAGGAGAGACTGAAAATGGCCCTACCATTTATCACATTTTGTTTGGCACATTCAGAAGAGCACATTATTTATACATGAAGATTAAATATGCATTTATTTGTCACAGGCAAGGATAAAATGATTAATATGACTTCTGAAAACCAAAAAGAGTTTACAAGGGAAGCAACCAATCCAGAATTGTAAAATCACAATCAACTTTTCAGCCATACAACAAAATGATGGAATAATGGGCAATTTCACTGCATAACTGAAGACTTGGTGTTGGTTTTGCATCCCAGAACCTCTTCAAATGAAAGGTTGATAATGAATTAAGACATTATATCAGGATAAAAAGCCTCAAGAAATATAACCAGATTGGTTTTGCTACATCTTACATTAGTAATAATATACTTTCTTTTCATCAAAGTGTATTTTAAAAATATTTGGGGCTGTTGGGTGGCCTCTGTGAGGAGTGGCTGGGGCTGCCCTGTGCCAGGCACAGACACTTCCAGGCAGCTCCAACTGACTCAACTCAGGGCATGGCTGAGCCCTACACTCAGCCAAGCTGGTGGCTTGGTGACTGAGTCTTCCCTTTGCTCAAACCACAAGGTTTGGCATGCTGAGGGCAAGGAACTATTATTTCAACACTGGGGCTGTACCACATATGTCCAAAAAAAAAGGAACTTGAGAAGTTCAGGTCTTCAAGAGAGTTGTGAGAATCTGACAATGCTAAGAATCCAAATTTTGAGCTTAAATACCTAGAGTCTGCCCAAAAATTGCCTAAGGCACTGGAGAATAATGGCAGCCATACAGAATGTAGCAATGAGGGGCTTCCCTCATTTATGTTAAGGAAGGATTTGCAGTGCCACCTTAACTTATCTCTAAACAGTGGATTTCCTGAAGTGTAAATATCCTGCCCTCTTGAACGGTATTCTTCTAAGTGGAAATCTCTCAGAACAGATCTCCCTGAAGTTCCTCTGAGAATGTGAGCCACAGGTACCTTCTGCAAATTTAGCACAAGTCCTCCTGGAGGCACTAGTGGTAAGACAATGTTACCAGCCTTCTCCCAGTACAGCTGCACTCCCCTGTCTGTAACATAAAGAGAGGAGGGAAAAACAAAATGAAGATTTCAGTGGGCTATCATTGTGCTATGGAGAACACTACTGCAGAAAAAATCCTTCCTGCCTTTTAGGCCCTCATGTATTTCTACCCTCAGTTAGATGAGTTGCATAATTCAAAAATATGGCTGTACGTACACTTAGTTCTCCAAACTGCTGAGAATTATAAGCATAAAGAGCACAGAACTATAGTCATAAAATCCAAGGAAAATGAAGCGTTTCCTAGACCTAGTTACTTGTCCAAATATAATTCATTCAGTGTAGTTCATCAACTTTAACTATATCTACTTGTTTCACATTATGAAGGTCAAATACAAAAATGAATTTGAACTCCAGGCATTTATATATTACTAGCTACCAATCCCATATATCAATGGCTCATATAGTGAACAAAAATAAACACTTCACTAACTTGATAGTCTGTGGAACAGACAGTCTGGAAAAGATGCAAATAATTAGTGACACATCATATAAGAAAGACCTGGAAGAAGGTCAAGAAATCATATCGTGAGAAAGCCTCAGACATACATTTAACACAAGAGCTCTCTCTAGGTTATCATGGTTGCATTGTTTTATTAGTGTTGCTAAGGGGAGAAGTAATATGACTTGATAAAGCAAAGCATAGGGGCATATTTTCTTTTCACTGCCTGAGAATTCATTTCAAAGGCTTAAATGCAGAAAGTCAGGGAGGTGGGGTATTTTTCGCATTCTTCAAACATCAGACAACTCAGCATAGAATCAATGTACAGTGGTACAGAAACCAGACATTTTAGGGTAGCCCTGAGGGATGATACTTGTCATTTTTGGTAATGGCAACTTGGTAGAATAGTCAATAGAACATTTATTTTTAATGATACAACTAGGTTCTGAAATTATGCTCAGCAGGTTGGGTGATCCTGCAGAGATTTCAAACATAACATTGCAAATTGTGCAATAAAGCATGTTACTTTAATCCCTGTATTAAGGACAGACAGTCTATTCAGATAAACTAAGAACCATTGCAGACTTTCTCCCAGCTAAATGTACGAGGCCAACCTAAGCCTGTTTTGGAGGTATAGGAAAATTTGGCTTGGAGGCCATCAACAAATACAGCAGACACAACTCAAGCTTTAGCAAAATGTGCTTGTGATCCAAAAATAACTGCGGAGCTCATTCAATAAGTTACGACCTTGATCTTGTTGATGTTCTTGTACATACTTAACTCATGCATATGGATAATCCTCCAGACCACAATAGCATTATTCATAAAGTCAGCAAGTATGGAAATAAAGAGATCAGCCCTACTTTTAGGAGTAATGGTTATTGATTATATTATGGTGTTTGCTGCTTATTAAAACTCTTAGCAATATACCTTAATAAAAATAAGTAAAGGAAACCTATTGAGATTTTGATTTCCATGATTAAAATTTTGTTACGTGCATAATAACTGATGCATTGAAGTACATGATGTAGGAGATACATGAACCCTTGTAAACAAGCATGTGAAGTCATAAGACAAGATGTATCAGTTTTTAGTAATGAGGTAGCAAAAACATTTATCCTTTTAAGACAAATATGGATTGGTTTTGAAACCCTTGTAAAATATATAGGAAGGGGGTTTTTACTTTCAGTTATTAGGTATTTCACCACTGTGTTCAGTTGTCAGTGAAGTTAGATTGTCCTTTTCATGAGATTACACAGTTAATGGTTGATGTTATAACTCTGGTGATGCTGCAGTATTAGATCAATAGAAGTGTGACATTAAATCAGCAGAATAAGCTATTTGAATAATACTGTGAAAATTATTTTGGATATAATGTACTAATGGGCATCATGGGCACTTCAAGGCCAGAAATTATATATTGTAGGTTTTAGTTTGTGTGTTTGTTTTATCATGTTTGGCATACGATATGTATGGTTGTGGCCAGGTGAGGGTTGATCTCTTCTCCCAAGCAGCTATCAGTAAGACAAGAGGGCATGGTCTTAAGCTCTGCCAGGGGAGGTTTAGGTTGGATATTAGGAAGAAATTCTTTACAGAGAGGGTAATCAGCACTGGAATAGGCTGCCCAGGGAAGTGGTGGATTCTCCATCCCTGGAGGTTTTTAAGATGAGACTGGATGTGGCACTTAGTGCCATGGTCTAGTAATCTCAGCAGTGTTGGATCAAGGGTTGGACTTGATGATCTCAGAGGACCCTTCCAACCCAGTTGATTCTATGATTCTCTGATTCTATGACGTTTCTTTCTGTTCTTGTCAAGACAGAGAAGTTGTGAAGATGATAATAATTGCTGCCATTTGTTTCAGAAGTGTGTGTGCCTGGCACACTTCACTTGCTTCATTACAAAATGTGTTATGCTTGTGACTAATTCCTGAAAAGCAGGGATACACTATTCCTCATCATAACGTCAGCAGGAGTAAAGAGATAAACTTACACATAGATGAGGATAGACTAATCCCAGTGAAAGATGGGAATTCCAAAGTCAAATTTTCACAAGGAAGAAAAAAATGATTAAATTTTCATTTAAATTATTTTTTTTCACATACTGTAATGATACAGAGCAAGAGTGTAATGGCATCATTACAGAGTATCATTACAGAACGATCCTGAGGAGTGCAGGATGCGCTGTGTTGTATAAGACACCGGAGCTCACGCTATTTATATGCTCTTATTATTTCTACAGCCTTTAAGAAAAAGAGGCTTAACTAACTCTGGTTTAGCAGCATTTTATAATTTGTTCTGCACAAAGCTTTGCACTCTGGAAATGGGCTCTGGAATGCAGGGCCAGCACGAGGGCAGCCTGGTGAAGGAAAGCAGCATCTTATGGGTTGCCCTCGCCAGTAGCTTTCTGACAGAACTAATTATGTAATCACAGTCCAGGCATGCTGAACCTTCACCAGCAGATGCCAGGCTCTTTTCCTGAAGAGCAGCTAAAGACTTTTGGCTTTCAACAAGTCAAAGATGAGACAATCAATTTTACAGGCAGCTTGGGAGACATTTTTTATTATTCCAGGTTCATTGATATGACCATAACATTTTAAGAATTTAGGTTACTGTCAGGATTTTTAGAGTTTCATGCTCACAGTCACCAATATCAAAATATGGTAGCTTGGGAACACTTAGAAATGTCTGGTTTAGGGCATCACTGTAAAATATTTATTTATTTATTGATAACATTCTTGTTTTAAGAGTAAATGTACAATATCTGCACCTGAGAAAGTCTTTTAGGGTGGCTTTACAGTCAGTGGGAGAAAACCAATTCTAGAATACCATTTTTCTTATCCTAAAACACATAAGACAAAGTGATGAAATGCATTGGAAATATATCTCTCACTATTGACAATACAAGAATCTAAATGATCGATTTATAATGGTATTGTGGACATTTAAAGACAAATTAATTAAAATCCCATTTTATAAGTCAAATTTTCCAAACAAAAGAAATATTTTCTTAACTAAAAATTCCATGGTTTTTACTTATATAGTCCTATTTTCCTGTGCATCCTCTACACAAGTTGTAAGTATAAATCAAATTTTGTTTCAAATGTTTGTTTCTGTACATTTGTTCCAATGTATTTTTTCCCTTGAAGTCCCTGAATTTTATTGTATTCAGGTCTATCCATGTTGAAAATTTAGATGATCTCACAGATTGTAAGAAATACATGCATTACTTCAAAGGGCTCAACATGATTCCATGCATTTAAAGCATGCTTCATTTCTATGGCAACAAAAAATAAAAGCAACTAAGGTGTCGTGGTTTGGACTTTGATTTTCTCCAGAGGCTGAAAAGTGGTAGACCCCAAGGGGTGGAAACCTCTGGAAGTTTTCAAATTCTACCCAATGGGCACTCCTGCAGAAATGTCAACATCTCACAAACTCACCGGAAGAGAAGAGTTGTAGTTTTGATTGTTGTAGAAGTGGTGGCCATGTCGTGAGCCACGAGGAAGGGGCTCTGTGCCCCTTGGGGCCTCTGGCCCCCTCCCAGCCCTGGTTGGGGGCTGCAGGGACCTGGAACAGCATAAAGCTGGGCTAGGTGCCTGTAGTTATGCCGGGAGAATGTTTTCTCCATGGGCACAGAACAGCAGCTGGGACTGACCAGAGAAACGGTGGCAGAGAGCCAGAGATAAGACCTGAACTGAAGAAGCAGCAGAAACAACATGCAGCACCGGAGAGAAGACTCCTGGAAAGGGAGGAGAAGAAGAGAGCAGCAGAGAGACAGAGTTTGGGGTAAGAGACTGTACCAGATCCCCCAAAACTCCTTTGAGACCTCCTGGAAGGAGGAAGATGAAGGACTCTTACTTGAAAGAGCCTTGGAGTGCTACAGTACTTACAGAGAGGAGCTGAGAAGCTCAAAGGCGTCCTGAAGCTGGACCAGGACAGCCAAAGGAATGTGGAGGAGGGCTTCGCCCCCCCCCTGCTGCCTGGAGACAGAGCACGTTGCTCTGCAAACGGGAATTTGAATCCCCTGAGGAAGGGACTTTCACGAAGATGCCCCTGCATTTCGTGATATGCCTGTGGTGATGCGAGTCTGGTCCCTGCTGGCAGTCCACAGGTGAGGCCTTCGCGTGGACCGAAGGAGAGCCGAGGGGCTTGGAGACCCCCTTGTGTATGTTGAACAGAGATCCAGCTACAACAACCCAGTTACTGCTGCATGGAGGACAGAAGAGGAGCTGCTGCTTAAGGACTGGAAGGGATCTGTCCTTCTTTCCCTCCTGGACTTTTATTTGGAGGGGAGAAGAGATCTGATCCACTGTAAATACATATGTCATGGTAGAGATAGTTGTGATCATGTGTATAATGTGATATGGTATTTATTTGTACAGTCATTGTAATATATTCCCTTTCCCCCACTTTAAGTCTGGTGTGTTTTGTCTGGAAAAACCCATCTCACATTAGGTTGAGATGTGGGAGGGGGGATGGAGCCAGGGAATTGGATTTTGGGACTATCTCAAACCATGACATAAGGGCTTTTTAGACCCATCACATTCTACTCACACTTGAATTTTAGCTTAATTTTGTGAGTCCTGCTTTCCTCAGAGTTTCCAAAAAATGTTCCAGAAAGTCCTAACAGTGTCAGATCTCCTCTGGCCCATCCCAGTCAGTCTGACATCTCGGGGTAAGCCGTAACTGCAGCTGAAAAGAGCAGAGAAAAGAAGACTAGCTGTCCACATAAATGTGGAAATAGGGTTTCCCCAGCCTAGCACAGGTATGAGCACAGCCTCTTGTCCGTGTTCCTACAGAGTTGGAAATGAATACATAATACTTGGACAAAAGCACTGCAAAAAGAGAAATGGGAAAACAAGATAATAAATAACAGAAAACAGTGAAGGACAAGAGGTCACAGAGAAACAACAAAACGAACAAAACAGGATTCCATTAAACAGGATTTAAAGCAAGGATGGGAAATAAGTAGTGAAGCAGGATATATTAAGTGATAAAAAAAATACAAAATAGATATTAATAGACATATGTTGAACAATAAACTTAACTGTAGTTAGTGATGACTGGGAAAGTGAGATCAGGGGAAAATGACAGTATGACCAATTTCCCAGCTGCAAACTGTGGTCCCTATAGATACTGGCCTACCCAAACAACATCAGAGTTTTTACTTATGGCCTTACATTGATTTCCTGAAAGACCTTTCTTTGAGGACTATACTTTTAGAAATGACACAGCATGTAACTCCAGTATTTTGCTGACACCAAGATGTCATTCTCAGAAATAACACCTTTTTAAGGTGCTGCTTCCATAGTGAGGCAGTGACAGGGCACTCCTCCAGATTTCAAGGATTAATACACACAGGTTAAGAGAATGGTTTGCACACAGGCAGTGGCATTAAATTGTCTTAATACTACACTGACTTAGTGCAGTTTTAGCAGAGTAACGAGTTACAAATAACACTTGCACACATACACCTTTAATTTAGAGTTCAAGAACTACATGAAATGAGTTTTGTGACCTCCATTCAAGTGCCAGAAGCCAAGGGCCCAGATCAATAAAACCATGGCCTCAGTGGAGGGTAATTAGCACACTAGCAGAGAGTGCCAGTGCACTTACCCAGCACTGAATGGTCTGAAAGCTACAACTCTTACTGTCTCTTGTCGGAAACATGCCACAGGATGAGAAATTTTTACTGCCCTTCCTCATGTTGAGAGTAGGTTTTGGACTAAAGAGAAGAATGAAGTTTTCAGAGATGTATATTGAGCATTTTTATTGGAAACTACATCTTTACAAGTAATTAAGTACATTGCATACTTAGTCCAGTTTTAAATGGAGTTATTGTCACAATAAACAGAATAGTATGGTTTTGTTTCTGCTTTTCCACACCACTCTCAAAAGGAAAGACCTGCTTCTTACTATATTCATTTCCATTTTGCCTTTCTTAATACAAATATAATTATCTAATTATCTATCTTTCAACATTTTATGCAATTTATTGGCAGATGATCTAAACAAATACACTAAATGATGGCACTTAATGAAACCTTTGGCCACACTGTTTGCTTATAATATCATAAATATTTCCTGGGCCACATTAACAATAGCAGGTGCCTTTTTAAGCACACACTTTATAATACTGACCAACTCAAGTAATATATTAGGAAGTAACAACTTATTCACGAATGTTCTTACTATTTGCTCCTTCTCAGTATGTTCTGTAACAGGATGCTTAGGAGGAATGGTCAGGTGTCAAGTCCTCGAAAGTGTTTGAACTGTGAGGTTCTCTGAGCAGAGAGGCTATTTCTACTTTACCAAACAAAGCAGAGCAGCAGGGCTCTGAGTGGTACTAAACCTGACCAGCCTCCTTTGGGACCTTCACCCACACCAGAGGACCTGGGAGCTCTATTGAAGCTCAGCCCAGGGCCTTCATCTTTCTACACAGCTGGAAGCAAGATGAGCATGAGGCAACAGCCTGCCCTGCCAGCAGAGATGGTTAATATGTACAGAGACACAGACAGGAGGCTCAAGGAAGTGTGCATCTTCTATTCATCACTCATTAGATCGCACTGAGATGCTTGGACCACCAAGTACAAGGGATCTGTAAACTGTAGCAAGGTAAGAGGAGACATCAAATGAATCAATGCTGGAGCACTTGCTATGTGAGGAGGGGCTCAGGGAGCTGAGCTTCATCCTGGAGAAGAAATGGCTGCAGGTAGCGGGGTGGGACAAAAAAAAAGGTATCAATTGAAACAAGATGCTTAAGGCTAGGGATAAGAACAAGTTTGGTTTTTTTTTTCCTCTCAAGGACAGTGAAGCATGTGAGTTAATTGTTTAATGAGACTGTGTGAACTTCATCCTTGAAGGTTGTCAAGATCTACTTGGAGAAAGCCCTAAGCAGCCTGGTCTGACCACAGAACTTGCCCTCTTGTTTGAGCAGGAGGTGTGACTACAGATCTCCCAAAGTCCCTTCCCAACTGAATAACTCCATGATGTTATAACTGTAATGTAGGAATGACCAGGACATTAACTTCAAAAGTACAGCACTAGTGCTAATTAGTCCATTGACATTAGCTAATGTGAAGAGTTAATGACAATGAATTCAAGCTGTTACGGTCACTGTGTTGTACTGATACTGCCATAGCACCATTTCTCTCTCTGTTGGAAGAGGATTCCTAACCTTGTTAACAAGAAATCTTGAGAAAGCAACAAACCATACAGGCTGATTACATCCTGACTTTCCACTGACTAATCATGTCTTCTTTTACTAGGATAAGCTGCTGGTATGAGGAAATGAGTGATGCAGAGAAAAGAACTAGCCTTGGTGGCTAATTCTGCACTTCAGTGTTCCTGCAGGATCTATTTGTTTGGTCTGTTACAACCAAAATCTCATTATGGGTGAAAGTGAACATCTGATATTTCTAGAACTAAAAGTGTATTAGCACAATTAATGCTGTAGTGCTCTAACAGTCCAAATCATGCAAGTAAAAGGAAAAAGCCTTATTAATAAAATATCAAAATTGGTGTCTGAGTGTTTCTAGTATCTGCTCCCTTTCTCTGGAGTTATGCCATCAAGGTTCCCATGTGTTCCAAGGTTGACAGTTTCAGTCTTCTTTAAGACTGAGGATGTTTATGATGAGCTGGAAGTATCCTTAGGTCTTCACTGAGAGGAGTGTGGTGTTGATGGTAAGATATTTTTCCTCATCAGTGCTGGGCTTCTCTTTGATTATTTTAAATGCTTTCCCATTCCCACCTGCTCCCTTTCCCCTGCTTTCAGGAAAGAGGTGAATGCTTCCCCACAACTCCTCTGTACCCCAGGGGTTGCTTGTCCATCTGGGGCTGCCTGGATCTGCCACCCCCTTCCCTGGCAGCATTCCCGGAGCTGAGCTCAGACAGACTGGGCAACAGGAACCCAGCTCAGGCCAAGGGCAGCCCAGACACCTCCTGAGACACAGTCCAGTGCGTGTCCCTGGCAGTGACAAAACCACATTTATAGGGCCAGAGCTCACCTGTGCTCTTTGCAGAAAATAGCATGGATTACAGGCAACATGGTATGTATTTGCTAGTAAATATGGTACCTGTGAACAAAAAGGAACATTTTGTTTCTCTTCAGATGTGATGTCTTGAACTCTATTCACCTGTCAGCAGTGCGAAGAGGATACTTTGATGTCACTCAGGTGGAATACATAAGAGAGAATGAACGCTCTATCAGTGAAGTTTCTAATAATTACCTTTTTAATTATGTTAAAAGGGAAAACAGAGATTTGAAGTATCCTGAAGAAAAGCGAAAATTTTTAGGACTTTCTGAGTCAAATTTCAGAACCTTTTCTCTGAAAAAGAGATGAATAAGGTGAAGAATATTATTAAGATCTTTTCAGGAAGTAGATTACATTTGAACTGAGGTTGAGAATGTACTCACTTGAAAATTGTTCAAAGCCATATGTACCAGGGAGGTGTAAAGGTGAAAATATTTCTGACTGTAGACCATGGATTTCATTGTATAGTGACCATGAAGCTGACCTGCCAGAAGCCCTTCTTCTGTTAGAGGCTGTTAAAACTCCATGATAGATTAGTCAGGAACTTTGTGAGAAGAGGTGAAGATCATGCCCATGCTGATAAATTAGGTGTGGGTTTGTGATCTAGACTGTGTCCTCAGAGGGCGATTGAACACAGAATCAAGGAAGAGATAAAAGTGAGTGATTTACCCTCTGAACCACCCTGTTTCTTTGCTTCTTTTTTACTTTATTTTCCCAATATTCTGTTTGTCAGCTGCCATTTTGCAAAATTCATGCATGGACGAACAGTTTGAACTGTGTTGTATTAATTAAATTTCAACTTCTGAAGTATTAACTAACCAAGCACCTTTTGTGAGTTACTGATTCTGAACTGAAGGCTAACTTGATTTTCAGCACTAGATTTTTACCAAATTGCATTTATTTGACAATATATGAGAAGCAAATTTGCAGAATAAAACATAGAGGAATGTCTTTAAAGTTAACTCTTGATAGGGTTTAGTGCAATACTTTATTTTTTACTTTTTTTTCTCTTACTTTTTTTTAATTAGTCAGTAAGGTTCTTGTCAAAAGTTAGGCAAACAAAGCATTTCTTTTTATTATTATAGCTTATGAAATCAGCTCTAACAGTGGATGAACTGTCTCCAGTAAAGAAAAAAAAATGTGGAGTCAAAACAAGATAATTTTAAAGAGAAATACCTTTGATGTGTATGTAAGGATGACATAAGACTGAAATGAAAGATGATTGGAGCATTGAATTAATTTGAATAAGTGCAATTTAGACATATTTTCCTTAAAAATAGTATCATATTTGTGATATTGATTAACTGTTTTATCTATTTGGGGAGCTCATTACAGATAATATAGCTATTCCTGGGCCTCTCTCTAAGCGGGTTAAATCGTGTGAACATTTGTTGCCATCAAATCCTCTGAGCTGGTGTCTAGAAAATGGTTTTATCCATCCTCTTTATTAACTAACGTGGTGAAAGAAGTGCCTTTATTTGCAACTGAATAGGGAGCAGCAGAGCAGAAGAAAAGATACTGAACTTCCATGTTTTCATTCATAGATCAGAAACAATTTGTTCAAGCTTCCCCCTAGATTTCCTCAAGCCATGTCTACAGTGACCCAGCCTTCCTCCCACTGGGTAAGCTTGAATCAGGACCAGAGTAGCATTCACAGGCTGCTGTTGCCTCTGACCTTTCTTTATCAGGACTTCAAGCACTGCACAGTTTCAGCTCTTTCTGGTTCCTTGTGTTATAACAGGTTGAGCCTCAACAAAGAATCAGGGGAAAGGGTTCAGCTTCAAATTTTTCAAGGTTTTCTAGATGAATTTGAAGAGGTCTCTGTTCATTCTGCATCCATTTTCCTACTTGAAAAGAGGAAGGGAAAAAAAGAAAAGATTTACTGCTTTATAAAGTCCTTTAATATGTATAAATCATAAGACTCTATAAATCCTAGGTATTATTACTGTGTCTTTTAACTCTTCTAGTGAAAACTGACTCAGTAAAACACTTGATTCAGGATGCACTTAACAATTATAAGTTATCTAAGTCTGTATTCAAAATTAGGGGATGTTAGTTTGCGGGGGTTTTTTTTAAATAAAATGAGAGAAAATAAAGAAGACTGTTGGTTGTGTGTTAGGGTGTGGTTTTTACTAATGATAGCTGCAGGGTCTGTCACTGAACTGTTCAGGGTCTGTCACTGAACTGTTCAAGGAAAGTGACTCCATCTAAAAACACCTTTCTTTTGATTTGCTTGAACAACTGATGGCCAAGGATCTCCACAGGTAATCTACATATAAGTAAGGACTATTATGTTTTCTTTAACAGACTGTGTATATGTACAAAAGATTTTGCTAATATAACTTAAAATGTCATAGAATTTCCTCCTAGTCATTCTAAGAGGTTTGTTACCTGTTTATAGATTTACAATGGCACAAAAGGACTTAAAAGCCATCAAGAATTGTCTCGTCTTTTCAGATCTGAGTTGCAAACTATTATTTTTTTTCCTGCAGTTTACTGACTTTCAAGAAACGTTCACGAATTTTCATTTAAACATTTAACACACAACCTCTTACTCCTAAATGGTTCCACTCATGGTTTATTTGTTTCTTAACCCAGATGTTCCAAAATTACCCCATGCAAAATCTACTGAAGGCATTTGATAATCTAACAGCAATACAAAAGTCAAGTTTAAATTGTGGTGTTAGATATTTTGTCCTTTAAAAAACAGATACATGAAATAACTCTTCCTGTTCTGAATTTGTGCTGTAGTGAATTTACAGTCAGGAAAAAAACTTCACAAATAAGCAAAAGCATTTTCTTTTTCATTCATTTATTGTAAGGGATCCTATTCAATTTTCATATGAACCTATCCATGTAATATAGGAGTTTATTTTCATTCACCTGACATTTTGAAATCAGACGCAGTGGAGCCAAACTTATTTCATTATTTTACCAAAGGGATTGACTTCAATAATTCTTACTTCTTTCTTAGAAAAAGAGACTGAAAATTGTAATTATATTTAATATATAAATAATTATTGAATTATCCTAGAATAAGCACCATATGATGTATGATAAAACTTAAATAACTATTAAAAGTATTTCTAGCTTTTTCTTTATAGTAAGCTATACCTCATAAGTTTTTAGAAGATGTTCATTTAAGTTGACTGTAACTTTTTAATCCCAGTCTTTTAAACAATATGAAAGATATATTGCTTTTTCTCTTATTTCTTCAAAATCTCTCTTTAGCAATTCTTTGTATGCTGCAACTCACAAGCTAAAGTTGATGGGTTTGAACATTAATTATAAGTAAACAGTTATACGTTTAATGCATATATATGAAGTTAATATACTTTAAATCCAGTTGTCTGTTCTCATAAAGTTCTCAAGCGTATTGCAGTGTGTAATGCCATGAGATAAAGTGTTTGAGAAAGCATCAGAATGTGGTCTGAGGAGAAAAGTCACATAGTTCAAAAGTTTTCCAAACCCCACAGTACACAAGAAGAAGGAAATAAAAGTAGAAAAGAGTTGGATAATTAATAATTAATCAAAATGATAACATGAAAGGAAAAGCAACATACCTTGATTAATCAACATCTCGTCTCTCATCTAGCTGCTAAAAGTACAGGAAACTACTGACTACATACATCACAATGGTGAATTCAGAGCTAAAGTCTCTGACTTATTTTTGATTGCATGCTTTGCTTAGTTTGACAAGTAACCGAATTTAAAAAAAAGTCTAGCTAACTACAGGTTAGGCCTTGTATCTACAGGTCTATAACCACATACGTTATTACCACACTCCAATTATTTTGGAGTTGCAAATTCAATTTTCTTCTACACATTCTGAAATTAAAACAAACCCTTTATTGGTTCAGAAACAAACATTTTAATTCTAAAGACATCAAATTGAATATTTTAGAAATCTCTCTGAAAGATGTCTTTTCTATTTGAAAATAAAGTTGCAAGAGCTGTCAAAAATCAACTAATCTCAAAAATGGTTTGAATATTTTTATTAAAAGACAAACATAAAGAGATCTTTCACCATAACTGCTATGATTGCTGTTCTTCCTCTCAAACCCCATCCTTGGTGACTGACACCTTCATTTAGCTTTTATTGCACCGTTTCCATAATTAACCTTCAATCTTTCAGCATCGACTAAAAGGACAGGTTTTGACATGGACATTTTCTTAATTTGGATGAGACATTTGAGTCTGGCTGAACTGAGAGCACAATAGAACAGAAAGCTTAGACTTACACGGAGAAAATTAGGTGCTCCTTTAAGAACCATGGTTTTGTTTGGACTTGGGATTTTGCAGTTTGTGTAATGATTGCTTAAAGTGACCCACATAAACAGCTTTGGTACAGAAAATAGAAACTTGATCTCCTCAATGCAAAGCTCAAACAAAAGGCACTCGTTCTACAGTAGCATCTCTTTTACTCCTACCCAGACCAACTTATCTTTCCTATTTTTCATACAGTCACAGAATGGTTTGAGTTGGAAGGGGCCCTAAAGATCATCCCGTTCCAACCTCGCTGCCATGGGCAGGGACACCTTCCACTAGACCAGGTTGCTCAAAGCTTCATCTGTTGGCCCCTTCCAGGGATGGGGCAGCCACAACTCCTCTGGGCAACATGTGGCAGTGCCTCACTACTTTTATAGTAAAGAATTTCTTCCTAATCTGAACCTACTCTCTTTCAGTTTAAAGCTATTTTCCCTCTTTGCAAAGCAGCAGTTTCAACAGCCATCACAAAAACTGTTGTCTCTTTGGGAAAGAAAATATGGTCTTTCATCTGTATTAAGATCACACAAATCTGATGGTGATAAATACCAAGAAGTTGTTTTTAAAGTGGAATCCTAACTAACTCTGAATTCATATAGGCTACTTTTCTTGCCAAATTATTTGAATGTTCCCTTTCAAGAAGATCATGCAGTAATTTATAGAGTTTTAGCTAAGCTTCAAATTATGTCAGTGGGTGAATAGAGCTGGAGTTGCACTATTTTGATCTTTTTTTCAAATCTCATAATATTACAGAACCCATTTTCTTCAAAATAAAAAAAAAACCACATCACCCTAATTTACAATTTACATATAATTTAGCATGTCATTCATCTTTCAAATATAAAATCATAATATCACTCCATAATGCAGTATATGCAAGATCCATATGGCATTATTGATTTGAGACTGTGACTTACCATGGTGAGTCACTGGCTTTAGTAAGGATGAAGAGAGACACAAGTCATTGACATCATACATACTCTTCAAAAAAATATTTTAAGAAATAATGAAAAAATAATTATTAGAAATTTTTAAGAGCATTAAAAAATGAAGACCCCAGAAAAAAATATTTTACAGGCTACTTAGCCACGTGCACAATCATGTTAAAAATATTTCTCAGAGCTCTTAGAACATCATGTACTATTATATAATCAGTGTATGCTACCAAATTACTACTAGCAAGGTCAGCACCTCCATATTAAGTTGGTGTTAATGTAATTTAACCATGTTTAAACAGTAGTACTCAGATGTTAAACCTCAGAAAAGGCACAACTAAGGATGATCAGAACATTTTCACTTCAATCAGTTGTTGCTGCTAAACATATATATATATGTATGTATGTAATCCCTATGTATTCCTTTGCCAAACCTAAAACTACTCCACAGCAAACAAGCTTTCTGGTAAGCTATTAGAAATGTTTTGAAGCTGTGAACTATTTCTGCAAATCATATTTTAAATATCTTATGTTTATAAGTGTAGATTGATTATAGTGCTTTTTAAAAGATTATGTGGTTGGATAAGGTTTTTCCCAGCTACCCATTTTCAAAATAAAACATTTTCTGCTATCCATTAATATCTGTATTCTATGAATAAGTATATATGAACATGTACACTCCTATACCGTAAAAGACTTCTAAATGGATATAAACCAATTCTTGACTCTTTGGAAACACAAATCGCAGTTACACAGCTTCCCCCCACTTCTGAAAAATATTTATTTCATAAATATATTCACTTAAATAGTCTGAGTGTGACTTTTAGTATTATTTCTATAAACTTGTAGGTGTGTTAATTATAAATCAGAGTAAGAACATAGTAATAATCCCTTGAAAATGTTATTTCTATAATTCCCTAATAATATTGCTCTGCAGTTTCCAACTGATAAATTACATTAATACTTCAAAAGAAGCATTGATTAAAGAAAGAATACATGGATTTCTTTTTGGTAAAGTGCAGAAGCTCTGTGAGCCAAAACCACAGTAGCACAACATATTAATTATGATCAAGGTGATATTTTCTTGCAGCAGGCCAGTTGTGTTCTGCATTGATTGCAAAACAAATTTCAAGCATTTCAGTCTTGAAGCCAAGTCATTCTCAGTTTTTAAATTCTTTTTAAATTTGAGCAACTTTTCCGGAAGATAGAAGAATAAAGCTCACACACACATAGAGTGTGGCTGATTCTTAGCAGCAAGTCTCAGCTCACCCAAATGGCATAAAAACTGCCATATGAGATGATCTATGTAGACAAAACCATTATTTTTAAGCACTAAAACTAAAATATTAATTGTCTTGATTACTGTTTTGGGTAACTTTCCTCTGCTGCTGCCAAGTTTCTAAATGCTTTTTCAAACAATGAGATACTCATACAAAGTCTAGGATTTTTTGGTAGAAGGGCTAAAATGGGAGTGATATTCTTGCACTGGTAAAAGAAGTAAAGATTAAAGATTACATCAGAACTGAAAAAGAGAAGAGTCTTGGTGGAAGGAAAAAGCAAAGGCCAATCCAGTCAAAGTCATTACATGTTCAGTCAATTACCATTATTTATAACTTGGGCCCTAGTTTGGTATTCAGGATTTGGGGTATTTGTACTGTGGATATTAGAAGTGACAATTGATTTTAGTCTATTTTAGCATGCTTCAGAGGGTTTCAAATTTCTTTATAATTTGAAATCTATTATCAAATACAAAAAATGGAAAGACATCCCCTTTCTCTACAAATGGCTTCAGAGTGTATAATTTAAAAAAAAATCGAAAAAGGAAGAAAAACAGTTAGGTGAAAAATCATAATCATTTCATAAATGATTATAAGAAATAAATACAGAGTAAACTTGATTTATGTAATACATTTTAGAGATAACTACCTATTGCATTTATAT
Source organism: Pseudopipra pipra (assembly GCF_036250125.1). NCBI lineage: Eukaryota > Metazoa > Chordata > Aves > Passeriformes > Pipridae > Pseudopipra > Pseudopipra pipra. The sequence continues at coordinate 13,412,203 of NC_087550.1, forward strand.
TTTGATTTTTTTACTTATAGTTTATTATAAATTTACTTCCCCCGTCCTTCCCCTTCACCAAGTCAAAGAAATAATTGGTATCACCAAGTCAACTCAAATAAGGATGTAATTTAGAGGTTCTGTCATGAATCAGGTATCCTTCACAGTCATAGGTAGGAAAGGGACTCTCAGCAAAAATCTTCCCAGATGGAGAGTCCTACAACATGCTTTACATGTTCTGTGAAACAGGGATGCAAAATTTTGGCTAAAATCTCCCCCTATTGCCAAGGACTTCCCATAGACTTTTGTAGGCCAGATTTCTTGGGTCATGATTTGGTCCAGTCCTGATTCTGCAGAGTAGGATTTTCTTATTTTCTTTTTTATCTTTTGTGACTTGATTAGTTTTGTTTGGCTCTCTCTCCCTTCGTTATTCTCTACATGATGTGTAGTATTGCAAATCCCACCACAGCAGGAAGCCTTATGAATAGAGCTGAAGTTACTTCTCACGAGGAGGTGCAGGGGCCAAGTGCATCCCACCGTGCTGTCTGATCTGTCTCTCTGTCTCCCAATAGGCTACAATTTCTTGAATAAAAAGCTCTGCTAGTTGCCCCTTAAAGTTGGAAAGACATACTGTTTATTGCTATGCACTCTTTTTCCTGAAGTATAATTTAAATAAGGGAGAAAGAAAAATAAAGTACTGTGTGGGAATTAGGGTGTGGTAGCTCTACAAAAACAGATGGCAGCTACAAGGTCCAGTATGATACATCTGAAAACTCTACAAAATGGCCTTAGTGTGTATTTCACATTTGCAAATGTTTTCAACCTGCAGACAAAGGCACCTGTCCAACCTCTAGGTAAAGATCATTATGGTCTCAGTGTATGACTCTGCCTTGTCTAGGAAGATCTAACTGTTTTTCCACTTCAGTAGGAAGCTTTACCTATCCCACCCTCATCTGTGAGGATGTACAAGTTGTGTGCACACGTCAGGCCATACTTTATCATGTGAATAAATGCAGGCAAATACGCTAATAGTGTTAATAAAATGACAATCCATGAGCCTATGTGCTTTCTCAAGTCCCCCCAGCACTGCAACTTCAGTATTCTCTTAATGGAAGTGTTCCTGTAAATAATAGCTACACATCTATACAGCTTATGCAAATGTGTACCTGCATAAACTCACAGTAAAATATTAACTACACAGATTTCACAGATTTGATAGGCAAGATATTGAAATAAATATTCTAATATTCCTAAATTTTACTTTTATAATTATGGAACAAAAGTATCATATTTTTGCTTAATCATCTAATCAGATTATTCGGCTTTGGATTTGGCTACTGAAATATTTTTTAATTTGAGGGACGATGTAAAAACAAGATGAAATAAAATCAATTTGTACTCCAAAATCAAAATTACTTTGAGGGGAAAAAACCAAAGCTAATTAAATATTACTGTGAATCTATTTCTTCTTATTTACAACCACTGACTGAAAACAATAAATCAATTTAAGAATAAATTATAAAATATTTTAAGTATCCTCTTTCATTTTTATTGCATTCATTCTTCGGTTTGGTTTGGTTTGGTTTGTTGCAGTTCTTTTTCCTGGCTGGTAAATCAGAAATAATGCATCTTTCAGCAATTTTTCATTGACCCTGTAGGCTTATTAAGGTTAAATAGCAAATTCCATTGTTTACATTCCTCACCAGCACTATTTACTTGACAACACTTATTACTTGTTATGCAATGTGGATTTCTGACCTGTACTGAAATCAATTACCCAAGAAAACAAGGATGCCATTGCTCCTAGAGACTGAGATTTAAAAAAATAAAAAGAGAGAGAATCCGTCCACTTACCCAGTCATGCTGTAAGTCATGACATTATAGACAGTATATTATTTGTCTGGGATATGAGACAGCAGATCAAAGCCCTCCTCTGTGAGAATAAGTTGAATTAGTTGATATCTTCATCATGCTGTTCCCATTGACACAGTAACAGCTGGAGAACCTCCAGTCATTTCTGCTGTTGATATGCAGAACCTGGCACAGCTTTGGGGTCCTGACACAGTAGGGTTTATGGGCATTTACCTTAGGTTGACACCTGATAGAGTTAAGTACCTATTTAATATTTAGTAGGTATTCTGTCTCTTTTTTTAGCTTTTTTTTTTGTATGATAGTTTGCAAAGTCTTTCTAATTAACAAGCAATTTGTATCCGACAGGATTCTAATGCCCATTGCTATACTCCGTCTTATACTCAGAAGTTATCTTTTTTCCTTCTCTGAAACATATATATCTGGAATATTTTATGGATAGAGTAGGAAAAGCAGTTGTAACTGAGATAGTATCAAAGGGACAAGGCATCCTTATTGTCCTGATAATTACTGGTCCATAAACTGTGAACATAACAGGATCTGCTGAAGGGTTGAATATTCTAACCACTGAAAAGAAAAGCAACTTTGCTGCTCTCAGATATTCTGCCAGATCATTGCCTAGATTCTGACAAGAGTTATTGTGCCAAAAATGTCATAATTAACTGAGGAAAATGGTGTAAAGTCACTTTGTCATCTTCTTTAAATTTTATGAACAATCTGTGAAATCACAGATTTTTATGGACTTTCAGCTGAGATGGAATGTCTTGCTCTTAACTCTGAAACGTATTCGCATTAAATTCATAAACATCCAAACCAAAAAATGCCAACAAGCATTTGAAATTGTGCACCAGAACCATCCAAGTTAGCTTTGGCCTGATCATTGTATGTAGAGACTTTCACTGAAATAAGGATTCCATTTTCCATAATTTATTCGATTAGCAGAATTTACCCCATGTATGCATTATTTTTAAATGAGATAAATATATGAAAAATAAGATATGCAGATCCCATTTTTCAGTGTGGCAAACAGATGAACTCCCTATGACTGCTTTAGATGGGAGCAGTAAAATAAATATATCATTATGATAATTTCTCGTTTTTATACCATACATCTTCTTTTGCCCCTGAGACTATGCCTTGAAAAGTGATGTCAATCTTTTAGTAGTACTGTTGTAAAGAAATAGCATGAATTTGCTCATGCTGGGAATGATCAGGGATACAGGTAAAACTACAGCTTCAGAAAATCATAAGCACGTTTCTCACCTGTGCCTTCATGCAAATGTTTTAAAAATTTTTAAACCCTCTTATTTCCATTTTAAAGATCCTAACAAACATTCTTACTGCATCTTTGTTTTAGAAGTTTGTTCCAAGTGCAATTAATTTCAAGGATTTTTGTTCATGATATCAAAGACCTATATCAAGGAAGGGTTCTGAAGTTACCACTATTGAAAATTTATATACCTTAGTTTATACTCAGACATGTTGGCAGTGTTCTTTACCTTTTTGTCAGGAAGAAATTCATGTACACTCTTTGCAGTCAATTAATGGGTAAACCTACCTGGCTCTTTCCAGGTAGGAATGAATTTTCTAAGGATGGCAAGTGACTGAAGCTGTGACTGCAGCAAAGCAGTGCAGGAGAGAAGAGATAATGCCCTATCAAATCACTTTCAGTGTTGGAGATTATAGGAACTCCCAGGGCTGAACTTCCATTCAGAGGAAGTCGTCCAAGAAAAAAGGATATAATGAGAGACTTCATCTTAGAGCAGTATGCTCCTTAGCACAAAAAGACTGAAATTTATCTAACAGACTGCTGCTTATTTCCTGGGAGATGTTTGAATTGACTTTAGAGATAGGTGACTTGTTATTCCACTAGCAGGGGAGAACACAGAAAACAAAATGAAACCATGTTACAATGAGAGCTAAAGAAGGAATGATATACTTGGTTTACTTTTTTCTCGTCTGCCTAAGAAGAAAGCAATTGCTTTTTTCTTTTCCACAATCTTTGTATTTTATTAAAATAAACTTATTCTACCACACATAAAAGTTCACCCTAGTGCTGCCAGAATGTCAAACATTCCAGAGCTGGAAACAGGGCATGGTTTTTCAGCTGTGGGAATCTGAATCTCAGGAGTGAGTCTTCTTCTGTAATTCTTTTTGTCTGCATCCACTAGAAAGCAAGGATGTGATTGCTCGGTCTGATGACAGAAGGGACAAAGGGCAAAGAAGTGAGTGTACCCCTGGCAAGTGTAAAGAGGAGTATTTTTGAGACTGTATGTATCACCTCTGTGTGCATCACCTGTACCTTAGAAGGAAAGGCTAACACCAAGACAGTGGCAATAAACACAAACTTTCCAGAAACCTGGGAACTAAAAATACACATAGAGGGAATTAGATAATATTTATAGAAACCATAGCAACAATGCCAAGATGTAAATAATAGAAATTGAAATAGTAATGCCAGTTGATGGTCCTATGAGCAAGGAAGGTAACCCAGAGGCTTATACAACCACCAAAAACTTAGTTAATTCTTACATCTTTTTGCAGAGAATGTTGGTTAATCTCCCTAGGATTCTGGAAATGTAGCCTGGCTAGTGTCAGTGATCAATAAGGAATTAGAGACCCAGATGCTAATGACAGCATGACTTAGTAGTGGGACTTATGACATGAGTTGTAATAAACCTCCCATGAGAGATCTTCATGAAGTTGTATGAAAGCTATGCCGAGTTGAATACTCTTCATACAGATCCCTGAACCTCAGCAAGCTGGGACAGAAAGTTGTTACTGTGGGATTCCTTTCAAATCTTCTCAGGAGTTCACTCCCAACATGTAGTGGAGTGAACTGCAGCAAACGTGCTGACTTGTGGAACAAATCCATCTCCAACATCCTGGTCCAGCTGCTGCGATTCCTTGCTGGCTTTGAGTGCCTACTCAGTTCTTTTGGTCCCTACCTTAGTGACCTTACCCTACCAAGCCTGCATGCCAACCTCCTCATCCTTTAACCTGACATAAGGCCAGCAGGGACACTCTCTAACAGTCTTTCTAATCACAAACTCCTCTCTAACTGCGTATTAACACAAGAATGCATGGTGTCCTTATTTTTGTACTGCTTGTAAGCCTTCAGTGACAATTCTGAAGTGCTGGGCCTGACCACTCACTACAGCTAATTTTTATGCAAGCTGAACTAGAAGCATCCTTCTAGACAGTCTGACTGCACACCTCTGGAGAGAGGGACTGGACTGTCAGTGTGAGAGCTGCCTGAAAAGGGAGGCAGTGGGAAAGTGAGCAATGGAATATGACATACAGAAATAGGACATTAGATGGAATAGAAACATCTAAATCAGGAGTTAAGTGTTGAGAGGACCTCGCTATAAGGTGAGACAGCTGCCTAAAAGAAGGGGTTAACAGCACAAGAAACTGGATTGCATAGTCCAGGAGAGTTCTCCCACTAAAAGCTGGCAAATCACAGAATGACAGAATCATTTAGGTCGGAAAAGACATCCAAGATCATCAAGTCCAACCTGTGACTGATCATCATCCTGTCGACTAAACCAGAGCACTGAGTACCACATCCAGTCACTTCTTGAACACCTCCAGGGATGGTGACTCCACCACCTCCCTGGGCAGTTGATTCTGATCCTTTCTGTGAAGAAATTCCTCCTGATGCCCAGCCCGAACCTCCCCTGGAACATCTTGAGGCTCTGTTCTCCTGTCCTATTGCTGGTTGCCTGGGAGAGGAGGCCCACCCCCACTTGGCTACACCCTCCTTTCAGGTGGTTGTAGAGAGCAATAAGGTCCAAACTGAGCCTCCTTTTCTCCAGGATAAACACCCTCAGCTCCCTCCACTTCTCCTCATAGGACTCTGTAGTACCTTCCCCAACTCCTCTGCCCTTCCCTGGACATGTTCCAGCACGTCAGTGTCTTTCTTGAATTCACTTTAACATTTCTGCATCCAATTTATTTTTCCACATGCTTTTTAGGGGGGGGGATGGTAAAATATTACTTTTTTTTCTTCCAGATTTTTGCTACAGCTTTGATTTTGGAAGTGATTACAATCCTCTCTTGATTAACATTTTTATTTGAACTACTATTTAAATAAATTGAATATTTGAAGTAGTGTTCTGAAATATATTTGCATATAATATATTGAAGTCAGTTAAATAAACATTTCAGAGTGTCATAAAAAGAATAGAATTTCAGCTTAAAGAGAAATTATATGGGAATTTTCTATTATTATTATTATTATTATTATTATTATTATTATTATTATTATTATTATTATTATTATTATTATTATTATTATTATTATTTTGACACTCTTTTTCTGTCCAAGAAACCATTTAGCAAAAGTGAAAGCTCAAACAGCTACTTTATTAGTGTCTGCCAGTTACTGAGTGGGGATATACTGAGCTACACCAGCATAATTCATAGAAATAACTGTTCAGAAAGAATGTTGATAACCTTGTTATTTCTGCTTCTATTGTTTTACTTGCTTTATGCTGCTTAATAATCCTTGTCATGTTATTTTTCATTATTTATAAATGTGATAGGGCAGGTAACATACTCTTTTCTGTGGGGTCTAGCTTTCACACGGAACAGTAAGCCAGAGGGGGAAAAAATAGATCACACACATCTATAAAACTAGAGCTGTTGTAAAATAGAACTGCTTATGTCTCATTCTTATGTCTCAGTTCTATTTTTAGCTGAAGGATACATTTATGCCGTTCTATGTTCTTTTCTTGTTTCATCAGCTATTTTTAAGATTATCTCATTTCTGGATATTTTTATTTTCTTCCTTTTGGAGTGGTGTATCAAAACAGGATGTCAAAGCTACTAGTTCCTGAAAAATAACAGTGGCCACCTGGCTTCATTCACTGGCCAATCTACAGTGACTATCGTGGTTCAAAGCAAAGGGAACAGAAAGGCCAGTAAATCAAACAATTAACATTACTGATAGTATTACTCTCTTGGGTAAATACTGATACAGTGATAGTATATCTTCAATAGTTCAAAATGCAAGCATTGTATGGGTTTTCTTTCTTAAAATTTTGGAGAATTAAATGCATGATGTGCATATATCCATAGCCCATAAATTCATGTGTACCTAACATGTCAAATATGAACATTTTCTAACTGAACTTATATGAACTAAAACTGGGAGAGAAATTGAGACCTTTTTAAAGTATTTGTTAAAAAAAAAGACATGTAGATAAACTTTACTATCTTGTTCATTATATCAGAATCTACCAGAGCTCATCACCATCAGGGAAGTTCCCTACTTCTGCACAGTTTGAAACTCCTATTAGAGCTTTCTGCTTTCTTATTCTCCGGTACTACCTGTGGTTGAAATATAGGAGAAATATCCTGAAAGTGGCAGTGTTCACAGAGCCCAGAACTTGTTAATCTCCTTCTCCCACCTTTTGGAAAGGGCAGCCCTTTGGAAAAAGCAGTAGACAAACAGAAACATTCAATGCATTTGATACGAGTAAGGTGTTAGAAACAATTGATTCTGCAAAATAATAGTAAATAGATAGTTGGTTGTTGGCTCAGGGCAGTTTGTTTTTTTGTGTTATTAGTACCATTGTACCACTGTTTCAGGAGACTGCATAACAAAAACGAGAGGAGAGAGTGCTGAACTCATTGGAATGTTGGGAAATACAAGCCCAGAAAGGAGGTGTTACAGGGACTTCCAGCATCACTCTCCAGCATAGCAGGAACATCCACTATACATAGTACAGTTGCACTGACGCACAGTCCTGTTGCCACGACTGATGCTGGATCTTCCCCATTTCAAAGGGGAAGTTAATTACTTTTATCAAAATTAATCTAAATCTGCATTAATGGAAGTTTTAGAATGAAGAGTAGATAAAGCTTCAAATCATCTATCGTGTCTTAGACTCATTAGACTCGACAAGTTTTAGAAACTGAAGTGATGATTGATTCTTACAAGAGAAAAATACATTGCTCTCTCAGCATTGCTGAGGCTGTAAAGTACTTCTGGAGACCATCCAGATAACACCCCCCTCAAAACAGGCTGAGCCAGAGCAGGTACTGCAGTTGGGAGACTGGAAGGAGAAGCACTCCATAACCTCTCTGAGGAACCTGATCCATCGGTCTATCATCCTCACAGTTCATGTTTTCCTATGCATAAATGGATTTTTCTGTGTTTCAGTGTATTTTCTGTATTTTCCCTATCAGGTGACTGTGCATATTGACAAAATCTCCCCTAAGTCTTCTGTATTCCTCATGTATCATGTGCCCCAAGCCCTTAATGATCTGGTATCTGTTTACTGGAATCACCCCAGTATCTCCCTGCCTCTTGTACAGGAAATCCAGCACTGGACCCGGCACACCAGATGTGCTTCACCAGGGCTGAGTACAGGAAGGATCATATCCCTTCATCTGCTGGCAACACTGTCAGATGGAGCCTGGAAGACTGATGACCTTTTCTCTCATTGCTGGATCACGGTCAACTTGGTGTCCACAAGGAGCCCAGGTATGGGACTTTGCATTTCCCTTTGTTGAAATTCCTGAGATTCCTGACAGCCCATTTCTCCAGCCTCATGAGGTTCCTGTGAAAAATAACCCAATTTTCTGGTTTACCAATTAGTTTTCTGAAAACTCTCTGAAGGTGAGTTTTCTGCAAACTCTCTGTCCCATCACGCAGGTCATTAATTGAGACATTAAACAATATTGGTTCCAGTAGTAGTCCGTGAAATACACACTAAGGACTTTAGTTTTCCCAGTCCCATCCCAGCATGGTTGGGGTGTGTCTCTATATTCCTCCTGGATCACCTGTCCCTGCTTCCACTTCTTATATTCTTCCTTTCCATGTTTGAGTTTTGTCAGGAACTACTTGTTCATCTCTGAAGACCTCCCTGCCAACTTTGGCTTCTTGCACATGGGGATGGACTGTTCTTGAGCTTGGAGGAGGTGACCCAGGAAAATCAACCAGCTGTAATTACGAGTATTTAGATGTCTGATAGCTCAGTCTAATGACATTCCTAATATTATCTTTGCATTATATATTTTAAACAGTGAAGAAAAAAGTAAGTTAATTTTTTCTATATATTAATATTGATTGTCGCAATAATTCTTTGCAATGTTTCCCAGGTATAGGTTGTTTTCTTTCATTAAAATTCCCACTTCCCAGGGCAAAAAAATCTGATAATTTTATTAGTTGATAGTTACCATCAATATCTGACCTTTGAGATATTTCTTCACACTTAATCTTAAACCACTGATATTCAAAGGTTTAAATAGGTTTAAATAGCTTAACTGAACACTTTTATGCTTACCTTTGGTCTTAAAAGCTCTCAAAAAAATTCCTTATTTTTATATATTCCTTCTGCATGTTATTCAGTCCTAAAGTAAATGTATGGAATTTACTGAAATGAAATTTTGTATTTTTCAACAATTAGTTCTCAAAAACAAAAATCTTAGGACTGTGAATAAGTTTGTTATAAACAATGTTTTGAAAAGATTAGACAAAGATTAACCTATTGCATTTTTTTTGCCTTGTGATTGCCAAAGAGTTATAGTTTCATTGTCTTTTTTACTAAAGAAACGAAAATTATGAATGAGAAGAACAGTAAATGATGAATAACAGACCCATAAAATTGTTCATGAATGCTGGGGTTTTTGCATGCAAAACTAAATATTCATACATTGAACAGTAATTTCCTAAATATTCATGTTGAACAAAAACTTCTCTGCATGAGTGTTTGCTAGCAATGAATATTAAGGAGCAGGAACTCGATCTGCACAAACAGCTGTGCAGAGCTGAAACAAATGTTCACTTAACCCTATTTTTGTAGTAGCTGCACAGCTCAATTTATCAGGAAACTTATACTCCTTACTTATCACTTCATCAAGATGCACAAATACACAGACAGAGCTCTTCTATTCCTTCTGCACAGTTCTGCCAGCTACTGCCATAAATCAATGTTTTAGCTCTTTGCCCCACACCCACAACGGGCTTGAACAGGACCTGAGGTCTGAGAAAAGCAAGCAGAGGGGAACTAATTTTAATTCCAAACAGTCAGATTGGAATTAGATGAAGCGTTTTATAACATCCAATGCCTTTAACTTTCTTGTCACGGTCATTATGGGCAAAGGTCCTCAGTGCACTTTTACTGATTTACAGGATTGAAAGATTTTGTCATTTTTGGTAAGTTTGAATTTGTGAAGTCAAACTCTTGGTGTTACAGAGTAAGGGATTAATGCTGTCAGGCAAGGTGCTTTACAACATTGATCCTCCAACAGCCTGTAAGAGCTACATTTGATTTGGCTGAGTGACTTCAGCAATTTCACATGGAACATGACCTTACAAAAAGAAAAAAAAAACCAAATCAGCCAGCAAATGAAGGAATGGATTACCCATACAGTGAATTTGCAACAAACTGAAGGAGGAGTAGATAATTGAAAGGATAATTGTCCCTTCTTACTAAAGAAATATTTGGTGGTGATGAATAAGGCAAAGAATAAAAAAATGTATAAGCTTTGTTTCTGACTTTGAAAAGGTATCCTAAGGCTTCTGCCTTAGCCATCTGTTGTGGTTTAACCCCAGGCAGTACCCAAGTCCCACACAGACACTTGCTCCCCTCAGTGGGATGGGGATAAAACCAGAAGGGTAAGAGCGAGAAAAATCGTGGGTTGAGATGAAGACACTTTAATAGGAAAGCAAAATCCTTGCTCACTAGCAAAGTAAAAATTCATTCACCACTTCCCATGGGCAGGCAGATGTTCAGTCATCCCCAGGAAAGCGGGGCCCCATGACATGTAACAGTGACTTCGGGAAGACAAATGCCATCACTCTGGATGTCTCCTAATTCTTCCTTCTTCCCCCAGCTTTATATGCTGAGTGTGATGTCATATGGCCTGGAATATCCCTCTGGGCAGTTGTCCCAGCTCTGTCTCCTCCAGCCCACTCACTGGTGGGGTGGTGTGAGGGGCAGAAAAAGTCTTGACTTTGTGCAAACACTGCTCAGTGGTAATGACAACATCCCTATGATATCAACACTGTGTTCAGCACTAATCCAAAACACAGCCCCACACCAGCTACTGTGAAGAAAATTGACTCTACCTCAGACAAAACCAGCATAGCATTCAATACAGAGAGTAAAAAAAAAAAGTGGAATGTCCCACAGACTGATGTTGATTTGATATATGATTGAATGCACTTTTTATCAGTGGGCTCTTGGACAAAACAAACTCTTGGGAATAGTCAAAATTCTCCATCAGTTCATTGGATAGCTCAAGTGAAAAACAATATCCTCAATTACCCATAGTTCCATCCCACACATGGTTTGATTTTAAGCAGCTTCAATGAATTTTAAAGATTGCTATCACCAGTTTACAGTCTGTATGAAGTATGTTGGATATACCCATAATTTTTAAATGTTCAAATGCCCATTTTCCTATCAATGTACTGCCACAGCTGTTGGTCAAAGTCAGTAGCAGAGTAGCCATAAAGTAAATGTGTTACTTTCAAAGTAGAACTGAGAATTGTTGTGGTGAGAAGAATCCTGCTGGATCCCTAAAGGAAATTAATAGAGAAATGGAGATTCTGAGATCAAGTCTAGCTAAGTTCCCTAATCAGTCTCTTGGTTTCATGATTTTTACGGGTAATTATCTGGGGTACTTTTAGAAAAAAAACACTCTTAAGATAGATAGGAATACTTTGATTAAAATTTAAAAAAAAGCAAAGCATAACGTTGTTACATTGACAACAGCTTTAATATTTCTCATAGGTTTCAAACACGAACAAAGAATTTAAAAATCTTCTTTATATTAAAAGGAATCAAAGATTATCTTACTTCAGATCTTGAAATGGTTAAAAATGTAAAGAAAAAAAGATAATTAATCTATTTTTTTTCTACATTGGCATTGAAGCTCTACAAAATATGCTTTGTGAATTATGAAATGTTTCTACAAGCATTTCCTTTTCCAAAATATTTATTTAACTTATTCACTGAGAATGGTCAGTTTTTCTTGCCTGTAGAAAGTCTGTTTCACCTTGTAAGTTTAATTTTGTATACACAAACATCTAATATCTTTAAATAAAGGAGACAAAGTAGGAAAAAGGTTAGAAATATACTACAAAATGACAGAGAAGAGTGAGGAGGATTTATTCTACTATGTCTTCTCCTTTTGTGAATACACTCTATTCTGTCTCCACATTTTGTTACAGTACTACTGAATGATATAATACAATTGCTTTTCACTCACATTTCAGCATTACTATTTCAGCTTGTCCCCTATACATAAAATGTGTAATTATTTCTTTTATATTTTTCCTTACAGCAGATTTTGTTAAAATTATAATGGCCTTTTATAGTATGAAAGCACATTTGCATTTCACAGTCTGAGTAGCTCTGAGAATTTTTTATGCTTTGCCAAATTACTTTTTCATGGTCTTATACAGTTAATCCAAATTTTTCAAATTCCTATTTTAAAGTATGCAATGGGGAAAATCCATTTAAGAAAACCAAACCTATTACAAGAAGACTTGCTATGATTTTATTTGTGCGCTTTTAAAATTAATTGTAAGAATCGAGGGCTTTGTCAGGTTACTTTTAAGAAGATGCAGATCAAGCCTTCTAAAAACACATTGGCACTAATAATCGTGAAAGCAACTAAGCAATTAATTTGCTATTTCACTTCTGAAAATACCAAAAAGCTCTATTAAACTACTGCAAATACACATTTCATCATACTTGTAAATGCCGAACTCTCAACCTGGGGACTGTTGGTAGCTCTTTGTCAGTAAAAAAGCCTAGACAAAAATTTTTGCTAAAATGGGTCCGTGATACCCCTTAAAGAAATCAATATTTGCACATTCATTAAAGAAAATGCTTAAATGTTTTATGTAAAATAGGTAGGAAATACTGTGCCTTAAAGATAAGTGAATATTTTTATTTAACTGAAAGTCTGATTTTCAGCACAACCTAGCAGTACTAGACTTATGAAAGGGTAAGATGCTTTGATCTTACAAGCTCCCTGTGGTATCTGGTCTAATCTGTGCTTTCCTTTAGCCATAAACAGCCTCATTAAACTATTGTCAGTTAGAGGATTTGAAGAAAAAATTAAAAATACCCAAAGCTGATGGAGAGGAAAGAATATCAACTAAACAGTCAAGTTGGGTGGGTTTGTTTTAGAGATTTTGCATACATGTTCTGACACTATTAACTTACTCTGTAATTCATTGTGAAGGGTCAACCATCAAAAAGAAAATTTAGTTTCTCCCTGCTTAGGTGGTGTTTGCTTTAAATTAGTTTTAGGACAGAATAAAAAGGAACTTTTTGTCAAGCCACAAGCTTCAAACCAAGTGATTGCTGCAAAATTTTAAAAGGCAGCATGAAATTCAGGAGAAGAGCTCAATCTCCTTAATCATGCCTAAGGGTTGCAAAGTCACCCTACAGACTGAATGATTGTTTACAAATAGATTTTGACAGGTAATTTCACCGAATACTCCACCCCCATTTTAAATTTGTGGGTCCAGTCCTACCTCCAATGAAATCAACTGGCAGTTTGCAGATGATTAGCACAGGAATGTGGTTCACTGGTTTCTGAGAGGAGGGGAAAGTCAGCAGATTTGGCAGCATTTCAAGTTGTTGAACATCAGGGACAAGCTGTGGGGACACCAGTCCTTGTTCTTGCTTGTTCAGCTTCAGCTGACACGGAATACAGAGTGGATTTGGGAACACAACTTAAGCCTGCCCACATGTAAGCTCAACTTCTAGACTGGAAGAAAAATGAAAAACAAAAAATGGGGAGATCACCGGAAATCTGCTGGAGGTGTATCCGTACAGCAGCTGCAATAAAGAAAAACAAATGGCATTGAAACAAGCTGGAACTGCTCAAGAGGGAGAAAAACATCCTGGATCTTAAAAAATGTTAATATTTTCTTTTAAAAGTCATCTAACTAACAGTGAAACCTATTCTGCACTCACAGGCCAACTAAAATTCTATTGGACTCTATATTTAGTGCCTGTTAAATTACATCTGTAATTAATATACACAGAAAATGTGAATAAGATTAAAAATGTCAGCATTTCTTTGAAGTGGCAGAAAATTTAACGCGCATTTAAAATTACATTCCTATTCTGTTTTATTATAAAGCTATTTGTTTTATTAAAATGTATCTTGAGGCTCTATTGAGAAAGACATCCTGATTTCGCAAGTTTTGACATGAGAGCTTGTCTAAAGAATGAGGAGCAAAAACTGAATTACTTATTTCTAAAGAATTTACAGTTTTCAAAAACCTGAAGAGTCGTTTGCCTTCTCTGTATTAAAGAATCTGGAGGAATAATATGGTTTATGAACTGGCTGTTCACAATGCCCAGTAATAATTCCCTTGATGGAATGGTATCTGAACTCCCCCCGACTCCCTCAGCTGAATAAAGTAAAATTTCAAGTTTAATTTTCTTTTTTTTTTTTTTTAAGCATAAGAGAAAACATGTTAGTTCAGTACTTCCACTTCTTGAATAGCTTTTTGTGCTGGTTTGCTGTAGAACAACTTTGACACCAGTATCCTCCACGATCATTTGATTTCATGCAGTTCTTGCAATGTCAAGTAACGGAACCTTATGTCAAATATTTACTGTAATATATTTAAAAATTAAGAATCCAATGATAGGAGAAGGAGTTGACAGATGAAGAGGTGGCCTCCTCCCCCTACTGGGATTATCAGTATTGACTGAAAAATTATAACCTTGTTTATGTTCAAAGAAATTTTTTGTTTAGTCTTATATAAGTCCCTGCATTCATCATTAGTAATCATTAATACATTAATTGCTGAAAAATTATCCCACATTTTCTGCCAAAACAAAAACCCTGGAACTACATACAAAACCCAGTGGAGTGCATGGAAATTGTTCCAATAATGGATAATGACTCAGCTTAGACAGTTACTTTTTTCTGATGGTAAACAAGTATTGTGACTCTTCCACTCAGTCTCTAAAGCAACAGGGTAAAACAGAAGTGTCACTGACTCAGCTCTGTAGGCAACACACAGCTCTAACTTCAGTATTTAGGGATTTTATTCACTGCAGGTGATATTTTGATACCTAATTAGATTGTTCTTTGGAGAAAGAACGTCATAAAGCTGGCTTCAAAAGACCATGAACCTTATTAGTTAAGTGCTTGCTCTTTACAAAGTGCATATTTCATGACAGAGAAGTCTTGGGGGGTACACTTTCAGTACAAATGAATTTCAGATATGAATTTCCTAAACTGCTCAAAAGGCTGCAGACAGTAGCTCATACACCATATCCAGTTTGTTTTCAGAGTGTATTATTTCAGAACAAATAGCCATCACAACGTCATTTTTCTGATTAAATATTATTTCTATTTAATGATATTGTACAGTATCTTCACCTCATTACATTTCATTTCTATATTCTTTTTTTCTTTTTTTTTTTTGATTATATAAGAGAATATCATTAAGTCTGTTTAAATAATCTATGAAATCCAGCAGAACGTTGAATTTTCATTTATTCCCCCTGGAGAGTTCAGGCCACAGAAAAGCTTTATTTGCTCAAAAACTGTCAAAAGGAAAAGTATTTAGTTCAAAGAGATATGGAAGATGAGGCATCAAGGAGAAGACTACAGTACTGTCTCAGATTCATTGGCCTTCTCTCATGCTAACTTTTGTTACATATGCAATCCAAATTCAGAGGGAATTGTACTATTTTTGTTATTTTCAAAGTCATCACAAAAAAACCCTTAACTTTTCCAGAGGTAATTTTCATAAATTTTCAGATCTATAAGTTATTTTAACAAAATCAGAGCCCACTATTCACTTTCTATACCGTTTGAACTCACACAGAGTGCCCTCCCACACCCTTTTTTTAAATCTATGTAATCTTTAATAGGAAAAGAACTCTTTATTGCATTCATAGTGTTTTATTTCACTGTTCACCTGACATTGTTTTGGGACATACAAAACACTTTGTTTTTATTATAGGAGGCATTTGCTACTAAAAAAAAAAAAGAAAAAAAGTTTGATTTTTCATTTACTGTCTTGTTTTCTCTGCACTAAATCCAAACTTGTAAATACAGGTCAATATCTTCTATTTTGAGATAACAAAACAAAACAAAACAAAACACAACCAAACCAAACCAAAAAAACCCAACCAAAACAAAACAAACGTGGAAATCTACAGATAAATTCAGATTCTTGATTTAAATGTAGATTTACATTTAGGGTTTATTTTGTGGCATAAACCCATCACAAAGATGGCTTAAGGTCAGGCTGGGTAACTGAGCAACCTGTTGAAGATGTCCCTGCTCACTGCAAGCAAGGTTGGATTATATGACCTTTAAAGGTCCTTTCCTACCCAAACTATTCTATGATTTTATTTTAAAAGACTTCTGGTATCTTCTGACCTGTATTGAACAGAAAACATATATCAAATACCCATCTTCTGGCAGATCCAGTAACAGATCAGAGCAATCTTCCTTCATTTTCTAATGGGATAATCCTAATGCAGTATATGTGTACAAATGTCTTCTTCATTCATTTTAATCCCTGAATGTTACTCTGTGATACAACTATCTAGATAACTTCTCTCTTCTACCTTTGTGCATTTGACACTAACCTATTACTTAAACCATCTCACTTGCTTCTGCATGTCTGCTCATTTTTCAGAATTCAATCCATTTATCTAATTTAGCGAGATTGTGCTGATGGTAGATCCTATCTTCCCAAACAGCTGTGATCCTGCTTAGTCTGCAGATCAAAATGAAAATTCAAATGTTGCAGAATGAAGTTTAAGGTTTTGCTAGGACCTACTGTTTTGCTTTTTTGAATTATTATTTGGGAGTATTTTGCTTTTTATTTTGATTAGGGTTTGGAGTATTCCTATTTTCTTAATATTCACCTGACTATTAAAATAAACTGAAATAAGTTACAGCTATGGATAAAAGATTTTTTTTTTTTTTGTGTAGGATTCATTCTAATAAAGTGTAGCTCACATTGTCTCAAAGTGCATAAAATTGCTTTTCCTTTGTACTGCTTACATTGGTACTACTATTGAAAGATCTTACAACATGGGCAAATCACAGTGAGTTGATCACTGGAAAAAAATGCTATTTGTCACAGAGACTGTATTTTTATTTATTCAGAAGTACCATAATCAGAAGGAAAATTACAGAAAACAATTCTGCCTCTTCGTAAGCCCTCAGGTCTACAAAGTTCACTCTCAGTAACTCCACCCTTCTTTTGTCAGCTGAGCACACATTTTGGAGTGATTTTTGTCTATTTTTAGAATAGACATACAAGGTCAAAAGTCTAATCCTGTGGTCTGCAAGATACACTTAAAAAGAGTGTAAGCAAGAGGCAGTGTTTGCCACAGTAAGATGTGACTTCAGCCACCCTGAGGGTTAGACCCTTCCTGAGTGCTATCTTTGTGTTTAATAACCTTCAATGGGTTCTACATCCATGAATTTGCCTATTTATTTTTTCCTAGCTCAGCTGTAAATTTTTCATGTGCTGCAGCTGCAAGTTCCACAGTGATCAAAAAGGGCTGAAAAGTGGGAAATACACACTGGGGGAGCAAATATATAGGGTTAAAAGGGATGGCTAGATTTATCATCCAGAGGAGGCCACCAAGATGATCAGAAGGATAGAGCACCTCCCCTGTGAGGAAAGTCTGAGAGAATTGGGATTGTTCAGCCTGGAGAAGAGGTGGCTTCAGGGTGACCTAATTGTGGACTTCCAGTACTTGAAGGAAACCTACAGGAAAGATGGAAAGAGACTGTTTACAAGGGTCTGGAGTGACAGGACAAGGGGAAATGGCTTCAAACTGAACGACAGTAGGTTTAGATGAGATATCAGGAAGAAGTTCTTCACTGTGGGGTAGACAGTTACTGGTATAGGTTGTTGAGAGAAGTTGTGGATGCCCCATCTCTGGAATAGTTCAAGTCCGTGTTGGAAGTAACTTTTAGCAACTTGATCTAGTGGAAGCTGTCCCTCCCCATGGCAGGTCATTAATAGATCTTATTTCAGTAATCTTCATCATACATGGCTGGCAGTGTCAAAAAATTCCAATGCAATGCAACAGTTTACAGTCTCATTCTGCTATTGTAACCAGGGAGAGCACGAGTTCATATGCAAATCAGTATTACCTAATCAACATAAAAAATAAAACAGTGGAAGATGTAGGAATCCTGTTACAGAGCAACACCAGCAACATTTAAGTGTCAACAGATCTGGAATCTAAATGCTAGTGCTAAAATAGCAGTTGAATTTTATTTTGAGAAATATACATAACCTCTAATCCTCAAAAACCCCAAACATCAAAACAGTCTCAAAACTGCAATTAAAATGCTGGCTCATTCATCTTGTTTTAGTCATTCTACCCCTTTAATTATATTTTGGAGGTACTCCCTCTGAGTGCCATTTCTCTACACATTTTCTGTTATCTCCATCTGGAGTTTGTTTACCAGAACCTGCTGTATTTCTCCCAGGCTTGAGATTCCACTAAAATGGACTACTGATATATATTACAACATATGATATTTGCAGGCTTTACCTTCCCCTATGAATTTATCAGGGAGATAATAATGCAGAACCTTTCCTCAGACTCCCTTTCAGCCTGTTCTTTCAGGTGCAAAGGAAGTCACTCACAGACCATTGCAAAAGAATGAAGTGTAAGCAGATATTGCAAAATCAATCTCAATTAATTATTTTTTAGTATTTTTAATGACCTATCTAAAATGCACATATATCTATATAAATGTATTTGTATGAAATTTTACTCTTTGACTTACTGCTTGGACCACCCTATCAGGTATAATGGAAATATATCATTACTTCTGTGTAGCATTTCTACAGCAAGAACAAGTTTTTACAAGCCTGGAGTTTAAGATGAGATTCTTTTTTGTCGCTTCCACTTTCTTGCTGATAAAAGAAATGGTCTTAGCAGTCTAAATAAATCCAAACTACAGCAGAAACTGATGAGGAAAACACTCTAGGATCCCCTTGTTAATTATTTTTATTGTATTGATCTCATGAGTTAAAGTAGAGTTTACTCATTTATTGTTTATTTGAACTATGGAACTTTTCTGTAACCCCTTTTCCATTACTTTGGGATAATAAAGATATCATGCCTGTGTTTGGTCACTCTGTCCATATGAGCAATGTGGTGATGTGCGAAAGAGAATAGGGAAGAGAAAGTATGAGAGGAAGAAAGCAATAAGCAGACTATCTGAACCCTATCTTTACAAGCCTAAAAAGCCCAATCTCCATTAGAAAATGCAGGAATAGGTAAAAAACTGGGGGTGGAAAACATTCAAAAGAGTTGATTGAATACCACATTTTTCCCAACATTAACCAGATAATTTAATATCACTATCAGAACTCAGATATCTCCACAAACACAAGCCTTCTTTATACACAAAAGAACATAAAATGAAGAAAGGAAACCCATTTTTCATGAGCTCTTCGATTCTTTTTTTCTATTTTTTGATCCTACAATCACATTTTGTCATTTTCTGGGGACCTTTTTCTGTTATTTTTAATAAAGTACTTTCATTAAAACATAAACAAGTAATTTTTAGCTGCAAGTCAAACTGTCAGGAAAAATTAACCTCTTAGGATCTTACCGTCCATGATAAATTGCAAATACATGCCACAACCAAGCCAGTAATGGTACACTTTGACAATCTATGCATCAGTTCCCACAGCACACTGTACTTTGGTTGCTTACAGAGGTATTAGTGTTCTTTCCTGAGGTGTAATTGTAAAATAAATAAACAAGCATTATCACGTTGTGTGACGTATCAGTAGTCAGAACGTGTCTGCTGGGTTGTTTCCTGAAAAGTGTGTCTGGGTGATAGAGCTACAAATCTTTACATGGGAAATACGACTGTGGTCGTTAAAAAATCCTCTGGGCTGTTTCAGTTTTCGTAGAACTTGTTGCCAGCTTCATACAAATGACAGATTCTACCCTTTCCTCACAGTTTTCCCACCAGGTAAGTCATACCTCACACTCTCTACAGGCCTTCTGAGTAACGCCTTAACTCATGACTAACAGCTCCCAGCTCCAGTGTAATAAAACACAGTGTGATTTGTCAATATGCATATTTTTTTTCTCTGCATTAGGAACCTAAATCTATAGCTTATGTGCATTACAGATCATGTTCCATCACTGAAATAAGTGACTTGCACTTGCCTGAGGGCTACAGAGCCAGAAGCACATAAAGTCAAGGACATTGCACTGGAAATGTCTTGACACTTACAGTGCTTTTCCTTTAACTCAGTAGGTTTTTCTATATTTTAAGTGAATAAAAAAAGTCTCCTGGGACTCCACTGTGTCATAGTCTGTAAGAACGAAGGAATTTTTACAGGCCAAAATCAGCAAAGCTTCTTAGAGTAATGAGTTCTCGCTGGAAGGTGGCACAAAATGGCCTTCAGCAAAGCAGAGTTACTCAGGAAATAATAGATCGAACTCCAAACTACCTGAACACCAAATGAGAAAATGCAGAGCAGTGCTACATGCAAAATATGAATGTAAGATATGTCTTGATATATCAGAACCATGGGCTAGATATTTTTTGTCCTCAGCTGGCATTAGGAGATGCTATTTAGAAATATGCAGAGGGTGTAAAAACGATCATCATCTGCTGTCTATTCTCCTCATTCTCCCTTGGCAACCATAATTGTGGCATGTTTCTGCCTAATCCTGTTAGTATTCATTTCTGGACCTACTGTCCAGGAATTAATCTAATCCTTTGAACCTCCTGATGATGTCTCCCCACACAATTTCCTGTGGCAGAAAGTCTCATAGCTTGATTTTCTGCTGTGTAAACTGTCTCAAATCAATCTCAATAGTTTCACCAAGTGCTTCTTAGTTTTTTTGTTGTGGGTCTTGAAAAGGAAATTCACATCCAGTTTATATGCTGCCTCATGACTTTGCAAACTCCTGGGACTTGCCTCTTTGTAGGCTTCACTGTGCCTACCCTGTCCTGATGATCCAGTATTTCCTTTTACAGAAGTCTTATTATCATTTTCCCAACAGATCATGTCTACATGCACTCTGTTTTCTTAATTCATATGACACATCTCACCTGTGAGAGAAGCCAGACTCACTACTCTGTGGTTCCCAGGACCCTCTTTAGAGCTCAGAAGTGGCAAGATTTACACAAAAAGCCTCTTAAACCTACAGCAATAAAAGAACACTGCCAAAAAAATCTTCACAACTGAAACAAATAGACATCCCTCTACATTCAACATGACCAAGCACAAACTTTTATGCCCTTCATTGAATAGGCATGAATAGAGCATGTGCTTAAACTGCCAAAAAAGAGCAGAGACAAGTATTGCCAGAAGCAGAAGAGCAGAAGAAGCTCTACTAGTTCTTCGCGAACCTTCTACTAGCTCTCTACTAGCTCTATATTCTCTTGGCACAACAACCAAGCCCTAAGTTCCAGCAGTGACTATAATAAGAGTTATTACCCCCTACAGTGCCCCAAAATGGCCTATTATTTACTGTACCTCAAAATTCCTGTAGAAAACTCATTCCAAGCAAATGTCAGAGTGTTCCTGTGGAAAGGAGTACTAGGTGAGGTTAAAGCCTCTGAGAACTTGGCATCACAACAATTAGTTTGCACAAACTGTTCATCAGGAGAAATGGTCAGACACATGTCCATTTTTGTCCAGAACATGAAAATGGGGAGGAAACCTCTGTACATAATTAGCTGGCATTTTCTGTACTGTGTATAGTACATATAAAGATGAAATCACCACTCTTGTGGTCCTCAGTGGGACACATGCACAGTGACCAGGGACTTCTGTTATGTGGTGACACGTCCCATTAATTATTAATGCTCTTGATTTTAATAATAATTTAAAAAAAAATATTACAAGGATCAATGCCAGTCCTACTGAGCTAGGAAATCTGGTTTGAAATACCATCCCTAAGAATCAGGCTGAAATTTTGCCCACGATCTCTTAACTTGCATTCTGTCATCAAATGGTTTAGCTTGACCTAAAATGGGTTGCTGTGAATCAAACACCAGACTAAGCAAATGTGATAACTTCCAAAAACTATTTAATGTAGGTTTTGTATCATCAGAAAAATATACTGTTTTAATCCATGACTCCTGCCTAGTCTACTACTGATGAAAGATTCACTAAATTATCTTCATAAAGGTCAAAGTGCTAATTAGGAAATTCTCTTCAATGATAGATCAGAGATGCGTAACAAATGATTAGATCAGCTTTTTCTAGAGTTAAGTTATCCTTCTCTTCAACTGAAAAACATAATAAACTTTAAAGTAAAAGATGAATTTTCTATATTAAATTTTTGCTCTCTTTTTAATTGTATAGAAAATTATCTTGGAAGGTTTGAGTTTACGTGAATTACATTTTAGCTAAAATGCACATTTTTATGTACATTTTTACTCATACCATTAATATTTGCTTATCAGCAGCCATGCAATAATTGGTTATAAAATAATTTAAGAGATATCCTTCAAGTTAGTAAGTGTACTAATAATCTCAGCTACATTCATTTAAATAAAATGCATCTTTCTAAGCTACAAAGAATTAAAATATAGCAATATATGAAGAGCAAGCAAAAAATATAAAGTCATTTAAATGACAAAATATAATTTCCCTGTTCAATCAGACTTTTAGGAGTGAAGAATCAGCCAAGAATTTATGGATATAACGATCCGTCTATTTTCTTAAAACAAACAATAATTAAGAAAACACTTGTAATACTATCATTAGTCATTCTTATTTGCCACGCTACTGTAAGTTTTGTCGTATATGTTGAAGATGTGTACTATTAGACAAAAAATAATCCTCTTGAATTCCAAAACTACAGAACACTCATAGTAAACACCATAAACATCCCTGGCTTAATTACAACACCATTCAATACAAACTTCTATTATAACATCCTTTTCAGCAAAATGGAGTGGAAGTAAAAGCAGGTTTTTATACTGATAGTTCCCAAATCAACTTCGGGATCAAAATGGAACTATTTATATCCACTAGAAAATTGCCAGGAGCTATAGGGATGTTGTGCACCTAGCTAATGTGCTTCTGATGACAGACAGTGTGATAAAAACTTCCCAAGAGGTTTCTATAATTAGTACAGGATTAAATTGTCCAGATATGTTACAAAAAAAAGAAGATGTGCCCAAATCTTGAAGTCAAACTATGATGTTGCCTGGACTCTGCAGTCATAGCCTCATCTATCATCAGTAGAGAATTTACTCAAATTCTCATTTTTCAGTTCTCCCAGATATGATGAGATGTCCAGGTATTAACTCAGTTGATAATGAAAGATGATTAATTCATGTTTCTTAATAATTGCAGGATATAGAGTCAAAAGATGTATTCATACAGACTTCACAGGTTTGGTCTTTTATGTAGATATAGAAAACACGTAAATTTTCCAACATTTTTATTGAACAGATACATGCTTTCCCTGGCATCTGAGACAAATGAAAAATTGAAAATCTTCATGAAACTTCCTTGTAATTGTTTTTCTTAATGGGGTGGTATTGGTTAATCTCTGGTTTGGACTATGTGAAATTAAATGTGAGTATTTAGCAAATATATTTCTGGGCTTGTATTTGAATCATAGAATCCTTTAGGTTGGAAAAGACCTTTATGCTCATGGAGTCCAATGGTTAACCCAACACCACCAAGTCTGCCACAAAACCCTGTCTCTAAGTGCCATGTCTACAGAGCTTGTAAACATCTTCAGGGCTAAATTAACAAAAAATCTCGCAAGAAAATATTCCTACCTTATTCTGATTGATAATACTTTCTTGATAGCATATCACCACTAAAGAGATATGGTCATTAATCAAAGAAAGATAATAGTCAAAAAGTCCAGTCACAGAAAAAATGTCTACACTCAACAGTTAATATGGTGAGAATATGTCTGAGTTTAGTGTATTTCAGTATGTACAATGTATTTTATTTAATCTCTGTGAAGGTCATGACTCCGAATGCTTATTATTACAGCTGTTCCCAGGAAGAAGTGACACATTTACCACGTGCCCAGGATGAGGACAACGCATAGACCAGTTTCCTGGGAGCCAAGGTCCAGCTTCATGAAGCATTGCTGTGATTTTGGCCCAGCTAATTGAAAAAACCACACTGTTAAACTGTGATATGTTACATAAAACTAAAGATAAGGCTGTGTAACCTGTTATTTAACCTCTAAATCTATGGAGACAGAATAGGATTAAACTTAACTCGTTTCAAAAAAGTACCAGAATCTTTACTTACCTTAAAATGTATAGAAGCCATTTAATAGATACACTGTGTAGCCTAAAACATAAAACTGATGGCAAGACGTAAACTCCCAGGCATTATATCACCAGCCCAGTGCAGAAGCAGTTTTATGAACGGAACATTGAGCAGAAGCGCGTCACAACTGTGCCAAAGAAATGATCTCTGAGAAGATTTACAAATGCTGGAGTAGAAATATTAAACATAAAAAAAAAAAGCCAGGCAAACATTCTAGATAAGACAGGTTGTGCTAACTCCTCATGTTTGCCATAGCTACTCATGTGTTTTCTAAGCCAAATATGAGGTGCCCCCAGTGTAATAGGACTTCCTCTCAATAACTCACACTTCTATAAGCTAAATAAGTTCTTTCCCCTCATTCTGTCAAAATGAATGTCTTGGGGCATAGAAATTCAGTCTTTAATGACTAGTGCTGTCAGACATTGATAGCAAATATTTGCTAGATGGATGGAAAACATCAATATGATTTCATTGGAACCAATCAAGAAAAGAACAGAATCTGGTTTTGATGGTCCTGAAGCTTTCTAGACATCTGCAGAAAAAAGAAACCAGAGACCAAAACCATCCATTGATTGTGCAGCAGGTGTATGACAAGGTAACTCCTGATATGCTCTTTTGCTGACCGTTTAATCTATAGGATCACAGTTTCCTTCCCTTAGAAATCAAAACATCATGGAAAATACTGTATATGTTCAGAGTCAGGATTCAATTATAGAGAAACTGCCCTACCATCAGTAACACTCCCAGACCCCACTGCTGAGAGAGACAGAGAATACTATCTGCTTCTGGGTATGTTACACAGTGTTCAGCCAGCTTAGCTTTGATCATCTAAATCCTGTTAAACTTAGATACCTTGAATAGCCTAAACATTGCATGTAACCACCAGGCACCTCCCCATTACAGTTTTGGAACCTGAGAAAAGATTTACAGCCAAAAATTACCTAAAAGACCCTGTCTACCAGGCTGAACTCAAAATTCAGGGATGGCACCAACTATGAAACAATACACTGCAATGTTCTTAAAAAAACTTCAGAATGACACTGAGTCAGACAAAGGGTCTATCCAGTTCTGTGTAATTCTCCAGTAAATCCTAAGAAGGAATGCCAAGGGAAGAACAAGTGGAGGCAGGGATATCTGATATTTCTGTTAAAAATGTTCTCTACCTCCAATTGTTTTCATTTTAGTAAGTTCTCCCAGGCCAGGAGCAGTCTTTCTCACTTAGAAAGTCTCTGTGGATTACATGTATTTGTCCAGTCTTATGTGCAATTTTCATTAATTTAAGCAGCCATGTTATGCTGCTGTAATGAGTTGCACAGAGGTGTTCTCTGCTACATGGAGAAAAACTTCTTTTATATTTTGAATCAGCTCTGACTATTTTCTTTTGAGTCTCACTGCTTGCATTGAAGGGAATGTGAACAATTAATCCCCATTTTCTAATGCCACTTATGATTTTGTAGACCTTTGCCTTCTCCACTGTAATACCAAGTCCTCTCTTTTATAGCCCATGCCTACTCAGTCTTTCCTCATACATTCTTTACCTTTGTTCGTGTATCTTTGCCTGCTTTCTCTGAACTGAATTTTTCAGTTCAATTATTCTCCTTGAGGTGAAGCATTCCAATATGGAGAATTCCCACACTTTCACACACGATCCTAGTAGGCAAACTAGGAATTCTACAATGTATTGATAACATTCTCTGTATTTGATTTTGTCTTTTGTCTGCTACTATGCATTGAGCTGACATTTTCACAGAATTTTATTCCACTACATCCAGATCTTGCTTCTGAGTAGTAACTGGCAGCTTAAAGCTTTTCATATCATTCATATGCAAAGTCAGGATTGGTCTTCCCATGTGTATCACATTTATACACACAGAATTTCATCTGATAGTTATTGCACAGTCACTCAGTATTATAAGATGTCTTGCCAATCTTTCACAGTCAGCACTTGTCCTTAGACTCTTCAGTAACTTAATATCATCAGCAATTTTTGTTGCTTTGGTACTTACCTCTTTTCCTGACTATTTATGCATTTGTTCTATCACAAACCCCTTTGGAAATCTGATAGTGATATTACTCAGTTATGAGACATGCATTTTATTCCTACTGCTTCTATCTGCTACATGAAAAATATTTAACAAATCAAGGGAAGAAAAAGAAGGAATAGCTGAATGATAGGAATATATTTGGAAACCTAAAGAACATGACTTTTGCTTCCATGGGAAGTATTATTTCTGGTTCTATGGGTCTGATTGAAAATACTGAAAAGATTTAGCATTTCTAGTGCTAAAAAGACTTCTGAAACTTATGGCAACATGGAAACTCCATGTTGTTTCTGTAGCACTGGAAACATCAAAAATCTCAGGTGTAGTCAGCACTTAAGCAATCTGATCTGTCTCAGATGAGTGCTGTAAAAGTATGAGGGCTTTTTGCATGAACTCTGGTGTCTCAAATATACAGCTGTATACAAAAAATTTAAAACTCTTCCCATACCTACGTAATCTTAATGCCTCATAAAAAAAATGCCCCAGAGCAAAAGTAAATTAGCAGCTACCAAGGTTGCCTAAACAGAGATGCTTACAACTGATTGCATTAAATTAACTGTTTAATTGAACACATTTGCCTGATTGAGTAAAACAACAATTATGTCAATGTTTTTTTCTAATTGTGTTAGTTTCCACCTTTGGTTCACTGCCCTTTCTTGAGCTTTCTATAGCTGATGCTAATGATTCATTTTGTTGCTCATGAAGCTGTGATAACAAGCAGATGAATTGATTTTCATATTGTAGTCCACACAGATTGAGAAGCAAAATGGACCTCCTTATTTCCTGTCAACCTCAAAGCTGTTAAAAATGGGCATTGTCATCCCTCCCACTTTTATTATGTGGGCATAAGAACAACAAGGAAATGCTACACAGGTTGTAGAGGAACAATTTTCACCCATTTTGAAGAGCTTGGAAGACACTCAGATCAGTGGAAGTAATTTTCTCGTGCCTTAGACTATACCTTTTTTGTTAATTATTTTATTCAGTTTCCACTGGGATGAAAGAAAGAGCTCTTAACAAATTTTTAGGGAAAAAAAGAGGAGGGGGAGGGAAGGAAGATACTTTGTGCTACTTATTCTGTTTGTTCTGCCAGAGTCCTGATGAAACAGGGTGGGAGTCAAATTTTGGTCTTCACAGCAGGAATTAAACTACATATTTTCTCATATTCTAAGCAACTTATAAACTATAAGTAACTACTGGGTAATTACTAGTCTGCAGAGAGTAAAGAGAGATCTTTTTCTCTCTCCCACTGGAAAGAGTCCCACTCAGACAATTTAATTAGTGACATTTGATATATTTCATTAAGTATATATAAATTAAGACAAATATTTTTATTCCATAGTTCAGACACATGAATCGCTACATCAGAGGTTTAATACCAAAGTTCAGTTCTCTCTTCCTATGTTTATTTAATTAGCATACAGAGAAGCAGATTTGTTTCTTATACCCTAGGACAGTTCCTCTCTCTTGCCATCTTTAAAGAGACCAGCTGACCTTTCTCTCTCTTTTCTTGAAAAGAAATTCTCTCTGAAGTTCTGTTTGTAAAAGTAATATTTATGAGGAACAAAAAAATTTTTTTTTCTTACGTTATATGTAATGAAAATGCTTTAAGTGAGAAAATTTCAAACCAGCTCTCTTTTTCTGTAACCTGTGCCAAATAACAGAGTTGTCATTCACAACAACCTCATGTGTCTTTGTGGAAAAAAGAAGATAATATCAATTTAGAAATTCCCTGACACCCCACAAAGCCAGCTAAAGCAGTTACTTCCCATAATTAAGTTAATCCTGGTATTGAATCAAAACTCAGAAAAGTCAGTTAGTAGTCAGACTGAAAATGTAGACACAAATAATTTTTGAAACAGGTAGCTTTTTCTTAACAGTTCATGTTTATTAACATGTGATTTATTTGTTTGTATTTCACTTTTTTGCCATGGAAAATTGAATGTTTTTTAAGCTATGTATCAATATATATTGCTCTGTTTGTAAACCACAAGTTCTGTAATGTTCTTTCTTCTCCTACTGATTGTTACCTCCCACACTGGTGATGGAATTGATTTACATTTATTATACTGAGATTTTTCTGGCACGTAATGTTCTAAATAAATAAGCAAAGTCAATAACTCATGCCATTGCTGCAAATGTACTATTAAAAGTGAGCCAGTTCCCTGCCTTAATCTACAATATAGAACAAATGAAAAATGATTAAAATTATGCTCAGGGCAATATAAATTACTTGTTCATCATGTGACAAAGAAATCCTGTTTAAAATTTGAGGGGTTTAATGAAACACATTAGTAATTCAGCTGAAAGCTCTTCTCTGCACTATTTCTGCTGTTCTCCTTTCCCTTTGTGACACAGCTCAGGACCTGAGACAGGGAGACACACAGTTTTCCAGTTTTCTTGGTGAAACACCATTTTTGCTCATTTATTTATTTATTTTCTTAATGAAATTCAGAAAACTGTTCAAGAAAACTGACAGGTATTTATCAACCCATGCAAAATCAGAAGTGAAAAAAAAAAAAAAAAAACAAAAAAACACACAAACACAAAACCACCAAAAAAACCAACATCCCTCAAACCTGCTTACTTCCATGTTTTTATGTTATCAAACTACCCACATCTCAGCTCTTCTCCAGCTGATGACACACAGAATGACTAATCCTTTTCTCACATGATTTTATTCTTCACTTAGTTTTCAGATTCACAGACCTTTCTACTGAAAGACTGATATATGAATTTTTTTCTCCTTTTCAATCTAGTGATATAGTGACTTATTTTTAACTAGTTGCAGGGACCATGCACTACTCTTTTGCTTTAAGCCAAGTAATGTGTATGTTCTGAAAATCAGAGGCATTTCAGGGTCTTATGTTAAGTGTACAAAGACTAAGACAAGTATAAGATGTTGAATAGGTCCAAACACCGAAGGAAAATCTGATTTTGGCAAATATATAGAGCGTTCAATGTAAGAATAAAAAGAGCCAGTAAGGCTATTCAAACCTCTGTATTTAAAACAACATATACTATTATCCTGTGTTGGAAATTTTTTAACTTATTTCCGTCAAAATGTCTGGAAACATTTTTAAATTTGTGTAAAAAATTCTGGTTTTCTGCACATAGCTCTTCCAGGTTTCAGACTGCAATGAGAGCTTTGTATTTGCATAAAAAGGCGAAAGATGCAATGAGTCCCTGCAAACAGATTTCAGAAAGTCATATTAAAAAGATGTAAGTATATGTATCCATATATATGCTAAGTTATCCTATTCTCTGGTTACCCACTTTTGACTCAATTTCTGGTTTATTTCTCATCAACAACAGGAGGCTGAAATATAAGAGGTAAATATTGTACTCTTCTTTTTGATGCTTTGTGCAGGGGAGACAATTTTGGCCCTCAAAAACCAGGAGTTGCCTCTCTCAAAAATAAAATTAAAAAAAAAAGTTCCCAATATTTTTCCCTTTTTTTTTCTTTCCGCCCCCACCCCCCCCCAATTTCCTCATCCATGACAGTAAGAATCTTGCCTAAAATCCTCTCTCTTGCTCGTTCCTGACCACCATTCCAACAGCAGAATTTTTCTGCTCCAGTGGTACCTCCCCAGCTGGAGGCTGTCAGCCAAGAGAATATTACTGGCTTGTCTGATGTGGGTTTTACATTCTGTTCAAAGTATCTGCAATTTTGCATTGTTGGATCCAATCAGGATGAGAAGACAGGTTGAGACAACATGTCTGAGGGTCAGACAGAAATTCCAGTATAGGATATAGACAAACATTAGCTTCTTCAAAGGCCAGAGTAACAGCTAATAAACCTGAGCTACTGAAATCCTTTAGAAAGCAGCTCATTCCATAGACCTTTCTGTCAGTGCCAGCAAGCCTGAATAAAAATGTAGATGCCTATAGATGGCTTTACAGGGAAAGCAATACATTTTCTGAGTTACATCTTCCCAGCACTTAATGCAAGGAAACAGGGTCTGTACAGCCTTTTCTCCCGTTTTTCCACTGCATCATTTTACTGGATAGTATTCAAAATAACAAATTCTATACTTTGTTTCCTGATAGCCTGTGCTTTTGCACCTTACATGGATAATATTGACGCTAAGATGACTGATAGTCCTGAAAAGTCTCTGCAAATATATATATATATTTTAATTTGTGTTGTTGATGTTCTAACTGTCTAGTGCTGAAAGGCTTTGGAAAGTAAAATAGTTTCTAATTCGTGAAATGTCAAGGTGGAGGATTTGCTGGGCTGTCTCTTGTTGGTTCCTCAGGTAATCATTCTAATTTTAAAGGGAAGAAATGAACCCAAAACAAAGGAAGACTGCCATGCCCCTCCAGTAGAACATACTACTGCACTACATATATTCTATCTTCAAATACAGATTCATAAAATTTATTATCTTAAAAAAAAATCAAAACCAAAAATGACACATTTTAATTTTTGTTTAAATTTTTTTTAAAAAATCACATTCTGGAGGAAAAAAATAGTAAAATTTAAATGTTACCTTCTTTGATCCTTCCTCAATGACTCAATGTGATACTCTTTATTTCAGTTCCAATGCAAATCATAGCACAAATGGAAGGTGTAGCAGATGAAAAATTGTGGCCTCATATAATCACTTATCATATGGCTCTGCAAATTTCTCTTTTTCTCCAGGTTTTTGGATTTCTCTTTTTAAAAGCAGGTGATCATTCAGAAAGAGGCTGGACATGACCCAGCCATGTGCACTGGGAGCCCAGAAACCCCCCGTGTCCTGGGCTGCATCCAAAGCAGTGTGGGCAGCAGGGGAGGGAGGGGATTCTGCCCCTCTGCTCTGCTCTGCTGAGACCCCACCTGCAGTGCTACCTCCAGCTCTGGGGTCCCCAGCACAGGAAGGACATGGACCTGTTGGAGTGAGTCCAGAGGAGACCAGCAAGATGATCAGAGGGATGGAGCACCTCTGCTATGAGGGAAGGGTGAGAGAACTGGGATTATTCAGCCTGGAAAAGAGAAGGCTTTGGGGTGACCTAATTACAGCCTTCCAGTACCTGAAGGAAGCCTACAGAAAAGATGGAGAGAGACTATTTACAAGGGCCTGTAGTGACACGACAAGGGGGAATGACTTCAAATTGAAAGAATTTAGATTAGATAATAGAAAGAAATTCTTCCCTGTGAGGGTGCTGAGGCACTGGAACAGGTTTCCCAGAGAAGCTGTGGATGCCCCATCCCTGGCAGTGTTCAAGGCCGGGTTGGATGGAGCTCTGAGCAACCTAGGATAGTGGAAGGCATCTCTGCTTCTGGCATGGGGGTTGAAATGAGATGATCTTTAATGTCTCTTCCAACCCAAGCCATTCTATGACTCTATGATTCTCTAACATATGTATCTTAGAACACCTATCCTCTAAAAATCATACAAGATTATAAGATTTTATATAAGTTTATTTTTACAGACATTTTCTTTTGTAGACTACCTAGATATATTTGCATTTCAACTTCAGTTCTTGTCATTCTAGTTTTTAAAAACAGATCTTTTAATAATGCGAAATGTGTTGACTTTGTAATTACTGTACAATTTTTCCTATTAGAGCTACCCAGGTTTGCAAACTCATGTATGAGGTGTCCTTACAATTTGGGAAAGCTCACCATGATTCTTACAATTTTCAGTCATGTAAATAACTTGCATAGTGTACCAAAAATGGCTTATACGGTTATTTCATTATATAGACATATATCTATACAATTTTTGTTCTCATTTACTTTCTGAGCACTCCCTGAGAATGTCACTATGTTTTTCAGAAGGGAAATTGTCCCAGGAAAAATTTCCTCAGAGTTATTTTTATATCACAATAAACAAAATATATCTGTGTTTACTTCACAAATTGAAAAGTAGAAATACCATCTCTTTGCATTTGGTGAGCAAGTGACCAACTGTTAGTAGTGACAAAACATCAGACTTACTATCCAAGCTATGTACTACCACATGAAGTAACACTTAATCCTTAATCAATGAGCCGTAAAATTGTTAGGCTGTTTCCAAAGTTATCTTAGTCTGCAGTTGTCTTACTACCTTCCCTTTCCCTCCTTTCCTCTTTGCAGACACTTGTATCTCTGATTCACTGATCTCTTCCTCAGTCTTCTTCGTTACCTACTGCATTCCCCTACTCATTGTGTACATTATTTTTTGCTCTTCCAGACTTCCTTTGCAAAATAGTTAATCCACATGTTGAAAATTTCTCCAGAAATACTTATTTAAAATACATGAACTTTTCTTCACACATATGCAGTCTTCCCTGCTCAAAAACCTTTTCCATGCCCCATATATAGTCTTTTCAAACACAAATACACCTATATTTGTCTACAGAGAGAAAATATATAAATTACTTCTGATGAGCATGGCTTGCAAGAATTTCTAATTTGCAAGAAATTTTAAAAGCTTACTTTCTTTCTAATGCAGAGAAACAGTTTCACTTTACTCACCAGTTTCTCCTAGTCACTGGCTTTCTAAGCCTCAACTACTTTAGGAAATGTACTGTAAAAATACCACAGTAAGATATCATAATAAGATCACTATTGCAAGTCCTCTTACTACCTGTTTTGAAATCAAGAGGGAGAAGTATCTTTCATAACGAAATGGCTGAACAGAAGAGTTACTTTGGCTCCAAACATAATCAAAGCCACCATTTTTTCTTAAGTGTATTAAAAGTGTGTATGGCTAGAAAGATGATATTAGTTATTTGTTCGAAAATATGTGTTTTAGGCAAAACTCAGCTATGAAAGCAGAGCTAAGTCTGCTTCAATGTTTAAGGCCACACTCAATAGAGGTGATATTCCTCATGAGATCTAAACACAATTGAATCTTGCATAGCAATTTAGCTGAACTTTAGTGACTGAAAGTATTCATGCATTTGGCATGATCTTTGCTGCCATGGATTTGGAATTTACTCACACCTTGCAAATTCTCGGGTCTTTATTACCCATTAGTACAGTCAAATCTATAATATATAGAAATATATACAACATGGATTTTTTTCCATTCTCTAGTAGAACAGAGCAGAGAGAAAGAAATACTTGTGCTGAATCATTCAATTTTCAGAACTGTTGGTAAAGGGGGGAAAAAAGAAGTAATACTTATTAAGCTTCAAACATAGTTGTATAAACTTTTGGATTATTCATCCTTTTCCTTACTCTTAATACAAGGCACATTTTCTGTTGTTTAAAGATGGTTCTTCCAAAAGCAAAAGGTGAAATGTTTAGTCTTCAGATGTAAAAGTTTTTATGACATACTATATAGTATGTTTATCTGTGAAAGCAATGGAGTACTTCAGAACAGAATTTTGTTGCAAAACATACCATCCTTCTGCTCTTTATTCCAGTGAAAACAATACATTAGATCTATTCTAATTTTGAGATTCTAAATGGTTTAAAACATCCTGTAACTCAGTTTCCACTTATTTTACTATTTATTGGAAGAAAAAGGAACCTGAAAAATTACAAAAAAAAAATCACTAACCAAAAACCAACCCACTCCACCTCCTTACTGAAGTTTTCAATGCACTTATGATGACTGGCCTCAGATTGGCTCCCTGGACAGAGGTGAAGGATACACTTTTTTTTTTCTTGTCTACCATTAACTCTGGTAATAAGAAGTAGCTTTACAAAGAGACTGTTAAATTTGTCAGATTTATAATGCTATTGTTTATCTTCCAAGCCCTGCCAGATGTTAAAACAGAAGAAGTTGAGGTGCTTTCAAAAGTAAGGTTTGCAGGTTTTTTCATCATACGGAGACACACCATCTACAAAGACTGTACAAACCCTATTTTCTTCTTGTTTTCAAGCAGAATCTATAACTCCTCAAATGGACATTCATGTCTCATTCTCTTACCAAAAAAACCCCAGCTCCCTGCAAAGCAGTCCAAAGCAGGCAGATCCTGCCTGTTTCCAAAACAGATTGCATTTAGCATGCTATTCCTCCTCTTTCTTCTCTGTTCCATGAGATCTTTCCCATATTGTTGCAGTACCAGCCCATTATGATTCCAAGCAGTGCCGAGGACATGAGACAGATAACTTTTGTAATACAGTGTAGTATCTTTTTTAAGATCAGCTGGAGGAAAAACAAACAAGTTTCTGAACACAAAGGTAGTTGTTGGCTTTTCGGATGAAATTTTTCCTATGAGCATTTTCTTATGATATTTAGAGTCCTTACTGAAATCTCTGTATCTTCTGCATTAAACAGAAATTTAAGAATGTCTGTGCCAGACCGTTGTATGTTACATTTACTTCTGGAACAAGTAATTTTTTAAATAAAGAAGAACAAACAGGTTGTCATAACCTATATATTGAATACTAGAAATGTACCAGATCCTGTTTGTTTGGGGTTTCATTCTTCCTTCTCTAGGTTTCACATTTTCATTTCATGTCCTACAACGTGTAAAAAGGCATTTGTGGTGAAACAGTGCTTTTACATCCTCTATAGAGTTCTATGTTTTCTTCAGAGTTGTCTGTGAACTTCCCATTTCCTCAGTTGAATCAATCACTCAAGACTCCTTGCTTTCTTGACTTCCTCTTCTTTACTCAGTACTTTGGACTAAAATAACAATACAGTAAAAAATTACAAGATCAATAGCCTTCTGTAGCATTCTCTCTAAGTAGTTTGGAGTTAGAGACCTTTAGTCCAGTCACACTTCATGGTGAAATCTATTCTCAGCTTTCAAAACTAAATGAGAGGCTGAATTCTTGTGTATATATATTATGTGTTATCTAACTGGGATTATCTAGTTGTCCAAAGTGACCCCAGTACCTCCCCTCATTCTATTTGGAAAAAAATCTTTAGGGAAATTTATCTTAATGATGCAAATCTATTGTAATCTTAATTATAGGTGGGTATCGCTTCTTGCAAGAGATAAGGCGAGAATGTGTTTACAGATTACTGACAATTAACACCTTACTATCAATTCACATCATTCAGGCAAAGACCTCAGGCTGAGGCTTACACCCTGTAGTGAGCTATTTCTCACACAAAACCAGATTATTATTTCAGTATTTATCATCATCCTATGGTTTATATTTGCTGCTTTATTAAATCATAGTGCAGGATCCTAATATAGAGGCTCATTGAGCTTCCCTTTAGGTTTTTGTCATTAGGTAAAACATTGAAATAGTTAATAACAATGTCAGTGTCTTGTTCTGTTTCTAAGAAAATAAGATAGCACAGCAGCAATGCATTACTCGTCACTGTAATAAAAGGAAACTTTATGAACGTTCACTATGACTCAAGCAGGGCTTCAAATCATCATTTGTGGATTAAATCTGAAGGAGCTGTGGAGACAAATGTCTGCTGGTTCAGACAAAGGACTGTAGGCACATAAAGGTTTTAGACAAGAACAATGCGCAGTTCCCACCTGCAATGGCACTTTGTGCTGCTTTCTTCTGTTACTTTTATTCCTGTTTTATTTTGTAACACTAGTAACTAACTTATGAGTTGCTCACGACAGTGTAATCAAGGTTCATTTTAATATTGTTACTGGTCTTTTTAGTTACGTTGATTGCAAAACACAGGTACTCATCCTAGACATGTAACTCATGTATCACTCAAGGAAGGCTTATATTAAGATATACTCAGTGCAGTTATCAGAACCTCTGCTGGGATCCACTGAGGTAACAACATCGCTAGCAGGCAGCAGGTTTGTTTCCTGACAGTCGATGGTGCCAAAACTTTAGGACAGTTCTGGGACACTGCCAGACAAAGGAATTTAATGGGCTTACTGCGCTCTTCTAAGTAGTCTGAAAACTAGCTCAACATGGTGGAGGACGGAAGTCAGAAAAAGTTCAGGATTAAAATACTCCTAGGCAGATGAATAAATTCATACACAGCTATTAAAACCACTAATTTTCCTGAGGAAAGTCAGCAAGAAAAGCAAGCACATGCCACAGGAACCCATGGGATCATGAACAAAATGCTAAGACTGTCAGATTCATTCTTATAGTCGTAACACCTCAGGTAAGACAGAGACTCATAAATATTGATATTTTAAAATTATTCTTTCTATGGTTTGGTTTTTTTCTATTTTCCTAGTGTTAAATATATTGTCAAGACAGCTGTCAGTCAGTATACCACTACTCACAGTTATCCCAAGGGATAAAGCACAGATTCCTAAAATACTCACCAGCTTGAGGAAGCAAACAATTGGTTCAGATGGGCAGGTGTTCAAGAACTGCAGCGTGAAAGAACAAATCACAAAATTTCACTCCAGCAAAAGGACAAAAGTATGATTAAGACCATAAAGGTGACAAGAAAAATAATTGAATGAAAACTAAAAAATACAATGGGATTTCATTAGCCTTCTTCCAATCACACCACCTGACAAGTTCTTTCTCTTTCTTACCTGTGTCACATATGTTTGCAAAGTTAAGTAAAGAGAAGGTAAAATGTATTACTAATTTTCATTATTGGCATGCCTATTAAAACAATAGTAGTATATAAAATGTAAATATAGACTGTTTACCCTGTATTACACTTTCTTTATCAGCTTAGGTACTTGTAACTACAATTGGATACATTACACTTAGAGAAAAAACGGAGAAAGTTAAAAGTTCCACATCAATTATTGAAAAACTTTGCTTAGTTGACAGAGCAACAGTAAAGTTATGTTCCTTTAGAATTCAGTAGTACATTCTTATACTGGTTTTGACTGGGAAAGATAATTTTCTTCATAGCAGATGGTATGGGGCTGTGTTTTGGATTCATGCTGAAAACAGCAGTGATAACACAGGGATGTTTTTGTTATCACTAAGCAGGGCTTGCACAGAGCCAAGACCTTTTCTGCTCGTTATCCCACTCTGCCAGTGAATGGTCTGGGCGAGTGCACAGGGATTTGGGAGGGGACACAGCCAGGACAGCTGACCCCAACTGACCAAAGGGATATCCCACACCATAAGACATCATGCTCCACATAAAGAGCTGGGGAAAAAAAGAAGGAAAGGGGAACGCTTGGCATATTGGTGTTTGTCTTCCCAAATCACTGTTCTGTAAAATGGGGCCCTGCTCTCTTGGGAATGGCTGAACACCTGCCTGCTCCTGGGAATCAATGAATGAATTCCTTGTGTTACTTGCATGCATGGTTTTTACTTTCCCTATTAAACTGTCTTTATGTCAGTCCACAAGTTTTCTAGCTTTTACCCTCCTATTTCCATCCCACCAGGAGGAGTGAGTGAGTAGCTGGGTGGGGCTGAGCTGCCTGCTGGCTTTAAACCATGACAGCTGCCCTGTAAAGCAATGATACTATAAACCCAGACCACATTTTAGTCAGACTGACAATCTGAGAGCTGGAGACTTTGATACAGATAGGGGTTTCCTCTCTTTAAAAAAAATTAAAAAAAAGTTGTCTCTAAAGCTGTGGAACCAGAAAAATGAGCAGCTGAGACATGTTTGGAGGGCCAAGTGCTTAGTCTTTCAAGAACAGCTGGTGTAAAAGTAAAGTAAAAAGAAAGGAAGAAAATCAATTTTATGTACTTCACCAATCTGTAACCTAGAAAAATTAAATATTTGGACTGTCAAGTTCCTGTGGGACTACAGTACTTATTATATGTCTGCAAACCAAAGGAAACACTTGAACACAGTTTGTTTCTATCCCTTGTGTCATCTCAAATAACATAGGAGTCAGAACTACATCACATCTGTTTATCTCCTGGTTTTGGGGCTATGGGAAGGGAGGGGTTTTGCAATTTGGGAGCTGAGGAGGGTGGGATGCAATTACCTTGCAGAAAATCTGCAAACACCTCATCCAATGCTGCAATACACCACTTTTCTAAAGAGAGGCATGTTTCAGAGGCAGGAGGTCAGCTTTAAGACAAAGCAATGCTCAGCTTGCCACTATACAGCACTGAGTGCAAAAGTATGTGACATAGATAGACTACCAGAAATCTTAGCTGAGTAAAAAAGTATAGATAACTGTGAACTACTGTGTCATAAGTGGAAATTTTTAAACATTAGATGCAAAAAGAAAGTGAATACATAGAACCTGTGTATAACCTAAGTCTGAAGAGCTAACCTTACCATGGGAGAAAAAAAAAAAAAAAAGAAAAAAAGGCAAAGAGTCAGAAGATGGAGTAATGAGAAAATGGAATTCAAACTCAGTTTTTGATCCCTTTGAGTACTATCAAATGAAGTATACATTAGACCTTTCTGAGCTATGATTTAAGTAAGATATAATTAGCAGTTATATTTCTAGAGAAAACCTTAAAGGCTTTATTGTTATGGACAGATACATGCTATGGCAAAATAGGAATTATACCTACAAAGAGGGAATAGAATGGAACACTGAGTAAACTCTTTGAAATTATTCCTAGCAGACAACAAGCATACCAAGATGAAATGAGTATAAACCAAATAAAGAACTAATAGATAAAGGTGCTGTTGTGATTAGTAAAAGGTTTTGAGACTGTATAACAGCACAGGATATCTCAAAAACTAACTAAACATATTGAGTTACTATATTTTAGTTTGTTACATAGACACACACACATACATTCAAATGAACAAGAGTAACATGCTGGGTACAAACTTTACTTCAGTGAGGATGATTAATCGCTGTAATAAACTAGAAGGAAGCTGTGAATGCTCTCCTTTGATGCCTCAAATATGCAATAGGCAAACGACATCTCCCTGAAGAGTAATTAAACACTGGTCATCTTTTAATCTGTCAGTTAACTAAATTAAATGAGGTAAAGTATAATTGTCTGTGATTTGACTTGAGTTTCCAATAGAAATTAGACAGTTTTCCTGTCTTCTACCTTCTCCCCTCCCCGTTTAGAAATGTAGATTTGAGACAATCCAAAGTGTGTAATTCAAGCCATTATAAATTATTTCGATTTTTTAAACTCATTTATAGTTTTCCTTCTGTTCTTTATTAATTAATGGTTTTGATTTTGTTTGGGTTTTTTCATTTTTTAAATTAAAAAGTCCAAATACTTTAAAATATTTTAATTGAACATTTTATCTGCATAAAATAGGATGTCTGCAGCTATTTTCTAACTTTGAAAATGTATTTGGACTCCTTGAATTTTATTTTTCATCAAAAATTACTGTCTGTGGAATAGGATCACTGGAGGTCAGAGATGATAATTTTACAGTCCTCCAGCCTTATAAATGATCTGATTCTAAGCCATAAAGTTGAGAATTGAGCAGGAAACCTATTCATAAACACAGAGACCAAAGGCTTTTACAGACTATCAAGTTTGACCCTCCATAGCTGATGGAAAGACCTGTATACCAACATCACATTTATTTTGAAGAGCACGCGTGTCAATTTGATAGGAGCATGACTGTTTCTGATGAAAATCAGAATTAGAGAAGGAATATCACAACTGAGATAGGTGATCCAGGTGTTCTTAGTGCTGATAAGTACCACTAGTTAGGGGATTTGCTCTTTCAGGATGCAGAAGTGGAAAAGAAAAGCTATCAGAAGTGATTGAAGGAACTGACACCCAGGAAAAGAGGTCAAAAAATAGCATATTAGATGTCTTTCACTTAGACATGACTCTCCTGAATTACCTCTTAGTACCCAAATCTGATAAAAAAAATAAAGATAGAGGTTAAAGAAGCACTGTCTGAAGCTAATTAGAAAATAAGAAGGTAAGAGGAGAGGAAGATTGAAAAACTTATTGCAAGAAAACAATAAGTAGATTATAAACTCAGTTTTTATGCTTTGAAATTTCACACAAATTCTTGCTCTTAGAGACATATGTACTGATATGCAATTTTTATACTTTGAGCTTGTTTTATTCTTAGCATTCAACGATGACAAACACCATAAAACTACGCAGTGTTTTCATATCTAAAAACTGGTCAAAATTCTACAATGTTTATGACTGTCCACCCACTGTGGGGTAAGTTGCACCCACTAACAGGTGGGAATGGATGTAACTAACTTTTAATTTAATTACCATCCAATGGTAGCCCTTATCAGGTTTATAGAGGATCATCAAAATAGGGTCTGGAGCTACCGCATGAAGGCTCATGACCTCATCCTTTTCTTCCTTATCCCACAGTTCTTTCAAAGTTTCAAATACCTCACTTTAACATACACCTGCATTCTTGTGAAGCACCACTGTGATGGGAATGTTCCTGAGTGTCCCTATTTGTTCCAGCAAGGAAAAGACTTTAACGAGTTTTTTATACAACTGAGGCAAATGTAGTCAGAGATTATGAATTGTATGTTCTGCCTTGAGAGAGATGGAGTGGTTATAGGCTGAAAAATTTTATTTTTCCTATCTGAAGGATTGGTTTACATTCCTATCTCTGACCATTTTTTGGTATCAAGCTTCAAATTCAGGTTTATGAAGTCATACTTTTTGTATTTTTGGTCTCCCCATTATAAAAGTAAAGTTTCCTTCTTCATGTTTGTTATATTAAAGCTCTGAGGAGGACTCCTCACGTGAATGTTTATTTACTTAACTGTGAATTATAACTGTCACTGTAAACAGATATATTCATAAAGAGTATTTACTTTCTAGTCCTGCTGAATGGGACATAAAATATGACACTCATTAAAAACAGGAGCAAAACAGAGGATGTTTATGTATTTAAAGTGTAAAAGAGTACATCTGCTACTTCACAAATACCTAAATAATATTTGTCTTAATTCTGCCATGAACACCCATATCAGATCCTGAAACGACCTTAAAGCCCAACTTATTTTATCATTACTGATGTATTTATTCACCATTTATACACAGTTTAAATTTATGAAGTTCATACTTGAAATTATTACCTACAGTGGCTACTGAATGTTCAGTTCAGTGTCCAGGATAACAGCACTGCTGTATCAAGACAGACAATTCCTCACCCTGTTCTTGCTTGTATTTGAAAGTCATTTCTAATCTGTTACACGAAGGACCAAGAGATCATAGACTACTCCAACCGCATCATAAAATATTATCTTAAAAAAGATTAAACCACTCAATTGATTTGTTTAACCTCTTGACATTTTGCTACCATTAGTGAGAACTTACTCAACTAATTTTTTAAGATCTCCTAAGATCAAGCTAAATAAAAAAAGTAATTTCTTTTTCCTATCAAACATTTTAGAAACTATCACCAAACTGTTTGGAAAATAAGTATGTTAATAAGGCTTTTAATATCACTAGAGCTATTGATGCTTATAACAGATCCAGATGACAGATTGGGTTTTACAGCCACTTACTTTTTTCTTTAATTACTATTATTTTTACTAATCCCCACTTTCTTAAACTCAGTAAATTTCTTTTTTTTTTTTTTTAAATAAGAAAGACTGTTTGGAACACTACTGATAGGGAAAGAATCTACCTAGCAGAGGAATACAAATAAATATTCTTGAGCAATAAATTTTCTTGAGTTCTTGATCAGAACACAGGGAATGCAGTCCTGTGGCTTGTACTCAAACAAACCCTCACACTATGGCCATTTTGTCTGGAGAGTATGAAAAGGGAATGGCCATTAAACACTCACTGAACAAACCTGGTAAAAGAAAGAAAATGACAGCAGGATTTGAAGATATTAACACTTGTTATTTCCTTCTTTTCTTCACCTTGTAATTTTAGCTCACTACCTCTTTATACTTTCACCTTTTTTTGCCTATTGCCTTTGACTTATTAACTCCTTAAACATCAACTAATAGAACTTAAGAGCCAGAAGCACATACTGTAAGATTTCGAGGGTTTTCCTTGTTCCACTGCTTTACCAGAATGAATGTATTATCATTCATCCCTCAAAGACTGCATTTTCTCCTGCTTCTCTGTATGAGAAATGACAGCTTTGGGCTTATGATCATTGAAATGTCCCAAGCTGACAGCACAAGGCCACTTAGAACGAATGTCTCTCTAACTCTGCTCACAGTGTCAGGTTATAATCATGATTTCAGGGATACTCATCGCAGACAAATCTTTGGTATTTGGTATTAGGACATAAACACTCATGCTTCCATTTAAGCCTAGTCTAGTTATTTGGGATGCAATATTGAATATGAAATCTGTATCCATATTTAATATTTTTGGAAGGGGTAAAAATGGTTACTTGAGTTGTGCTAATTAAACCATTTAAAGTGGACAGATTGCAGTTGTCACATAAAGAATTCAAGGAGCTAGAGAATAGACACCAGGGAACAGTTGCCACAGAGATATAAGGCTTTCACTGGTTAGTTACTATCCAAATGAGTAGAAGGAAAAAATATGTGGAGCAAGTAGGGGCAAAAAAAAAAAAAAAAGCATAATACAAATAAAAGTAAAGAATGTAGTGTGTAATTTCTGTTTGGTTTCTGTTCTGATTTTGCAAGAGTCACAGTCAGAAATCACAGTTGGCTCTTCTGTCTCTTTTATGCCACTACTGTTCAGGTGTTTAAAAATTAAAGCTCCTTTCCTTTGTGAAATTTAAGCTCCCCCCCTCAGCTTCCCATTAGAATCCTGACAGTACTATAGTCTTTAAGACAGATGGACTTTAGAGAAAGTCTCCTAGCCACTTAAAG
This sequence comes from Pseudopipra pipra, assembly GCF_036250125.1. Lineage (NCBI taxonomy): Eukaryota > Metazoa > Chordata > Aves > Passeriformes > Pipridae > Pseudopipra > Pseudopipra pipra. The sequence goes on from NC_087550.1 coordinate 13,454,833, forward strand.
AATTTACACATCTTTATGCCATGCACCACCTAATTTCCTCAGCTTCTTATCTAACACTAAAACTGTTTTTTCCCAAGAGCATCGTGGGGATACATAATCTAGTTCTTTCCATTCCCAATGTGTCATAAGGCACATTAGGTCTTATTATCACTTACTATTATTGCTGTGGTGCCTCATATACTTTTACAAATTCGTTTTAAATTAAGAAAACAATATCTGTTAAGTCTGACTACCTTTCTCCTGTTCCATCTCAAAAAGACACGTATTTGTCTTTATGTGTGTTTTCTTAATGGGGAGTGCTAAGGCTGATGAGAAGGAAAAGCTGACTTCACATTAAAATTGAGTTAAAATCTGATAGCCCCCCTGGCACTTCAGAAAGAGGACTGCTTCTGCAGCCTTGTTCTCACACGAAAGTGCTGCCTTCCTCATACACAAATCCAGACCCTACCACATGCCTGTGGACAGCTTATTCTAAAACAGCAATTTAAATATAATGATCAGCAAGAGGCAGCCTCTTAATTGTCATTACAATGAGTGGAGCAGCCCGACTTAGAAAGAAATATTCAGTGTCAACAAACACAAAATAGTGCACACCATTACATTGAATCATATAATGCAACTTGTTTAATTGTACTCACTGTCAGGGAACAGCAAGAGCAGGGTGTCCCCTGAGGGAAGGATCTGATGGCAGCTGTGGTGGCAGTGCCCTCACTGACAGGGTACAGTCCCACAGCACCAGCAGAGCATGGCAGGGGCTGCCATGGGACCAGTAACTATCAGGCAAAGGCAAAGTGACAAGCCAGACCCTGGGGAAGTCCAGGAAACACAGACATTTCAGGAACGGGGCAGGAAGCCCAGTTACACCATAGCCAGGGCAGGAATACGAGTAGGGAGGAAGTGATTGTTTCACAGAGACAACCAGTGAAATTGCCTGGCAGCACCTGAACACCAAATGCTTTCTTATGCAGTGAGCAGTTCAACTGCAGAAAACATTGTCACCACATTTAATGGAGGCCAAAGGAATATGCATGTTCAGACCAGATTTAGGCGGATTCATACATTTTAAGTCTACCAGTAGCAGTTGGATCACCTGTTCCTTAATTCCCAAATTGCTGAATTGCAATACTGAAGATCCCTCTATCTACTTTTTTCTGAAAATATTTATTGGTCACTGTTAGGAGCATATTGCCCTGGTTTGGTCCTTCATTTTCTTACAACAGCTTTTGCATGCTTTCAACAGAAATTATTATTGTGTAAACATAATGTCAAGGATATGAAAGACCTCATTACAAAATGAAGACATAGAGAAGGAATATGTGAAGACAATTAAGTGAAGAAAGAAGAAGATGTAAAAGAAAAATCAATTTTAAAACTATCTACCAAATCCTCGAAAACTTTTTAAGAAACCTAGACAAGTAATCTTTGTGTGAGAGGATTAAGGAGGACTTATGCTAAAAATTGATGAGGATAAACTAAAAAGATGGTGAGAGCATTTCCAGGACAGCCTGGATAGACTAAAACCTAGGGTTAAACTTAAATACTCATAGAAAAGCCTCAAACTTATCTAATTAGCTGTGACCTTCACTAAATAGGAAACAAAGTTGGTAAAAAAAGTCTACAGGAAGCTTCGTGGCCAAGGCAAAATATCAGGCAGAATCTGACTGCAGAATGTGAAAGAAAGGACCAAGCATCTGCAATAATGCCTTGAAAACAAAAACACATCAACCTTAATTGTCACAGTGCCACAGAAGGAAGATGAGCCAAAATGTATTAAGCAGCTCAGCAGAACATTAGTGTCACTTCCAGGAAATATTCATGGGAGATTTATATTACAATAAAGGAAATCTAAGAGAAAAAGAGAGGGTAAGAAAAGAATGTACAAGTGTCAGAGAAGAAACATTATATATTGAACAAATACAATGCTTTGAAGAGTCCTAGGAAGGTGCATTGAAATGCAAAATTGTAATCATTATTAACCTGTATCATCCTGAAAAATCTTGCTATTCTTGCAGAAAATGCATGGAGGATAACGTCTGGCTGTGGAACACAAATGAAGTAAATGACTGTGGTGGGTTAACCTCAGCTAGCAGATAAATGTCCACTCAGGCAGTCACTCACATTACTCCTCAGTGGCATGTGGGGAGAAAATAGGAAGACCAAGAACAGCACAGATGGAGACAGTGAGATCACTTACGAATTACCATTGCAGACTTGACTAGTGGAAAATCAACTTATTGCCAATAAAAATAATTATTCCATTACAGATTTGGGTAGTGAGGAACTACAATCCCCTTGCCACCTGCACCCAATACAACAGGCAAGAATGTCTGTGTTAAACCAGCGTATTTTGTCCACTCTCAAGCCAAAACCAATGTATTATTTACTGATAATAAAAAGCAAAATATACAACTGTTCTTACTTGTTGATTACACTGCAAAAGCAAGACTTGAAGGAAAAATTTTGTAAAGTCTTGGACTAGGAGTCAGAAATGTAAAGACCTAGATACTGAAGGCTCAAAATAAACTTTCTTCCTGTTTTTGCACTTTTAGAAGGCACAAAGGGCAACTATAAGGAGACAGAACTAAAGTTCTGAACATTGAATCACAGAATGAATGATAGAATGGCCTGAGTTTGTAGGGACATTAAAGACCATCTCATTCTAATCCCCCTGCCGTGGACAGGGACACCTTCCACTAGACCAGGTTGCTCAGAGCTCCATCCAACCTGGCCTTGAACACTTCCAGGGATGGGACATCCACAGCTTCTCTGGGCAGCCTGTTTCTGTTCCTCACCTATATTTGGACTACAGAAACATATTCAACAGTACCAGTTCTTCAGACAAACTTGCATGTATTTTACCAAACATCTGAGAAACCCAAAAAATATTAAATGAATAGACCAGGTAATAAAACTAGACAAATATAAAATAATGCAGGGACACATCCATTGCTAAATTTCTACTATGGAAACAATGGATAAAATGGTTTGGAAATGGTCAGAGAATAGAAGCATAAGTAGTCCTTACCACTCCAAACACTGTAACAGTGAATCATTGCAGAGTAGTCGAGTTAGGAAGGCAGTTCTTTAGATCACCTGGCACAGCACCGTGTTTAAGCACAGCCACCTAGAGGTGTGTTTTCTCAGACCATATACAGATGGCTTTTGAATGCCTACAAGGATGGAGACTCCACAACTGCTCTGGAAAACCTTAAAGATAAAGAGAAAGCAAAATAGAAATTTAGGAGTCAGAGATTAGATAGAACGATAGCTAAAACATTTGAAGGATTAATTTACTACTTTTAAAACCCCTGTATTTATTACTTCTAAAAACCTGTATTTTACTACTTTTAAAAACCTGTATTTACTACTTTTAAAAACCTATATATTCATAATTCTATGAAACCTTTTGTTTTATAGAATTCAAGAAGAAATAAGAAAATAGAGACTTAAAATATTAGGATTAAGTTTTTAATTAATCCGTTAAAAATATCATATTATCTTTAAAATGTTTTCATGTCTAGCTATATGGAGATAACACAAGACCTTTAATTTAGCTATTACCTCTTCAACTGCAGTTCAGATGAATCTCGCTGATTGTAAGACACTTTTACGTAGCAAAAAAATCTTTCTATTAAAAAAATCAAAATGATTTATGGAGATTTGATATATTTTTAGATCAGAAAGGAGACAAAATCAACAGACTTCAAAGCTAGAGTTTTTAATCTTTTATTTTTAAAGCATTGTCACTGAATTAAGAGGTGATTATAATTAGAAGGCAGGTTTATAATTAAATGGGCAAAATGCTGAAAGTATCTGTTGATATAAAAGTGAGCAAGATGCTGATGGGAAAGAACAAAATGTGTTTCCCTAAAACTGTTGATCTTCTTCAGTTTATTTTTGTCTCCTACAGACACATATTCCACCTAAGTTAAAGTGAAAGTTATTATTTTCCTATCTTTATGAGATTCCTTTGGGAATTTCCCAGGGAAAGTTATGGGTGCTCCACTAATAGCATCAAACACACCATTTTTATGTGTTCTCTATTACATGACACAGTTCTTGTCACAGAGCTGTGGGGGAAATAATGGAATATTGGTGAAGAGTGCTGTAAACATGCTTGAGTGACTTACAGCTGGGGTGCAGAGAAACACATAGATCATACTAATTGTTGTTTGGCCTTGTGTGTAGGACAAGCAGAACATCTCTCTTTAAATAATAGAGGCCCGTGATAGACTTGGAGGCACCCTATCAAACATGCTTGAGCTTTGTGCCCTGCTGTGGGAGAGATCAAAGCACAGTGGTAAATTACACTTGCATGAGTGTGATACACAGGTGTACACAGCAGGTTCAGTCATCCTCTAGAATGGACCAAGCTCTGGGGTGCCTGCTGGAGTGTACACACACTTGTGTGTCACAGCCCAAGAACTGCTTCAGGGATCCCCTGGCCAGCGAGGTAAGGAAAATAAATTTATTTTTAGCATTTTATCTGTGGTTTTGTTGTTGTGCCTGCACCCTGCCTGTGCTGGCTCACACACAGACTTTAGCTTTTATATACAAAATCACAGTATCATTAAGGCTGGAAAAACTTGCAAAATCATAGAGTTCAACCTTTGACCAAACACCACCCTGTCACCCAGCCCGGAGCACTGAGTCCCACATCCAGTCATTTTTTGAACACCTGCAGGGATGGTGACTCCACCACCTCCCTGGGAAGCCCATTCCAATGTTTAACAACCCTTTCCTTGAAGAAATTCTTCCTGATGTCCAACCTGAATCTCCCCTGGAACAGCTTGAGGCTCTGTTTTCCTGTCCTGTCACTAATTGCCTGGGACAACAGGCTGACCCCTTCCTGGCTACACCTTCCTTTCAGGTGGTTGTAGAGAGCGATAAGGTCTCCCCTGAGCCTCATTTTCTTCAGGCTGAACAACCCCGACTCCCTCAGCTACTCCTCACAGGACTTACACTCCAGACCCTTCCCCAGCTCTGTTGCCCTTCTCTGGAGTCAATCCAGCACCTCAATGTCTTTCTTGTAGTAAAGGGCCCAGAACTGGACACAGGATTCGAGGTGCAGCCTCACCAGTATCAAGTGAGGGACAATCACTTGCCTAGTCAAACACCACCAGCCAACATCCCACACAAAGTTTTCTGTTTACACTGGTAATTCCTATTTGCATAAAATATTCTGGAAATTTATAGTGCTTATATACCACAGAGAATAAACACACTTTAATTACAGAGACATGCATTTAGAAATTTTCAGTTCTTACATTAAGGGAACACTAATTTTACTTAACCAGAGTCCTCCTTACTAAGTCATAAATTGCCAGTAAAAGTATTTCAGTTTTAGTAGGAAGGTATCAATGTCTTCTCAATTTATTAAAAATGCCTTAGGGTCTCAGTGGATTAAACCATACTATATGCAGAAAAAAGATAATAATTCTTTCCATTAGCACCAAATCAACACTGCAGATTTGTGTTCCAAAAAGATGATGAGAAACTTGCAAAGACTGCAGAAATGTGAAAAAGCTTAAATCTCTAAGGAGTTAAAAATTGAGTTTAGTGAAAGTAAATGGATTCCCTCCCTTGAAATAAATTACATTAAATGCAACTAGCATGTGTGATTTATGAAATCCTATCTTTTAGACATACCTGCATGCACACAAAGAAACCATCAACTAGCGCAGGATCATGAGCGAGAAAATGGCCTCTTGATGCAATGATTGGCCCAGAAAAGTGATCCTTTTCACAACAGAGCGCAAAAGTGCATCTTTTCTCAGTGTAGAAAGATGGAAAAACTGGCAGATGGGAAAGCTCATCTTGAATCTAACCTGCATATTGCCAAGATCATCTTTATTTCTGTATAAGGAGCAGTAAACAGTGTATTTGAACTTCTGAGTTCCTTGGGGCAAAGAAAACTTTTGGTTTGTCGTGTGCAAGTACAACAACCTTGAGAATTCCTCCACCCTGGGAGGTGTCCCACTCAGAGGAAGGTCACAGCCCTCTGTGGTGCAGGAGAACTCAAAGGGTCTCACTTTGGACCTCCGTTTATAGGGTCACAAGAGAGTTGGCTTTAGCTGTAGTAATTTTCCATCCTGGACTCAATTTGTGTTGGTATCTTTCTTTGAAGGTTTGATAAAAAACCCCTCCACTTGTGTTGTCCTTCAGGAAAGAAAACTGTTTCCAAAAGTTTCCAAGGCTGTTGGTTAAAAAACAGGTGCTTATTAGATAGCACTAAGTCCTGGGAGCAGACGGTGCTTCTGATAAACTCGAGAAGAGCTGAGCCCACCTCTGTCCATCAAGGCTGAGGCCCAACGAGCATTTCTGAGATTACAGTGTGGCCCAAAGAGGTGGATGGGGGAGGAGGATGCATCGCCACACTGTTGCCACCAAAGTATGTGGGAGGGAGTTTATACCTCTCAAATGAACTCATTGCAGAGGGCAAAGTTTTGACAAACCAGCGACTGGCCCAGACCGGAGAAGGCTCCTGGTTGCTCTAAAGGGCAGGGGAAGATGATGTGAGGACTATGTGTGGCAAGTGGGCATGGGGTTGGGACCCAGTCTATAGGGAGAGTTCAAGATAAGAACAAGAAAGTAGAGGTACAAATTTGGATTTGGCTGTGCTATTGGAGAAAGGCACACAGGGCAATTGAGAAATTGCTTTAGGAACAAATTCAGAGTCTTGCTTTTGAGTATTTCCTGGTACCCTGTATTACATAGGGCTGCTTCTGATCATAAAATTGTAGAATGGTTTGGGTTGGAAGGGATTTTAGAGAATCGTTTAGTTCCAAACCCCCTGCCATAACCAGGGACACCTTCCGTTTCACCAAGTTGCTCAGAGCCACATCCAGCCTGTCCTTGAACACTTCCAGAGATTCAGAGCATCCACAACTTCTCTGGGCAACCTATTCCAGTGTCTCCCAACCCTCAGAGTAAACAGAGTAATTTAGGCTGTAAAGGACCTCTAGAATTATGTGGTCCAAAACCTTGCTCAGAGCAGGGCCAACTTAGAGCAGGGGCAGCTTGATCACCAGCAAATGAAAGAGGTATTAAAGATATTGTAGTGCAGCAATACATGCCCCTTCCTTGTGATTTGCTTTATAACATAGTTCACTTATTCCTTCTGTAAGAACATTTATCTTTTACCGTTTTCTGTAAGACTAAAGGGATGTAGTAAGAATATTTAAATAAAGACAAATGTCTGAAAAATACTACAAATAGTCCATCACCTATTACATAATTATTGTGACAGAGTGCTTAGCAAGCAGTGGATATCTATATAAATTATGCAGATCTACTAAGGATAAAGTAGAGCTGATTCTTTATTCTTGGAACAGTTAACAGAAAAAAAAAGGCAATAAAGCATACTGAGAAATAGTAGCAAAGAAAAAACAGGCAGCCATTACTTAAAAGACCAGTAAGTGCTCTAGACTAAGCAATTTTCTGAGTTAAAAATATTGACAAGCTTCTTAAATATATGTATACTCAGTTGATATATTTAAAGTATCTTAACTATCTCAACATTTTTGCTTGTTCTTCATAAGTGTCTGCTAGTTGTTATCTATCAAATGTGTTAAAAATGAGGATCTTGATTTTAAGCATGGAAGCCCAGAAATATTTTCCAACTCTCCAGAGAGCTGAAGCAGCTGAAAGTTAAAGGCATTGGAAATAGTCAACATATGTAACAACAGTATGCTCATCATTCTTTGTAAAGGATGAGATTTTGATTGAAATTCAAGCTGGTGAAACTCTTAAGAGAACTATAAGGGAGAAAGGCTGGCTCTAAAAAATTATCTTCCTGAAGTTTTTGAAAATGCCATGAAAGGAAATAAGATTGTAGAAACTGAAATAAGATTGTAGAAATCACAATGTGCACTCACTGGAATAAACATACTTATAATATTTGTTATTTTTTCCTGATCTCAACTATTACTTCCCACAGCCTCATAAACGGGAAATATAAAATGTCCTCAAGGAACTCTTGATGGTCCAGATTGGCAAATATTGCATGTTGAGCAATACCAGTAGGTCAGGAGCCATGTCACCTGCAGCTACAGTCATCCTGAAAAAAAAAAAAGGGATCTAATTTCAGTCCAACCTTTATTTTAGATCAAGTCTACCTTCTTCACCAAAACAACTGCATCTGTTCAGGAAGAACAGAGATATCTCACGTATGTCTTATGAGGACAGATTTATTTTTTTTTTTAAGCTATATTCACATACTACAAAGCCTCTTTAGAAATTAGAATGGCTCCAAGTCCTTCCAGCAACAAATCAAAGTTTAAAACGCATCTTTCTGTCTTGTATTACTGGAGTAAGAACCAGAGAGTTCAAAAGCCATGGGTACTTAATATTCACATTTAGAGATAAACCTCCAACAAAATGTCTTTTTCTGATGTTGCAGTAGCACAGAGTAAGGGATAAGTTCTGATTTCTTCATCATTATTATTAGATATTTAAGCTTGTGTTTCAGACAATTAAAAGTTATGTTCTCAGTAGAGGACAAACAGGACACATCTGGAGTTCACAGTGAATGATCTCGACATTGCCTATTAACAAGCAGCCTCATGGACAATGAAGATACCATATTTTATGTACTTTTTCAGACATGATTTCAAATGAAATCAAGTCTAGCAGTCACGCACCTGTGATAAGATGCATTTCTATTAGAAGACTGAGATAATGAGTTCTCATCATCTATGAAAAGTCCCATTATCTGCTGACTAAACAGCACATTACCAGTGAAATAAAAAATTATAAAAATGAACTCAATTTAGACTGAAAAGGTTATCATCAAGTGTATTGCCAAATGGGAAGTCCTTTTAAAAAGTTTATAAAAGGAAACAAATTCTTTTGTGAAAGATTATAGGGATCTAGCGCAATAAACTCTAAAAGCTCCAAACAAGGTGTCAAAATATTTCATATTAATGGAAATTACCATATGCAAACTGGACATCGGAGGGACCATTGAAAGTGGTTATGTTCCTAAGCAACATGTTAAATCTCATTATGTTAATGGAAAATATGATTTGTTCAATTTCACTGCTCTGTTAGTTCACTGTTCCCAGAATACTGTTCCTCCTTACAATAGGATTGCCATTGCAAGGAGTCTAGGAATAAAAAACAAGGCATTCCTTTGAGTAGGAAAAATACTCCATTATCTCCATCCATTCTACAACCTTACTAATAAGGCTTATGTAGTAATAATTTCCTTTAGAGTCCAAGAAAAAGGGAACTTTCTAATTTCTGAAATGTTGCAATTAAAACCGCAAAGCTACAATGTGAGAGGACCTGGAAGGGGTAAACTCCTTCATCTGTATAACTGGAAATACTGTAGCAATGACAAAAAAAATGGGGAAGTTAATATTGATTCTGCAAATCTGTTAATCTCCCAGGTTTTCTGAGATGTTTTACTTTCAAAAATCATACCACAGATGAGTGAAATTAGCTTTGTTTTTAATACCTTGTATGCTGTTATTTCAAGCACATTTTATTGATAAACAGTGTTTATCTTGGTATGACAACATGCACTACAAAGAGTCACAGAACACAAAGCCATGTCTGATGTACCTGTGGAAGCTCTTCTTGTTCCATTCAGATTCAAATCTAGATGGTTCTTGGTTTTCCTAATCCCAATCCTGCATGCTCAGACAGTATCTTTCTTTTCCTCCTGGATCTACATTTTTTGGATACAATTGAGAAATTTATGCTAATTATGTGCACATATTAAGAAGGTTCGAGTAACATTTTACTCTGACTGGTAACAGATTTGGGTTGGGTTTTTTGGGGGGGATTTGGCTGGGGGTTTTGGGGATTTTATATTTCTTGGGTTAATGTTTTTGTTGGTTTTGTTTTCAGTTGGAAACTGTTCTTACATATATCATATGTATGATTTTAAATATATAATGACTGGATAAAATTCCTGCCTGACCATCTGTTTACAAAAATATAAAGAACTGCATAAAATTTCCCAATGAGCCTTAAATGGCAGGAGTGCTGCTCATTATAAAAGGTGGGTGAAAATAAAGCATCCACTCTCTGTTGGACAGAACAGAAAAAAATCACAACTATTGGTTAGATGTCAAAAGTGCTTGCAGAACATACAACAGGACATTATGTTGGTCCTGAGAATTGATCCTTACCAAGGCAAGATATGCAGAGATTTGAGCTTTGGTAAGAGAGTTACTTGTTCATAGCCATTAGTGATAGTTTTGTTATGGGTAGGAGAGATACATGTAACACGGAGAACAGATAAAAATACTTCAGGTGGCAAAATTATTTCCCATAGCTCCTTTTCTCCTCATACAAATGAACTTCTGCAAAATTTTATGCTATGGTTAGCCTGTGAATTGGATTTGCTCAGGAATGTCACAGGCTTTCTTCCATGTGAGTACATGTTAGATTCCAGTATGGAGATTGTAGAAGAGTTGGATATCATTACCTCTGATACAATTACTTTCTTGTTTTGTCAGGTAATCTTAGTCTTGTAGGACTTGTAACTTCACTCTTTTTTTGATATTCCTTGTTGTTGACAGTTTCCTTGAATCTGTCGAGTTTTCATAAGTCTATTAATGGCATTCCTATTGATAAAACAGCTGAAAATTCAAATACATTGTTTTGTGCTTGAGATAAAAGAAAACTAAAATGATAGAGCAGCAAACTCTTGTGGAAATTATTGCTTTGCACAAAGAAAATGCACTAGTCATCAACTATGGAGCTGTAAATTGGTGTTTCACCCTGGAAAAACTGCTGCTCCTACTCCATTCCTGAACAGGCATCCTCCACAGCGACAGCCTGTAGCCTTGCTCCTGTGTAAGTCATGGTTGCCCCAACTCCCAGAAAGTTCATGAGTCATTAGGAGTGCAAAAGGCAACACTTCCAGCACCCCTGAAGGAAGATATTTTATATAAGGGTCTCGTGGCTGTCTCCCATTATGTAATGGGAGATTCTGATTTGAAAGAAAAGGACATCTCAGACTAATCCATATGGTCAGGCAAGAGTTGCTGTTGAGTTTTGAACTTGGGGGATCCAAGAGAGGCAATCTGAGGGAGAGGAAAGCCCCTGGTTAGACAGCTGTTCCTCTCAGCTCCTACAGTTGCTTCAAGCACTGTTTTTGACCTGGGAGTCACTGTTTCAAACAAGATGAAGTTACCACAGTACAAGACAGCCTGAAGTCAATGGGGTCAGCAGTGACTGTCTCACAGTCACATATTTGTGCAAGACAGCTGTTTCTGTTTCTCTCCAAGTTTTTGAAGCTGTCCAAGATCTATATTTTGCTTACAAAACAGCAGGATAGTGCATCAACTCACACTTGTAATTTAAACAGTCCTCACCTATAAAATAAGGAATACGGGATCCAATATGACCTCTCTCACACACAAAAAGATCTTTGTCAGGAAAATATTAGTTCCATGATTAAGTAAAAAGGACAGCATGTGTACTAAGCAGCATATCTAAAATCTTACCTCAGATTTTCTCATTTTGCCTAAATAAGAATTACAGAACTGGAACTTCTTACTAACATGTTTCTACTCATCATTCATCTATCCTAGACATGAAATAATTCATATTTAGTTATTAACATATGTGTAAAAATAATTTATAAACACGAAGTGTCATAAACTGAGTATGTTATGCTAACACTTCATAAAGATTTTGGTCTTCACAGCTAGCAGAGGAAAACCATTATGAACTACAGCTAGAACACCTAATTTTAAATGCATCTTCATTTCTACACACATTTCATGTAAGATATGGCCAAACATCTACCATACTAGATCTAAATATTCAGCAAATTGTTACCTTCCAATTATTTTGCCCCATCTTCAGATACTATTTAAAACCATTCTGAGAAGATAGAACAAAACAAAGTAGGTCCTGCCTGACTAACCTGACCTCCTATTATGACAAGGTGACCACTTTAGTGGATGACAAAAAGGTTGTGGATGTTGTCTTACCTGGACCGTAGTAAAGCCCTTTTTCCACAACATTCTCTGGAGAAACTGCTCATGGCTTGGACGAGTCTGCTCTTCTCTGGGTAAAAAACTCTGGCTGGAAGGCTGGGCCCAGAGAGTGGTGGTGAGTGGAGCTGAATCCAGTTGGTGTTCGGTCACAAGTGGTGTTCCCAGGGTCTGTATTGAGCCCAGCCCTGTTTAATATGTTCACTGATGACATGGATGAGAGGACTGAATGCATCCCTGGTCATTTTGCTGGTGACACCAAGTTTGGCTGGAGTGTCGATCTGCTGCAGGGCAGGAAGGCTCTGCAGAGGGATCTGGACAGGCTGGATCCATGGGCTGAGGACAACTGTGTGAGATTCAACAAGGCCAAGTGCTGAGTCCTGCACTGGGGTCACAACAACCCTCTGCAGTGCTACAGGCTGGGGACAGAGTGACTGGAAAGCTGCCCAGTGCAAAAGGACCTGGGGGTGCTGGTCAACAACAGCTGAACATGAGCCAGTGTGTGCCCAGGTGGGCAAGCAGGCCAATGGCATCCTGGCCTGTATCAGCAATAGTGTGACCAGCAGGACCAGGGCAATGACTGTCCCCGTGTACTGGCATTGGTGAGGCTGCACCTCAAATCCTGTGTCCAGTTCTGGGCCCCTCACTGCAAGAAAGACACTGAGGTGCTGGAGCGTGTCCAGAGAAGGGCAACAGAGCTGGGGAAGGGTCTGGAGCACAAGTCTGATGAGGAGCAGGTAAGGGAGCTGGCAGGACTCAACCTGGAGAAAAGGAGGTTCAGAGACGACCTTATCACTCTCTACAATCACCTGAAAGGAGGGTGTAGCAAGGTGGGGGTCGGCTCTTCTCCCAGACAGCAAGTGACAGGACAAGAGGAAATGACCTCAAGGTGCACCACGGAAGGTTTAGATTGGATACTAGTGAAAATTCCTTCACTGAAATAGTGGTCAGGCATTAGGTGACCAGGGAAATGATGGAATCACCAACCCTGTAAGTATTCAAACATTTTCTAGATGTTGAACTTGGGGACATGGTTTAGGTGAACGTGACAGTGCTGGGTTAATGGTTGGACTCAATCTTAAAAGTCTTTTCCAGCCTTAATGACTCTTTGATTCTATGATAATTTAATACCTTGGTCTCCTGATGTGTTATGGACTGTTGTGGCAATTGTTAGTCATCATCAACAAGTCTAATTTTTAAGATGATAAAGCCAAATAAAGCATCATTAGGTCTCTAGGTATTATAACTTGCAAGTATCAAAGATTAAATAAATCTGTTTGATTCGAAGCCTGGTCTCAGCTGGTTAGTCTTTTAAGAACCTACAGTAAAAATACATAATATGAAAAACTTTAAAGAAAATATATGAGACTACCAGAGGAAAAAAGTGGGAATGTTACTTATTATATCTGAAGGTGCACTATTTTTATGCCCTGTAAATTAGAACGTGAGTCACGTTCATTATCTAGGGAAGAAATCTATAGCAACTTCAGATGTAAAGGCTTGTTCAGTTTACTGGTGAGAAAGTGGGCATTATTTATTCTATTGTGGTGTTTTCATCACTAACAGAGCACGGTAATTGCAAGGAAAAGGAGAGTTGTTGGGATGTTTTATTTTTTTTGTTTTTCTATCTGCATGCTAATCAGACCATTGCAGAACTAAAATTCCTGATTTCATTAGACATTATCTGATCTGTTTTCATCCCAAACCAGGATGTGACATGCTTTTAGTATCAAATGAAGGGCAAACACTGCAGAAAAAAAGGACTGTACCTTCAAGCTAGAACTGTTTATAGACAATCCCAGTCCATTATCCTCTCTTTTAGCTGATAGAAAATTCTCTTGTAATTATTCAGGTAAAATTTCTTGCAGATTAGACTAAAGAGAGATCCTTATTAAAAGATTAAGGGAAAAGTTAACTTGTTTCAGAGCAACACATAACTATAAAATTCAGCTTATCTAAACAACAGAAAAAATGTTTGCTGAAAAACTTGCTTTTTTTCATAACATTTTTATTAACATTTTAGTTTAATGTCTCTTTAAAACCTATATATAAACTAAGGTATCCAGGGCAACTAATGAAATGCAGAGTTCATCATACCTTTTTAAGCAATATAAAAAGCCCCATTTTAAAAAGAAAAAACGTTACATAACAAATTACTTTTTAAAATAGTAGTACCATGAATCCTTTCCAAACTTAATTTATGCTTCCTTTTCAAAATATTATTACAGATCCTTAAATCCACCACCACATAGCTTTCTTCACTGTATTTTCTGGGATTAAGGAAAAACAAAATTGGAGACAGAAAGATTGAGTCAAACCCAGAAGACCTGCCGTGCAAACTCCAGCACCTCCTGGCAGATCATCAGTGAAGTTCTAGGCAGACTTCACCTTAAGCCACCCCAGGAACCTGCAGGAGCAATGAACTGGCATCTTCCAGAGGGACTACAACTGAAGGGGAATGAAGTCTCTGTTTTGACAGTAGATTTCACTGATATTTACTGACAAGAGAAAGCAATCTGTTTAGCCCCCTGTCCTTCTAAGTCCTAAGCCCTTGCTCTAGGTCCAGTTCAAGACACAAGTCTTGTGGATCATGGTCTCCCTTCTCATCTAGCACCATATCAGTTCTCCATTCCCAGCCCCACAGATGAAAATATTAAAACGCTATCCCAAAGTATTGACTGAGAGAAGAAAAAAGACATATGAAAGTCAGATCTAGATTAAACTGCAAAAAACAGACCAAAGTTAAATCAACACAAATTCTTACTGCTGATTGTGGCTCATAAATAGTATAAAATTGTAGTATTTTTGGCTTGCTTAATATTCCTAGATGAAATAAACACGCATACATGCATATTTCTGTATTTTATAGGTAAATATACACCAAACCACAGCAGAGCTGCTTCCTTCACAAGTCTTGGAGCAAATAACTCTCACTTCATGTGCACTGCAGGCAACCAGCTTCATTGTAAAAACCCATACAAAACCAGGTTTAAAGAAGTTATTACACACTTTTTGCTTGCTGGAGATAGATTCTCAGTTAGGAAAGGCTGTCCATAACTTTTTTAGTCAGCTAGATTTCATGTAACAGAGAATTATGAACTAATTATATTTATTTACTGCCTTTATTCTAGAAAATAAAAATCTTCTATTAAAAATCTAATTTATAAAGTGAAATTCTGACATTTAGCTATAGCAAATAATTGCCAAGCCAATTATTGATGAAATGTGTTCTCTCAGCTAATAAAATAGAACAATCACAATCCCTTGTTTACAAACACCTCCTTCTCTGACAGTATTCTGATAGAGGTTTTGAGTTCAAACATTTTCTGAACATCAGTACCAAATTATCTATGAAAAATTCACTCAAATGTTTAAAGGCTATATGAAGTATTCTGGACTTATAGAACAATTGCTAATAGATGAGAAAATTAATATTTGTTTTGAATTATCATTAATCTCGTATATTTCAAAGAAATTAGATGGTAAAAAATTCTCTTTTATTAGGTTTTTTTTGTTTCAATTTTTAAGACCCTCAATCATCACAGCTATTAGAACATAATAAAATGCTTAGTCTGTGAAAAGACCACTACAGTAATCATCAATCGTTAAAATGCTATCGTTTGACCAGTAGTTCAATAGCAATACTGATTTTAAGGAGTAATTCAGATTTCACTAAGCTCTGTCGTGAAGTATTTCATAAAAGTCTACCTTCAACTTTCCCTTCCCTTACAAATGGTTGAAGTTTGCTTTTAAAAAGCTGGAAATTACTTTAAGACTTTAGAGGGTTTTGTGCTACTTTTCAGTGAACAAGTATAAAGAACTCTGCTACAAAATCACACTAGTTTTACATCTGCGTAAGTGTTAAGGGAAATCAGGGTTAAGCTTTGTGGGGTTTTTTATAAGTGATTCTGTTATATTTCATTTTCTGATTGACAGTATTGAGAAAAAGGGAACAAGAAAGGAGAGATTTTTTAAAAGTTATTTGCATTATATGGAGAATAATGCTGACTTTTTTCTTGAGGAAGGGTGTGAGTGTACAATACTAGTTTTTAAGGAAAGAGGGGTTAAGCTTAGGAGAATAATTTCTTTTGTACAAAACTATTCTCTTACCTGATTGCACTATTCTTCTATGCTATCAAGTCTGAATTGCATTTTTCACAAGGTTATGCCTTAATAAATAAATAAAACATACCCCAAGTCATAGCCTGCAATTATGCTCTGAAACAATAACACCAACTCCCGATATTCTTTTTTCTCTGTGTAACAAAATAATTCATGATATAAGACACTTGGAAAACTTGCCATCTTGTCACGTCACAGGAATGTAGTGATCCCTCAATACTGTGTGCAGATTAGAGAACTTTTTGCAAAGTTACATTGGTCATGTAATTTCCACTGTCATGAATGATAGCTTTTGCTGACTTAGGGTGATCCCAGGCTATGATGAACATAAAGGCCAAAGGCAGGTCTAGAAAAGCATTTGTCTTTTATTTGTATTACATTAATTTTGCCAGACTAGTTCAAACACTGAAATTGCCATGATTAATCTCTTTATTCAATGTCCTGAAGTCACTCATGCAATTCAAACTCTTTGCTAACCAACATAAAACCCTTGCGTGATGACTAACAGAAGGTCTATCTACCCGACCAAAAGTGAGCAGCAAGGAAGAAAACTACTTAGTTTATCCCTGAGAAGAGGCAACCAAGTGGTTTTTGACATTGCTTCCTGCTCCCCAGGAAGGGCTGTGCAATGTGGCTCCTGGAAAAAGCTTGCTTTTGCAATCAATACCACAAGAACCACTTGTGTGAATATTGTTATCATCTAATATGCCAAAGAAGAAGAGGAAAAGCAGGAAGAAAAAGAACCATCAAGTTCCTTATTACTCTACCATCCTTTCTCACTAGTCTGCATCCTCACATCTCTTAATTTAGCAAGCTGACTTGGCATCCTTTCTTCTCCAGTCATTTAACAGGTAGATATTTTAACATTGTGTCTTAACTACTTTACTCCTTTTTACTTCTTACTACAGAATTCTTCCTGAGTTTTCACCCCCTTGTCCAACTTTTTCCCTCAGGATTTACCAGAATCTTTTCTACCTTTGCTGCTGTCTATACCTCTGCCTACTGAAGGCTGGCTGTCCCCTCATCTGTACCTCATTTGTACCTGCTTCAAACTTCCCTATTATAGGAGGACCATGCTTACCATGTACACACACAGCACAAGTTTAGCTTATCACCTTATGCAGACCAACCAAAGGAGTATCCTCCCTTCTTCCTTCCTGAGAAATGAAC
The DNA here is from genome assembly GCF_036250125.1 of Pseudopipra pipra. Taxonomy (NCBI): domain Eukaryota; kingdom Metazoa; phylum Chordata; class Aves; order Passeriformes; family Pipridae; genus Pseudopipra; species Pseudopipra pipra. The sequence continues at coordinate 13,472,082 of NC_087550.1, forward strand.
ACCTTTCCTCACATACTCTCAACTAACTTTGCTTTCATCAAGAAAGGGGAAAGGGGAAAAAGATATTAGACAAGATACACAGAAACTGAAGGAAAAGCAAAATCAAACAAGCAAAATCATGCAATACGTGAGGCTAGGGACTGCTAGTGTGCTCTCAACCTAACAGCATTCTCACTGCTCTGGTTTCTGTGCTGGCAGAACAGTCTCCATTGATTTGTATTACTGTCTATTTAATATAATGATCTACTTAATCCCATTGGTGGTGAAATCATTCTATACATTTATCTTCTACCTTTTTTCCTTTCCCTGCACAGGTTTTGTTTTGTTTTGTTTTGTTTGTTTTTCCCCAAGGAGGAGGTGTCACGGTTTAAACCCAGCCAGCAACCAAGCACCACAAAGCTGCTTGCTCACTACCCCACCATTGATCATTGAGAGAACTGGAAGGGTAAAAGCAAGAAAACTCATAGGTTGGGATAAAGACAGTTTTATAAAAAAGGAAAAAGCCACATTCATGAGCAAATCAAAACAAGGAATTAATTCACTCCTTCCCATGGGCAGGCAGGTGTTCAGCCATCCCCAGAAGAGCAGGGCTCCATAACATGTAATGGTGACTTTGGAAGGCAAATGCCATCAGTCCAAATGTCCCATCTTTCCTCCTTCTTCCCCCAGCTTTTTATACTGAGCATGATGTCGTATGGTGTGGAATACCCCTTTGGTCAGTTGGGGTCACCTGTCCTGGCTGTATCTCCTCCCAGCATCCTCACCAGTGTGGTGCTATGAAAAACAGAAAAGGCTCTGGCTCTGTGTAAGCCCTGATCATCAATAACAAAAATATCCCTACGTTAACAACCCTGTGTTCAGCACAAACCTAAAACACAGCCCCACACCAACCACTGTGAAGAAAATTAACTCTACCCCAGCCAAAATCAGCACAGGAGTGTTAAGTGCAGTGCCATCAACCTCAACAACACAGGTGCAGCATAGACCTCCAGAGAGGCAGTTTGCTGTTCATATTCTGTGTTCCATTATTTTCTGCCTTTCTTCCCTATTTATTTGATGGGGTTTTTTTCTTACTCTTAGCTGAGTGTTTTCATAGAATTTATCACCTCTGACTGAGATAATTTTCCTGACTGGTAATGGCTAATTTGGAGTCTATCAAAGCAAACAGGGCAGTTTTGTCCACAAGCATTACTTTGTGTTTACTAACACTAGAGTTCATTTCCATCCCATGCCTCATCCACTCAGTATCCTGCTGCATCTCCTCACTGCTGGGTTTGTGTTCTGCCTTGAATAACTGCAAACCATTTAGAAATTGTTCACCTTTTTGGGGGAGATTGTTTCTAAACATGTGAATAAACATACAACACAGAAGATATCACATCCAATGATGGAGTCCCTTCATTGTAAACCCAAGCCTCATTTTCTTGCTTTCTCTCTTCATGTTTTATTTAAATTTGAATACAAGAAGATTAGAGTAATCTTGGACTTTAGCAGCCCTTTATAGTAAAGGACAAGAGGCAATGAACAGGTATTAAGAAAAACCCTTTTACCATGAGGGAGGTCAAACAGTGGCACAGGTTTTCTGGAGAGGTTATGGAAACTCCATCCTTGGAGATACTTGATTTTTGATTGAAAAAGGCCCTATTGCCAAAGCAGAGGCTTGCAACTCCTATAAATTATAAATTTGTCAGGATATAGCTAATATTACCTTGCCTTGAATCCAAATATAGACATACTAAATAACAGTATGCAAGTATTCTGCAACACTGATGGAGTAGACAGATAAAATGTATGAGCATTTTACAAAAATATGTGGGCAATGGGACCACCAGAGATGGACACATAGTTGCATGTAAGAAACACACAAGTAACAAATGGTTGCAAGATGAAGAAGCATCAGGATAAAGGACTGCAAATACACAAACACATGATCTCTAAGAAATCTGGTCTAAGGCGTCTCTGCTTTGAGCAGGGATTTCAACCAAAAATTATTTTTGGAGGCTGTCTAGTGTTCACCACTTATTTATTGAGTGGTGAAAAGGTCAACTGCCTGTTTATAGCAAATGTGTTTCTGTGGGAAACCTGATGAGCGACAGCCTGAGCTGCAGTTCCCTCCCTCGTTGCTACTGTAGACACGAACGAGGTGTCTGTCTAAGGGTCTCATGCCCACAATGGCTACTTGCCCAAATGTCCCTGGGTTTGAGGGGGAGAAGTTGTTGGTGGAGTGAGGATGAATCTGCACTTAACCTACAGTATGGTAGCACATAAAAAGCACACAAAAAGACTCCAGAACAGGACTACCAGGAACAAATTTTCAATACATGAATCACAACGGTGAAGTTTAATGTCACAGCGTTATACTAAGACAACCCACTAAAATCTGATAATATGTCTAAAATGTAAAGGAGAGAAAATAATACAAAAAAAAGGCTTTAAAAGTGGCACTTCTGAAGTGACACATTTAAAAGGGCACTTACCCTCCCTCTGCTTCTTTTATCCTCACTACTGACCTATTATCATAGAATCAAAATAGTTCAGGTTGGAAGAGACCTTGAAGATCACCTGGTTCCAACCCCCCTGCCATGAACACATTTTATTGGTTTTTTTTTCTTTGTGCAAGTAAAAGCCTTAATTAGACAACTACATAAGGATAACCTAGATCAAGAAAACAGTTTAAGTTGAATTTAGAAATTTGGTTATTTTTAAAAGGTGAAATTCAAGTCCAGTCAATTCTACCAGGTAATTCCCTTAGCAGAGGTAGAAGCAAAAAAGTAGCATAAAAGAGAGAAATGTGTAGTTCTCTGTTGATGGTATAAATAGGAACAATGTGAAAACGAATTTTTTTATTTTAATGGATGTTAATTGGAAACATAATTATGACAGTTGGAGGACAGCTTGCTACTTGTTATCAGAATAAAAAAGGAGACAGGAATAAAAGTGCTTACACATTAGGAACATGGACATTATTGTAATGAAATAACCCGATTTTTTGTTCGGTTTCAGGACCTGATTATTATACTGAAAGATACTTTGCAGTAGGCAGAGAATAATGTGATTTTCTCCACAAAGTATTCTTCAAGGCTCTAATAGTTTAAGGATCAGTTTAAACTTCGCAACACTTTTTATATACCCTTAAAGACTTTTCCCAGTCTTTGCTATTATAGGTCTAGATTGTAATTTTGGTTGTTTCACTGCCTCCAGAAAACTTACAGTAGCTTACTTTTAGGAGTAGCTTTGACTCCTTTTAGACTATGTCCTAACACTGGACTAATTGCACAGTGACTGAGATGTCACAGATTCAGATGAGAGAAACAACGGGGATAAATATCTTGAACTCCAATTTTCCTTCCAACTACAGGGGAACATAGACATTGAATCAAAGCAAATGCTGAAAGACTGCACAATGCAGTGCCCCATCATAAACCCTTAATCACTCCATTAGTTTCATTATTGAGCAATTGCATAGGCATTAACAGGCATTTCTCTCATTCTGATACCAAAATATCTTTCCCTTGGCACCAGCAGATACAATGCTTATGCTCTTTGCCTGGCCATTTGAAAAGAAATTTTCAGCTGGGTAGTTGTTTTTGACAGTCCAAATATGCATAATCAAGTAATTTGTTAATATATAGATATGGTATAACAGTGATTTCCAAAATATGATCAGTTTTACACCTGTCAATGCTATACTACTCAGTTTACTGGAGGTAACTCAAATACAAACAACTCAGAACGAAAAATAGACACCAAGATCAAACCTATGTGAAAAGGGATTCCTTCAGCTTTTCAGCAGGATTTGGAGTGAACAGAATTCCTCAGGAGAGAAGCGTATAAACATAGAATTGCAGAAGGGTTTGGGTTGGAAGGGACCTTAAAGTTCATTTAGTTCCAACCTCCTGCCATGGGCAGGGACGCCTCTCACTAGACCAGGTTGCTCTGAGCCCCATCCATCCTGGCCTTGAACACTTCCAGGAATGGGGCATCCACAATTTCTCTGGGTACTATGTTCCAGTATCTCATCACCCTCATCGTAAAGAATTTCTTTCTAGTATCTAAATCTACTCTCATTCAGTTCAAAGCCACTCTCCCTTGTCTTGTCACTACATGCCCTTGTCAGAACTTCCTCTCCAGCTTTGTTTTAGCTTCCTTTAGGTACTAGAAGGAGCTTTAAGGTCTCCCCAGAACCTGCTCTTCTTCAGACTGAACAACCCCAACCCTCTCAGCATGTGCTTATAGGAGAGCAGAGCAGAGAAGCAGAATCATCTCCCACAACCTGCTGATCAGACAACTACCAGAAGAAGGAAAATAATCCTCCACAAAACCAACCAACAAAAAAACAAATAAATGAAAAACCAAACAGACAACAACCCCCAGACATTACCGCTGAAAAACAACCTTCAGATGACTGGTCACAAGGACACAAAAAAGGAGATGAAAAGGTATGTTTTCTGAGCAGACCAATCAATGAACAAATAAATAGCAACTAGCAAACATGGTGAAGAAAAACTTATAGAAACTGCATCTCCAAATCACTGAGACTGAAACAAGTGAAATGGATGCAAAGGGCTGCCATGGGTTTTCAGGGTTTCTCTTCAGCTGGTTGAAGTGCAGTGTTGCCAGGTCATGGAAAGTGTATAAAATTCTTGTTTTTCCTGCTTCAAATACTGTGGATCATTAAAAAGACAAGAAGACAAGGTGGCAGAAAGCCTCAGAGAAAGCATGTGAGGAGAAAACGCAGGACTGCATGGCACCCAGAGGTCCAGTGAAGGCAGGCTGTCTATGGAACAGTGCTCATGCACTTTTTTGGGTTCACTGTGCATGAGCTGGAGCTGAAAAGAGCACTGTAGCAAATGTGGTCTGTAAAAATGAAAAGTGTTTTAAAAAGAGGGAATAAGAATGCATTAAAGTATCAACTGATGTGTTGCAGGATGAAAAAGAAGATGGAGCAGTTTGGAAAATTTATTGCAAAAGACAATACTAATCTGATGGAAAGGATTAGTATTTGAGGAACACATGTATTCTTATCTCGAGGTCAGACATCTTATTTCACACCCACAGTGCAAACCAATTGCACTATTTATACTAGAGCTGTTGCCTTCCTTTTTTGCAAGAGAACAAGAAGTGTTGGGCACCAATGACAGTGTTTATTACCTCTAATAAAATTACAAATGGCAAAAATATGTTTGCTATCTGTGAGCTTGTCAACACACAAAATGGCTGTCCAATTTAATGTTCTGTAGCACCAATAATGGTTCTTTATCAAGAAATAAAAATGTCCTCATCTTAAAAATACTACAGTAAAGAAAGTTCTTTTGTTTTAGTGTTAATGAGAAAAAAGCAAAAGTTCTAAGTATGAGACAGTGATTCAAAGAAAAATTGTGAATGTAGGTGGGAGGTTCGCTTATCAGTTCTTGCTTTGAATAACCATTTTACAAATCTTCAGCCCAGCTTTTACCAGTAAAGCTGCAAAAGCACTCCCTTATGGAATCATAGAATGGTTTGGATTGAAAAAGACCTTAAAGATCATCTCATTCCAACCCCCCTGCCATGGACACAGACACCTTCCACTAACCATGTTGCCCCAAGCCCCATCCAACCTGGCCTTGAACATTGCGAGGGATGGGGCAGCCAAAACTTCTCTGGGAAACCTGTGCCACCACCTCACTACCTTCACAGTAAAGAATTTCTTACTAATACGCAATCTAAAGCCACTCTTATTTTGAAGCCATTCCCCCTTGTCCTGTCATGGTGTTATACACAACAGTCCTGCCTCAAGAATGACTTTGTAACACCAGAATTGTAACACAACAGATTTACCTGCAAGGTGGAATTCAATGCACTGGGCCTTTCATGCCTTTGCCTGGATGGTTTAAAAGCTTTTCAGTATCATTACATTAATAAGAGGTATCCAGATATTTGTTAACAAATACAGAATACAACAGCAAGCTATTCAAATATTAAATTACAGAATTGAAGTCTGAAGGTTTTGGTTTCTGAGAACTAACAAATGCTTTCAGAGTTTGAAATACTGTCAAAGTGTTAGTAGCACCTAAAATAAAAAACACCTTTTGAAGTGGTGAGACACATTTGCACATACTCCCCACTGCGGTTTGTGCTGCATATCTGCACCCTAGTGGCTTGGTTTTGGCAGACAGATTCACAGAAATCACTTAGGAACTCTAAAAGCCAAATGAAAGCTGTACAGATTGCTGTGCATAGAATCCAGCCGGCTGCCCTTCTTTCTCTTTAGAAATCCCCTGGAATTATAACTTCTTAAATTTATTTTAGCTAATATCCTTTCCAAGTCATGCACAACAGGCTGTAAAATATTGGCTTGACTGCACACATTTATTAAAAAGAACCACTTTCTTATAACCCACAGTGTGAAATTTATACCATTCTGATTATGTATCACATATGGATACAATAGTTTAACTTTACTATAGGTGTTAGATTAGTTCAAACTGTGGAGACTCATTTCTCTACTCTTAATCTTATATTTGTTGCCATAGGTAACCCCAAATAAATGTTGCTGTAACAGACACTCAACTCAGTATAAGGTCAAACAAAATTAAGGAAGAAGGTGACAAACTGCATTATTTAAGCATGGTTTTGCTACCGGGTAAGAAGAGGAAAAAAGCCAGAAACATACTTTTTAAATTGATTCTTTAAGGTCTCTTCATTAGGAGTCCGTTAGCAAATTCTTAATTCCTAGCAAATGGCAATTGTGGTTTTTTTGTTTTGAGAAAACAGTGAAACAATTTTCAGAACAAAAATATTTTTAAATATCTCTCCTCTTTATACACTAAATATGCAAAAAATGCCTGGCAAAAGGAAATGTTTACTTACTTTTAAGGGTTATCTGAATGAGAAACTGCCATTCAAAGTAAGAGACTGGTTTCAGAGACAAAAGAAAAATCAGGAATTATTTCTAAGTATTATAAAATTGGTGTGTATACTCACAGAGGTACAAGCCCAACCATCGTGTTTATCCTGAAAAGCAGATGCTCATATGTGATGTCCTAAGTGGAGGCTGAATGCAGGGAAATATCTGCCTTTGGAGTAATCAGCAAAAGAGCTGTTAGAACTCACTGAGCCTCTGAAGAAAAAGACTAATCGATATCAGTAAAGGAAACTAAACCTGGGATATTTCATTTTTACAGCTTTATTTTATAATCCCAGCAATACTAACAACCATGTTATCTCAGACAATGTTTGTGCAATGGTACATGTCTAACGATGTCTTCCAAGCAACAGGCAGATGGACACAAGTTCAGGTGTTGAACACTAACAGTTCCCTGATGACTTTAGTGGAATATGTATGCACTCTACAGCCCTGTAAATAGGCCACATTTTCAGTACTTATGCAAGAATTAGATTCGTAGCTTTAGCTATTTAATGTAACAGCAACAGTAGACTAGCAAATAGAACATAAATCCCTTTTAATCTAAGATCTGGTATCTAAGACATGAGAAATAATTCAAATACCACATACAGCATTTCAGGGTTAATACCTAGATTTCATCAGAAAAAAATCTTGGTTGTACACACTACACAAGGTCACAGCTCTTGGCTGCAAACCAGCTAATCTATTTATCCCAAAAAGCAAAACTCCGAGGCATGATGTTCCCACTCAGCTGAATGCTGAAGAAGCCTATGTGAATGAGTCTATCCACCTCAATCACTTATCTATCTGATTCATGAGGTTGCAAGAGTTCAGATTCCTCAAAACATAACCTCCTGAATGACAGCCAGATGCAAATCACGAGTCAGCACCGCTGTGCAACCACCCAGCAAGTGGGAGGATTCACCCGACTCCTCTGGAGTACAACTGTTCCTTGAAGAGGTTTGAGGTTGAGCTTAGAGGTCATAATTACATATGAAATGTAGTGATTCTATTGACTGAGAAGAGAAGCTAATTAAAGTAAATTTATGTATACAAAATGGAAAAGTTTCAAGACTAGCTAAGCAAAGAATAATTTCAGAGCATAATGTCAACCTAATGTGAAACTGAAGATTGCAAGCTGGGTGTTGAAATACCCTTAGAAAAAAGTAGGATGTAGAGTTCTCCCATTCTGGATGGCAGTTCTTATGTCAAAATAGAAAAAGTACAGAGGCAGTGTTTTTTCTAAAGGTAAACTGTTCTTTCTTTTTTGTTTTCTTGCAAAGTTTTTTTTAATATATTTTTATATATTTGTCAAAATGTTGAAAGAAAGCAGTATTTTATTCTAATGAATTTTTTTTCCTCCCATGTTCAGTTTTTCAGTGAAAAAAACAATGTAAAATGTTATTAAAACACTTATTCAGCACATATTTCATGGAAGTTCCAGGAATTTTCTTCCTATTAGAAAGCTTTTTCTATTATTTTCTTCTAATATTTTCTTCCTACTAGAAGACTCCATTGACATCTGCAGTCAGAATAAGGGAGGCATCATAAATTCTGTGGGGAAATATTCTGGACAATATTTGTTTTTAAGGTGTTTTGATTTATTCTTTTTTAATTTGTTTTGTTCGAGGTTTCTTTTGCATCAGGCTCTTGGGGAACGCTGTAGAGTACTAAAGGAGAGGGAAGATAATCAAGTGGCTTTATTTTTGACCTCTACTATTTCTAATTAAACAGCTAAGGTCAAAAAAGATGCTTTATAAAATAAATCTCCCAGGTACCTGGAATCTTACATGTTTAAAATGTGTTTTTCCACCCATCCCATTATGCAATCCCCTAAAAAAAGCCAAACAGGGAAAACAAAATTAATTTCATGTCCAATATTGACATTGCATAGTGGATCAACAGTTCTGACTACAGTGCTGTTTTCTACTGTGTTTGTGATACACCGACCTTCTCTTCCAGGGTCAAGTTGCAGCCATTTCCCATCTCTACCTACATCGTTGGCAATCAAGTAGATTGAGATCTTTGTTCCTTAGTGCTCACCTTGGCCTCAGTACAAGAGCTAAGCTCCCAGTGCCCTCCTGGGAGTAACATCTCCTAGCAATGTCTCCATTCTTGTCTTCTGTTGATTCCTTTGAAGGTCCATTCTCAAGAATCTGAACTCCTTGGTTTCGGTTGCTGATTCCACCGTTCTGTTTTTTTCTTTGAGTATGATTAAATAAAAGGAATTTTTTCCTCACTCACTTGTTGCACAGATATTCATAAGAAATAATGCAAACTATTTTCCAGTACATCAAAAGAATTTAAAGAGGAGAAAATAGCAGAAGTGTAAAAAATGTATGCAACTAAAATGGGTGAAGGTAAATTAAATAAGCAACTAAGAACTTATTCACTATCCTGACGAATTTTACCTGATGTCAACTCCCCTTGAGAGGCTAACCAGAGTCTGTCCTAGGACCACAAGTTCTACACATTTCATTTCAGGTATCATCGTCTTTCAGGAGCAGTGGATTATTCTTTCCTAGACTAGAAGTTGTCTACGTTGGAAAACCAAACATGAACTCAGAGATATTGCCACATAACAAAAGGCAAGATGTTGTGCCTAAAGCAATGTTGCCTCTCCTGTTTCAGTGCAGAATAATGGTTCCCAGTTACTGATAACTACACAACACACAAGGAAGCAGAACTCTTTGTTGGTCTCAGCTTTCTTAGCATGTCCTAAGCTCTCAGATCTCAGCTCCACCCTATACCTACTTACTGCTGCTCAGAGTTTGCTGACAGAATGTCTTCAAGCTGATAACTGAAGTATCATAACACCACTAGCTCTTTTGTTTACTTAGATATTACTAGGAACAATATCTAAGTAATACATCATCAAGAAGAGTGCAAGCTATTCAATTACACCATGTCATTCTGCAGTATTATGGCATTCATTCAAATTTAGGTATTGTTGTTTCCTTAATGTCATTAAAAAAAGGAAAAAAATCAGTCAAGGAGGCAACTTTTAAAGAGTCAAGAAATGTCTGAATTCTGTGCATCAAAATAAAGAACATAGAAAATATGAAAGATTGTCTCTATGTGTCCCAGTCTTCCAAATTGTATGTGGGGAACTCTCAAAGGTTTCATCTGTTTTATTCTGCTGTCAGGCTCTTCAATAGCCTTTGTTTGCACTGTTTTGCTCTTTTATGTCAAGTTTCTTTCTTTATCCCTCTCTTTCTACACCTTCTCTGATTTTTTTTTGCTGGTGTAGACAAACAGCATTTCTTATGAGCAAAGGTGTTTCAAAAACTCTTGGGCCATTTTCATCTTTCTTAGACAACAATTTCATGAGTTTAAAATTTATATCCATATGTAGGGAACATGCAGATCAAGGTTAAAGCTAAAAAAAAAAATACCAGAAACATATTCAGAGTGAATATGACAGCACAATTCACTGCTATAAATGAAATATATTAATGGTTCTTTAAAAATTAACGACACTATGAATAAAGCAAAAGACTAATGTACAAGTGCCATCAATGCTTGTGGGTGTTAGCAAAGCCACCCAACCTCCTGTCAGTCCCTCCAAATTCTAACTTTCATCACCTCTTTGTTTTCTTCTTTTGTTTCCACTCATGAGCCAGTGATGATTACATGAATTGAATTATTTTCCCCGTGGAGCACTTGTTGGTGAGCAGCTGGCAAAGTGCTTTCTGTTACCTTGCCTACCAGAAGCTTTTCCATTTATCAGTAGCCACAGCTTAGATCAACCACAGTTGCACAAAGCTCTGAATTCATTGTCTGTGCTATGTGAGAAGCATGGCATCCGTATCTTCAGCTTGCTACGTATCCAGCACCGAGTAACTTACCCTTGGTGCTTTCAACAGCTACCTGGACAGTTTGGATAGTTGTAATGATGTTTGGATTCAAAAGCTGCTGTGGAATTGTCTGATTTTAAGTTTTAAAAAATTGTATTACAGAAAGTATAAAGATTTCTGCTCACAGCAAGTGGAACCACAGCAGAGTTTAATGTCAAGGTCCAGGCCTAGATATTTAACTACATGAGTGCAACACAGGTTAGAGTTCTGAAAAACACTTGTCATGAAAAATAAATGTAATTAGAACCAGCCAACTATTCTACAAAACTCAATTCTACTCTACTGCAGTAATTAATCTACAACATCAAATTGATTACCTCTTGTGTCCCCTCCTTCATTTGTCACATGATTCTTTGACAAAATATGTCCGATGCTTCAGGAGGTAGAGACAGACAACTTCAGCTTTATATTTTTTGCTGTAAGGACTTTTAAAATGATACTCAGTTGCTCATTGAGAGCATACTAGAAATTGGCAGTCTGAGAGTAGATTATAGCTGTCTTTAATTGTTTTTGGCCATCCTAGTAAAATGACTTAATTGTATTTAACTTTGTTTCACAATAATGGGATGAAGCAAAAGAAGGCCAAACACAATCAAAGTTTAAGACGTTGTTGACACTACATCTTTTTTTTATAAAAACTCCTTTAAAATAAATGAAGTTGTTTTGATTTTAACGGTTTCTAAACTATGGCTGTCTGTTAGAAATTCTAAGAGGCTTGTGTTTATTCCTTTCAGTTATACCAACCTGCAGTAGCCTGTAAAGTCTATTTTCCTACTAAAAATGCCTTCTGTAGCAGCCACTACTCTATCAGAAAACGTTGCTAAGCCCTATAATATCTCCAAAATTAGAATAAGTTTGTGTAGGATACATGAAAGCACTTTGAAAAGAAAGAATGCAAACTAAACCATTACATTTCAATCAATTTTGTTAAAGTTGAAAGACTGTTTAGTGATTACATCTTTGAAAACTGTTCAAAATTCTCTAAAAATTACAACTTCTGGCAAGACAGTATTAGCTCATCCAGCTAATAAGACAAAATACCTCCCCACATACTTACGATACAGTAATATTACAGTAATTAGGTGAGAAGTCTATACATTAAAGAGATCTGTACTGCCCAGATAGTTCCAGTAAATATAGCTACATATAAAATATACTGTGCCTTCTCATGCTCGTCTGATGACATTTCTAAAATTGTCTAGTAAACTTAGAGTGAAAACAGTAGTTACGCCAAGAGTAGGACTGGCTAAGGCATAAAAGTGTTCACAACAGTAAAATCACATGACTTCAGAAACACTATGCTCTTTCTGTCATAAAGAAAACTACTGAAACTGCTCCTCTGTTTGCCAGCTCAGTGAATCTGAGTTACCTCTGCTTAGATACTGTGTTGAATGGTGTCATGGTTTGAGATAGCCCCAAAATCCAATTCCCTAGCTCCATCCCCCTCCCACATCTCAACCCAATGTGAGATGGGCTTTTCCAGACAAAACACACCAGACTCAAAGTGGGGGAAAGGGAATATATTACAATGACTGTACAAATAAATACCATATCACATTATACACACGATCACAACTATCTCTACCATGACATATGTATTTACAATGATCAGATCTCTTCTCCCCTCCAAATAAAAGTCCAGGAGGGAAAGAAGGACAGATCCCTTCCAGTCTTTATGCAGCAGCATCTTCTAAGGCAGCAGGTTCTGTCTGTCTTCTCCACATGCAGCAGCTGATAGCTGGCTTTCTGCCAGCACTCAACGAGGGAGGTATCAAACTCCCCCGGCCCCATCGCCTCAACCGAGGGGTCTTCCGTGGGCTTCGTAACCCCAGACAAGGTCGTATCACCACGTCATATCACGAAGACACAGGGGGGTCTTCGTGAAGGTCTGGTATCTCCAGGAAACTCAGCTCCTTCTTGCAGGGCCTTTGTGCCCTGTCTCTCAGGCTGCCACCATGGCAGCAGTGCAAGGGGGGGAAGAAGGTCAACTCCCCCCCGCATTCCATCTGGCCGTCCCGGTCCAGCTCCGGGATGTCTTTTGAGCTTCTCAGCTCCTCTCTCTCCGGTGCTGCATGTCTAAAACTCTTCTCCTAAATAGGAGTCCATGTCCCTCTTCTCCAAGAGGGTCTCCAAGGGAGTTTTGGGGAATCTGGTATCAGTCTTACCCCAAACTCTGTCTCTCAGCTGCTGGCTCTCTTTCTCCTGGCTCTGTCTTCCAGGAGTCTTCTCTGCGGTGCTGCATGTTTCTGTTGCTCCTTCAGTTCAGGTCCTTATCAGTCCTGGCTCTCTGCCACCGTTTCTCTGGCCAGTGCCCGCTGCTGTCTGTGCCCATGGAGAAAAGCATCTCCCGGCATAACTACAGGCACCTAGCCCAGCTTTATGCTGTTCCAGGTCCCTGCAGCCCCCCAGCTGGGGCTGGGAGGCCCCAGAGGGCCCAAGGGGCACAGAGCCCCTACCTCGTGGCTCACAACATGGCCACCTCTCCTCCAACAACCCAAACTACAACTCTTCTCTTCCAGTCTGGTTGTGAGATGTTGACATTTCTGCAGGAGCGCCCATTGGGTAGAATTTCAAAACTTCTAGGGGTTTCCACCCCTTGGGGTCTACCACTTCTCTTAGCCTCTGGGGGAAAACAAGATTCAAACCACGACAAATGGTTCTTCTGCAAAAAAAAAAAAAAAAATTACCTCTTAAGCCTCATACAAAACTGACTTCAATAGGGTCAGATTGGCTGCTGTGGTGGAGGTTGTTCCAGGCAGGAAAGCCAAGTGCATCTGTTCTTATCACTGCCATTCCATTTGTTCATGTTTCAGACCTAACTGAAAAGTTTCCAAATGCTCAGAAAATTCCACATCTCATTCCCCTGGTTTTGGGGGGATGGGGGAAAAACCCAAACAACGCTACAAAGTCCAGAAATGTTTAAAGTCAGGATTACTGGTAATTTTAGACTGTACTATCAAAAAATAGGACTTCCTATAAATTTCAGATTAAAACTAAAAAAATCACTTTATTAAGATCAGATAGAAAAGTATGTGTCCATAGTACTCTCTACTAATGGTTTTTACAAGTTTACAATGCAAACCCTTCAAAGTCCATCCAAGTATGGAAGTAATTAAAAGCACTAGTTAATTCCCTACTAAAAAAACCACATTCCCTAACTCTATACTTCATGTTATTGTCTTGGTTACTAGTGACATTTCTTTTCTCCTCATGTTGTATCACTTCTCTTAAAAAGTTCCAGGTTATGGAAGGGTTTTTAGTGTAAAATGTATTTTTGATTAGGAAAAATTTTAATGACAAGGATTTCAGGTTCTCTGTACTTTTCTTTTTTTTAAAAAAATAATAATAATAATAATGGCCAGTCTTCGCGAGCGAAGATTTTTGGGAAAGGTCATTAACCCTTCCAGCCTGCGCAGTGGATTTTTTAGGTGAGACACAGCGTGCGCTGAACTGAGCCCACCCTTTAGTCCTGAGGTTCATCTGCCGGGGCCGAGCAAAGCTTGGACAGTGGCAGTGAGGTCCCCAGGATGTAGGTTTGTTTAGAGTGACCTTCTCTTAGGTGGATTGCCTACCAAGGCTGACGAGCTCCACCTGCCCAGGGGGCCGGGAATCGCAATAGTATCTATCAGCCACCATGGTACTCTGCCAAATTATTTTAGACAAAAATACATTGTTGAAGATAACTCCAATCGAAATGTCAATAGTTTACTCTGTCAGCACTTTTGACCTAAACTTCAAATTCCAGAAGAAAAAACAATATTAATATTAGATTTCCTGAAATCTAAGTCTAGACATAATCCCATGGCTATGAGGAGACAGCCTAGGAGAATAGGGTCACAGGAACCCTCATTTCAAGAAAAAAACCAAACCACATGCATTTAAAGGCATATTGGTATGAAGTGCAGGTGCTCTAATTTTCCCATAGAATTCTTTTCATCTTTCCATGCAGTCTGGCACTTACAAAAAAGGTAACAATTTTATAGGTATTAAGACTTCTCTGTAAAAAGAGGGAGTGCAAAGCACTTTGTTGTTAATCCATTGTTCAATACTAGGACTCAGTAGCAATCAGGAAAAGGTTGGTAAAACCAAGGACTCTGTTGTAAACTCAAGTTGTTTCAATGAAACTATAGTTTATGAATATACTCCAAAAAGTAAGAATATTGCTATTCTTATTAGTCACTGAGCACAAATCTTCATGCTCTGAAATAGAAAGCTTTCCCCCTTATCAACCTTACTCAAAAAAATGGCTATTTCTCTCCCAAATTAAAAGAGTTGTCTTTAGTTTACTGCATTGCATGCTGCAACACATAGAAATTTGAATACAGAATGAATTTGAGCCATACAGAAAAAAAAATGTAATTATGATTTGGTTCAGAAGCATATTACCTTTAGAAAAAAGTTACTACTCTCTTTACTTGTGGTATAACATATGTGAACAAACTTTGCTTATCAAAACCCACATTTGGAACTAACATACAGTGATGTTAAGTCAGTAATCTACTCGATAATCTTTACACCAGTCATAAAGTATCAAAGCATGTAGAAAAGGGCTTTATTTTTAGGTTAGGGTATATACGGCAAAAGCATTTGTGTTTGCCAAGCTTATCCTCAAATACTGAGAAACACCACTTAAGGACACACTGCTGCAGTTGACTCAGGCAGGGACTTTCCACTGATTGCCAGGATATCTGGACCACAGCAGGAATGAGGCACAGGGTTCATTAAAAAAGCCTGCAACTCTGTAATTTAGGACTCCATTGTAATGCTTATGTACAAAAAGGCAAAATTAAGTTCGAAGGGTATTAAGTGCCTTTTAAATGCTGAACCATATGGCAAATCAAAATGGACATCCAAAACCACAGAAAACCCTGAAGATTTTTGAAGATTTTCACTAACCTTCTTGGGTTATGTAGTTATGAATATGCCACTACAGTATAATGACTGTAATTAGAGATAGCGAGAAACAAAATTAGGATTAATAGCACACTGTAATTCTCTGTATGTTATATATTGGGTCTACTCCAACAGTCCTTACTCATGTAGGAGTCCAAATAAAGATCTATGGAATCAGATGAAAAGACAGCAAAAATTAACATTCTTCTCAGTAGTATGAACGTCTTTTAAATTCACACAGCCTGTGCTTCTATTTATATACTGTGTAGAACAACTCCAGGCTTAGAGAAACAACAACAAAATTCAATATCTAGAAATAAAGCACCTAAAGCAAAGGAACAGAAGAATAGCATTTGCTCCCAGGATGATTCAACTTCCAGATTAGAGTTTAAAGACATACATAGATTTTTATTTCTTTTTTCCAAGAGGAAACTTGGTTGTACATTGAAACAGAGAAAAATTATGTCTCATAGCTACACATTCAAAATCTAGAATCCAATGAAATGAATATCCAAGTAGTGTATCTGCATCACATGTGTTTTCAGAAGAGAGATTTTTAACATAGCTCTGAGAAAAGAAAAGAGAATTATGGCCTAAGTTTCCTAAGATTTGATTTTTTTTTTCTGTTTTTGATAAGTATTCACTACTGAGAAGAAAAAAAAAAACAAACTATCCAGATTAATAATCAGAACTGCAATTGCAGGATATTTCCATTCAGTGGTGCTAATTCCAATAAGTGGAAAGTACTAAGCAAGACAAAAAAGTGGGTTTGTGTCAAAAGGTTCATGTCAGAATCACAGATGAGATTTAAAAATGAAAGGCATTGCCCTAAAAAAGATAATTTCCACAGAGAAATTAATATAACAACTATAAAATAAACATCATAAAAAACATTTTATAATTCAATATTCATTATATAATTCAACCACCTTATAATTGTGTATTAATTTTATAAAAATCGTTATCTAACAAAGTAGTTTCTTAAGAGTGCATGAAGACAGAACTTGTGGAATTTAAGTTAGTTTATACACTCTTAGTGTTTTCAGTAAGCACTACAATTTCTGTGCCAGTATGCATTTTTGATGACTGACAAATATATGGTCATACCAGTCCTGCATTTTGGTTTTATCTTATCAGAAGAGTTTGCATACACGATTTTCTGGGTCTTCAAAGCATCTGGAGAAAACATGTTTGTTCCCACCCATTTTAAAGAAAAACTTATAGCCAGCAGTCCCATTGATCAAGAATGAGTTGATATATCTTTGCACAGGTTGGTTTTTTTTTTTAAGAAAAGCAAAAAAAGGAGGTGCTCTTGTTGAAATTCTTCTCTATTTTATTTTAAAGAATGGAAGAGAAAAAAAATTCTCGTGCTAAAGGTATTATGCAAGGATATATTTGAATTCAGGTTACTGATCCCACAAACCTACTGACAGATATTGAGGTCGTGTAGGCTGCCTTTGAACCTTGCAGAATAGAGTGAGGCCCATCCCACAGCAATCCAATTCCATGATAGGCCTATAAAGAGACCCCCACTGACTGGGTGACCTACATCCCAACAACAAACGAGTCAATCCACCTTACGGCAGACTAGCAAAACCTACAGAAGCTTTAAATTGGACTGCAAAGACAGAAAGCACAAGCTTTTCTTTTACTTTCAAGGGCAAGCCTTTTGCTGACTGACTGTTTAACAAAGAAAGTTCTCCAGTGAGATTGTTCCAAACCTGTCCGTCAGTCTGCCCTTTTCACGTCACCGTCTGTCAGACAACTAGTTCAGCACTGCTGAATGCCTGAGCCAGCCTGATGATCACCATGTTCAGTGACTGCTCCGAATTACATCTGTAATTTGTGTTATATTCAGTCATTATTGCTCAATTTTATTTTGCAAATACTATTTGAAAGAGGTACTGTAAGACAAATATAAAGGCAAAACTGTGTGCTTATGTGAGATCTCGACAGTGGTGTCAACTCAGTGCACGTGATAAATCACAAGCACCCAGGGCCACATGACAGTCACACAGAGCACTTCTTTGTTGTTGTTTTAATGAGGATAAACTGGGGACAAAATCTGGTGGTGGTAAAGATTCACACATGCTTGATTCTTCCCACTTATTGAACTCCCTCTGGAACACGCAGTTCCACAAAACTCTTCTAAGCAATGGCAAACAGAGCAAGTTAGATCAGTCCTGTTCCTACGTGTTGTATCTGGTAATAAAATACCAAGTTACCCTCACTGCTATCTAGTACTTCCTGTAAACACTCACACGGTGCCAAGTCTGGTTATGAAACCTATTGAATTTCAGACAGATATCCAGGAGGATATTTTAGATGTGAAGAATTCAGATTAAAAAAAAAAAAAAAAAAAAAAAAAAAAGATAACTTTAAAAATAATGTCAATATTTCAAAGGAAAATCAACATGGAAACACAAAACCAGTGGTAACCAGAAGTTCTGCAGTGTTGCATATGGAAAAATACATACTTCTCCTAAAGTCCTGGAAAACTTTTTGATCAAGTATTGTACAGCTGATACAGAGAACAGAAAGCACAGGGAGAATAAATACATTTTTGCATCAATATTGTAAACTACTGATAGAAAGGGGTGTGGCTCAAAGGTCCCTCTTAGTTCCTAAGCCTCCCCTGGACCATCAGATGGCTCCTTTCAAGTGGGAGAAAGTTCCAATATTGGAGAAAAGTATAGGATTTTATTCCCACACCAATAGTAGGAAAAAAAGTAAAGATAGTGGTTAAGGACTAAAAGGCATTTTTGGACACAATTCAAATTAAAGTAGACAATCTTAACAAGTGTGATGATTTACAAGAATAATTAAACTGCCCTTCCCTTCTACAGCTGTCAGGGGTCATTTTCCCAGGCTGGTATTCTGACTACATTACAACTCTGTCCTTCTACTTCTGGTTCTGCCTTTATTTTATTTAAGAGACTTACTTATCTCTATTTCAAAGACATTTCTGGTTTACCAGCAAAGTCAAGTCAACAGGGGAAGTCTAGATAACTTGCTGCCAGAATGGAGATAGCATGAGGCCACTATCTTCAGAATCAGTCACTACAGCTGCCTATCTCTCCAGCAGCTCCCAGGCAAAGAGGTGTTATATCAGCTCCTGTGCATCTTTAAGGAAATGTATACAGAGGGGAATAAAGTAGCATTGGTTAGAGACAGGTAAAACAGCAGTCCTGGAACCAGATCTGAAAATGTGTCAGAGGAGGCGGCAAAGAACTAACACAGAAGAGGAATTCAAAGGACTGGTATTTGCCCTGGGTACAGTACAATAACTCTAAATCCATAGTTAAGGTGTGTATATTCATTTTAATCGTGCCTAAGAAGGACTGTTTGAAGTCAGAGGTAAGCACACTGCAGCAACAACAAAGTTAGTTGGGTGACCTTAAACCCTGCTGTGACTTGCAAATTTTCTGACTGCTGTGGATGCACATCCACTGTGAAACCACTTCCTCTGCCAATCATGATAGGGTGACTGTTCCATCTATAGATACATTTACTGAAACAAAACTCTTAAATGAATTCACTTTTCTGATGAAGCATCATGGAGGGCACCTTGAACTTAATGGCAGTTTGGTTGTGCTTGCAAAGTGTGAAGAAAGTGCAAGTCTCTGAGCTAATATAGCTCAAAGATTAATTTCTAGCCTTAATGATTTTGTGAAACTGCCTTTTGAAATCATTATGATCATACAAATTAGCTTTAAAGTCCTTCTAACAATGTGCCCCCTCTTTCACAAAATACTTCTCAAGCTGCAGTGAGGACTAATTTTTATTAATGTATATTTTGGTAAGTGTATCAATAAAGTCTTTGTTAATAGTATACTTGTGTGAATTTTACCAGACTGCAGCATTTCCAAGAGACTAAATTTAACAGTAATACAGTGTCTAAGGATCTGAAATATCATTCAAAAAAAAAAAGTGCTGAACTATTCAAATACACATCCTTTACATCTTTCTTTTCTGGTGTAACAGCGTAAAAAATAGATTCAGCATATATTTAGCTTTAAGGAAAGCTACATAAGATTCTGGAAATGTAGAAATAGACTATTAAAAAAGAAAAATGAGCAGAGATAAATGGGGATACTTGCAGTGACAGGGAATGTAGAGAGCTGCTGTATACATTGCTACAAGTATGAATTTATTTTCATATTTTAAAATATACATATGTATGTTTGAATAACAGCACATTTTATGACACTTTTTACTTTTCAAAACATATTGGGCTATTTGGAAAGTTTTGCTTTGGTTTTGCTACCTTTAAATGCTTCCCTTGCTCTCTTAATGCATAAAGGTTATTAACACACTTATTTGTTTGTGTACACATGCAACCACAATAAATGAAACGCAGCATCTGGACATATTTAATTCAGAAATCACTGAACCAAAGGAATCAGAAATCAAAGCCAAGAGAACAGGCAACAGTAACTGTCATGCTCTGACAGGGAAAGCATCAACAACATACGCTGTACTCCCCCCAAGGCATAGTTAGACAAGGACAAAATCCTAACAGCATTTGGTAGGGGAGTATGCTTTGGGAACAGAGGGGTCCTCAGACCCAGTTTGGAAAAACTGGGAGCGACCACAAAACTGAGAACTTCCCTTATATGATGGTTCTTGTGTCACAGGGCAGTGCTTGGGTGAGCCCTACAGACCAGGACTGGTAACAGCCACGATAGAGCTGTGGCACACAGCACTACCTACAGCCTCAGCAGTGCCTGCACCCGGTTGATAACAGGTTCTGCAAGATTGGAACACAATACTCAGAGAGAAACCTAATGAAGTTCAACAAGGGCAAGTGTGGGGTCCTGCCCCTGGAGAGGAATAACCCCAAGTACCAGCACAGGTTGGGGGCTGACCAGCTACTGAGCAGCTCCTCATAGATGGACCTGAGAGTCTTGGTGGGTGACAAGTTGACCATGAGCCAGCAGTGTGACCTTGTGGGCAGAAGGTGCATCAGAAAGAGTGTGGCCAGCAGATACAGGGAGGGGGTCCTGCCCCTCTGCTCAGCCCTAATGAGGCCACACCTGGAGGATTGTCTTCAATTCTGGTCTTCGCAGTTCAAGAAAGACAAGGAGCTACCAGAGAGGGTCTAGCAGAGGCCACTAACATGATGACAGGCCTGGAGTGTCTCTCTTATGAGGAGAGACTGTGGGAGTTTGGTCTGGAGAAGAGAAAACTGAGAAGAGATCTCAGTAATGCATATAAATATCTCAAAGGTGGGTGCCAAGAGGATGATGTCAGACTTTTCAGTGGTGCCCAGTGACAGGACAAGGAGCAACAGCCATAAAGTAAAACACAACAAGTTCCACCTCAATATGAGGAAGAACTTATTTCCATTGCAGGAGGCAGAGCACTGGAACTGCCCAGGGAGGGTGTGGAGTCTCCATCTCACATTCAAACCCACCCGGACATATTTGTGTGTAATCTGCTCTGGGTGACCCTGCCTTAGCAGGGGACTTGTACTGGATGATCTCCAGAGGTCCCTTCCAACCTGAACCATTCTCCAATTCTGTGAATTTTGGTTTATACTAATTCTGCTGAGTTTAATAAAGCTATCCTTGGATTTTTAGTAAAGTGTCTGTGATATCACTCCCTCCTCTCTGCTGGTGACAGTTTTTGCTTGGTGTCTTGCCTGACAACTTTTGGCAAAGATCAGCTGAAATTTCTTTTCCAGTTAAAAGAGTAGTCTATTCCTGTTTCAGATAAAAGCACTTCGCAATCGTTGGGATTTGGACTGAACCTGTCCTCAAGTGCAAAAGCCTGAAAGAATATTAACCAAGGTAAAAAAAAAAAAAAAAAAAAAAAAAAAAAGAGAGCATAAAGTATGCTTCCATTGCCATGCATGTGAAAAACTGCATGTAGCATGTGTATGTCTATATATAGACATATGTTTATGCATATATATAAGAAATCTTAACTATATGATTCACAAGAGTTATTTTTGTGAACTATAATTAATGTGCCACAATACTGCAACGTGCAGATTACACCGAAATTTACTGTGAACCACAGTTGCACTGGCTCTGGCTGGGAGGGAGTTAATTTTTTTCAGAGCAGCTGGTTCGGTGCTGTGTTTTGGATTTGTGGCCAAAACAGTGTTGATAACACACTAATGTTGTAGCCAGAGCCGAACAATGTTTGTGCAACATCAAATCCCTCCCTGTTTCTCGCTCTGCACTCCCACTGAATATATTGGAGGTCACAAGATGTTGGGAAGGGATGCAACCAGGCAGATGACATGAATCAGTTGAAAAGATATAACATCATCATCAGTAATAAAAGAGGAAAAGAGAGGTTATCCAGATTTTGCTTAGGAACTGACTGGACACCCATCTACCCATGGGAGGTAGTGGCTATTGCCTTTGCATCACTTCTATTTTGGTTCTCTCTTCTTCTATTTTTTCCTTCAATTATTGAGCCATTTTATCTTTACCCACAAGTTTTGTTGCTTTTAGTCTTCCTTTCCTCTTTCCCCATCCCACTGGGCAGGAGGAAGAGTGAGAGAGCAGCTGTATGGTGTTTAGCTGCCTTCCACGTCTAACCCACAGCAACAGGCTAATTAAAAATAAGTCCATTTTGCAACAAGTGACATCAACAAAATTGTTATGCTCCCTGGTTTAACCAAATGAATACATCTAAATTCTACCTGATTTTCCACTATAAATTTGAAGTCCTCAACGGATCATTTTCTATTGAGTTTTCATTGAATATTTTTTGTTGTTTTAAATCCTCTAATAATGCTAGTTTTTGAAAGGAACTTATAGAAACATGGAATGGTTAGGGTTAGAACGGAACTTAGAGATCATCTTGTTCCAACGCCCTTTTTTTCCACCTCCTCCCACTAAGGCTGTGAAAGAAGTGCACAGGTCAGTTCTGTTGGCATTTTTCAAGACATTGCAGATTTGCAACAAGGAAGGTGAAGACTAAACGTGTTTTCAGCTGGAGAAGGGGATGGTGCCTCTACATTTGCTCTACCTACCCAACAGAGAGGTTTGAACATTACAGAGTGGATCTATGATAAAAGATATAACCAGGAGGTTGTAGATGACACCCATGGTCCACATTCACACTTGTGCTTTACACACACATTTTTCAGAAGTTCATATGGTTGTGTAAGTTTAAGTGCTAAATACATTTATATAATACATATGTTACATACCTTAAATCCCACACACAATCACGGAGAATCAATTTGGAAATGAATAGCTTCTAATTTTTAAAACTCTGGCTGCTGCCTGAATCATATTTCATTGACAGTAAATTTGTCTGAATCAGATCTTTGTACAGTTTTATGGATTACTTGAGCTCTTTGAATTTGAGTCTTCCTCAAACATTGACTCTGGCTTCAAATGTCCAAACCTGTGTCATGTTTCCACCATAAATCTGTTCAGGCTTGAAGGAAAATAATGTAGGTAAGTATATTTGTCCCTAAACATCCTTATTTGTAGTAGCAGTAAAATGGTTAGTGTCCACAGGCACCACAGAAGCTTCCCCTGTGGATTTCCACTATTTGTACTTGCACAAGTTGTTTTTTAAAGGAGTTTGAGTGAAGAGTATATAAACCAAACCTCTTTTTCCATTATTTTCAATTGAATTGTCAATAAATAATTTTCTGATTGTTTATGCCTCTAATAATGCTATTTAAAAAAAAAACTTCCGGTTTTGTTTGCGGTTTTGTTCTGTTTTTGTTTTTTTTTTATTAAATTAAAGAATAGTGTTGGTACCTGTAGACACAAATCTCTGTCACCTATGTTGGACAGTGCAAAAATATGTATAAATGAACCAGTGCGAAGATTTACCACGTCCTCTCTGCCCCTTGCTGCTCCCTGTGTCTGCTGTCTGGGATGTTTGTGTAATCCAGTTGTGAAACAAGGTTTTGGGCTTTGAAGTGGGCAGCCTTAAAATAACTTTGTAACCAAGTCCATCTGCTATGAAGTAATAGACTAGTTTAAGACTTTGTATGACTACTGCATCGTGCCTCAATGACAACCAGTTCATGCTTGTTCTAATATTATTCACACATGACTTTACTAAGTTTTATATGCTAAGAAGTAAAGCCTACAAATTATTACCTGTAAGATTCTGCTGTGTGGCATTTCAGAAACCAAAGGATGTCGTGGCTTCATTCTGCCATCAGAAGAACAATGCACTAAGTTTACTGTTCATCTTTCCTACGAAAATGTTAGTTTAGGAACATAAGACAATGTTTTTTGGAGTTTTTTTAAATGATAAATAAATTTCGGACCATATGTAAAAACATATTATAACAGGATAAACATGAGTAAAAATCTCTTCAAAATTTCTTTCCCTGATTCATAAGACATAATTAAATTTAGATATTTCATGCCAATTACAGAAAAAAACATGAAAGTCAGTTCAAAGGAAAACTCTCCACCTTAAAAACTACACACACCTTAAAATGTCTATAGGTTTTATGTTTTACACTACCAACTACTCTTTCACATTACATATTACAACATCATGAGTTCATAAAAAAATAAATTCTATGTATAATAAGTACTGTTGTTTTCAGTATATGATATTTCCTTTTTTATTCCTTTTTTTTTTTTTTCTAAATTGAAATACTCTAGACTCTCCTGCAAGGTTTTCAGTCACAGTTTGAGGTTTCAATTTTTCCCCTGTACACACCCTGCACCTCTTATTCAAGAGGATATTTTCCATTCAGCACTACTTATAACTAATGTTCCAAAACTCAATGTGCACTCAAGAATTTAGAATTTAGCAGATCTAAAGCCTTCCAACACTGCAGTGCATGCACATCCATGTCCATACTCCTGGAAACACAAAAGTATGTCCATATAACAAAATAAAAAGGTCCCTTATACACCATCGAGCACAGTAACTCCAGAAGGCAGGTTGTATAACTGCATGAGCATGAGCACTAAGCTTGAATTGTAAGTATATCTACAGCTTTCTAAGGTTCTCCTCTGCATGGTGGCATGTGTTAAACACCTTTCACAAAATACTTCAGTTGGTGTTATACGCAAAACAATTTCTTGAGGAATAGGCAGGTTAAGAAGAATCCCACATATCCCAGAAAATAAGCATTACTGCTATTATTGGCATTCCCTACAAATGGGACTTAGTCCTTTTTATACTCAACCCAGAGACAGAGGCACAGCCTTATATTTATTTTTGCTAGAAGGTTGACATCCCCTTTAAATTCTTTATGTAGCACATGGGATTTAAAATACATTACCCACTGCATAAGAAATAATTCAAAGTTGAATAGAAATGAGAGGAAAGGATGTACCTGACTCTGATCTGGTTGCATGATGCCATCTTGGAAGAAAGAAGTTGAAGGTTTTCATCCCTCATCCGAGAACTATATATGTGTTTTCCCCAGTGAGTATTAGACACCATACAGTCACAATCTGAAAACTTATATTTACAATACACATGAACTTTCTTAAATATGACTGTTTATTTCTGTCAGTTGAAATAAAACCCTTAAAAACTAGTAACTCATCCAAAGCAAAACCATTAGTCAATAGGCTCGAGTTTTTCAGGTTTCTTCTATAAGGCTGATAACACAGGTAAAGGTTCCATTGAGAGCAAATAAAATCAAAAGAAACTATGGACAGGCATCATTTTGTAGCTGTCTCAAGCTACCATATTCTGTTCTTTCACAGGAGGCCACTTTTGACATTTAGAGATACAGCATGAGCTACAAAATTGAACTGCTCCTCTGCACTTCTCCCTAGCCTGACCAGGAACAGCCATCAGGTTTCTCACAAACAATCTATAACCTGCTATTTTTTTGAGATGGCACTTTGCCTATTGACATATCTTTGTTAATGAACCTGCAGTGACATAACAATTTCACATGAGATTATGTCAATTGAACTCCTGAAGAACTAATTATCTTCTCCAGTGATGTATTTGTACCTTCACCAGCTGTGTTGTAGCCTTCTTTCAACACCTGTATCACTTCAGCAAGTGAACTTAGTTGAAACTCTGTGGTGATCGAGTTATTTCTTCCAAACCTGTACATATCTGCCTCTCCAAACCAAATCTGTGTAAAAGACCTTGTATGCTTAGAAAAGTCCCTTGTGTCAGAAATATTAGATATAAGCTGACCTATTGTGATAAGAGATGAGAGGACTTAAAAAGCAGTAATGGTCAAAGGCAGTTTAAAAATAGAAGCCAGAGAAGATTTAGACTTCTGGCTATATGTTATCTGTGAAACTACTTTGGGATTTCTGGTGCCTTTAGCTGAATCAGTGAAGCTGATACTCTGTCTCACTGGAACAAATGTAAGCCTGGGAGCCCTCAGCTGTACATTTAGTCAATGGCATTTCATTCATATTGGTCAAGATTTAACCTTTAATGATTTTTGGACTAGGCATGTGCTTGCTGAGTCACTGCTTTGGATAAATGCTGAAGAAACATCTTGCAGAAAGAGTACAGTGCCACTGAGATCATATTTGCCCTTTGGTTTCTTGTAATCCTTCCCCAACCTACTATTCTCTGTAGTGTTTAGTGATTTGTAGCCCAGCAATAGTCAAGTCTTCATTTACTTCATGCATATGCACTAAATTAAGCTGCTTCCCTCCCACCCATATGGTGGTCTGATATGCACAGATGTTATTACAGAGTTCTGTGCCACATAAAATCCCAGCTGTAATATAAAAAATAATAATAAAAAAGGCAAGATAAAAGGCTCTTTTACTCATCTTCCAAAAAGGCAAAACAATAGAAAATAAGCCCATAAGGAACTGCATAAACATAAACAGACCCGTACAACATCTGACAGAGATACAGATCAGGGACTGAAGATGGAAGACAAAAGAAAAGAAGGATTAGTATTAAATTATTTCAGACAGTGATAATAATTAATTAAAAAATGTTAATCTCTACAAAATACCAGTTGACAAAATACTTTTGACAGTCCTCTGAAACACAAGCAAGCTCTTATTTTCTAAGGTTTCTCAAAATCCCAGGTTACACATTTTTTTGAACTGAATTGAAGGAGTGCAAGTATCAAAAAATATGTGCTCTATGGGACAAAGTGACTAATTGGGAAAAATAACTCTTTTTCAAATCCTTTCAGTATTTTACAACCAACAAGTGCCTTCCCCCTTTTGATCAAACATCCATGCTCCTATAAAATTCAGAATAAGCTCATCTCAGAGGAAATTAGCTTTCTCTTCGAAACTGATTTAATTTTGCTATTTTGATATTTCCATCACAGTTTACAAACCACTGCCTACAGTTTCTTATAGTCCAAAGAATCATAGAGCATGGCAAATACTCAAAATTTACACTAGTCATCCACACAATTTGGTGCCTAAGTGACTATAGTGTCAGTAACTTGTGTGGCTTGGTTTTTTTGCTTGTTTGCCTGTTCGGTTTTTTTGTTTGTTTGTTTGTTTGGAGCCCTACAATTGAAAGTGTTCATTGCTTTGTAATTGAAATTGTAATTATTGGATGAATACAACTTCAACTGGCATGTGGCTACTGGACATCAAGTCAATAAAAAGTAACTGCACCCCAGATGTGCGTATGCAGACTCTTGGGGTACTTTTCTAGTGACTTATGCAGTAACAGGTTTTAGAGAACAGTATAAAGCTGGATCACCCACTGTCATGAATGAATGCTTGGAGTAGCCCAAAGAATCACCAGCAAGGGTATCAGCAAAAGCAGGTTTAATATAAAAGTGAAAGTATGACAAAGTTTGTTGGCAAGGTTTACTCTGCTACTTACTGGATGGCTAAAGTACACAGAGAAAAATCAGACTAAAATCTAGAATCAATCAATCTGAAACCAAAATCAATGCAAAAACTCTCTATGTGGAGGCTGCAGAGGGGAAAGAGTAAGGATAGGAAAGAACAAGGATGAAAAGGAACAAGGAAGATGCTCCCATTGAATCACAAGGTTCAGGGTGGACCCGCTCACCAAACTTAGCTCTATACTTAACCAGTGGGTTAGACCTAAAGGTTTTACAGCATTTAAGAGCACTTAATCAATAGCCCAATTAAAAAAAAAAAGTTGACAAAACATTCTTATAGAATTTACTATAAGCACGACAGCAACATAATTACAGGTCTAACTTAGTGGCAAATCCAATATAGTTAAGAATGCCAGAGGGCAACATTCACAGGAGATTTGCTGTGGCATATTCCCACTCACACACAGCCAGACTCAAAGGAGTATGTACAAGGTACGTCCCTGGGAAAAATTCCCCTTGAGTTCAGTGAAACACTCACATTGGATGCCTTTGCATCTTCTCAACAGGTGAAGGGTTGAGCCATGAGGAGTGCAGGTATCAGCCACTGCAGTCCAGGAGAGCTCAAAGGATCTCTTTTAGGACCACGGCTTATAGGGTCACAAGAGAGTTGGTTTTAGTCATAGTAATTTTCCATTCTGGCCACAATTTCCTTGAAAGTTTGATAACAAAAGTTTTATTCCACTTGGGTTGTTATTCAGGCAAGAAAATTAAGCTTCCAAGGCTGTTGGTTAACAAACAGGAGCTCCTTACAGCACTAGTTCCTGGGAGCAGACAGTGTTTTTAATAACCTCAAGAGGAGCTGAGCCCAGGAGCTGCTCATCAAGGCCAAGGCTTAAGGAGCATTTCTGAGATCATAGTGCTGCACAAGGAGGGGGAAAGGGAGGATGCAACACCACACCCACTTATACTGCAGTCTCAGAGAGGGGACGTGTGCTTGTCATCCACAGTGCTCAGGGGGTGGAGATGCCCCTAATTGTCTGTGTATGTGTACGTGTGTGTGAGAGAAACAGGGAACTCTGGGATTTGGGTGCTTATTAATACCTTGTAAGCAGCCAGGACTGAAGTTTATTCCTTTTGTTACTCATATTGATCCTGAAGGCATAGCTCACTGTTTGCCAGCTAATTGCATGTCATTAGTAAATCAATAAAACCACTTTGATCCTGGTTTGCTTTAATTACATAAAATGAGCAGCTTTTCCCTGTGATAGCTGAGCTAACATATCTTAAACTCAGATATAAGGGCATCACTTAGGAAGTCGCAAAGACAAAATGGGAATTCAAACCAAGGCAAAAAGTCTAGACTAAGTATTTTGGGCACCTGCATTATTGGTCTCTAGATAGATATTCTCCTTTTTCCTAGAGACATTTCACTGCCTACTATTGGAGTACAATGTTCTTGTTATAGAGTCATAGAAGTCAATGAACCAGAAGTTTACTCTATAGTTGTGGGGAAAAAAATGAAAGTTTTGAATTAATTAAGGAACAATTACAGGGTCCTAATCTTGAAACTGCTACCCTTACTCCAAGTTAGAAATTGAAACAAAAAAAACCCCCAACAACAAAACCAAACCAAACCAAAAAACCTAAGCAGAAGCAACAAACCTTACAACCAATGGTTCCTAAGATTAGGAATTTTAAACTTCATAGCACTATAAGAAATCATATTCTTGAAACAAAGGATACATAGAACAAGGGGTGACAAGCAAAGTCAGGGGTTTGGAGCTGCAGAAGTTCCAACCACAGTCCCACTTCATCTTCTATCCCCAGGAGAAAGATCAACTGTTTCAGATAAAGTCAAGCTAAGGAAAATCAAAGGTGAAAAATACTGTTGTAACTTTACCCCTTTTTCCCCCAAAATAACTGTCTCTTAACTTGTGGTTCCTTTACTACAAGGTAAAATAACTTTATCTTGTGGCAAATTGCTAAAATTTCTAGGCTATATACACAGTTTAATATGAATAGAATTTTTTTAAACAATTTGTCATTTGCTTTATGTGCTCAAAAAACGTATGACTGCATTACCTTGTGAGCTCCACTGAATTGTAATCACCTGAGCAATGTTCAGTTGAAAGTTAGATGTACCCTGTTTCTTTGTCACTGTTATGTAGAGTTTACATAGAGGAAAGAGCAATTCACAGAATTTATGTGCCAAAATATGTTAAAAAAAAAAAAGAGGACCTTTGCTCCAGAGATTCTGTAACAGAAGCTATTTTAATAAGTCAGCTAAACCAATTTACAATCCTTGATACAACAGTCTTTGGTTTTTCCCTATCAAAACCAAAGAACATGGGTTCAACCCTCTTCACTGGACTCCTTCAGTTTAATAACCTGTGGATTTGGGTCTGCAAAGATACAAAGAGCAACTGAACTCCAGAAGGAACATTTGCATCTTCAAAGAGGTGAGAAAGTCCATGAGTTATCAAGAGGGGTGTGTAAACAACCTCACAAGTAAGGTGGGAAAAATTAGCATTTGGAAAATAAAGGACTCCAAGAAGAAAATATTTAGCCACATTCCATCATAGAGATCATCAGTGATAAAAACTGACCACTGCCAAAGCACACAGATCAACAGAAACACTTGTTTTCTCATTAAACTTTAATGTAAATTAATTTAGTAAGTTTTCCTTCTACTTTTTCATCCCTCAGACTTAAACAAAGGTTTACCCCTCAAAAACCCTCCATAATTATAAGATGTTCTGTATCTAAGGACGTGATGTTTCACATAACAGAACCCGGGGTCACTTGCAGAATCTGTTTCCCCTGCACATTTATCATGGAAATCCTCTGCATTAACAAGAAATGTCACTTATACAAAAGACAGAAAACAGAAGGTAAAAGTCCACCATGTTTTCCCTTCCTATTTTTACCACAAGGGCTGGATGACTATTATCCCACCAATTGCATAGCAGAGGGGTTTTGTCATCCAAAAATCTGTAAGGAATGCAGAACTTATTCCTGTAACTTGGTACCATTTATGAGAAGCCAGCTAGGAAACTGAATGGGGAAGGAAAGATCAGATCTCCTTTGGTTCCTTCTTGAAATAACTGACTGAGACCATAGCATCCATTGTGTTCAGACAATGATGAGTGAATTGTCCAACTCCAATAAATCCTAAATACTATGTTCCAGGTACCACCTATACCATAAAGTCTGGAAAGTTCACAACTTCAGTAACAGGAAATTAAAAAGCTAATGAAAACTCACAGTGCATGGCATAAAAAGAAGGAAGACCAAAACCAGAACACAAGAGCCTGAAAAGGCCAACAAACAAGCCAAACAATAGTTTAAACTCCTTCCTTCACTGAATTCAATGAAAAGTATTCCAACTTACGTATATTCAGCATGAAAATTTCTCTATCATACCCAAAAAAAAAATGAGAGAACAAACCAGGATAGCTTGAGCGCTTTCATAAACCCAGTTTTAAATTTTCAAAAGAAAACATAGGAGAAGGATGTCCTCACTAAATTGATTCTCATAAAAATTTGCAATAGAGAAAGATTTTTCTGAAATACAAAATGAAGTGATCACCAAGAGATAGAACTTCATCAAATATACATTCCACTCAGAAAAGAAAATGTATGTCTTCCTCCTTAGGGGAATAAAATAAAAAAAAAACCTAATACAAAATAGAAAAGTGTTTAGCTGAATCAGGTGCTTCTCATAATACCTTAAAACAAATTCAGAGGCAGCAAACATAGCTATATGGTTATCTCTTTCTGATACCTTTAGTCTCACTTCCATTTAAATATGAAACAGAAAATTAAAATTATAAGACCAACACTCCAACTGTATTATCAGAGCATTGCGTGATATTTAAAATTTAAAGAGATATCGTCAATCTCTTCTAAAAATAATACTTTCAATCTCTTGAAAGAAATGCTGGAACTCAGACAAAAGAAATTAAAAAGGACCAGGGGAAAGATAAGAAAATTAATCTGATGAGAACATGGAAGACAGCAAATACAGCCTGGACCCGTCAACGAGATCAGTGAGGTGAAAGACAATCTCATTACAAATCCCTAGTCCCCTGTAAGGATTTATGTCAGATTTGGACAGGTTGCTTAAATAAGTCATGCCTCAGTTCTCCACTCCTTAAATGAGAAAATAAATGCCTTCGTTTCAGGGATTTAAAAAGTTAGGATAATATAATTAATACTGTGGAAGTACTTGGAAGCTACAGAGCTACCCAAAGTGTCTCTGTTAAGCAGGCCACAGCAAGCGGCCCATGAGAATTCAATACAAATTATTTACTGTGACAATAGGAGAATGGGGAATAAAGAACACAAAACTGGGGACAAACTGCAATGGGGATAAATTGGACTAAATCAGCTAAATAAATAATAATAATAAAAAAAGAAATCAGTATAAACCAGTAAGCAAAGTGAGCAGGCGTTGTTAAAATACCACTACCCACGTCTTACTCCTCCCTCCCTCCAAAATTGTCCTAAAGAACAGACACACTGACACTTCCAGTCATAAGGCAGACTCCCTGTGTCTCATGACTACAACCTACTTATGAAAATAAAAGCAAATAGCCGTACTTTACTTACTAGCATAGTACTTCCAGACCAAAAGGCACTCAGATTTGTCAGAGAAATAGTGTATCTTCCATAAATCACAGAAAGCAAAAGTAGAATCAGTCTCGTGTATGTTGGCTTTTTTGTGCCACCCAGTGGTTTAAACTAATACACCTCAGTGCAGGTGCAAATACAGCTCTTGGTAATTAGTAAACAATTTAAGGTCTATTTGAAATGAATGAATAAAATGAGAGACATAGTAACTAGTAACCTCAAGGCTGGAGGAGAGCTTAAGGCACATCGTATACATGTCCTAACTGTGTTATTTCAGAAACAGAGGATAGGTCAACATATCATCTCCCATCTGACTTCTAAGATCCTGCCTATTCCATTTTTATTCTATACTAAGTTGGGGGAACCTAGTGTGTCAAGAAAGGAAACTATATTACAGATGCCTTACATGCAGCACTTTCCATAGGCAGTTTGAGACGGCCTCTGAGAAGTACCGACCTAGTGAAGATGATGAAAACCAACAGTTTTGTTCAAAAAAGAAAAAAATCCTAGGCTGTTAGTGTACATTATACTGCAAAGATTAATACAGCCATGATTTAACACTGAGTGTCAGATTTCCATATAATGCTTTGGCCTACTTTCTAAAGAACTTTATCTGGCCATAGAGAGACTGTGAGATTTGAACTGTCTTGAAAATCTAACTCAATATGGTTGCTTTTAGAGAGAAAAATGCAAACAGAATTATCTTATTTACAGTCTGAAACAAATTGCAATCAAATGCAAAATGAGATCTATTCATTATAACTGAGCTGTACTCACTTTCGTTATATCTGACTTTACCTAATGGCTTGTATAATTCCATTGTTCAAAGATAAGCAGATTTAAAAGGTTCAAGTATTAAAAAAGGCAAAGACTTTTATGCTATAAATATGAAAAATCCAAAGAAGGGCTACATCAGACTCAATTTTTAATATCACATTTGAAAATTACTTTCATCTCTTTAAAAAAAAAAGCTGATAATTTTGTTTCCTAATTATAGTCAGATAATGGAATAGAAGTTAGGTTTTCTTGCTTTTCCATTATCATTGTTACAGAAAAAGGTGTTTCCTTAGGCAATGTTGTATCCGTATCAGGACAAATGAAAAGCACAGAATACCTCCTATTATTTTTGCTATTTGAAATACCACTACCTTAATAAACTCCAGCCATAGTGTCAAGACATGGTTGAAGCCAGTGCTTCTTTATTTTTGATTTGTGGAAGAGTCCATCAACTGATAAAGATAGCAGGCCTGAAGAAAGAAAAGTTACTACATAAATTTACTGTTTACACTCCACAGAGTTTTAAAGTGTTTAACATATGTCATTATTTTATGCAGAAGTAGGAGTAATTGAAGTAGCAATAGAAGAGGGGACTCAGCTGATAGAGTGGCAGCATAAACAGAAACACAAACAAAGAATTAGATGTTACTAATATTCTGTTGGTTTTAGTGAACTAATTTGAATTTTTCATGGATTTCGAATCCATAATAGGCCCTATTTCTGATAAATAGTAAGTCTGGCCCCAGCTCTGAATGCAGCCTATTTTTGTTGTTAAATATATAGCCTATTCTTCTGCTGAATAAAGCAAGTGTGAAGACACAAGTGGGTAGCCTTTGCACAGTTTAATTGAAGTAAATTCTTCTTAATTCAAGGACATTTTCGCAGCTGCACTAATTAACCCCAGAAACAGACACAAAGGGAAAGCGGAAAAAAGAGTTTGGCAGTATAGAACTAAACAAAATTTTTCCCTGTTTTTCCCTTAAGCCTTGTTCATCTCTCTCTCCTCTGCTGTCTTTACACCCATTCTTGTTGGGGAGCCCAGAGGGATTTTTCAGTCTAGTTGTCATTTTATAGGACTAGGGACAGTCACGTTAATTTGTCAGCACGAGTATCCACAGATTCCTCCTGCAGTAGGTTTTAAATGCAAACAGAACTCCTTTGATCTCTCTTTTAATCAATCAATACTCACCGAGGCCAGATGTATCCCAGTTTCTTTTTGATTAGTCCTAGTGGACATTTAAAGCTGTAAATCATAGAATCACTGAGGTTGGAAAAGATCCTTACTAAAAGCCATATGAGAGAAGTTGATTTGGTATCGGGGATTATACAATTAATGTTTTCCCTTGTCCTATTTAAACAAATTTTGCATCAAAGTAGAAAATAAAATAGATTCTATGAGTTACTATCCCTGAATGTAATTGAACTTCTCCTAGGCTGATCTGGACTTGCATGATGTCATCTGTCACCAGAATAGTTTAAACTCAGGGAATTTTTTTTCTCTGCCAAAATATCAACCATCGAGCATATTTTAACATTTTAATTTTTTCTTGCAACCTCTTACACACTTATATATGTGTTACTATAATCTGTGCTATCTTTGATTGTTTTACTCACCTTGGACTTAGTAACTCATTATGTGTTAGTAAGTTTATGTAAGCACATTGTTTTATACATGTTGTAACTTGGGCTGGGTGTTACCATTCAGAGACATCAGGCCTGGTTGTGGCTCCTTTTCATTAAACTTTTCCATCCTTTGCAGTTTATTTATCATAGTTTACTCAGTTTTATCTTTTGTCAAAAGCTGTGATATATATAATTATGCCAGAATAATTCCCTACTAATTCTTTAGTTTCTAGCTATAACTCGTTTCTAGTCAAGTCCTACAGTCTTTATTTACTCTTAAAGTTAGAATATAATAAACAACCTCATGAAATACACGTAATTGTCTTTATAAACTTACTTCCTTATTAGTGAGAACTGCAGCCTCAGGCAAAGCATGCACTTGTCTGTACTCCTAATCTGAACTACATTTCAAATACCTTGAACAATAAGTAGGACAAATGTAGCAAGAGCTAAAAACCACTCTCTGTCACACAAACTGATTTGAAACCTTTTGCTGATATCTACTGTGTCCTAGGGTATCTCTACTGAATAGAATAATTAATAGAAATTAATAAATCACATTGATTTCTTCCTAAAAGCTTATGGACCTGAATTAGCAGAAATTCTATAAATAGGTTGTCCCTCACATACTGTCTCTTTCACAAGTTGATTAACTTATTCTCCTCTTCTCTACATAAAACCCTCACTTGAATTTCTAAGTTGTTTTTTCTTGATTCTCACAGTTCCAGAATTATCCATTACTCCACTACTGAAGGTTAAAATACTCTTTCTAACTTGCTAACACAGTAAATTGGGTTTTCACACTGCAAAAGGCCAGACTTCCTGGAATTGAAGCTTTTTGTTTTCGCCTTTTACTTTCCAGGAAGACAAATCATTAGACTGAGTCGACATCCAGTGCAATCACAGATTCCTTGCTCTCACACATTAGTGATGTTCTCTCCTAAATGGAGACACAAAACCTCAATGCTGGAAATTTCTACAAAGAGTCTCATAGAGGGAAAGTGGAGGGGCAAGTTCTGATCTCTTCACTCTCGTGACCAGTGACAGGACTCGAGGAAATGGCTTGAAGCTGAGCAGGGGGAGGTTTAGGTTGGATATCAGGAAAAAGTTTTTTACCAGAAGGGTGGTTGGGCACTGGAACAGGCTCCCCAGGGAAGTGGTCACAGCACCAAGCCTGACAGAGTTCAAGAAGTGTTTGGATAATGCTCTCAGGCACACAATATGATTCTCGGAGTGTCCTGTGCAGGGCCAGGAGTTGGACACGATGATCCTGATGAGTCCCTTCCAATTCAGCATATTCTGTGATTCTATGACATTTGCCACTGCTGGGGGCAGCCACCATGCTGAGTCAGGTCTCGGGGCGTGGCTGGGCTGCCCTTGCCTTGAGCAGGTTCCCCAGGTGCCCTGTGGTTCCCCAGGTGCCCTGTGGCTGAGTGCCCATTGCCCAGCTTGTCTGAATTCAGCTCTGGGAGTTTCTCTGGGAAAGGGTCTGGCAGAGCCACACAGCTACTGCTGGACAAGCAGCCTCCAGAAGTGGGATAGCTGTGGGGTAGAAAACCCTCATTGTGTCTGGTCTTTTGGTGCCCGTCACTGTCACTACCCTTGTTCCACATCCCAGTCCCTGTTGGGAGAGGGCCCATCAACCCTAATTAGGTCACCCTGGAGTATTCCCACCCCCTCTGCTCACTGATGGTATCCTCCCAATGAGAGTATTTCTCTACTTTCTCCCTTTCACTCCCTCAGTGCGCTGAGAAAACAATGTACTGTTCAAAGGCTGTGGTACATTTACAGAGATTAGAGGCACTTTACAAGTGCCAGTTTTGGAGGCAGGCTCTTAGTTCAAGCTGTGGGGCAGCACTTCCCAACATGGAGGTCATGGCAGTGGCAAGTGGAGTCACCAGCCTGGCAGAAATTCAATGGTTTATGTCAGCATTTCAGATTGCCGAGCTGACGAGAGTAGTAGGTGTAATAGAGAAGAAGGGAAATGGTTTCTGTTGAGTGTGATGGTTTTCACTCTGGAGAGCCTGTGTTCAAACCTGAGTCACAAGAAGAATGGCTGTTATTTTTGCGAATACTTGAAACAAGGTATTTCAGCCTCTAACTTATCTCCTTTCCACTGCCTGGCTACCACTCCTTCCCTTAAAGTAAACTGAATTCCCCCATACAAGTGAAACTGTAATTTACTGGGAATAAAGGTCATGCTCACTGGTCCCTATTAGGTGAACCTATTAAATGACCTATCTCCTTTCACAGTGCCAGTATTTTTGGTTACTCCAGGTTCAGCTTGCAAGCTTTGTGAGTTTTATGTCAAGACCACACTCAGCTCATGGGGAGAAATATTACTTAGAAAGGTGTCTGTTGTGTTGAACTTTCTAGCTGCCACGTTGTCCCTGTGGGGTTTGAGGGTTTGGTTTAGGAGACCTGAGGAGGCTGTTACACCTCTCACAGAGAGTGTCTTGGAGAGTGCTCCAGGTTTGTGTCACTGTGCTGTTAGTGTTATTGGCCAGCCTAGTGGTTCAAGACATCTTTTTTTTAATCCCTCTATCGTTGCTATTCACATGCTAACACAGACCTAGATCAGTCACAGACTGGTAGACATAAAAAGCCATGAAGACATGACACAAGAACTCCTGGAGAACTAGAGGAAGGACCTAACACAGATCCTAGAAGAATCTTTATAATCAAATCAAATGA
Source organism: Pseudopipra pipra (assembly GCF_036250125.1). NCBI lineage: Eukaryota > Metazoa > Chordata > Aves > Passeriformes > Pipridae > Pseudopipra > Pseudopipra pipra. The sequence goes on from NC_087550.1 coordinate 13,509,148, forward strand.
ACAACTGTGTATGCCTAAAGCAGATATCTTCAGAGAAAGGCAGCCTCATCCAGCACAGTCATCTCGTATGTTAAGTTATTCACCTCAGATTTAAGAGAACAGAAAAGGGACCCAAACCTTGATTTCCCTGACAAAAGGTGAAAAAAACATGATAAAAAAAACTACCTGTTATTCTAGGTCTTCCTTTTTCCCATATAAGATAAGTTTTGGGTTTGTCCAGTTATGGAAAGAATGGTGCTTGAAAGCATGCAATGCATTTTTCCATTTAGGATGAATACTTCCTCTGTCTAACTCTGCTGGATACAATGAACTCTTGATATTCTTAAAGGAAGTGAGAGAAAAATGCTTAATGGTAAGACATTAAACTGCTGAGAAGCTAAACAGGATCCCAGACTCAGCAACTGGACCCTCTTACTATTTAAAGAAGCATAGTTCATGTCAAACATTATCCCAAAAATTCATCAGTTCATTTGGCAATCAAGTTGTCAAAAACATCCAAGTAGAAAATGCAGCACAACAGAGATACTTCAGTACCTTAGCTATAATACTCAATATTCCATTAGGACTCATGAGGAATTTGCTGAGATTTCAGCAGATGTGGAATTTCACACAAGATCTACCCAGAACTGATTTTTTTCTAGATCAGCATTTACGGCTTGTTCAGTGAGCACTGCTCCCTCTCTGAAGAGGCTGGTTGTTTATTTGACGTTGAGCACATGCCTTTTCTTCCTAAATGGTAATGAATAATTGCCCTGGAGACAGAGATTATTCAAGAAATGGAATTTAGCACAGAAAATGTAATGAGAGTCTGCGGTGTCCCACGATGTTTGTAGAAGATGTTCATATAGCTAATTCTCTAAGCAAACCTCTCAGTTTATAAATTTAGAACATTCCCATTTCCTCAGAATGTGCATACATCAATTTCTTTGGAGAGCATGCTATTACTACAACATGTATTTCATGTGAGTTTTTAATTGAAAATGTAATAGAAGTTTTAGTATTCTGAATGCATAAAAATCTCAACATTAAAATGCGATCAGTGACACTTATAAGCCTCTGGCCAAAACACTGTAGTCACATCCCTTCCTATCTTCTTTTCCCTTAATTTCTTTTCTTTCTCTTACAATATAATGTAAAGATAAGCTAATATTAATTTACAATGGAACATTTCTCTATTAGAGATCATTTGCATTCATTTTCTTGCCTTGATTTGTGTTCATGTCTTCTTGTACTTTACACCAATGGCCTTTATGGATTGTAGCTATGTTAAAAAATGCATACAGTACAAGAAGGATAGGTTTTTGGCACATTAAAGACAAAGTGATTCCTCTTGCTGTATCTATAGGTCAAAGGCAAGTAGGAAAAAGAGAGTGACATACAATTAAATTGGAGTCAGATAGAGGGCAGTCAGAAGATACTGCAAAATTTTGCCACAGGAGGTGAAATATATTCTTTAAACTATCATTAACTAATACTTTTCAAGCCCATCTGTACCTAACAGTATGCACATTGAAACAAGTGTGTGCTTAATTATGTCTGTCATCTTTCTTTAGGTCAACTAGTTTTTAATGGTATCCTTAAGATTTCCAGTAATTTTATGGCACCCTCCTTTCTCAGGCTTTGTATGTTACAGCTTTTCTCCTTGTAAAAGTTTAAAAGTTCAGCAACAATTGCCTGCTGAATTACTTTAATTATTGCCTTATGTCCCTTCATTTTATGAAGTATTGACTTTCAATCAGAGGTTCAATTATAATATGATTCTATGACATATTATGAAGTGGAAAAAGAAGGCTAAAATGAGATCCTTTTCTAGGAATTTGCAAGCTAATTTATGTTCATGGATTTGCACTTTCCTGTTTTTCTCCCTAAACAGAATATATTTTGCTATTCACTGCTGAAAGAGTGTCGGTGTTAGAGACAAAGTAATTAGCAAGGTAGATGTTGTTCTCCCAAGTAGCAAGTGTTAGGACAAGAGGAAATGGCCTCAAGTAGTGCCACAGAAGGTTTAGGTTAGACACTAGGAAAAATTTCTTCCTGTAACAGCCTGTAACAAGCTGCCCAGGGAAGTGGTGGAGTGACCATCCCTGGAGCATTTGGAAAACGTATAGACGTGTAGATGTGTCAGTGAGGGACATGGTTTAATGAGGGGCTTGTCAGTGCTCTGTGAACAGCTGGTCTTGATGATCTTGAGAGGTCTTTTTCAACCTAAATGATTCTGTGACACTATTCTATGGTTCTCTGAACCTCTCAGTGAGGGCAAAACACAGCAGGAGAGGGAAAAAAAAAGTCCTAGCAGAAGGAAAGATGTCAGTAGGATGTTAGGCACCCGAATGCCTTTGGGAGCTAGTTGTTATTCCTCTAGCAGGCAGGCTCATGGGGATTCAGCTGTGACACTTTAAATTCCTCAGTTCCTGGTCAGACACTGCTGTCCATCACCCAGCTGTGCCAGCTCTGGTTCATGATTAACCCTAAAAGCTCTCGGCACTTCTAGGATCTCCAGGGAGAACACATTACAGGACTGAGGTCAGCAATGTAGTAAACTAAGAAATGGGCAGGTGTATCTGCCACAGAAACCAGTCCTCAAGTTCATTCCTGCTGCTCTGCCCCTGCCACAAGATATTTCTGCCTGGTACTTTCTTATGACACTCTAACTGACTTATGACTTGGCTTTCATGGTTTACCTCTCTGAATGCATCCTTTGCAGTTCAGTGAGGAGAAAACCTGCAGAGCTTGTCAATTATTGACTCTGTGCTGGGTAAAAGGCACACTTTCATTAATTTTATACAATTTTTTCATGTCCATCATATCCCCTGGAGTGGGATACCAGTTTTTGCCAGATAAACCAAAGATAATTCATAGTACCAAACAAGATTTGGATGGAGAATAGGATAAATTCAGTCTGGTAAAATGCAAAATTCAATAGCTAATTATCAGATTCAGAATCAAATAAAGAAAAAAGAATGATAAATTTTGCCTTTTTTAACTGATCTCCTCTATGTCTTCTGTATTTTGTTGAGCTAAGGACTGACAAAGACAGTTCCATAGTCTTAGACTTGCATGCCATTTTTTCAGAGTAGTGACTTCTTCTGTAGTACAATTCCCAAACGGGAATCTCTAATTTGGAGAAACTTCCTTATGAACTCCTTCATACAGTAAGAATTCCACCGCGCTTAAAGCACCCTGGGGACTTCCTGTAACCTAGAGTATTCATAATTTCTTTTAATTAGAATACTAGCTTATGTTTCTTTTATGAATGTAAAGCTGTCTGCCATGGCATGGATTTTGCAGAGCAGAGAGGTTTCTGAAATGCCATCTTAATCTTCAGAGGCCAAACACTCTTAGCACCCAACTAATTAGACATCCACTCAGGCATAAAAATGAACCTCTTTTTGATGAATGTGCTGTCGAAGAAGAACTGTATCACATCTGATTTCATCCAAGTTCAAGGCTGATTTCTTTTCTATTTAACTTTAGAACCAATTATACCAAAATTTCAAAGATAAGTGGAAAAAACACTCTGTTTACTGTTGTTTGACTAAATGCAGCAGTTAATAAGATAAGCCTGTTCAGAACCAGAACCAGCGCTGTGGTGTGTGGTGTTGAACACCCCTCTCTCAGTAGGCATGTCTCAAATGAAACACTGGAAAAATATTTTTGAGGGATCACTATCACTGAGTTAAATTAAAGCACAGACAAGCCCTAGAGAGATTTTACCAAGCACCTGACTGTTAGCACCGCCAGTGATCTAACTCTAGACCTCCCCTGAGCAGAGGCTGGTTATCAGCTAAATGGTGTCAATGTCTGGAGGGGTTGTGTTAGAGATTAATTGAATCTGGAGATTTACAATCAAACTCACTTTCCCTTCAGTTGTTATCAGCACCACTGAAAGGCCAAGTTGCTTTCTCCACTGTGTTACATAGTGCCTACTCTCTCTAAAGCAAAAGATGCAATGATGCAAAGCTAGACCTTTAATATAATAGATACATTATCTGTACTTCAGGTTATGAAAAAAATAGATGATACACCTAATCACACTGATCAGGTTTTAATCAGCAACTAATTGATGCAATTTTCAGAATTTTTTAATTTGCTATGCCAACCCCATCATTCCCTTGCCAAATAAGCAAGGCCTGTGCTTTAAGGTACAAGCTGAACAGCACACATTTCTGAGAAAAATTTTTACTCTAAAAGATCAAACCGTGTCAGTTGAAAGTGGTGTTCGCGTAGGCTCCCTAAAGTGCCTTGTTAAGGAGCAATTGTTCCAGAAGTTCCTGAAGTACATTTATGCCTACTAATGAATGCATACACTGTCTGACTATAACAAAATAGGGAATACATTTTCCCTTTGACTGGAATTAAACTTAAAACATTAGACCAATGCATTATTCACCCAGAGGTCCGGGTTTCCCTGCAGTCTTATAGAAGAAACGGGTATGTCAAGCATCATTGATATTTATGATTCTGTAGATCATGCTAGATAGCATTAATATAATGCTCAATGGCTTTGATAGGATGAAATCTATAATTGTAACAAGGCGTTAAAAAACATCAGCAGTTTAAATCTGTCAGGAACCTGACGGAATGAAAAACAACTTAGGAGATACAGTTTTGACTTGTATACACCTTGCTATAAAGAGCTATTTCAACTTATAGATTCATGTCCCTGGTTAATTTATTCTGGTGGAAGAAATTTTATTTTCCTAGTATTTAGCAGCTTCAAAAAGGTAAAATTGCAGATTTGAAGCAAAATGAAACAAGTAATTGTCACAGTTACATTTTCCTGCTCTGACAGGAAGGGATAGGAAATGGAAGTAAGGCCTAAAAGGATGTCCTAAGTGAAAAGAAATATGGAAATGCTGATATGACAGCTTTTAATCAAAATGTGAACCTGAAGTAAATTATTTTTAATTTTTATTTATTGCTGGAGACTGTGCAAGCTGAAAAGATATTGTTGAGCAAATTATTAGCAAGGTATTTTTCTTTACAGGCATAACATTGAAATAAACTTTTGGAAATACAGGAGCAAACTGTGCTGGGGAGAAAGCACATCTGTTCCCCCTCTGCAAGGTAGACTGAGAGCTGTAAGGTGTCTAACACAGCCCTTGCCAACCAGGTAAGAGGTCACAAGCACACAAGATGCAATTTAGGAAGGGGCTGTTTTCTGTTAAGTATAACTGGAAGACTCTGTAGAGGAAATAATGTGGTAAGGAGGACAGTGAGCCAGTGGAGCAATTCTGCAACTATTCAGCCATTGCCCTGGCAGTGTAACAGAGAAAAAAAGCACATTTGTTGACTTCAAAATAAGAAGAAATTGCCATAATAGAGACAAACCACACAGAATAGAGATCAATTTAGTTAATACACACAAAATAGGATTGAAATTTGTGGCAAACCACCTAAATCATCAGTCTTCCAATTGCAAAAGCCTTACAAAATGGAAAAGAAGAAGTATAGTAGTATAATACTTGCAAACAGCAGTGCACCACACCCACAAATACTGATTACAGAAAATGTAAAAAGATGTGAATGTCGGGTTAAAACTCTCAGCAAACACATAAAATGATATGTAGGACGTATATGGCAATGGATTTAGGTCTCTACAGGCGATCACGTCATCCAAGAAAGGATCAGATGAGAACGTACAAAAATTATTCCACATCCATACACACACATAATCACTTGGTGAAAATATGACATGAGTGAAACCAAAGTCTGCCAGACAGGCAGTGGGTCAATATCTTTCAGAACACCTGTAGAAAGAAGTATGATTAAATCTAGGGTTCTGCTGTGGTACATAGCTAAAATCTCATTTTTGTCTAAAAGTGGAAAGATGAGGATTTAAAAATGTTCTTATGTCTTTTATGCCTTTAAATCTCCAGCTTCTTTTTTCCCTACATCCACTTAACAGGAAAGACTCAGTGTACCCTTTTCTTTACCAAGAGCATGTCCCAGCCTAGAGAGAAGTCAATACATCTGGCAAGGCAGAAAACCACTAAGAATTACAGAAATGGTTTTGACAACATATTCTTCATTAAAAGGAAAAAAAAAAAGGTTTGTCCCAAACAGAGGTAACCTGAAAATAGATTTTTAGTATTACGGACCATGTGGAAGATAATGTACAAAACAGGCAAAAGCACAGCATTTTTTAACACAGAATTTGTTTAAAAATGTTCACTCAGCATTAATTAGAACTCAAGCTGTTGGCTTCCAGTCTGGAGTTCAGACTCCTGCTCTCCCTTTGCCACCCACTGGGGCCTGTTATTCCCGTTATAAACACCCATAAATCTCACCAAGTCTAATGGGCTTATTGCAGTCCTGCATATGCATCAAGGGGAGGATAAATGTCTCTACTTGTGCCTTCTGATCCCCATAATTGTTTAGTAACATAATGAGATAATGTTTCTAAAACAGCAAAAATCAGTGGGTGTTTTTCTATGCCCTTTAACAAGATTTAGAGAGCTTTTCAGCTGAAATCATTCTAGATTTCAACTGTGGTTAGTAATTTTTGCAGGAAAAGTAAAGGCAAACTTTTACCTGGAGACAGTATAGGTAGGAAATAAGGGAGAACATATAAGAACTTTCTCCCTATTCTGAAAAAGAACCATGAAAAAAATACTCTGTCACCAATAAAGTGAACATATAAATGGATCAGTGAATTTGAAGAAAAGATGTAGAAAAGGATGATCCAGAAGAGATGTTTTCCCTCATGAAAGATGAACAAAAGAACTTGTTTCATTAAATTAGAAAAGTGAAGGATGAGGAGGAATCGAATTGTTATCTTTAGACACAACAAGGAAATGAACAGAAGGGAGAGAAAATAACCACTTGAGCTAAAGGAGAACTTTTGGCACAGGAACAAATAGACATAAGCTGAAAATGAATAAATTTAGATTTAATTTAGAAAGGGGCTCTGAGCCTTCTTGCTTATCAGATTTGGAAATGGTCTTTCATTAAATACAATGCAGACAGAGAGAACCTGAATACTTGTAAGAAAACTGAGTTTTTAAAAGAATTGAATCGCATAGTGAGGCAAGAGAGTGATTTCATAACCTACAAGCTTCCTCCCAATTTCTTCGTGTTCCTGTTGCTTCTCTTTTCTCTCCTCACCATGGAGGGCACACAAAATACGGATGTAAACACAGCAAAGCAAAAAAAACCCAAACAACCAGAACTTAATGAAACACGCTTAGTTATGAGCTATAATGGCACCACATATTTGCCATAAAGGTGCTATAAATTAATAACATTTTGATTTGAACTGAATATAAATAAAAAAAAAATATGTGTGTCTTGGTACTTCTCTTGGTATCAATTTGCACTGTCTCATTCTCAGACGATAATAAACATTGTCCTGCTAATTTAAAAAAATTTTTTAAGAGTCAATAGGATCTGGCCCAGTGCTGTTAAAACAGCTCATGTATCTCTTTATACATTTATAAGCAGATCAAAATAAGCAGAGTGCTTTGGTGGCAGTAGGTTCCACTTACTGGATGTCATCAAAATGCTGATATTTACCGTTTAAAAGACATGAAATTAATGACAGGAGTTAAAAGTGTTCTTTAAGTACTTAATGTTAGCTCTATGCTATAACTGCTTGAAAAGACCATTAAAACCCACCCACTGAACCTTTATAAATTACTGCTGAATGTAGAACAATGCTAAAGATAATTGACTTTGCATTTTCAGCAAGCACTTTTCCAAGTAATTATTATTTATCTAACAATGGTTTCAATGCAAATTGATGATGCATATTTGCTATTAATCTGAAGTCATAGCAAAATATAAACAACAATTACTTTCTGAAATTACCACGGAAAACAAAGAGAAAATAGTTTTGTCACTGGTTTACACATTTAATTTATAAAAAATAAACAAACAAACAAACAACTAACCCTAAATATGGCTGTTTCTTATCTCTCACTGGCAAACTGCTATGCTAAAAAATAACAAAGCTAAATCAAAGACAAAAAACTTTTATGTGTGCACCTTACCACCAAAACAGATGCATCAAGGACTCATATGTGCTACAGTATCTTAGTGAACTCTCATGTTACTTGGGAATAATCCTGGGAAAGCTGCCAGATCTTGGAGTGCTGAACTCCCCAGACATGAGAACCATCAGACCATGGAATGCCAAACCTTGTTCAGAGGAGGCATCTACATTTAGAATATTAGTTGCTTATCTCTAGAGAATTACATTTAAAATATCTGGGGGGAAGATTTAAAATACCATTGGGAATTATTGGCTCTAAATATTACTAAAATGTTTGCTGAGAGACTACACCCTCTAATCACCTCTCATTGGATATAATCTTTCAATAGTAATAAAGCTGAAGTACAGACAGAGCATTTTGTCTGTGCCTTTTGAGCTACTCCAGCCTCATGAGTTACAGTGACCCCCACCAATACTCGACTGCATTACATACTAGCCAAGAGTAAAACTCTAGTCAGAATTTAGACTGGGAGAGGATAATGACTTGGAATTCAAAATTAAGAGTAGGGAGAGAAACCTCATTCTTAAAACAACGATATAAGTAAATAACTTTGCTATATTGATATACTAGTTAGATAGGGACACCCCTAAAGTAAGAAGATACATTCTGTAGCATGTTTGACAGATCAATGACCCAAACAGAAATTCTTGCAACTTCCTATTGGACCGGCCCAGGATATGAGAGCAGGAGGGTCAGTGGTCAAACTCAGGCTGCTGTAAACACACAGCTACTCAGAGGAAAGCAGTACCCAAAGACTTACCTATACTCAGTACTGTGGGAGCATCCTCCCAGAACTGTGATCCCACCATCACTTTAGGTTGGTACACGTGCATTCTCAGCACTGCAAATGCTGACAATAGCAGACCTCTACTGACCCATTCACCCCCACGATTCTCTTTGAGCCAGGCCAGAAACTGCCTTGAGCCAATTCAAGGAAGTACCTCAATGAAAACTTTTTATTTATTATTTATTTATTTTTTGTTTAGCCATCAGCTGCCTTCCTTCTCAGTGTAACTGCTCTGACCTTGCTCATCTCATAGACACACTGGATGCTACAAAACTTCTTGTATAACACAACTTAAAACTCCACCTTGCCCTTTCAAGGAATTATTTTTAAACAACTTGTTTTACCCCTTCTAAACTTTTGTTATATTTGAAGGATTTCTAACTTTCCTTAAACTTTCCAGGAAAGAAAAGACCACCACCACCAGCATCATATCAACCACAAAAAGAAAACCCAAAATAAAAGAACCTAGCTCATTTATGTCACCCTCTTTGCAATTCCAGTTGTCTGATCAAGTACCTACTTTTTCAATAGGCTGTAGTATCCTGTGTGATACTTTCATGTTACCTAGTCAGCAAAGGCATAGATTCACTTCACAATACAACAATCAACTCTAACACAACATCTGAAAAGTTATACTATTGAGGGATAGATAACTCCAGATATGCAGTGAAATCTAATCCAGGGATTTCAATCTACCAGATAAATCTACAGAAGAAGAAGAAAAAGGTGCACTAAAGTCTTGAATAGTCATTTATTTCTATCAATGTATTCATAATGTAATATCAATTTGTGGGGCAATTCCTCCCTGATATTATGTAGTTGAAGTAGCTTTGAACTTGACTTCATCCAGGCAGTTATACACAAACCAGGCTGAATTTACCATTCCATACAAAATAAATAACTAACACTTAGAATAGGTATGCAAACCAAAGCATCCTTTCTAAGATAAAACAAATATATTCAGCCACAGGAAAACAAACCTCTATCCATGTGAGTATTCCAAGTGCTGCATTGTTGGGTATGAGAAGATTCATGCTACTACCATTGGTTGCAATTCTTTGCCAGACGAAATCTAACCATTCTCTGAAAAAAAAACCAAGCAGAACACAGAACACAGTAATGTAACATGTGAATTCTATTAGACTTTTAGTTGGCATTTCAGACAAGATGTTTATTAAACTCCTGTTTTCTCCGTGAAACAACAGCTGGAGGCATCTCAGTATTGGTATTCCAGTAACCTTTCTGATGTGTTGGTTAATTGAACATCAGCAAGAGAGGACAAGGATGTTTCCCTCCCTCTTTCTTGTGTCAATATATGTGGGGTTGGTTGTGGGTTGAGAAAATTTTTTTTAAAAGAATACTTCCACAAAGTGGAAATAGTTATGCTTTTCTTGGCTTTTCATTCTGTGAAGTATTTAGTAATTTCACCCTAGGAAAAAAAAAAAGCTGCTCTCATCAGGAAATCTTCAGACAATCATGCTTAGATACCTCAACCAAACTCACTGCATGAAGGGCTTGGAAGACAGCTTTGTTTTCTTCTACACGTTGGTTTTTTTTTGCTGAACAGTTATTCAAATTCATGGTACTAACAAACAGTGCTGGATAATCTCCTTGGGATTAATGCATTCAGTACCTACTTACCTATATGTTCATAAAATACTCAGTCCAGATTAACTTCTGTTGTGTGGACCTTGGATATATTTTAGGACTGTGAAAGGAATTTCAATGTACATTGTGGCCCATTAGAGGTTGTAGGTGTTATGAAGCACATCACATCAAAGAAACAAGCAATTTTTTTTTACTGTTACAAAGACTAAAGGATGAACATAAGTTCTCCTCTTGCATCAAAATTAATTTTGTGCCATAGAAAATTATTTGATTTTAGAGAAAAAATGGCATTATATACAAATATATATAATGATGTGTTTTCTAAATCCCCTTAAGCTTGAAAAATTGGTTATTCACTCACAGTATTGGGATTTGACTTGGTCTATGGAGTAACAAGGACTAATTTTTAATCATAACATAATTGGTGCTATGTGGTTGGGGTGATTTAATTCAATGACAGCATTATGGAGAGAGATTTGATTTGGAGATTGAAATTTTTCACACTGCTCTTAGGAAGGTCTAAAAGACTGAGGACAAAAAGAAATTAGATTTTCTATCTGAATCTGCGTTTGCATTCTGTTTAGGGGTTTTTTTTGCACCATTTCTAACATATCTGTATAAAGAGGACAATGATGTAATGCAGTAGTAGACTCCTGAGCTGGTATTGTGAATAACCCCTGCTATGCTTTTCTTTCAGCTTTAGTCTCCTGAAGCAGAGCCCAGATTTCTGATTTGTTAATAGCAGGATTAAACCATGGGGATATTATCTGTAAAACTTATGGGTTCAGATGTCCTTCTACACTTTCATAAACCGAGTACATTTCAGCTTCTTAGTAATGGCACTTCTGCTCCACAGTTGCTCTTGAAGAAATCTCTATACCCCATATAATATAAATAGTGTATCCTGCCTGTGCTTGGGGTGAGCTGAATGATCATCAGTTGTTTGTGAAGCAGAAATCTCCTGACCACACCTAAAATAAGACAAATCCTATGACTCGATTCTAGCAGCAGATTTTTCATTCAGATATTATTTGGCAAATTTGTGAATCTAACATGATTCTTGTTTCTGTAAGCAGAGCTATTTTATGCTAAGAAAAGCTGGAATTAGGTTTGTTTGTTTGTTTTTAAAAAGGAGCCATTGTTTTATCACATTTCCATTCCACCTTCATTCTCAGGATGTGGTTGATAGTGATGGGCCAGCTGGCTTGCCCACAGTGAAAAATTTCTGTATAGACTCAGAAGCAAGTCCCAGTCTAACAGCTCCTGTACCAGTTCCACCAGTTTTAGAGGTTTCCAGCAAGTCTTTCTCACCAGGGTACCCTGCCACATGTCTGTGTTTGCAAAGAAATGAAGCCAATCTCTAGACACAGATTCTCATGGCTCCTAGTTTAGCACATAATTCCTCTCTCATATCAGGTTTTCCTGGAGTAAATATCTAACTATGTCTGAAGGGAGCTATGGCAGATAGCCATAAACTCCTCTAAAGGAACAATGAGAAACAATGACTGTGGGTTTTATGAAGCTCAGCAGGACAACTGTTGGCATATCTCGTGTACTCCAAATAAAAGTCATCCTCGCCTCATGTTTCTCTCCTTCCCTTTTGGCTCAGCAGCATCAAATGGAGAAATATAACTTATGCATGTTTCTCTGACATGAAAAGTTTGTGAAGAGCCTGTACATTATGGTTCAAAAAAACCCATAAATCATAATAGCACGGAGACAGACATATGGCATACGGCATTTATATGCATGTGTTGGCTTTTTTTCTTTAGAAATTTTTAACGTTAACTGAAATTCAAATAGTAAAGGCACTCTTCCTCTTGGGATGATATCTATTAGTTCCAAAAAGATATGTGACGGCAATACGTAGGATGGCTGTTTCATTATGTTTTATTATGTCATGCTGTGCATATATATATATATACACATATACACATGCATACATATATAGATATATATGCAAGCACATAAACATATAAATTTAAAATATTTCTTCTTCATTCACAAGAAACAGATGCCCAAAATATTCTTTTCTTGACTTCTTTCCCTCTGAAAAATATCTAAGAGCAGAGAAGCATGACCAGGAGTTCATCAAATTTGGGATCAGTTGGATCTACAGGAGGAATGAATGCAGGAAAACGAAAGCCTTAAGAACCATTCCTTACAGGAAACATCTAAGTCACAGGCATGAGTACCCTCACTGAGCTTAGCTGTCATGATGCTACACGATGGATTTCAGCATAACAAACATTTTTCTGCAAGGCAATTTAGTTGTTTCTGTACAGAAATCAAGCTGCTTTCTGGGTGCAGATTTCATGATGTGTTCTCATCAGGACAAGTAAAGTGGACCAATTCCAAGTGCCTTTTACCAGCATGAAGAAAAATTGCGGACTCAAGAAGGCTAATTTTTTTTTATCAGAAGGTCAGTCCACAAAGCTGATGCTCTGATAATCTAAACACCTTCTGCTGTTAAAAGTAATTCAAGAAGATTTAAATTACAATGATACTATTTGTATCCCTTTCAGCTTTCTATACATCTGCATCACGGCAAGTGGCATATGTGTAATAAGTCTAATTCAACCTGTCACACAACTGCTTAACTTCATCTATGTATTATATCCTGCACATTAAAGGAATGATCCCACTCTCTAAGATTCAAAAGAGAAAATCAGATTCACCTGATTTGCGATCCTTTGTAACACAGTATCCATGGAAGCTTAGAAATGAACCAGAATGGTGTTCAATCTTCAGTCATGTTTTACTCTGTGCCCAGTTTTTTCTTCGAGTTTTGAGTGATATATGAAAGCCCATAAAATTGCACAGAAGATACACGTAAGTGGTATTCAGGTTTCATTTCTAAATGGGGACTTTGCCCTTCTGTGAATCTGACAAATGGACCTCTCTGTCTGCCAGCCATTTCCTCTGGTAAAGCTTTTAAAAGGGCTTTTACCAATCACTGCTGGCATTACTAGAAAAAAGAAAAGTTCTGTGCAGTATGAAGGGAAGCACCTGAATGTTTCAGTGGCATCTGCCTGAAGGGATATGTCAAAGAAGAAATGTTCGAACAACAAGATTTATTAAAGTAAATGTCCAATTTCTACCACAGAAAGCTTGACATCCCTTAACCACAAATCACCTGGGAATATTCCCTTATTCTCTTTCTCACTCTCTTTTCTAAATCTGGATTTATATGTAGAAGGAATGGATGATGACTGAGGTCTGATATGACATTTATCTTCACAAGTGAGGAGACTAATAAATCATCAATGACATTACCACAAGTGAGTTCTGAGGTCTCCTCACGAGTGAAGATAAATGACATATCAGGCCTCAGCCAGCATATATTACATGAAATGCCTAATAAGTCTCACTCTCAGCATAGCTGGATTTGATGAAGATGACTGAACTTATGTTACATCTCAAATCCACCACCCAGGGAAAAAGAAATTAAATTTGCCAGCCAAATAAAATCACCACTGAAACAACCTTAGTACACTTTAGCCTTTTGCCATGCTACCGCTCTGCAGATCTACAAGTAGCAGTGTGGTGGTAAAAATCAACTAAAAATGTCATTATGAGTGTCGTTAACTCACTCCGCAGTGCATGAAACATGCCTGACTTTTCTGCCTTGGGCAATATCACATGCTTATAAAGTTCTACATCCATGTTTGTATGGACATCATTTTCCTCAAATATGTAGAGATAGCTTTTATTTTAGGCATCACAGAGGACTATAACTTTTCACAACAGCTTGTGACCTTCCTTAGGATCATTGGTGACGGCTTTGTTAAAAAGCTGAGGGTTTTTAGAATTTCTAAATAGTTTGAGGGTGCAATATTCTTTCAAAGATGTGAGAGCTACAACTGAGATACGTCAAAAGCATTTCTGAACCAGCAGCAGATTTTTAGGCAAACTGTATCATAATAAACTGAGCATACAGGTTAATACTTCCTCTGGTTTTTGAGCAATTGATGAGGGAGAGACTTCCTGAACCGGACATAATATCTGGGTTATCATGTGGAGGAAGCAGATGTTTAATCTATATTGTGGCATTTGAAAATGAAAGTCTAATACTAATCCTGCTTTATTCTGGTGATCCAGCCAAAATTCTGCAGTGTAAAGAAGATCATTTGAAGCTGAGTTTTGTCTTGTGTGGAATTTGCTGGTCTCAGAGCTAATTTCTGAAAAATTGAGATTAACACGGTTGTAGGTCCATGAAGAGTAGTATTGCATAAATGTATGTCTCAGGTCTTGTCCAGGTGCACAGATCACCATGCTTTTATCCTTTCTAACACAGCTCTGTCCCATTTACAGATATTAAAATGTCTCCAAGTTTATTCTCAGGTTTTAGTCTAAATATCTCCTGGGGTGATGCTCCATTTAGAAACAATTTCTCTGCAATAATATTGTATTTTGCATTAATTTAGTGTACTTGAAATCAAGTTCCCTCATGGTAAAAGACAGTCTGAGTGGCAAAGCAACTAAACAAAACTGTGTTTTTCACATTTCTCTCAATGTATCACATTTTGGCCATGTGCAAGAATTAGTGAGAATCCAGGTAAATGTTAATCATTGGCCTGCAAGGATAAGAACAACCCAAATTAAATACAGTCTTATTAGTCTAGAAGTCTTAGGCTTATAAGTCTAGAATTTAGCTTTTGTAAAGGTAATCAGAAGGTAAGATTAACGTAAACATTTCTCCTTTGTTTTCCCAAAGTGGTTTCAGAGACCTTAGTAAATGGAGTAAAAAGATGGAAAAAAACAGCATTAGAAAAGATTTATCTGTTTTCATTACTGAAGTTAAGAGACATGAAACTATCTTTGAAAGAAAGGGGAAACCAGGTTGTTTGTGCACAGTTAAAACTGACCTGTGAAAGTCTATATGGCTAATGCTAAGTATTAAAAATAAATTAAATTAGTCAATAATAACATTTCTGGGAATTTTTTTCTTTCAACTTTTTAAGGCATTAAATTGCATTCAGGTTCTGAATTAAAACTTGATCCTTTAAAATAAGTTTGACAGTAAGACATGCCCATGGGAACCAAATCTTTAAAAAACAAGAAATATCAAAAGAATTCTTGCTTAAACATCAACAATGAGCAATATTCAAAATTTCACTGGAAAATTACTAAATTTCTTCAGCTGAGATTTTCTCTGCATGTATAAATATCTGAATTAGCATATATTAGCATACATTACTATTTCTGCTATTGAAAGGGATTTTTTAACTTTCTGTTTCTGTTATGAAAACAATCTAGTTGATAAATAGTTCTTAGGATTCCACTGGAAGAATTGTAAGAAAAAGAAGAAAAGGGGGGGTATTCTGAAAATTGCAGTTGTCAGGAATAACAGAAGAGAGGGCCCTTTGGGAATTTCCAATATTTAAATAACAATTTACTGCTTTCTGCATCTCCTGGTAAAAGTACAAAACACAAACTTTAAAATGGCTACTAAATCCTTTTCCACCCTTCCTAACTTGTGGGATTGTAGCACCCACAGAATTCACAATACAAGAAAATAATGACTTTTAAAAAACCCTAAAGTTTTCATTAGTTTTCCCAATGTGTTTAACAAATTCATTAATCGTAGAACTATAGAATATCTTGAATTGGAAGGGACCCACAAGGATCATCCAGTCCAACTCCCGGAAGAAAAAAAGAGATATAACCTTACTTCTGTTTTGCTTTTAACGATTTGAAAACTTGCCTAGAAAAGCAAGACAGAGATCTCTTCTTTTATATGTCTGTAAAGTATATGCATTTCTTTAATTAGAATTATGTTTAACTTCTCTAGGGACATTTCTTGCACATTACACACTATTTCTCACTCTCTCTTCAGTCCATTATTCTTCGTCTCATAACTTTCTCTTGTGGTATAATGTTTTGATGAACATGTTTTTGTTTAAGCCAAGCTCCAGTTAATTACTTATCTAAGCAATGTTTACTAAATGGAGAAAAAGTAAAACAAGCAAACAACAAACAAACAAACAACAAAAAAAAAAACCAAACCACAAGAAGAAACCAAACCAAAACAACAACAAAACACACAAAAACCAACCAAACAGAAACCTTTGAGAAAACAGAACTCAATTTCCTTCAGGATTGTTTATTTGCCACTTTATTCTTTCATCACACACAAAGAACTGCTTTGCTACTAGAAGATTATGGGTGTGGACCAGTGTTTGATTTCACACACAAACACACACACAGAGTTCTGAAATTTGAAGTTTTTCATGCATTTTACTGTTTAACAGGAATAATTTCAATTGGAAAGCCATTCTAATGCGTCACCTAGTTAAGCTCAGCACAGCAGAGGGGTTGATTTCACGGCTTATACGCATCCCCAGCGCCTGGTGTCTCGTCTAGCACTGAAAAATCCACTGCTGACAACTCTAAAACATGCCTTGGCAGGCTGTCCAACTGCTTGACTACACTCACAGTCAAAGGCTCTTTTTCCCTTCTCCTCCTAAATTTAAGTTTTCACATCCTGAAAGGAAGCCGTATGTTTACATGCATTCAATAGGATGATAAAATCTAATACTGAGTTAATACCACCAAGCAGTTCCTAACATGAGAACCTGCAAGAAGGATGGAGAGAGACTATTCACAAGGGCATGTGGTGACAGGACAAGGGGGAATGGCTTCAAAGTCAAAGACAGTAGGTTTAGATTGGATATTAGGAAGAAATTCTAGACTGTGAGGGTGGTGAGGCCCTGGAACAGATTTCCCAGAGAAGCTGTGGATGCCCCATCCCTGGAAGAGTTCAAGGCCAGGTTGGATGGAGCTCTGAGCTCTGAGCACAAGGTGTCCCTGCCCATGACAAGGAGGTTGAAACTAGATGATCTTTAAAGTCCCTTTCCACCCTGGCCATTCTATAATTCTATGATCTTATAAACATATTTTTTTCTTCAAATTAATGACTTGTAATAGATCAACTGAACAATGAAACAGCATACATGTTTTCCACCTGTGCTTTTGAGACATATAATTTTAGCATTTAGCCAAAAGTTTTGACCAGTGTATTCTTTTAATATGTGGAGAAAATTTTGAAACACTTTGAAAGAAAGATCTTTATACAATTTAGATCACAACACATTATTTTTCTAGTAATAACCCAAGGTACCTGTGTCTGTGTATCTGTGTATCAGGCTAAGCATTAATGGGCTCATCACCACATGGTGATCCTCTACTGCCCAGGCTGATTTTGGTTGAATGGGCAAGGATTAACAACCACCCCTTGGAAAGGATTGGCTCTTGATGCAGGTACATATTACTTGCCTGAATTTCGTTTTCTTACTGTTTATAAGTGTTTTAAAATAAATTTTTGTGTCAGTGTTTGTTTTTTTTTTCAAACCATTGATCTGCTAACTATTGTTTTTCTCAATTGCCTGTCTAGGTTTTAGATTTCCTTATGTTATGTGGCTCTGACATACCTCTCTTTCAGCAAGAATTTCTTAGTAAAACTGCACCAAGGTCACAAAGTTATGCTGCAACAAACCAAACCCTGTATAACAGGCACCTCAGTCCCTGAGCTGAAGGTTATGGAGTTTGTCAGCCTTTTAAAGCAGATTGTTTCAGCCCAAGTCATTCTCTTACATTTACCATATGTAAAGAATAGCATGTCAGCACTTGTCATATCATGTACTGTCCCCATTATAATAAACGTCACAGCTCATGACTAACTTTTGTCTAGTGGTTTCTCCTCTGTGACTCAGTCACATGATGCTTCTCTCTTTTGATATGAAACGTATCACTGTGAGTCTAACTTTTACTTCACCAGATTATTGTTGCATCCACTGCCTGCAGGTCATACCCCATAACTGGGAAAACATTTCCTGCTGCCAAAACAGTCCATACTGTCAGAAATGGTGTTATAACACAAAAAAAAAAAAAAAAAAAAAGACTAGACAAGATCAGGCCTCCTCAGTCCTTAAAACAAATTAGATGTTAAATTTGAAATGTAGAAGAAATTCAGGAAGAAAGCAGATCTTTTCAAAGACTCATAGAAATTAAGCCATGAACAGGGAAGCTACCCACTAATTGTGGCTGGAAGGAAAGGTAGAGACATTTTTACAGCTAACCCATTCAACTCCACTTATGGCTAAGTGCTCAATTGAATTTCTTATTAGCACAGTTTCTAGAAAACAATTAATCATCATCAAAACCAACTTTATTGTCTACAACAACTTAAATCCAATGCTCTCCCCTGCTTCTGAAACAAAATATCCAATTGCTCTTACAAACTCTATATTTCTTACAAGCCTCCTTATACTCTTAAAAAAATCCTACTCAGCATTTGAAATGTGGTCCCTTTAGAAATAAAAACATCTTGGTGTTTGCAAACAGATGCAGAGTTATTTAATATCATTGCTACATAGCTGTTAATATTTGGTAATTTCCTTTAAATGATCATGTTGTCAGTTGCTTGTAGTTTTGGGAAACTTCTCCCCAGACACATACCTTTTTTTTACTGAATCTCATGCTCACACAAGTGTATCAGAAAATTTCACACAGAAGAGTTTAGCAATTTCATAGAAAAGAAGAACATGCTGTTTATCCTGTCCATGCCTTCTGCAGCAGCTATATCTCCCACATTTCTTAAATTTGGCACAGTAATTCCGAGGCTGTCAAGAATCCCACTTGAGCATTTGACCTGTGTTTCAACATTTCTTGTTTCTGCCCCGTTGCTGAGCACCTTGCAGGCCTATCCCCATAAGTTTCACACCTTGTCCTCAGAGCACATCACACACAGAGACAAATTAGAACCAGGAGCTGGTGAGGTCAGAGAGAGGGAGGGGGCGAAACTGGGAAGTTGGCTGGGACAGAGAACATCGGCTGAGCTCCAACATTAATCTTTTCCTTTATCTGTAGTCCTCTGGCCTTTTTAGTTACACAAAGAGTACCTGGAGATAATTCCAACATTTCTAAATATGCTTTAGTAGTAAATTATGATGAAAATCACAACCTCACTATTGTGTGGAGTGAAATATTCAGAAGTATTTAGACTCAGAAAGTTATCCATAAGATGGAAATGTAATGCAGACTAATAGCATCCTGTAATCACCTGAGTATATGCAAGTCATGCAGGAACAAAGTAAAACATTTTAATAGTGCTGGAACAGCATTTTCAACTGAAAATTGTTGTGTCTTTAATATGTCCCTATATAGGGGATTAAAATCTTCTTTTTACAAACAGTTCTCAAGTCTGCTGCCTTCAGCCTATTGTACTTAACACAGCCTTTGGCTTCTTTCACTCAGGTTGTAAAGTCCTTCCTCCAGCAGAATTTCCTATTCATATGCCAGAAGGCTTTTTGCCAGCTGGATGTTAACAGAGTACACAGAAAGGAACCAGCCAATTCCTTACAATATTTGCTCTAATCTTTATTCTCTCTTTCATATTATTTTTCTTCCTTCTGTTCTCTGCCTCCACGGAATTCTAAATCTTCATACAGGTCTCAGTGTGTTGGTAATGTGGAGTTATTATAAAGCACAAAATCCCCTTTTCCCTAGCCTTCCTTTCCGAAAGAAAAGACCGACTTTAAAATCTAAAAAAATTCAACCTAAAACCTGACCCCAAAAAACCAAACAAAACCAGCCTTAAAAAAACAAACACACAGAACTAGAGTTTGGAGTTTTCTATTTTGTTAGTTTGGATACATTTTTTCCTCAAAATTTGTTTTCAGAGTTTTTAATTTAATTTAAAAGTATTAGCAGTACCTGGAGAGTTCAGAAATTGCGTCTTCTCTCTTTACTCTCACTTCTTGAATCAAGTTGTGAAGAACTGTAGCCTGGGGTGATAAACAACAGCATTGAACACTTTAAATCATGAAAATGTATAAAAGCTCACAAAATTGAGCTGTGTGCCGTGTTTCATTTTTTGAAAATGCCTATTTCTGTTTCTGTTGTCAGCATCAAATATTTAGCACTTAGGTAATGTCTTGCAAGCATTAGGAAAATAATATTAGGAAAATCTCATATTGGCATATTTTACATATTAGGAGTGGTTCAGAAAAAGAAAATTGGCTGAACATGATCCAGCACATTCACAGGTGGGCTAGAAGGCCAGTGGCATCCTGGCCTGCATCAGCAATGGTGTGGCCAGCAGGACCAAGGCAGTGACCATCCCCCTGTACTCGACACACCTTGAATCCTGTGTCCAGCTTTGGCCCCTCACTGCAAGGAGGATATTGAGGTGCTGGAGCAAGTCCAGAGAAGGGCAATGGAGCTGGGGAAGGGTCTGGAGCACAAGTCTGATGAAGAGCTGCTGAGGGAGCTGGGAGGGCTCAGCCTGGAGAAAAGGAGGGTCAGGAGAGACCTTATCATTCTCTACAACTGCCTAAAATGAGTTTGTAGCCAGATGGGGGTTGTGCCCTTCTCCCAGGTAACAAGTGACAGGATGAGAAAATGACCTCAAGTTGCACCAGGGGAGGTTAAAATTGTACATTAGGAAAAAATTCTTAACAGAAAGGGTTGTCAACCATTGGAACACTGCCCAGGGAAGTGGTGGAGTCATCATCCCTGGAGTGATTTAACAGACATGCAAATGTGGTACTGAGAGATAACGGTTTAGTGATGGACTTGGCAGTGCTGTGTTAACGGTAGGACTTGATCTTTAAGGTCTTTTTCAACCTAAATGTTTCTACAATTCTAAGATTCTAAGAGCTAACCATTTATGAGGGCTGCAGCTGGGACCAGCAGTGCAGGTGCAACTAGAAGAGGAGTTACTTGGTACCTTATTTAGCCTCAGTGTGCTGCTTGGAGGGATGCAGGACTTCTCACACATCTGTCTCCAACCCTGAGCCTACCCCTGGTGCTGTAAATTCAACACCAGGCACATCTATCCACTAGTCCATAACAAGTGCCTCAGACATGCACAGGGAAGGGTAGATTTACCAGACATAACCAACCCATAGAGCCTGGTCTCTCCACACCTGTGATAGAGGCTGCTTCTGAACACACAGTAAATCTGTCCTCTTGCTCTTCCACACACAAAATAGGGCTTCTTACCTGTGATGTCCTCCAGTAACACTGGTACAAAGCAATAATTCTTTGAGGCTAGAACTTGCAGCCTGCAATGGTAAAAACACCTATAGCACAAGCACCTTTTTCTAATGAACTCAACTGAGTCCACTTGAAAGTTTAATCCCAGTACCTGTTGGTCTCCCAGCAGGATATGAGTTTGAGGAGTTTGATAGAGAATTGGATCTGTGGCTGAAAGAGATCAGTACTTTTAGAGGTAAGAAATTTATGAATCTGTGGGGAAACAGAGGTGGAGAGAAAGAAGTAGTGAATATAATCCTGAGGGACTGTATAGATAAGGGCTGCAAGATTTTTATAAATTCTGTTGTGTTTTTTTTTTCATTTATTAATAAAATATTGTTACAAAAAATGTAAGACTTACCAATATCTCTGAGATTTTTTTAGCTTTGAGAAAGATGTAACTGGTAGCATATAACTGCTGTAAGTAGCTTCTCATGCCTTTTGTTGAACTCTGGATAAGGCAGGAAAAAAATTGTGGGGTTTTTTGATTTGCTTTTAGAATTGTGAGTGTCAATGTTTTATGATGCAGAAGCTATTCTGCATGACTTATTTAAAGTTATGAGAGAAGTCCTTGTCAGTTTTAGTTTTTCATATTAAGTACTGCTCCTCTCATGTTGTTTTATCTGCCTACCCTTCAGGAAAAAGAAAGAGGGTATAAAAATGAAAAACTACTACTCAAAATCTCCAGAACAATGATGCTGTTCTGTTTCATTTACATTTGAGTTCTTGATTATTTTTAAGTGTGAAGTCCATTAAAATGTGAGATCAGACTATTTTTTTTTCTTCTGTTATGCTCTAAACAGTAATTCTGTGTCCTTGTCTTTTCCTTTTTTCAAGGCACCCTCTCAGGCCTCCAGACGCTAGTCATTGTAAGGTATGAAATCATTAGAGCAGCTCCATTCGTAAAAGAAACTTTTGAAATATCTGAATTTAATCTTATGTAGACTATAAATAATTAGATAGGCAGATTGACAGTGGGAAAGGAAGGTAATGAGAGAAGGCTTAGAAAGATGCATTTGCTGAAGCTGTTCACAAATGGCCATTAGTCTAAACAGTCCCATCTGGCAGAGATTTGTAGGTACTGCAGGAGAGGTAGGTTTTAAGGAAGGATTTAAAAGAGGATAAAGTGATATGATCTCCAGGATTATCGGTGACAGATGAAATAAGTGAGGATTAAAAGTGGAAGCAAAGTTTTTAAGTACTCTGTACCTTTAAGTCCAAGACACAGACTGCGAGTTAACTAGTTTGTCTTCTTTAGTAGTTTGGAAGTTTTTTCATATATAGTAGGCTGGAGGGGTTTGGTGGTGGTCTGGAGATATATGTGGATACTTTATTTGTATAACAATTTCCTGTTTAGGTGAAAAATCAAATGTCTGAGCCTTAACAGTACAAATTCAAGGCATGTACTTGCCAGGCAAGCTCTTATCTCTATGTAGGTGATGGGGGTGTTGCAAATGAGTGGTTTAGGTCACCTAAAGAATCATCATCAATGATATTGGCAAAGGCAGGTTTCGATATAAATTGTGAAAATGTGACAAAGAACAAGTCTTGTTTTACTTATTGCATACATGAAGCATACAAAGGAAAACTAGCTTAAAATCATTTTAGAGTTATGTGAATGGAGAATGGGGGTGCAAAGGATGAGGGCAAACTATTGCATTGAGTCATGAGGTTCAGAATAGATCCCCCCCCTTGCTTTCTGAACTCTTTGACAGAGTCTAGGTCCATCTGGATCCAATCTTAGTCTCAGATCTGATCAAGAGCGTATGACTAAAGGACTTATGCAGCACTTAATTGTTTATGAATTGAATTTTTAGGAAGTGATTCAATAGGATTTACTAACTTAAGTAACTGTTGTAATTGCAGATTTGAAACAGCAACTTGCTATACTTGCTAGGGAGTATAGGGTCAATTCACACACACAGATATTTATATAAACGTATGAAGGTATCCATCAGCTCTCCTCAACTACAGCTCAATACTCATGTTGAATGTCTTTGTGTTTTTCAAAGGCCAAAGGATTGAGCCTTGAGGAGTGAGGGGTGTTGGCACAGGCTTCTGGTGATGGCCCTCCAAGTACTGCAAACCTGAGAATTGGTGAGCTTTGAGAAATGTCCCGCTCAGAGGGAGATGCTGACACAGCCTGCTACTGTCCGGGAGAGCTTGAAGGGCCTCACTTAAGACCACTGTTTATAGGGTTGCAAAGTCATTGGCTTTATTCATTAGTCCATTTTCATCCAGGCCATAATCCAAGTTGGTAACCACTGCAGTTTTTCAATAGCTTGTTAACAATGGTACTGCTCCACCTGGGCTATGATTCATGTAAGTAATGTTCTAAGACTGTTAGAAGATTACTGATTATCTCTTGTAAGACAACAGGTGTCCCTGGTGTTGACAGTGCTGCTGAGCCATGCAAGGTATGGTCAAGGGGCCCTCTACTACCCAACTGGTCCAGTTCGCTACCTTCATCAACTCTGTAAGAGCTCATTTCTTGTTGGCTGGTGCATTTGTCTACTAAACTGTTATTGTTATAAATGTTTTGAAGCACAATATCATGAATTTTGACAAAGGACTATTTCAACAGTGCTCTGGTTACTCTTGTTTGTTTTTCCTTTCACTTGTTGTAATTTAACTCCAGCTGATGACCAGGCCCCACCCAGCCACTGGCTCACATCCCACTGCGGGATGGGGAAGAGAATCACAAGGGTAAAAGTGAGAAAATTTGTGGGTTGAGATAAAGGCAATTTGATAGGGAAAGGAAAAACTGTACATGAAAGCAAACGAAACCAAGGAATTCACTCACCACTTCCCATGGGCAGGCAGGTGTTCAGCCATCCCCAGGAAAGTAGGGCCCCATCACATTTAACAGCGAGTTGGGAAGAAAAATGTCATCACTCTGAGTGTCCCTCTTTCACTCTTCTTTTTCCCCAAGCTTTATATGCTGAGCATGACTCCATATGGTATGGAATATCTCTTTGATCAGTTGGGGTCAGCTGTCCTGGCTGTGTTCTCTCTCAGCTCCTTGTGCACCCACAGCCCACTCACTGGTGGGACAGTCTGAGAAGCAGAAAAGGCCTTGACTCTGTGTAAGCCCTGCCCAGCAATAATAAAAAACACTGTTTCCAGCACAGATTCAACAAGCAGCCCCCTACTAGATAATATGATGAAAATTAATTCTGTACCAGCCCAAACCAGCATGAAACTCATTTTTTCACTCTCTTCTTTGGAGTTGTAATGAATTAATCATCTAGAAGTTGGATCTGAAGAAAAATATTTATGTCGAAGAAATGTCAGAAAATTCTCCCTAAGATGGTTTTGTCTAAAACCCGATATGTCTGGATACTGGTCTAGTAGATGATTGTCTTTGTGGTCTATTTCAAAATATCTCCTATTCACGCATAAAAATTAAAAGTGGGGTGTAGGGTTGGGGTTTTTTTGTCCTTTGCCCTCCTCTCTTGTTGAGAACACAGCTCTTGCAGTCCTTCGCTACGCGTCTTGTAGAGTTTAGTTTTCTCTAGAACTTGTTGCAGAACACTGCTTTTGGGAGTAGCTTCTGCAGAAGTAGATTTTTGGATTAAAAAAAAAGTGCAATAAAAGCATTCTTCAAAATAGACTACAGAACTGAATGGTGTGCTTTAGGTAAGTGATACCATTAAAAATCCAGCATGCTAAGGAGATTTTTGAAAAGTGCTTAAGGGGAAAACGTCTGCAATGAAAACCTGGATAATCCAAAAATATTCTGCTTTTTCTCTTTGTATGTATGAACTGCAATAATTAGTTTGCTTTGAGCAACTTGAATGCAGAAGAAGAGGAAACTGCATAACCAGAGCTGCTGGAAGTGCTCTCAGGGAGGGGTGGGTGGGTAAGGTGTCAAGAGAGCTATTTTTAAAAGAAAACTGAGGGTTTCTAATGGTAGAGGCCTGCCTGCCACCACCCTGTTCACTGCTGTTCCCTTCAGTTTCCATTTTTACTTGTTTTGTGTTTTATCTCTGGTGCTACTCTTATGCAGTTCTGCTATCTCCCCCTTCAAACAACTTTCTTGCAAGAAATTTCTGCAATGGTTGTGTAATTATGACCACAAAATACAGGTTAAATGCTAGGGAAAGAAAAGGTAAAGCATGCCTGAAACCTAGCTGAAATAAAGGAGATCACAGCTGGGAAAAATGTCATCATGAGTCTCTGACAATGCACAAAATGTTTCCATTTAGGAATTGCAAACCATTCTCTGTACTCTAATCAAAGAAACTGCACTTTGCAGACTGTGTACAACAGCTTTTGAAATTCTGTATCTTTCCAGTGAGTTTTGTGTGAATTGTGCCTGCTTAATCCAGGCAAAGTAAATGTTAGTACCTTTTCTTGTATGCGCTACTGAGCAAATGTTGTAGTCACCGTGCTATGTAACACATGTGTGGGCACATATGTGTACAGGTGTGGGTGTGTTTAAATGTCCATTAAATAGCATGTTAAACTAAGCTGTGCTTTTGCAGTTTGGAGAGCCAAGATTTGGTTATTAATGGGCCTTGACACTCACAGAAGCAGTTTGGAAGAGTTTCTCTAACTGGGATCATAGAATAGCCCAGAATGGAAGGGACTTCAAAAGATGATCTGGACCAATTTTCTGTGGGAAAGGAAGCCTGTATTAAACTATCCTGTAGTTTATCCAGTCACCTCTTGAAAACATACAGTGACGAGACTCTACTGGATTCCAGGGAAAGGTGTTCCAGTGATTGAATGTTCTGTCTGCAAAAATAAACAAGTAAATTTGTTTTCTATACTGAGATGAAACCTCTCCTGGTGCAACTTGTACCTGTTGCCCCTTGTCTTCTCCACATGGCTCCTTGCAAAGAGAGATCCTTTGTCCTTCTTGTAGCTTTTAGGGACTGGAATGCTGTGATGAGGTCCTGCCTGAGGTTTTTTCTCTTCTGAGGAGAAAAGATTCAGCTCCTCCAGCTTTTACTCGCAGGACAGGTTCTTCTAATCCTTTGAGCATTAAAAGGATGCTTGAATGGAATGGGATTATTGATTACTCTCAAGATTACTACTCTTAAAAAGCTTTATATACGTATTCCTGTTTAAAAAATGACAACATGCAAATGCTTTGGCTAAGGTTTTCTGCATGATAGTTGAAGTTCAGTAAACTCTGGCACATTTTCTTGAAAGGTTCTTCATATTTAAATGTGCTCTGCACCTCTGAGATCTTGACATTACAAAATCATGACATGTCCATCTGATAAATCTGAATCACACTAATATTTCGATACATTAAAATAAAAAGAGGGAAAAAACTCCTACTTCTCTAATCTTTATGATCTGGGTGAGTTCTAAAAACAAACAAACAAAATACTTCTAATTTTTTTTTCAACTCTTCTTTGTTAAGCTGTAAAACTATCATTTCCCTTTTCATTTATTTGGTTAGCAGTAAGAAGTGAACAGGGGAGAAAATGCCACAGCTCACATTGAACCCCAGCAGGGTCAGCTGCAGTGAAGGCAATGGTTAGCCTTAAACTTTCACACCTATAAACTGTGAGCAATATCGACAATGCTAGGTGCCGGATTTTTTGGGTTTTGCTTTCTGTAAACACAGTTATAGTGTTATGGACTCCACATCCATGTGTGGGGATGTTTTTTTGGTGTTGATGAAGCAGTGTGCTTTGACTCCTGGAGTAGAGAGGTGCAGATAAGCAGCATTCTTGCTGGCATAAGGAGCTGTTCCTGCTCCCACGCTGAATCTCCTTAGGAAGGGCAGAAAGCTTTAAAAGTCTGTAGGGACATCTGGAGAGAGTGGAGGAGATGGAGTAATTTCAGCTTGGAGAAATAGAAAAGCCCTTGGTGGCTGAGGAGAGACCTTCTCATGCTCTAAAACTACCTAACAGGAGGTTGGAGCCAGATGGGGATCAGTCTCTTCTCCCATGTGACAAGTGAGAGGATTAGAGGAAATGGCCTCAAGTTGCACCAGTGGAGGTTTAAATTTGATATTAGGAAAAACGGTTTCATGGAAAGGGTTGTAAAGCATTAGAACAGGACATTCAGGGAAGCTGAGTCGTCATCATCCCTGGAAGTGTTCAAAAAATACGTGGATATAGCACTTGAGGACATGGTGGTGGTGCTATGGTATGGCTGGACTTAATCTTAAAGGTCTTTTCCAACCTTAATTTTTCTTTGATTCTATATTTGACACATAATTCCAAATTCTTCTCTGAAACAAGGAAAGTATGATTTCAGTTTTGAAAAGGAAGAACAATAGTCTTATCTTTTGGAGATTGGGCTTTAAGCAAAAGTTCAAATATCCACAAACCATCAAAATCATAGCTGTTGGAGATCATTCCAAGTGGTATATCAGGCTTGTGGGGTTTTTTGGGGTTTTTTTTGGGTTTTTTGTTTGTTTCTTTGTTTGTTTTTGGGATTTTTTTCTGTTAGTTTGGTATTTCTTTTAAAAAAAGAAATCCAACTTCTGAAGTAAATAGTAGCTTTACTTGACAATCATGGAAGGAATAATTTTTATTTACAGATTCAGTGCTAAAATATATACAGAAATTCATGCATTAGAGAATATAGTATTAGGTCAAAGTATTTGTGTATTGCAAGCCTCAAAGATCATGGTGAAATAAAATCCAGAAGAACTTAGAAATTTACTGGGAGTTCAGGCTTGCTTTTAGACTCTTGAACTTGTACACTTGATGTTGTCAACCTTGTTTATACATGATATGTTTGAAATTTCTTCCTTTGAAAAGGGGATTTCTGAGTTATTTAAGTGATAGCAGAAACTTTTGCTATAAGAAATATCAAATGAGTACTGATTCCATTACAGATTGTATAAACACTGGAGATGTAGTACAAGATGCAATCAGAAAAGTTAGAATTTCAATCTTGAAGACTCGGTTTGCATTAACAGAGTATTGTTGTAACTTTGTAGAATCTCCTGTTTCATCTGTATGGTGTCTTATTTCTTTTAAATGTCATCTTAAGTACTGAATGTGTATTAAGAAGAAAAATCTTGAACAGTGGCTCTTTATGTGAAAAGAATTACCAGGGTGAAGTCTTGTCAGATGGACAAGAGCCTCTCAAGCTCCCAACCATCACCAGCCTTTAAGCTTCAAGCATCAATAACGATCCTGTCATCCTAAACAGCCTTAATTTTCTAGCCTGGTTTCCTTGAGAAAAGGAAAGAACATTTCTGGCTGCAAATCAGTATTGGGTTACTTTTTACTGAGTTAGCAAATTCCAGACAGGACTCTGTGACTCTTCTCTAAGTTTCCTGACAAGAGGTGAACAGATGTTAGAAAGAGTACCTGTTTAGCACTGTCAAGGAGAGACAGTTATGACCTGAAGCTTATGCTTTGCTAAATATTGTGGAATACAAACTAAACTTCAGCTTTGTGATTTATTTTTTTTTTCCCAGTTTCATCTCTTACTAGAATTTATCAAGCAAAGTTTTGGGGTTCAGGGTTTTGGTTTTGGTTTTGTTTTGGTGGTGGTTTTTTTGGGGGGAGAGGGATGGGAGGGAGCTGTTTGTTTGTTTGGGGGTTTTTTGGTGTGTGTGGTTGTTTTTTTTTCCAGAAGCACTTGTAAAAAGCAAAGCAGCAAACTCGACCTATTCTGGAAGAGAAGTGCTGAACAGGTTTTCCCACTTTGCTTTCCTCTGGTAAACTGTGCAAAATAATATGAAGCATTATGCTCAGTGTCTGGAGTGGTGTGTGGTGTTTTATACAGTCCTACTCTTCCAGTTGTCCCATCTCTGGATATTGTTGTAACATACACCACCACTCCAGCTTCCTTTTAAGGGAATCAAATCACATCAGGAAAGGTGAACATCTAGATTTAGTGTTGCATGTTTGGTTTGGAAAAGCATTCAAGGTTTTTTTACCTGTATTTTAATACAAGCAGAGTCAAAATGTGCCTGCCCTATTGATAGTTATGTGACATTATAGTTTCCTTTTTGAGGTAAATAACCCAGATATCTGAATAATAGATGCCTGCTCCAAATTGTCCTAAATTTCTCTTAGATCTCCTCTACAGTCAACGAGGGACGATAATCAACTCAAGGCACAGGAGGAACCTAGGAAACCTGCTTCAAGTAAATCATTTGCTCTAACTATCCAATTAACTTTGACAGCTAATTTTAGGAGATTTAAGTCTCTTCCTGCTTGTCTGACAATTTTACTGAAGGTTCAGCAGGTATTTTATAAACCTCTGAAAATCTACTTGAAGAAAAACCTGACAGTCTGTGCAAGCCTTTCAAGGGGACTGCTATAAAGGAGTATATCTGAACTGTGTGGGACTTGAAGGCTGTCTCTGCATTGTATAATTGATAATCATAGTGCTACCCTGGATTGTCTTTGAGCTGCATGGCTGGGGTGGTGCTCTGTAAGTTGATGAGGGGAGAAGTTGGCTTTTTGTTCTCTCAGTTTACTGCTTCGCTCATTATCAATCTCCAGCTTCTTTGAAAAGAGGTGACACAAGTACATAGAGTTCATTTGCAATGACTGTCATATTGGGTAAAGCAGTGTTTGCTATCTAGTTGTTCTGTTGTCACCAGAAGGGTGCTCTAGTGCATGTTTGTACTGTTTGTACAGTGAAATACTGGAGTTGCCAAAGGGAGGAAAGACACATATGTCACTTCTTTATGGCATATAAGCATAGAATGGTTTGGGTTGGAAGGGACCTTAAAGATCAGGCAATTCTGACCTCCCTGCCGTAGGCAAGGACACCTTCCACTAGATCAGATTGCTCAGAGCTCCATCCAATCTGGCCTTGAAGAATTGCAAGGATGGGGCATCCACAGCTTCTCTGGGAAACCTATGCCAGTGCCTTACCACCCTCACAGGAAGCATTTCTTCCTAATACCTAATCTAAACCTACTCTCTTTTAGTATGAACCAATTTCCATTTGTCCTGTCACTACATGCCCTTGTAAATAGTCTCTCTCCTTCTTTCTTCAAAGTTCTCTTCAGGCTGCAATTAGGTCACTCTGAAACCTTCTCTTCTCCAGGCATACAGCTGTTCCAATAAGATCATTTTTCCTTGACAAATCAAAAACTTAAAACAGGTTTGAATTCTACTGTATCCTTTCCCATCTCTGGATGGGAACACCAGCATGTCTAGTAGGGTTAATAGAAGTGAGCATACTTCCATACTCACTGTGTGAGCATCATGGGTTTTGCTCTCTTCAGAGGCAGCTTGCTTCTTATTCTACTCATAGGATCTAAAGCTGGAAACAATACCAAGCCAAAGAACATTTCTGACTTCAGGGACTTGTCATGCAAGGCATTAGGTTTATATAGGAACACTGTGCTTCTGAGGATTTTCTGCTTTGAAATGTTCTGTCCTTGGCTCCACATAAGGATTCATTCTGGATCTGAATTGTTCCTGCCATCTTTTTCTAAGACTCCTTAAGGGGAGGTGGGAAGTGCATCTATGTACTTTTCATTACAGTGTAGTTCATTGCTTTTTTCACAGAGGCAAAGACAGAGATGAAGAAAGCCGCATCATCCTTGTGTATTCTGAAAACCTGCTGTTTTATGTGTAGGTGGAATGGCAGGTGATCCCTTGAAAGCAACATCTTTCTGTGCTCTGTTGTTGATCTCGTCTTTTATGTAGTGGAGGAAAGAAAAAAAAACAAACCAGTGGCTAACAAGTATAGATGAGCAGTCGAAGGTAGGCACCTGCAGTGCTTCATCCTCAATTCTGCATTCCCGCAGCGCTTGGCTACCATCAACAGATGCTTTTCACCAGAGTGCAGCTTCCTGTTGGGTTGGGAAGGGGATAGTTGACAGAGGTGAGTGTGGAAATCTGAGGAGAAATGAAGAAAAGCCATGCCTCTGCTAAAGAAAGGAGAAGGGAATAAAATAGGAAATGCCTCCCTTTAGCCACACATGGAAGAAAGTTCAAAGGCCTCAAGACAGGTCCAAGAGTAACAATTCTTGACAAAAAGCAATGAGCTATGATGTTAAGATTTGTGATAAGGGTAGTCCAACCTCTGTAAATATTAATAATCCTTACACATATGAATGATATCTATGGTTGTCTGAATAATATCAGCAGGGATTCTGGATGAGGCATTAAAAACAAGTATCTAACTTGGAGGAAAACATATATTTGCAGCAACAGTGCACCAGTGTTAGCAGCAGCACTTCCATGTGGGATTTTTTATTACTGCAGTTTTAATATTTTGGGGTTTAAATTGGCAACATTCTCCTTGTTGCCTGCTCCAAGGCCTGCATATCATTGCCCCTTCCCACTATGTCAGTTCTAAGAAAGAATTTTTTATTTCCAGAATAAAGAGTGAAAGGAACAGGAATAACCTGCACACTCACCAGCAACCTAATAAAGTATTTAGTACAGAAGTAAGTGGTGGAAACAATAAAAGACCTGTAGGAGTAAAACTACATAAAAGGATCTCAAATTTACCTCAAAGCACACTTCACTGGAGAGTGGATTTTCAGAAGAATATAAAATTAGCCTGTACAGTTGGCTTCTGGAGAAGACTGCTTAGCTGCAGAGCTCGATTCTAATGCACAGTAGAGAGGAGGGGAAGAGGACAAAGACCTCAAGCAGAGGGCCAGAAGAAGGATAAGCTGATGAGAGAATATTGCTTTGAAGAAGTAGGTTAGCAAAAGGACATTGTCAACCTTTCCGTATGCTACAATTTTGCCGCATTTCACACCCTGCATGCAGATTGTGCTAAAGCCCTTACAGAAATAGAAGTATGCAGCATGTCCTGTATCCTGCACCCTCACTCTTCTGAGGGAAGAGTGACTTGGGGTCATAGTCCTTGCTGGCATCAGCAGGTTTAGCTTGCCTGGAGTCAGTGGAGCTGAACACCCACTCCTGGCAGCAGTAGTTTGTCCTTGTAGATTTATTCTTATTTTTCATAGCAGAACAACAACAATTAAGAGTGTTACTATTTACAATATATATATTTGATAAAGGTGATAATACAGCATGTAACATTCTGGATACATTATTCACTTATCTCTGTATGTAGATTATGTTTATCACCTGAGATGGAATAATATATTTAAGACAAAGAAAATTACTTTTTTTTTTCTCTCAGAAAATAATTTTCCAAATGCACTGGAAAAAGAAGCTTGTTTTCCTTCTGGGTAGAATAAACTTCTTTTTTTTTTTTTTGTCTGAATGAATAATTTTCATCTTCCTGTTACTGTGATTTCAGCTCTGCAGAAGCACGACTCCTGTGGATGGTAACAGGGATTATCTGGTGATTATTGCATAGAGGTGCATGCATAGAATATTTCAATACTATTACGCCAAGTGCAGATGCTGCAGAAGCACAGCTTCTTGCCTTATTATTTTCCTCCTTCCTTTCCTTTCTTGCTTCCAAGCTGTTATCTGTGTTGGGCTTCCTGTATCTAGGGTAGGTTGGGGAGTGTGGAACAGCCACAGAGAATAAAATTCTAAAGTAGCTATGAGATAATCATTCCAAAAATGATAAATACACAATGCGTTCTGTTTATAAAAACTCCTCCTCTACTTTTTTGAGTTGTACTGGGCAAGCCAAGAAAATTCTGAGCAGTATGCCTTGATTTCAGATCAGGTAAGCTAACTGAAACAGTTAATTCACATCTGCATCACAGTAAGGTCTGGCAGGCAGGGATAGGCAATTGATTTAGAGTTGGAAAAAGAGGCTGCAGGTCCCGTGCCATGCTGCCAAGTCTCAGATTAAGCCATAGCTCCTTCTAGCGATTTAACTTCTGGGAAGGTGAAGGGAAGGATTTGTTCTGTCCCACCTGGCTGTAACACGCGAAGGATGTCTCGGTCTGCGTGAGCCACGCTGGGTTCCTGTTATGGTCAGTGAACAGACCTTCAAGGTGAGGCTCATCTTGGTCTGTTTTAGCATTTTCTTCTGACATTATGTGAGTCATGCCCTTGATAATCCTGTTTCTCTTCCCTAGTTATGCACCCTCTATGATTATATCCCAGTCTCTTTGTGTGAGTTAAGGTATTGTCAGGCAGATGCTTCCTCACCTGTCATGGTCTAACTGGGCATCAGGAACTGTAACTTGCCTGATATTTAACAGCACGTCAAAGCTGGAGTAAAGGTTGATACTGCTTAGGTTAGGGTGTTTCTTGTCTGCAAGTTATGGTGGATAAAACCCACAATGACAGGAGCATGGGTGAATTCTGCTCTTCCTGCATGCTGTTTGTTTGATGTTGGAATAGTGGTTTCTATGTGCCACTGTAAATCAAATTTTTTTGCTGTCACGTAATAGTCCTAGGCTGATAAAGAGAGGACTTCACTTAAAAGCTCAAAAACACAAACAACAAAATAAAAAGTCCAATCAAAAGCACCAAGCTGTAGTCCTTCCTGAACCAGCAGCAAAGTGCAGAAATTACCAGAGCAGATACAATAAATTAGATTTTTAATTATGTTGATGGAATTGTAAGTGTCCTTAACAGGTAACACCATTGATTTGCACATGTATGGTAAATACTCGGATTTGTGAATTCAACTTCCATAAATACCAGCAAAATGTTTGACTATCTAGATAAAATGTGTTTCAGGTTTGTTTCAATCTTTTTAATGAATCCATTTGGGGGAGTGAAGGGATCATCCCCTTAAGCTTTAACACAAGTTATTCTGGAATGGTGTATTCTGTATTAGAACTATCTGAAAAAAGTAAATATTGGGTTCAAGTACCTGTATGAAAGTGGAAAAACTTCTCAAGTGTTCTTTGGGAACTTTTTTCCAAGTTATGTAAATCAGAGTTAAGACTTATT
Organism: Pseudopipra pipra; assembly: GCF_036250125.1. NCBI lineage: Eukaryota > Metazoa > Chordata > Aves > Passeriformes > Pipridae > Pseudopipra > Pseudopipra pipra. Next base: position 13,543,314 of record NC_087550.1, read on the forward strand.
TACTTCAGTAGGTCATTTGCATATCATCATTATTGCTTTGGAGGTGGGAGGGGGATACAGTGTTAATGACATTCTCAGCTTGTCATAAATTGAGAAGAGTTGGTAGTGGCAACTGAGATGATGATAAAAAAGAAGCTCACGGAATGCAAGCCTAGCAACCTAGATGTAAACTGGAGTGTAAAAAGGGGGCAAGAGATGAAAAATGTCCTCTAATAGAGATGCAGACTGGTTGTGGACAGTAAACCTCGATGAATTCTGAAAGTACTAATTCTTAAATAATTATCCCCTGAGGAAATGTCAGCACTTGCAACTGGTTAACTGTTTGGATGGTGCAAACAAGCAACAGGTTAGAAACACAACTGTCTTATGCTGTAGCCACAGAAAATGGACTTAAGTCTCAATATGGAACAGAAGTAGTCTATCATGCTAGAGCTCAGATGTACTAGGCACTGTAATACCCACAAATTAATGGAAGAGACGTGGGTAGAAGTGATGAAAAGTCCTTGTAGAGTTTGGGGAACTTCTCAACAGTGATTGAGTAGTAAGACTCAATCCAGTCAGTCCTTGGAGATCAGTAGCTCCCAACAATTTACTGAGAAACAGTGCAACAGTTTCCAGCTTCCCAAAGAGACTGTTGTGGTTCACTGTCCATACTGTAATTAGGAAAGGAAATCAACCCTAGCTGATAAAGAAGAAAAAGCTGGATCTTGCCAACTCTTTGCAAAGATTATGGCAGTTGCTTTAGACAAGAGCTCGTGGTCCAGTGTCGACCACCCAAGAAAACTATATAAATCAAATGACAAATGAAGAACAGTGGAGAAAATGGGAAAGAGTAGAAGATGGAGACAATATGGAAAATGGATGAAAAAGCTGTCTTATTGCAAAAAATGACTGTAACCAAATAGTTCCATGGTAAAGCTCATGGAGGAATGGAAACAGTGGCTAATCAAGTACCGCAAGTATGAGTGACACTGCGTGTCTATGTAGACACCAAAATATTACTAATGTCTGTCCTACCTTTCAGAAATTCTCAAATATAAGATCTATGGTTGAATTGGGAAGTCAACCTTTTTAGCAATTAAAAAAAAGATGTTGACCCTTATGACCCTCAAGCATTTGGGCAGGTAGAAAGGATGAATTGAACTATTAGAGACAGAATAGCTAAAATCTCCACACATGCAGGGTTAAAATGTCCAGAAGCATTAAATTTAACTTTGTGGGACACTTGAAATGCCCCAAGACAACCCTTAGAACTATTGCCTGCCGAAGTCCTTACTGGGATACATTTATCTGTACTGGGGACTTATGTCTCAGCCCAAACCAGCTTCTTGAATCCAGACAAGTATTTGACACACTTTGTTCTAAGCCTTTAGGAAAGTTTCAAAATTAAAAGGGATAATGATCAGTGGTACTAACCCACACCTCTGGAAGTACAGGTACATGATTTGCAGCCTAGAGATAAAATTTTATTAAGACTGTTTTCCCGTAAATCTAAATTGGGAGGTGGGAGGGGCTGCAGACTGTCTTATTAAGTTCTTACTTTGCTGTAAAAGTTAGAGGACAGGAAGCTTGGATCCATCACTTGCATATTAAATGGCTGTCAGAGGGCCATTCAGTGGGATGAATGACAAGTGGTACAGGAAGAATCCACCATGACTACTGTTTTAAAAAATGAAATAACTTTTATTTCTTTTCAAGAGCTACTCAGATGTGAGACTTCCTAGTACCTGAGGAAGTTAGGAAAATTGTACAGGTAAAGTTACTAAGCTTTGCCATGTTTTTTATATGCGTAGAGAAAGTCTGAATATATATAGCCTTGTTATAAGGAGGGAAAATCTTTATTGTAACTTATCCCAAACCATAGTCCAAATTGCTAGTAAATTTAACTGTTGGATACATTCTCACCTTTCAAGCCACTTAGCTTTGAGCATTCCTCTTTTAGGGATCCCTGGACCAAATAAAATGTCATAGACTACTTTATGGACAAATACTATTTTCCATCAAGACCACACAGACTCACAACAGTGGGAGGTAGATGTCCTAGAAGCAAAGAACAAATATGCAATGTGTAAAACATCATGCTTGCCCCACTGAAGCTCCTATATACTAGCACTACCCCTGTGAGCAACCTTAATGATTGTAGCTAAGCAACAGAAGTGAAAATAGCAGGAATACTTAGAGGATTATGCCATATACCTTGTCCTCTACCTAAGGACAAAGGGTGGTATGGGGTACTTTGCCAGATTGGTTGGTAACTTATGGCTTAGAAGCCTCAACTTGTAATTTGTGTTCTCAAACTTAGCTATGGTATTAGGATCATGGTACAAACATATGTTTATAGGACTAATGTAGTACTTCACTAGTAGAAAGTCCAACCACGTTCCACTCCTTATGCTTTCTTATCTGGTTGGGAGTGAGTGAACTAGAAAAGATCTTAGTTAACATTTCAGTGGCAATAGAAACTTAAGGCAATAACACCGCTGATGAAATTATGACATTCCAAGAAAAAGTTCAACAACCCTCCAAAATTACTGAAAAATAGAACACCATTAGATATTTTGTTAGCCTTGCAAGGGGGAGTGTGCACAATTATTAATATCACTAGTTGCATGTTTGTTGACTAGAGTGGGAGGATTTTGGCTGGTGCCTGGAAGCTGTGGTAACAAGTACAATCAGTGCATAAAATACAACTGGATAATACTTCAGCAGGATTCCAAGATGTATGGTTTTGGCTCACCTCCTGTATATCAGATTTGAGAGCCTGGACAAAATGAATTCTTTACGGATTATTGATTTTTATAATAAGCTTTCTAATACTGTTTGTATTTAACATTGTAACATTTGGTGTACTCAACTGGACTTAAATCTTAGATGCTACAAATATTCTGCTCCCATATAATAAATAACATGAACATTAATAACAGCAAAGTCAGGACTGTTCTGGAGAGGACCATTATACAATTAAAATTTAACAATAGCAGTTTAACATTAGTAGACAAAGCCTATTGCAACATGCTGAAGAGCTAATGACAGAACCCACTGAAACCAGCCTAAGAAGGTGTGAAACAGGATAGAGAACCCCTGTATTTTGTATCTTGCTAAAACTATAACTGTCCAGTAATGAAACAACAAGCAAATCAAACCAACAGGATGTAAGACCCCAGATCTTAACATTACTATTGATCCAAGTTGTTGCTTGAGGGGCAGGAAACACTTGGATTGCAGTGGTACAACTGCCCAGGGATTTTTTGTTCAGGTTCCCTCTTTGGAGGCACCCAGCTCCAGCCATAGCACTATTAAAAAAGATAAATTTATAAAAATTTTCCTCTTTTTGGCCTCCTGACTCATCAGGGTTCTAGCGTTGAATCCTATTGTGGTGGCTGGCATGTAAAATTTCCATAACATGAGGCCAGTCTCATGATGTTTGATGGGCATGTAGACAGGCCAAGTGTTGAAAGTAGTAGAATTAAGAAAGGAGAAATTTTAACCTACCTTTTTTTTTTTTTTTTTGAGTTAGTATATTCTTAAATGGAAAAAAACCCACCAAGAATAATTCCAAATATTTGAACTAAAGAATGTCTTCCTTTCATTTAACTTGCTAGTCATGCTTTAGGAAAGCAAACTCTCCGCTGAGAAAAACAAGATCAAAACCCACATACCTCAAATCCATTATACCAGTCTGTGTTTTTAGTTATGTATTCAAGTGTGTTAGATCCTGAGCATAGGTTTAATCAATAACTAGATAGCACAATTACTAGAAAGCTTAATTTCCTGCACTTTCAACATGGGAAATCAGGCTTTCTCAGTTTAGTTTCTGTGTTTTAGTAATAAGTTTCTTGCTTGTGGTTTGGGGGGAGGGTGGGAGGCTGAGGATTTTTATAATTTTTTCTTTTTTTTTTTTTTTTTAAAGCTCACTAGATGAACTGTCTTTTCAGCTACAGTGCACAACATGGTATTTGAAGGTGAATCAAACTGTCCAATAGGAGGTCATGGCTTAAATGTACAGCTTTGCAATTCTAAATCTAAACCTAAAAAAATATATTTGTGTGGGCACATATTTATTAGAAGGAAAAACAAGTAGTGGCACTGCTATGCTGTATATCCAGGGATTTTTTTTTTTAATTAATCAGATACCCTCCTTAGTGAATTAAGATACTCTCCTTACATAAGCAGTTACACTCAAAATTTGTTTAAAGAACTTGTGAAACTACATGTGTAGAAAACACATCTCTATAAGTATATATGAAAGGCAAGACATGAGCCTGCAGCCTCTAATCCACCCTGTGGCCCCATATGAGTAAGAACCAGATTTCCCTGGTCAGGTGAAAGCAGTAGTCTTTATTTCCCAAGCTGTGACTCTTCCATGAGCTTCAGTAGCTGCAGGTTCTGCATCCAGGCTGACCCCTGAACTGGGACCTGAGGTGTTATTCCTCAGTAGAGTGGTGGTGGTGTGGGAAGCCCACAGTTTATCTATTAGTACTTTTATTCTAAATTGATTCAGAACTACCTTTCTCATACCTACCAATGAATGAAGTTAGTACAACTAAGAAAAATTTTGCCATAGCACAGGTTGTGCTTTTCTCCCCTTCCATGGAGTTCTGCTGAAACTTCCTTGTCCATATGACTTTTACGGAGATCAACTGATGTTATACGTCAGGCATAACAGGGATATTGCATATGGACAGAGTCTGAGGAGACAGGGTATTTATTTTTTCCTAGAGCAGTGAGTTGTCTGGGAAGGATGCACTTACAACCTAGTATGTATTCCCTAGATATGCATGCAACTTCTATCTTTACAAGCTAGAATGTGAATTTTTCAGGGACAGAAAACTTATCTTCTGTTTTGCTGTTTATACAAGGCCTGAAGCAGTACACACATTCCCAAAGTTTATCTCAGGGATGATGTTCACAGGCTGCTGCAGGCAGTAAGGTGAGGTGCTGAATGCAAGTTGCAGTATTTACTACTAATTTTAAAGTCAGGGTAAAACCAAGAAGTTGAGGAATGTATATTGATCTACAAAGAGTGAAGAACTAAAACTGAGCTAAACCTTCAGAGCTAGAGGTGTGGAGACTTTATAGCACCTTCCAGTATCTGAAGAGGGCCTGCAAGGAAACTGGAGATGGACTCTTCATCAGGAACTGTAGTGATAGGACACGAAGTAATGGGTTTAAACTGAAAGAAGGGAAATTTAGGTTAGATATATGGAAGAAATTCTTTACTGTGAGGATGGTGAGGCACAGAAATAGGTTGCTCAGAGAAGCTGTGGATGCCCCACCCCTGGTCTAGTGGAAGATGTCCCTGCTCATGGAAGGGGGTTGGAACTAGATAGTCCTAAGGTCCCTTCAAACCCAGGCCATTCTATGATTCTAAAGCCAGTACTCTACTGGAAGCATTTCATGTTCTTTCGCACAGCTTGAATTTTGCAGTTAACTGTCAACAAGCAGAATTTTACAGGCCATTCGTCTATATGTGAATTATTGCCCCAGGGTGTTGTAGAAATGAAAAACACTGTTTCATTTTAGAAATGCCCTTTTCTTTGCAATTAAAATTTCATTATGATATTTAGGCACATCAGCTTAGGACATGTGCCTAGTAACTGGATCAGCATTAAAGACTTTAATGTTGCTTTTGGAACAGTTGGTTTCAGGATTTATAATCCACAAAATGAAAGAACTTAGATAAAGGATAGGAGCTTCTATTGTCTGTAGTAGTAAATGATTTTGTATAATTGGTAAGTTTATCAAAATACATATACTCAAGAGCCCTGAAGTGTTTAAATCGTATGTTGCAAAACTCAAGTTAACCAGTTAAATTGTGAACCTTTAAAAAATCCTCAGTATGAATTCAGCTATTGTGAATCATTCATCTGTCTGCCATCCAGTGAGGCCAGAATGGCTGCCACTGAATGGCTGTTTCACAACCTTTTGAGACTGTGTGAAGTACAATTTATGTATTAAAATTGGACAAAAGAGGAAAGCCACGCTTGGAGCATACAAACAAAGCAAACCACAAAAGCCAGAGGTTTCCAATTTAAATACCTAATTTAAAAGATGCTCTTGCTTTTGAATTTGGAAATGGTTTGTCAGCATATATACGTGCTATAATGTTATTTAAATGCAGGGTTTTGTCTACATCAGCTTTCTGATTGAAACAAGATAAAAAGCTGTTTGAATTCATTTTTCAGGTGTATTTGTAGAGCAAAAAGCTGTCCCACACATGTGTCAAGCCAGATTTTTTTTTTTATTCTATTTGGTTCAGGGATTGTGGCTCCTTTTACATTTAAGACAGAGAGAAATTCTTTCACTTAAAATTGACATCGTGAAGATATCTCTTTCCTAGCAGATACTTAATAGCATGTTTTTTACTTTTCTTTCGGAATAAAAAGTTCTTTCTGGAAAGAATATTAAAGACAAGACTAATTCATGCCCCTATTAAAATTCTATGATGAAATGCTATTATATAAGCATACAAACTTTAGTCAGAAAAGTCTCTACAGACATCAATTCTTAACGCATCAGTTGAGCCTTATCCAGCAGGTATGCTTGTATTTCTGCTTGTTGCATATGTCAGTGCTGAGGAAAAATTAAAAGTAGTGAAATCTGGTTTGGAAAGATCATCTTTAAGCACAGCTACTTCTTGGAGTCACTACCACTTCAGACAACCTCACAGACTGGACATGCATGGTCTGTTTACCTTCTTTGAAACACGGTCTCTTGTTGCAAAATAACTTTTCTCATTTCTTTACTTTTGTTCTTTGAATTCAATGCTTAAAGCATTTGCTTGAAGCTTCTTTACAGCCTCCATTCAACATACCTATTCTTATATCTATTGCAAAACACTTTCTAGGTGCCTTTTCCCAAAGCTTGTGCTACACTATATCCATACCTTCTCTTCTTGTGCAGAAATAGCAGATTCCTCAAACTTACATTGTTAGCACTTTTGGATTATTTTTTAACTTATTTCCCTCTACTCTCCTTCAACTTTTCTAATATTTTTCTTTTTTTTCTGTGTAGGTTCTTGTAAATTGTAAGGCTTGAGGTTCATGATTTTTCCTCAATAACCTTTGTGGGAAATCTCATGTCCACATGTGTAATTCTAAATGTGTATTCTACATGTGTATGCTAAATCTCCGTCAGTAACTTAGCTCTATGCTTCTGACCTCTGTCTCTTTTCTTCAGCCCAATAGCTCCTATATCTATCAATACAGGATGGTGGCTTTAAAGTGCTGTATCCAGTGGTAACTTCCTGATTAGCATAAGGTAGTAAATAATACACATGGAATGATTAAAATGTGGAAGGGAGAAAGCCTTTTTTATTACTTTTCCCTTTAGTTCTTGGTTTTGGGAGTTAGGGTGGTCATTGCTAAATAGAGAGCAGAAAATAGTATTTGTCTAAGGGGATCAAAGAAGTACCTCATATCCAATGGTTTTATTCCTGAATGGTTTGTTCTTTGGTGGACTAAATTTAGTTTAATTTTCTTCTCTTGCTTTGCTTTCTTTTCCTTTGTGTTACTAGTACAATCGCATTAAAAATCTCTAAATTCCTTAGGAGAACAGTCATTGCCCAACTCCCAAGCCTGGATTTTTGCTTTGTAATTTTGTTGATCAGAGAGAATTTTTTCCCCCCCTCAAGTAACAAGAAATTTTGCTTTAAAGCCTTAGAAATTTTAGAGGAAGATGTTATAAGGAGCCCCTTTTTGGTACCATTTGCATGTATCCAACATTTTATAACAGAGGTAAAGTCATAGAGTTGAAGAATATTGAATGTGACCTACTTGTATAGGTCTTAAGCTATAATCGTATCTACTCAGTACCTTCTTGCTAAAAATTGCCATCAGCAGTAAGAGAGACAAAGTTAATATGTAGATTGACAAAAGACAGGATCCCATATCACACAGAATGGGTCAGGTTGGAAGGAACCACAGTGGGTCACCTGGTTCAACCTCCCTGCTCAAGCAGGGTCATCCCAGAGCACATGGCACAGGATTGTGTCCAGACAATTCTGGAATATCTCCAGTGAGGGAGACTCCACACCCTCAGTCACTGCACAGTAAAGGAGCTCTTCCTCATGTTCACGTGGAACTTCTTGTATCTAAATTTCTACCTGCTGCCTCTCATCCAACCCCCATGGGTCCCAATCTCCATTCCCATGGCTCCTGCATTGCTCAAGGAGCAGGTAGAGGAATTAGTGATGAAGGAGGGAAGTTAATTATGGAAAGCAGGGCATAAAATGTTCTAGTTTTTTGCTTTTGTTTCTTGCTATGCAACTTTATATTTTAATTGGCATTCAATCAGAGTAGTTTTTCCCAGGTTGAGCCTCTTTTGCCTGTGGTGGTAACTGATAAGTGCTCCCTGTCTTTATCTCAGTCCATGATCTCTTCCAGATTACTTTGTTCCCCTCCCGCCCTGTTGGGGAGGGGGAGTGTGAGAGTGGCTGGGTGGAGTTTTGGCACTCAGCCAGCCAAGGTCAACCTACCACAGCACCAAAGCTTTGCTCAGTGAAGATGAGAAAGATCAACATAAAGGCTACATCAGTAGCCATCAAGGAGGCGTAACTAGGACAGCTGTTCTAATAAATTAAACGTTTTCCCTAGGCACTTTCGTACTTTTTTTTTTCTTAATATATCAGTCACACCTTCCAGATGTGCCTCTTCTAGCTTTCCCCCCCTGGGATAGAGGACAAACAGTGTAGTGGCAATATTATGTCGCTCCCTGTGTAGCTGCAAATGTCCTCAACAGCCTGGGGGAGGGAGAGGGTGGGGAGCTTGTGTGAGAAAATAGAATGACTTCCAGAGCTTTAGTTTGCGTTATCAGGGCCTGATTTTTGATCATCAGAAGCACTGAAATGACAGAATATTTATAGTGATGGTACTCCATATGCTTTTTAAAATAACTTTAGTAAAACTGGGTGGGCTTTTTTGAGCACATGATGGTGTTTGTTTGTTTCTTAAGTTGGTTTTAATGCTGAGGACATGATACCAAAACCAGACTTGCTTAATTATGATTGTTCATCAACTCTCTGGCATCTGCAGGTTTTACTCTGTCATTCTTGCTTATTTGGGTCAAGCATTATAGTGTCTCCTGTACACGTGCTGCCACACGTGAGCTTGAGGCAATTCCTTTTAAAGGCCTTTCTTCTTTTTCTTTTCCCTTTCACCTCTGCTTATCTAATAAGGTTGCAGTTATATCACGGTGTTCCAGAAACGTGTAGCAGCAATACCTGTCATTGCCCTGGTCTTTATCTGTGAGCTCCCTTGTCTGCCAGCCTGCTGAGCTATCGAGCAAGCTTCTACTATGAAGATTCTGAAATGATACACTTTTGACAATAGAAGAACACTTTATTCCCATTACATGTAGCCTTAAGTATACACATTACTCATACCAATGCTGTCATTTATTGACAGTGTTGAACTGTCAGTGATCTAGTTAGCACAGTTTGGTGCTGCAGCTTCAGTTGCTAGACAGAATGACATTTTGCTCACGGAGCTTGTTATTACATTTTGATTTTATACATGGGATTAAAGCCAAAACACAGGCTGGTTTAGAAGGAAAAAAATACAGCCAGGAATAGTTCACTGTTTGCAAAATGTTTCACAGACTTTGGGTATAGATCACAGCTTGTCCCAAACTGGGGAGTTGAATTCTGTGGGTGGGGGTTTTTGTTCTTTTAGAGAGGCTTACATCTATAAATGTGAAACTGCAAAATATTGATGAACCTGAAACTAATGGAAGTATTAGATCATTTAAAGGCCCTATGCTAGAATGGAATACAAGAAATTCATAAGAAGAGTCTTCATTCTGAATTCAGACGATAATTCTGTAGGGATTTAAAAAAAAAAAAAAGAAGAATTTGTATGAACACAATATAAAAGGGAATGTGCAAATATATGTTTAATAGGGGTTAAGAATGGCTTGTGTTGGTAGTGGACAATACCATTTCTAGGACACTGCTCCAAGGATGTTGTTTCTAGTAGTTAAATGAAAAAATGTTGCCGATATCAAGGTGAGAAAGTCTTGCATCATGGTAGGCCCACACTTGAGGTGATTAGCCAGCAGTAAAGATAAACTCAAAAAACATGCTAAGTACCTGACAACATTCCATGCTGTATAGGTGAGGGTGGTCAGACCATTCAGATGCATTCCTTGCACTTGTAAGTGCAAAAAGCCATTGTGATTAAAGATATAAACACGAAAGCCTCTTCTCCTTTATAAGGCCGTGCACAAAGTTTTGTCACACCATATTTTTGCCATTCCAAGCTTCTATTATCTTGGATGCTCTAGAAAGACATATTTGCCAACTGACTTCTATAAAGTATCTAAATTTTAGAAACTCCAGGAAAATAGCACATCCCTGTCAACCTACTCCAGGTGTTTTGGCCCTGTTGTGGTTAGATTAAGGCAACAAGTAAGCATTTTCAGTGTGTAGCATCTTATTACTATAGTAACTTACCCACGTAGTGCTCCAAATCTGTATTTCATGAAAAATTTTCTACAAAATATCCTGACATAACAGCCAATATAATTCCACTGTATTCATATGGCATTTATGCTGGATCTAGCCAATTCAATTTCTACTGAACACTTGTGCCACTGGCCTATGTTGTACCGCTTAAAAAAAAAAAAAAAAAGAGAGAAAGAAAATGTATTATTTCCCACCTCAAAAGTTCAAAAATTTTTAAGTCAGGTCTCCAAAGGTACATATGCTTTCTAAAATCAGGATTCACTTTATTAATTGTCTGGTTTCAGAGTCTTCATAGTATATTTGGATCATGATTTTGTCACATTCAGTAGGCCCCCAGTTAGCAAAGTGCAATATTCTCTTTTTGATCTGAAATATAAACTCTTAAGGGAAGCTCCAAATGCTAAAAGACAAATTGCACTTTCATGTAGGAGTGTAAAGCAGAGAGGCTTGTAAGTGATATGGAAGAGTCACTTTGAAGCTCTTGTTGCATTACTGAGGCTTGTGGCTTAGTCCATGAATAGAATTTGAACACAATGCTAATCACTGTTTAAACATAGAAAAAATCTACATTTAAGTCTGTTTTCCTACCCCACCTTTTCAATAAATATAGGCAAGTTGGAATAGTGCAGCCATTGTTTTCCCTAATGTTCTTGGAGTTCTGCTCAATGATGTACATCTAAGACTTTTCCTGATTGTTTGATGGGAAGGGTCCTGAACGCACAACCCACCGTCTTCTCACATGTCAATATGTTTGAACAAGAAGAAATTCCCATCGTGTTTGTCATAGCAAATCATGAAGGCTGAATGTATTTGCCCTTTTATCACTGTACTCCAAAAAGCGGCAGAGATGCAACAGGCAAAGAATTTACAGGGATTTACGTAAGTGCAATGAGAAGCCTAATAGTCTAATAAATATATCTTCCTGTCAGATCACGCTCCTTACACATCCTATTTCTTCTGTGAGGATACACACATAATTTAGGAGCAGACACATCAAGTGGGATGCTGAGTTGGTGTTGCCTCAACCTGTTCTTGGTACCACTTGTGCAGTCTGCCTTCCAGACGCTGCCTTTTCAGCACAGGAGAGAGAGTCTCTCACCACAGACAGTACTGCTTTAGCTGTGCAAGGGTGGGAATAGAAAGATTTTAGATCTTTATTTAGGGGTTGTTATCTTGGTTCTCCACTAGCTTTAACCATGATTTCTTTCCCTAGAGTGGAGCGGCTAACTCACTCTTTCTTTTCTCAAAATTAGCTTTTCTCCACTGTCAGTAATACCCATTGAAACAATAGTCAAAATCCCCACAAACGAAAAAAAGTACTCCCTGAAAATCTGTAAGAATTTTGTGAGAAACTAGATAGCAAAAACTAAATAAGGGACAGGAGAGAGAAGAATTAGGGATAGTAATTAATACATTTTAAGCTCCAATCATGTTATTTAATATTCCTTTATTTCCATTCAGACAGTGCCTACTGTAGACGATCTGGACCTTTAAAATTCTAAGAAGAAATATTAAGATATTGAGAAGCACAACAGACTATTTTTGGCAGGTTGTAATGTCATAACATCCTTGGGCATCACACACTTATGTTCCTTCCAGTTTTATAATGTGTTAGGGGAGTTGTGCAAACTGTATCTCTTTTTTAAAACTCCAACACATCTGATAGCAAAACCCTCATATTCTTCCCTTCTCTTCTGTGCTCGAGTAGGTTTTGCAGTTTGGAAAGTACACTCTAACGACACTGTCAACCTTTATAGGAATGTTTCCTGGCATGCATTTTCATCAGCTGTCCCTTTAAACTTGTCAAAGTTAAGAAATTGCAGCCATAAATTAGCCATCTGGTAGCTGATGATTCATCTCTGTCCCTTAGAGATAACAGTTTTCTTTGCTTTTCCTTAAAACCTAGGTTTTCCTGCACTTACAAGAGAATACATTTCCAGGGGATTCATTGAGTTTGGGACTACTGTCCCACCTTGACACTCTTTTGAAGACACACTGGTAGTGACAGGTGTTTCTAGGGCCAAATCGTTTCCACTTGAGAGTGAAACCATTCTGGGTTTCAGAAGCCATGGATTTCAAAGTACTCAGTGTCATCTCCTTGACATTACATTATTAAATTATGCTGAAACAGAGCTGCAAAGAGTTCTCCTACCTGTCTGTACACACTTTCAAACACCCTGCCTGCAAATAATGATGCTAACTCTTCCATTACTTCTTGGTATTATTTTAAGCATGGGGAAAAAAATTAAGATAGTGCTTGAAAGGGTTTCATTTAGTGAAACTTAGTTTCACTCTCTTCCCTGTCCTGCCTGTAAGTCTTTGAGAAAATTAAATGTGAATGAGGAAAAACTGGTAAAAGGTAATTTCTCAGTCTCTAGAAGTTTTTATTTTATAGGAAAATGATCCCTTGTTATTTTAGCACTGTTAGCACACTTAAAAAAAATTTAAAAAGTATCATAAATGTTCTACTTCTGCATTTACAGAAGAATCTGATGTTTGTATACTAAAAGGTGATAACTACTGAAGTTATAATTAGAATGTCGGGGAAGAGGGAGGAAATGGTATAGTAATTAAGGTTGAGCTGTCCTTTAAATTCATCTCCATAACATTTAAATGCATTCATTAACTCAATGCATAATTGGGAGGCATGCCATTAATGCAACAGTTCTGAATGTTTATCAAATTACTTCCAATCATTGGTGTATCTTTATGACGCCTGGCAATCCAGTGTATGGACATCAATAAAATACTAATTATGAAATACTAATTGTAATCACTCTGTAAGGTCTAAAAAGAAGCTTCGCTGTTTAAATTAAATTAAATTAATTTTATTGACTTAATTATTGAAGGATGAGCTGTTCCAAGCTGTAAAATTCTGAACTGACATTTCAAATTACTTCCATACTTATAATTAATGCCAATTCTTCTAAAAGCAAAGAACGCAAACAAATAGATGCTGGAGATAATAGGTCATGCAAATTAACACAGGCTTGCTCACCAACTGTTGAAAAATAGTTTGTTTAAAAATAGGTTATGCAATATTTTATTCTTTTTAGTAGAGACAAAGAACCACAGAAGATCTATAATCTCAAACTAGTTTTTAAGTAAGCCTTCTCCATTTGTCATGTAGTCAGATAAACTGCAATTGCAATAAGAAGTGCCTGTTAACAGCTTTGCAAAATATGTACGTAGCTCACCACTTGATCTGATTTTTTTTTGCCTGTCTCCTTCCCTCTCTATAATCTTGTTTCCCAATGTCTGGGCTCACAGCTAACCTGAAGGCAATATAGCTGATCATTATTCTTTTCATTCATAAAGTGTATAGCATTAATAGTAAAATGAATAATCTGTGTTGAAGGAAATGTTGGTATCCAAAGAGCTATTAAAGAAATCCTACATTTGGTTTCCACTGCATTAGGAGGTATTTAACCCGTGTCTGTCTTTCACTTCTAAAAGTGGATTAATTAAGTATAGGCATGCTATAAACTTTATTAGGACTTATTCACAGTTAAATGATTAGTTTATAAAATTATTATGCAAGCAAATATTTTTATATTCAGAGCTTGGTTTTGTGTCATGTAACAAAGAATGAAAAGGCAGTTTGGAGGGGACAGGTTCATGTGCTGCTTTTGGCTAGGGTAGAGTTAATTTTCTTCACAGAATCCAGTATGGAGCTGCATTTTGGATTTGTGCTGGAAACACTGTTGCTAACACCTATTGCTGAGGAGCACTTTCACTGTACCGAGTTCTTTTCTGCCTCTCACACCACTCCACCAGCAACTGGGATGGGGATACACAAGATCCTGGGAGGGGGCACAGCTGGGACAGCTGATTCCGACTCACTAAAGGGATATTCCACAACATGTACTGTCATGCTCAGCATATAAAGCTGTGGGAAGAAGAAGAATGAAGGGGGAGGACATTTGGAGTGATGGCATTTGCCTTCCCAAGTCACTGTTACACGTGATGGGGCCCTGCTCTCCTGGATATGGCTGAATACCTGCCTGCCCATGGGAAGCAGTGAATGAATTCCTTGTTTTGCTTTGCTTATGTGTGCACCTTTTGCTTTCCCTGTTAAACTGTCTTTATCCCAACCCATGAGTTCTCTACCTTTTACCCTTGTGATTCTCTCCTCCATCCCAACAGGGAGAAGTGAGTGAAGGGCTGTGTGGGGTGTAGTTGTCATCTGAGGTTAAACCATGACAGGTAGATATGGGAGGCACTGCTATGTAGAGGTTTTGGGGCTGTGGTAGGGTTTTGGTACCTCACAGAAGTAAAGGCTTCTTGCTGTGTGCAGGGTATTTGAAAGGCATATTGTTGGATTTCTTTATGCTGCCACAGGTATTGCATCTATGCATATAAGAATAATCTGGTTTTTTAGGTCAGGTCTTCTTTAGCACATAACTGAAAGCTAAGCTTTATTCTTAAAGACATACTAACCAGGACAAATGGGACAGAGCTAAGATACCTTAGTCATGCAAAAATCTAGGATTTGTCAGAATGTGTGCTGGGATTAACTAAAACTGTATCTGTTCTGGAGTATTTTGGAAATTACTGCATAACTTGAATTGTATATCTCTAAATAGCCTCAGACATCTTTAAATCTGTATCAAATGCATTTCAAGTTCTCCAGGTTTTCACCTATAAATATTAATAAGTAGTTGAAATTAATGTCATTGAGTTTCCATTACTTTGAAATAATGAGGTGAAATTATATAATGAGAATGTTTTCCAGGCAAAGTGCAACCATTATAAATGTGAAAGAAAAGTCTTTCTTAACTCTTGGTATACTTGCATTTGGAGAGGATGACTTCAACTGTGGAAGAGCATAAGTTATTCAGAGCCCCCAGTAAAATATCAAAATCTTCAAAATTCTGTTTTTTCAAGTGAAGTTAATTGTATTTACTGTAAAGCCTATTCTGATATGAGCATACTCTTATGCAGAACCAGAGGTGTGTAGGTTCAAGCAATCAGAATTAAATTTTTACAGCCTTGTATTGAAATTAGAAGCTGCTTTCAGACAGGATCAAAAAGTTAGGTCAAGGTTTATTGAACTCAGCATACTCATCAAGGCCTTTACTTACAGAAGTGTAATACCTGAAAGGATAACTGCAAAATACACGACTATCAAAAAAGGAGAATTTTTATTCCTGCTTTATTATTGGTGCGAGTTTATCAGAGTTGATTAAAAATTCTGTTTTTCTATGTTTACAGGAAATTTCTTGGGGCAATACCCTGTGTGGTGTTTGCCTTTATATTTCCTTGTTATATCATGATTACATAATATATCTTAATCTCTATAAAGATGTGGCAACACTTACTCCATGTATTTAACATTGTTTTCACAGCCCAACCTCTTTTTTACAAGCAATTATTGATTACCAGTGTTAGTAAATTGTACCTCTTTCCTTCCTCACGAAAAGCACACCACCCTGATGTACCTGTATTTCTCTTGAATTATGTGCATTCCAAGATATATTAATACCTTAGACTGGAATGTTTCAGATGCTGGGAGCTAGTCTAAGAATTTTTAAATCTTTGTTTATTCCCTTTTTTTTTCTGTTGTTTCATTCATTTATTTGTGTAGCAATGTTTTTAAACTGCCGTTGATCCCCAGATTGTGAATCTGCTGTGGTTTAGGTCCAGCTCCTTCCTCTACATGCTTTGTCAATTAAAACTGATTGGTGACATCAAGGATGGCTTTCTTTTATCTTACAGGAACTAGGTGAGCATTGTCATTTAACTCTGGAAGAAACAGCTATTTAGGCTAAAGCTTAGAGAGCAGGCAGCTTGGATTTTAGTGCCTCCTGAATGCTCCTGCTGTAGAAGGACTCGAAGTAGTTGGGCTGCTGATCTCTCCAGGGGAGCCTGGCTCCTTTGAGACAGGGAAAAATGATGTAGCACGTGTAAATTGCATTATATTAATCAAGTGGGAATAGGGAAGACAGGTCTAATCATGTAGAAAACAACACTGCCTAAGAGGATCTTGGGGCTATCACAGACTGCAGACCACATGTGTTGGGGGCAGGGCTGGAGCTGGAAGGAAGAAGGCATTTGGTTGTATGGACAGAAATGCTGAGGGAGGTATTTATGGTGCTCTGCTTATGATGTACCAGTGGGACTGGGGGAGGTGGAAGTGTGTGTTTTTCACATGTACTTGAAATTTTGGGGTAGACCCAAGAATGATGGAACCTAACAAAAGCACAATAATGAAAAAAATGTCTTCTGGTATTTATTGACGCCTTTACAAGTTCATAGTTCTTTCTTTATAGTAAGGACCCTTTTGTGAACTTGTAAGACAGTTCTCTAGCTTTGTACCTCTGTAAAACCTTTTTCTCCAGCATACCTCAGTGATTACTGTGGATTCACTGTGACACAGACTCACTAACACTGATATAACAAGGCCTACAAGAAAATCATAAGTGGAAGATTTTCATAAACTAACAGCTGATTTTGCTGATGAAAAATTGGAACTTCGTGTTCAGTGGTTTCTGAATACAAGGCTTACTCATCTTCGTCCTTTTCTTCTGTCTGATTTAGATTTTCTTGGCATCCTTTGTTAATGAAATCCTTTACTGAACATTTGGATAGTTAAAAGGTCTATTTTGCCATAGACAAAGTAGCTCTAAAATCACAGTAGAGCATATTAGGAAGACTGAGAGGGAAATGGAAACATATAATGGCCACAAACATGCTGAGCAAAGTCTACCTTGCAGCATGAGAGCTTACTGTATTTTGTACAGCATGGCATATGCAGTATATGAGCTGCAGAGATCTTGTCATATTAGACTTTTAAAACACTAGACAGTTTCAAAGACTATTTCTTTAATCCTCTGTGACAGCATGTGAAAAATTGTTAATGAAACTTCATTCTCCTCTTACAAAAATTACTGTTTTAGAAAACAGTGGAGGTACTAATGATATGAGATGCACAAACTGTCAGTCAGAACAAGAAAAGGCAAAATGAGCCAAACTTTGGATTGACACACTATAAACAAAAAAAGCTGTTCAGATTTTATAGCAATGAGAGGCACTCATACAAGATTATGTCTTGAAAAACAGGAAGCTGAAGACTCACACCTACAGTAATAATTCCTTGCCTAGTGGAAATGTTGTTCCTGAAAAACAGGGTGGGAGTTTCAGATCTCATCATTCTCCTCCTCTCAGGTTATGAACCAGGCTTCTGGTCAGAACCTGTGGAGGGAGCTGTTGCTTTCAGAAAGTGGAGTTCACTGTGGGGCGAAGGATATAGCTGGGTTCTGACAATACTGGTAGCTGTCATGCTTGTAAAAATATTTCTTAAGCCTAATCTGCAGCAAAGTTATTGTCATGGGCTTGCTTTTGCACACTCCGTGTCCTTCTCCCTTATTGTTGTCTGTCTCCTTCCTCATAGTAAGACTCTTCCTTTCTTCTTCTTAGGCAACACTGGGAGGTTGACCACTGAGGCTGACTGAACACTATCCTGACTAACCCAGGAGGCTTTTGGCCTTGGCTCCTAGCAGAATTCCACTTTATGATCTTCGGAAAGTTGATGAAATTTAAAAGCTTGTTATTGCGCCTATTACAGTTTCCATGGGAACACTGATAAAACATTTCACTTCTTCCATAATCTCTTCTCATTATCTTCCAGAAGATAAGTCATCTGCTACCTAATTTTCTGAGCACTTATTTCAAGTAATGTCTTTTTTTTCTCCTTTTTTTTTTTTTAATTAGAAAGCTGCTTGTGTGCCACTCATACAGCCTCACCATGACTGATTTTCTTTGTCACTAGTAAGAACAAAGGGTGGACAGAGATCACAGTTGGTGTGTAGAAGTTATGGGATAAGGAAAAGTAGGGCACAATTAGGAAACAGAATAATAGAATCACTTAGGGTGGAAAATATCTTTGGTAGATTTAATAGGGTGGTGTTCTTCCTGCACTGGGCTGGGAAGCACTTCCATCAGAGATGTCATATAAGCAACTGAAAGGGAGGGGCTGCTCACCCATTCAAGGGACAGAGAAGTTGTACCAAGGTCATGGTATGTCTTGTCCTGGTATGCCCTAGAATCCTGTGGGATCTCCAAGACCCCAAGAATTATATTGGGGTATGAAATGTCATTCAATTCTGTGTCAGAAGTTTTGTTTTATATGACCAAACAAGGCGTAGCACAAAAGTTCTGCAGTGATAGTCCTGTACCTCAGGAGTTAGTCATCTTAATAAACTACTGTTAGTCAGTCTAAGAACCTTGATGTATTGGTGTTTCTGTGTGTGAGAGTAGCACTGAATCAAAGAATGAGAGTAGACGAGAATGAGAATAAGAATTTCTGAATATACACAGTGAGCTAAAGTGTTCTGAAGTGTCATCGGAGAAAAATAAGAGAAAAAAAATAGGACCAAAGCCTGTCTGAGATTCTTGCAATATTCTTTGCAATGCAGTCTACAGAATGTATTTTTTTTTTCAGTGTTCAGCAAATGTCTACTTATCTCCTCCCAGTGCATATTACTTTTTAAAGGTACATGTCTCTTAGAAGGTGCAAAAGCAAAAGGTCCACAATCAGCTTGGTCCTGTCAACTTCAGAGCAGAAGAGTTACAGTATAAAATGCTGGAATAATATAGACAACGCAGGAAAGTAGTTGGAAGACTGCCAACCTAATACAAAAAACTCTGCATGAACCTTATTGATACTGAAATAACAGAAAGAACTTAATTGGTTTTAAAAGCCCATTGGAGAATTTGCACCAACTGGTCAGTTAACTCAAAGTAGGGATTGTACTATATGATCACAGTGTATTAAAATTTAGAAGAAACTCCTCAAAAGCTGATGAAAAATTAAATCTTTATCTAGATAAGATCTTAAATATCTCTAACCTTCCAAACCTTGTCTTGACTTTGTAAAGGAAATATTGATAAATTAAATATAGAATAGGATATGTATTTTTTTATTAATGATAATATTCAACTCTGAAAGCATCTCTGAATATTTAAAAGCACAGACTCCTTTGCTGTTCCTGTCCTCATTTATTTTTCTTTTTTTGTCATTAATCTTGAGCAATTGTATCTATTATCTCTTAAAAGGTTATTAATGCAAATCATCTATGCCATGGTATCACAGTTGCATGCAATCAAATATGTAACTCATATATATATTTGTATTTTGTTTACCTTCTTATACTCAAGTCTGTAACTACAACAGCAGTGTGCTATCCTCTCTACTTTCATATTTTCTCCCCTCTTTTTCCCTGTTTATAGCTCACAATGTTCACAAGTCCATACAATTTACCCTTTGTCCCATTTTTCAAAATCATTAGCATTAGTAAATGCTATGTTCCCTCCCTAGGATTCTTATCTGACAGGAATTCCTAGAGCACTTTTAGGCAATATTAACACCACCTAACTTCAAAAGGCCAGTTTAGGAGCTTTGGATCTGAGAACATCCACTTCTCTCTATTGATTACTCAAGAAGATAATATTAATAGAACAAAACGTACCTTTCACTCTAGAGTGTATATATGGTATATTTAACTACAGAAGGTGAGTGTCATAAATAGAACTGTGATTTCCCCTAGTGGATACGGAGTCAAGGGATTATGCCTTTGTCTCACTCCATAAAATTATAAAATTCTACAAGTTCAATCATATAAGTCATATAAGACCTGGAATCAATTCATATGGCTTCTTCCCTTTTTTTTTTTTTTTTTTTTTTTTTTTTCTTTTTT
The DNA here is from genome assembly GCF_036250125.1 of Pseudopipra pipra. Lineage (NCBI taxonomy): Eukaryota > Metazoa > Chordata > Aves > Passeriformes > Pipridae > Pseudopipra > Pseudopipra pipra. Next base: position 13,563,474 of record NC_087550.1, read on the forward strand.
TTTTTCTTTTTTCTTTTTTCTTTTTTCTTTTTTTGAGAGCTTAAATCCTTGAATCCTTGGAGAAGTAGTTGGATGCATGCTGGGCTTCAAATTACTCTGGAGTGAGGTCTGCCTTGGTCACACCCATCACAGTTGTTACATCTGGGAGGGCTGATGGTCCCTGAGACAGCAAGAGGACTCAAAGGATTCAACAAAAGCCCCCGTACAGCTCTTTAAAAGCTGCCTAATCCATGGTTTATGCTACCTATATATTGCTCACAGCCACAAGAAAACAACACATTGAAATTGGTAGCAGAACCCAGTGATGTGTGATACTGCCTGAGGCACAGGAGCTGCTGTCAGTGAACCAGCAAAGATAAGGGTACACTTTACTGACCTTAGTCCCTCTGAAAGGTGTCATTAGGCTAATGGAGGTCACAAAAGTAACTTAACTTTACTTGCCTTTCAGCTTTCTGTTCTTTAAGGAAGTGGTTTGAAGTCTCTGGTAGCATGTAGAATTGTAACTCTAAGGTTTTTTATAAATAACTTAATTTCTATATTCTTACATCACAGAGTATATCCACTATATCATCCCATTTGACTAGTGGCAGCATTTACTGTTAGATTGTTAAATCAGAACTCTAATTAAACCTAATATCGCAGATATTTTATAGTTCTTTGTGATAAAAAAGTTTTCTGGGTTTGGAAGAGGAGTCTTGCTAGACAGAAGTAAGGACCAGATTTTTAATTTATTTTGTAGTGTCTGTACTGGACAACAATAAACTCATCTGTGGAGCTACAATTTGGGGGTAGGTGTTATGCAATTTTTTAAAAAATCTTCAGGTATAACAGCAATATCATGCAAGTTGAGGGGAAAAAAAAAACACCCTTGTTCTACTAACTACTACTTTGGGATAAAGCTCTTGGTGATTTCTGTTTTGTGCAAAAATAGTTTTAATTTTTCCATCCAAACCCAGATCCAGATAAAATATCTATACATGTTGTTGTGGATTGAGTTACTTGTGAATTGTGGTTTAAGGGAGACAAGAATTATATTGAGCAGGCAATAGATCTGTGTTTCGTTAGCACAACATCACAAGATGTAGATTCACTCCCTGCCTGGTGTGTACAATTTGTGTCAGTTTTTAATGCATGGAAACCCACAGGAAAGCTACCCTGGCCTTTCCACAAGTGTAAAGCAGGCTTCCCTCCAGTGCCACCTCCCTTCTGAAGCATACAGGGAATGTGGGGCCTGCACAGGAGTTGCTGTCAGTTTTAACTGGAGCAGCTTCCACAGCCAAGAGACTCACACATTCAGAGCCATTGTGCCAACATGTGGAGGGGAAATAACAGTGTTTTGACCAAAACCATCCCTACTACTCATGCTCTGGGTGGAGGTGATAGAAATATATCCAGTCTTTTACTGATGTTGTTCCACAGAGCTCAGTAACGTCAGTGATCTCCCTGTACTGAAGATGTGCAAGGTCTCAAATGATGCAAATTCCCTTTGGCTTTTGTGAGAAAAGGCATAATGTGAGCAGAGAATTGAGGTCTTTTGTTCTATTGTACGCAAAAATGTTGATTTTTTGGTTTGGTTTTTTGGTTGGTTGGTTGGTCAGTTGGCTTTTTTTAGGTAGCATATTGAGTATCTAATGATTATTTAACACTTGCATCATTCAATTCAGGCAATAAAATTTATTTTTATGTATGCTTTGAATGACAAACTAGCAGCAAAATATTTCTATTTCATCTGAGAAATGAGATATCTGCTCCAAACAATTTACAGAACAGACAACACTAGATCCACTATGACTTTATGCAAACAAGACTGATCTTTCTGGGTAATTGTGCTACTTTACCTTCTATGATTGTGCATCGTGCTCCGTTATTATGGGCTATTTCTTGTTGGAATGTTTCTAGAAGCTACTGCTCTTTAGAAAAAAGCTGTAATCTGGGGTCAAAGATTTAAAAGTCTAACAGAAAATGTGAAGACAAACTAAAAAGATTTTAGAATTATCTGCAATGTTGATGTACTGTTTCTAAAGTGACACAGAACATATTTTCCAAAGGTATTGAAGCTCAAACTAGAAAACACTAGAGGCAGGACTACACACTCAGGAAAGATTTTCTTATTTATGCTGTGTAGCTTAACCTAAAGTCCAGAAACTGGATACAGATCAATAGTCCAAATTGCAATCAATTTCTGCTTGGCATCTCTCCAAGGGCCCTATGGACATTTGGCAGTCATTACAATGCATTGCTCCTGTGGGTTTTAATTGCCTTTCCTGAGGGTTTGACACATTGCTGGATGCGTCCTCACTGTCAATTGAGAGAGATTTATCTCTGTCTTATGACTGGAGTGTCATTTCCCATGAAATACCCGTCTGTTATGTGCAGTGGTAGGAAGTGTCTGAGCTGGCCAGCCCTGAGCCCCACTTCCCACCATGGGGAAGGAGTGAGGGATGGCAGTGGGAGACTCCCTGCTGGGGGGATGGACATCCCTGTCTGCCAACCCAGCCTGTTGTCCAAGGTCTGCTGCTTGCCAGGGGCTCAGAGAGGACACCATGGAGAGGCTGCCCTTAGATGGTCCTCAGGGGTGCTTTGAAAAGCCACAAAGATGATTAAGGGGCTACAGCATCTCACATCTAAGGAAAGACTGACAGAGATGGGACTGCTCAGTCTGGAGAAGCGAAGGTTCAGGGTAGCTCTCATTAAAGTGCTTAAATACCTGAAGGGAGGATGCAAAGAGGGTGGAGTCAGTCTCTTTTCAGTGGTGTCCAGTGGCAGGACAAGAGGCAAAGGGCATAAACTGAAACTTAGAAGGTTCCCTCTGAACATATGGAAACGCTTGTTTACTGTGAGGATGACTGAGCACTGGAACAGGTTGCCTGGTGAAATTGTAGGCTCTCCTTCCCGGTGAACAGTGGACACTGTCTGGACACTATCTAGGGTAGTGGGCTCTAGATGACTCTACTTGAGCAGGCAGGATAAACCAGATGGCTTTCAGAGGTTCCTTCCATCTTCAACCATTCTGTGAGTCTACCATGTGTCTTAAATGGCAGTCAGGTAGAGCCCCTGGCCGTGAGGCACCAAAGTCATGGTTGTGCAACTGGGTAAATGTCTGAACAAGAATACTTTGCTTTTTCATTTTGAAATGTAAACATAACTTCTCTTGGAGTTGATAAATGCTTTTCTTTTTCCCTTCTAGCCTTTCCTCATGAACTTAAATTAAAAGAAAAAAAAATCATTCTAAAAGAAGTGCTTGTAGTTTGACAAAGGTAAGATTTGGTAAAGCATTCTTGGTAGACCATTTAGGCAAATAAAAAATTTTAAACAAGTGTGATAGGCAAATGCTTTGAGTATTCACAGACAAGTAGAAAATTAGTGGATTTGGAAGTCGTAAGCATGTAAAAATGTGTAACTTTGCATTCAAGTGCATGCCAGGGGTATACCTGTGTGGAAATCTTTCTCATGGGTACTGACAGGGGACCTGGATATAGAAACACATTCAGAAAGGTACAGGGGGGTGGTAGATCTTTTTTAAAACAATGGTTTTTAAAAAAAGGAGATAGAAAAATAATGGAGCAACAATGCCTCAGATTAAAGGGGTATTTCTAATAAGATCAATATATTGTTCTGAAAATTTGTCATATCTGAGATTTTTTTCCCATTTGGTACTAGTGATATGCTTAAAGTACTCTTATAATGTATCATATACCATGCAAAATTTTCATTATATAATTATCCATGGACCCTGTACAGTCATGAAATTTCAGGAGTGTCTCATCATTCTCAGCTCAGAAGAACAGCAGATGGTGTTTGCTGTTGGGTTACCCCAGAGAACTCTTTCTTTTTTTTTTTTTTTTCCAAGCTTGAGTTTATATCTGAATACATACAAATTCCATGATTCAATTTATATAAGCATCCAAGGCAGAAAAGTGATAATAGCATTGACCTGTAAATAATATGTCACTTTAATAGCCTTAAATACTGTTATTCCAATTGAGATGTCCTGTATCAAAAATGAAAGGCAGGGGTAATGTGCAGAGTTAGGGGGGCAGTTAAATGAAAAAGCGCTTTTTTTATTTTCTTTTTTTTTCACAGAACTGGGATTATTATTGACAATACCACGGAGGAAATTGGAAACATGTTTTGGATGCCAGATTGCAGGAGCTCTTGGGGAAGTATGGAGGCAATGCCTCTTGCTCCAGCTGTCCCTCACTCCAGCAGCACAGTAGGGACTAACATCAGTACAGGCTCCTGAGAAAGAGGCTCTATTTCCATATTAATTGCCTTTTACTAAATCCTAAGGGACCTTATAGTGATTATTTTTAGGGCCAAAATGGTGTGGCTCAGATTGCAGAGAGTCAAATGCTTAAAGAGATGCCAATGCTTGTCCCATTCTAAGGTTAATGCTCACAGTGTAAAATTCTCTCAGGGGAGAGAGAGAACCCAGCTCTCAGACAACACTGAGCAGCATTTCCTAGAGAAACTATCATATGGTTCAATAGTGGCCAAATTCATAATTCTGATATCATGGAAAATGAAAGGAATTGATTAATATCACAAGTAGTGAAGAAACTGCTTTTGAAAAAAAAATCTTTATTGCCTCAGAAGCTATTCAGAGAAGTGAAAGTATATCTGAAATACATCTTCAGATTATTACGGCTGTTAATTATTATTTTTTCCTGGTGCCTTTTTCCCATTGCCTGCTTTTCTTTTCTTCTCTCTCTTTTTTCCTGTCTCTATGAAATAGATAACACTCACCAAAATTTAATAGATACTTTCAAATAACTCTGAAAGGAGTAAAAAGTCCATATTTAAAAACTGAATTAATCACAATAGAATGTATGAGGGCATTTTCTTTTAACATGGGAAATCAGTGTTGATACTAATGGGTAAAACATAAGTAAAATTAGTGGCTTGGTTTAACTAGTATTTTGTCATTGGTAGTATGACATTTCTCTATTTACTCATTAAATGGATATGTTAATGTGACATATCATCAATCTTGAATTTTGATTTAATGTAACTACATTTATATATAAGAAAATAATGCAAATATGTATGCTGGCATACTTTCTTGTGATTTTCTTTAAAAACTAAAACCATTGTAAAATTCTCACTCATACTTGTTGGTATCTCCTTGTAACAACTGCTAATGACTCAATCTTGCTGTTTTTTCTCTTGTTCTAATTTTTTCTCAGTCTCCAGAGAAGATTATCAAGTATAGCCTATGTGGGAATGAGCTTAGAATGCATTATTACTGAAAAAACAATGTTTTGAATATTCTTTCAAATATTTGTTAGCATTTTACTATGTGCACCATCCACCTGTTAGTAAACATCAGAGGTTTTCACAAAACTTGCTTCTACTTCTTTAATATTTAATGAAATTGCAATATTTAATAATTGAGGATCTAGGTCTTCTGTTTCCTACATGCCACTGAAAACAGCTGGTGAGCTGAGTAGGATGCACTATAATGTACTATAATGTAAGAAATTAGCTTTCATCCTGGTTTTTGCCCATTTTATAAAAACACTAAGGTAAATGTGTGGCTTATGTCTTCTCTTTGTGTCCCATGCACAAAAAGCAGCATGGAGCCCACTCGAAAATAAAATTACTAATGAAAAAAAATTTTTCTTTTCAGAGTGCTTTGGAGTTTTCTGCCATCTGGGAGTCGTTTCTTTCTCTTAACATGCTGGAATTAAAAAACAAATTTTGGAAAGAGGAAGAGAAAGACCTCTGCAATTCTGTGTAGTCACTCAATATATTATGATGGAAATGGATTACACCACAAATTCCTCCAGTCTAGTCATATGTTTAAAAGAAAAGTGTAAGGCAGGTATCCAGACTGAAAGGAAAAAATAGTATTATGTGCTGAAGGGCAGAAACCAGTCTGGGATCTGAATTATGGTTTTACATATGTCCAGGAGATGATTAGTTCCACCTCTTGGCATTTCCTATTTGTCAGTTTAATTCTCCATTGGTCAGTTGTTTATTACATTTTTATCTTTTACCTTTCTATCTTTTGTTTGGACTTGGCTTTTTTAGGGTGTTTCCTGCTGACTGCTCAAATTCTTTCTGAGAAATGAGATAATTGAAAGCTAAATTGGCAATGTTTAAGACTGCTGTAAGTACGTATGTATCTAGGCTAAAAAACTTGCTTAACTTGCTCTTAAAAGTTAGAGTACATAACTAGTATTTACTAGTTTGTTTAGCCTCTTGTCATTTGACTGACAGTGACTTTTTTTTTTCCTGCTTATGGAATAAAATAAGATATATCTTGGAAAACAAGAAACTAACTCTCGAGTCCATCAAATCAAATATACTGAATTGGTTAGAAGAATGTACTAATTCAAGCATCTAAGAATCTACCTTCTTCAAGATCCACCCAAAACTGTAAGTGTACTCCTATTTATCTGATGGTGAACACAAAAACAGACAAGGCCACTGGAATTCGAGAGGTGTTTTTTGGCAGTGGACATCTGAATGTGTTGATATGAAATAGAAGATCCAACACAGATAGTGGGAGGAGGTCCTGTTTTCCTCAGCTTGGTTGTCACCCATCCAAAATTCACTTGATGGAGGTTGGATGTGGAAAGAGAGGGGAAAACATGCCATGTGCTATTCCTGACTGTAGACCTGTTTCACTCATTTCATAGCTCCATAGCTCCCTCCAGTGAGGGAGATTCAACAACTTCTCTGGGCAGCCTGTTCCAGTACTCAGTCACCCTCACAATAAAAAAGTTCTTCCTCATGTTCAGGTGGAACTTCCTGGAGCCTGTGCAGTCTAAATCCTTGGAGGTTTTCATGATCTGGCTGGCAAAATCCCTGAGCAGCTTGGTCTGACTCCAGAGCTGATGCAGCTTTGGGCCAGATGCTGGACCAGGGACCTCCTGAGGGCCCTTCCATCCAGAATATCAATATGTAAGAAACCTTGAGAAGATGCAATTTCCTAACAAACAAGCTGTGAACAACTGTTATTGAAGATATAAACTCAGAGAATGAAAATGAGAAACATAAGCCTAAAAATTAGATTTTACAATTTTACCATGACAAGATAAACGTGCTAAACATTTTGCGTTTCCAAAGGTACACAGGATGAATTTGGCAGGGTGGTGGGAAGAAACTACTTTTATTTCATATATTTTTTAAGCCTACAGTAAAAGAACTTGTCTTGAATTGGGATACACTGGTATTTATCTGTCAAAGTCCAAAATATGGCCATGAAATACCTTATTCAGCTTCTGCTTAGCCTTTGGAAGAACTTCACTAGGTTTACTAAATCACATAACACAGTAGCTGTGTCTGTCAGTTGCTTCCCTTAATGCCTGTGAACTCAAAAGAGAAAGAAGTATCACAGATATTGATCATCCACAAATTTCATTTAAATAGAAGAAAAAGCCTTGGAAGTGGATATTTTCTCCCCCCTCATGACATGGCAGAATCCTTTGTTTGTTACTAGGGAATTAACCCACACCAAGTGCTCTGAGAAATGCTCTTCGTTCAGGATAAGCCCTGATCATAACTTGGGCAATTCTTAAAATCAATTGACTGCAAGACATAAATCAATAGGAGTTATTATCCTTTTATTCTAGCACTCTTTTGGAAGCTTATTTCATTGTTCCAGTAAGATTTACAATGGCAGCTGTATTTGAACATTTTAAACATTGCAAAAATAGATGCCCATATATGACATCCTGCTGTAGCAGGAGGGAAGGCAGAAAAAACTCTGAATGCAGAACTTTAATGGCAATGCTGAAACCAAAAAATTATAATTTTAAGTGTCTGTCTTGTGATTGCTCTATTTTATTGTTTGGCTTCAAAAACATGTCTTTTCCCACAAACATTATGGCACATGTATTATCCATACAAAAGGTATCTGTGGTACATAAAATTAAAAAAAAACAGTTTTATTTGCTTTTCAAGGTAATTTGTCTGTAGAAAAAAGTTTTCTTTAGTTAGTCTGTACATTTTAAACAGAAGAAAAACAGATCAGATCATCATGATTTTTCTTGGTATTTGTTAATAACAACTGATCCCTTTTGCAAAGTCCTTCTCCAGGAGTGGTAAGTGTCTTTCAATGCAGTATTATTTCCAAAGATTCTCATTTAGAGAAAGAAATAGAAAACTAAAAGTAAACTAGAGGTTATTCACTGAAAATTTACGTAAGTGACTCTTTCTATCAGCTTCGTTTAGAAGTTCAGGGGAAAGCAGCTGAGGTTGGATGTGGTCACCTGCAATATTATTCTAATCAACAGTAATGCTAGCTAGTCTATGGGAAGGTGTTGCTGAAGAAGGTTCTGAGATGGGAGCATGTTGTCTGTAATTCTGAGAATAAAGTTATTTATATTCCTTAGTATACAGTGATGTCCCCATTACTTTGATATACAGAATTGTAGAATCATTAAATGGTTTGGGTGGGAAGTGATGTTAAAGACCACCCAGTTCCAACCCCCTGCCATGGGCAGGGACACCTTCCACTAGAGCCCCAGGTTGCTCAGAGCCCCTGTGAGTTGCTCAGAGCCCCTGTGGGTTGCTCAGAGCCCCATCCAACCTGGCCGTGAACACTTCCAGGGATGGGACATCCACAGCTTCTCTGGGGAACCTGTGCCAGGGCCTCACCACTCTCAGAGCAAGGAATTTCTTCCTAGTATCTAATGTAAACCTAATCTCTTTGAATTTGAAGCCATCCCCCCTTGTCCTGTCATTACATGCCATTGTGAAAAGACCCTCTTGAGCTTTCTTCTGGGCCCCCTTTAGCTACTGGAAGGTGTTATAAGGTCTCCCTGGAACCTTCTGTTCTCCAGGCTGAACAACCCCAGTTCTCTCAGTCTGTCTTCATATCCTTCTACATATAACACATATTTGCCTTAAGCCTTCTTTTCCCATATCCCCATCTCCTCTTGACTTCAACTGAATTGAAAAGACCTAGCCTATTTGGAAATCACGGCTGTGAACATTTTTGTAGAGAAAACATAGGTGCTGAAAGCTCCTATATGATGAAAAAAATATCACTTTAAATTCCTCCATCAAACAATCCTCAAAATTACCCAATTATTTTTCTCTGAACTCAGAAATCACAAAAGGGAAAAATATTTATTTTTCTCTCCTCTTCAAGATATCAGCCAGGAATACTTCATTCTTGCTGATTTTTGGAAGACCTAAATCTAATCTAAATTCAGGATTATAACAAACTTTGTTCTTCCACTGTAAAAATGGGAAGACAGTAGACGTCAATAACAGCAAATTTACTATACTTCTTGCTGAAGAAAGTGATAGTGTAAGTGTCAATAGACTGTGTATTTACGTAATTTTGATTGTAAGAGGAAATGTTAAAACATTAACCATAGAAAGATATGCCATCACTCTAATTTCTATAAGTTATACAGCCAATAAAAATAGACTTCAATAAAAAAACTCATGTAAAAAAAAAAAAGTGACAAATTGAAATAATGGAGCAATTTCTTTGGACTCTAAAGCAAACAAGGGTAATTTTTTTTCCAATCCTGTTGTTTCTTCTCCAGAATTGTAATTACTTACAACACACAAGAAAGCTTCTGCTTCAAAACTCTCTAACAGCAAGTTTCTGGAAGTGGAAATAAAATAAAATAAAGCAATTACTTATTATCTTGCCTAATGCTGAGAGATTTTTTTTTTATCTCTTTTACATGCCACTCAAATGTATTCTCAAGCAAACTTATATCACACTCTGATAGGAAAAAAAGGAACCTTCTTTTTACATTTTTCTTTCTCCTAAGTTGCAATAAAGATCTGCACTATAAATGACCTTTGAAATAAAACATCCACAGCAATACTCCATAGCTCTCATAAACTCTAATTAGTTGGATACTTTTTTTTTGCTGGGGGAATGTGTAAAAGGGCACAGTAAGTAGAATTGTACTGCTGCTGCTCATGCCTGTGAGTATCCAATGTTTAATTCAGTAGCCTGGGTTTTCAAAGCCACAGAAAGTGAAGAGAAGCAGAATGTGTCAGTCTGTACGTGCAGCTCAGTCCTGTCCAGGTTTGTTAGTAAATACTCAGCTGAAAGGTAACTTCTACAATTCTTCTATAAGGTTTTTAGGCTTTCTCATGACTCTGCTAAATAAATCTATTGGCAGGGAAAAGAGCCACTCTGCTGCCCCCACCATTAAGAGTTATTTAGTAAATAGTAAAGGTTCGTTTGAAGCTGCTTTTATTCAGATCCCTCTTCTGGAACAGTATAGCCTGTGGTATTTGTAATTAGGCAAAGATGAAATCCTGTTGTATACCCCAAGGAAGAACTGAAGTGCCTGAGGTGTGTGGCTTAGGCAGCCTTTGTCCTTACTAACAGACTGCTTATCTGTAGCCCTGGGGCTACTGACTGCAAATGCACAGTGGTTCCTGCTGCCTTTTGGCCACAGAGCCTTTGGGGAAGCTCAGGCTGTGCAGGGGAGTGTACACAGGGTGTAACCCACAGACCTTGGGAGTTACTCTGAGGAACCCGGGAACATACACGTGGATCAAATTAGTACCCAACTCTCTCCAGTGTCGTTTTAGAAGTTTTATTAATTCTGAAAGTTTGCATTATTATTGCCTCTATTATATCTGTTCTGATCATAACTGCAGAGCTTTCTGTCAAGGCTTTCATTCCTAAACCTTCATTAAATACGGAAAAGGCAAAATAATACAGATGGTGACATGCAAAGATGCACGTAGATGTTGTGTTTGACACAGACTACCAGCACACATCAGCAGCACTGGATTTCTGCCAGAACTTGGTTAGGCTGTCAAGTGTTTCGCGGGTTAGGATTTTTCAGGGTTGATTTTGTGTTTGGTTTTTCTAGTTTTGTTTTACCATGAGCTAATAGATGACATTTTCTGCTTGGAGACATTTTTCTTAAAAAGACATCTTGTGTAACAGAGTTGTGCAAACAGTAAATCATTTGTGTGGTAAAATTACTTTTTAGTTTACTTCTGCCTTACAAGACAAAATATACTGAGCACCACCCATCTCTATTCTGGTAGGAGAGCTCTTGGTAACAGACCTCTCATGGCAATTTGCTGCCACCAGTGGTGTGGGAGTGTAGCTGTGTGAGAGGGATCTAAATGTTCTGATGCACTGCGACCTCTGCAGATACTGGGAAACATCAGTATTGATTTCTCTTTAAATTGCACCTTTATTTCTTTATTTCTAGACTTCTGTTTATGTAAGTGAGAGCTTGTTTTTCAAGTGAATATACAAGAAAGGTGGAAGAACAAACATAGACAGTTTTGATGTGGATATTCCCTAACTTCTCAGAAACTCACTTTACAATCTGATTTTTAATAAGCCCTCTTAGAAAAAATCCTTAGCCCTCTTAGCCCTATGATTTCTTAGCCCTCCAGATGTAATCCAAATAGTGGAGTTACCTTTAAGTTTGGTTTTTTTGGGAGGGAATGAGTATGCTTTAAGAGGAAAATATAGGTCTCAATTTTACTTTATTTTTAAAGCTGATTTAATTGATATAATTGGAACCTTTTTATTATTATGTAGGAGAGTATTTTTCATAGAAGAAATTCTCTCAGTGCTCCTCTGGTTCCTGAGGTCTCTCATGCTGCTGCTGAGAGGAGATCTGTGTAGTGGAGGTCCTCAGAATCTGGAGTCCTTTACTAGCAGGAGTATGATGCTGATGCTGATGCTGATCGTTGCTTCCTCCTTGCTCTAGAATCCACTTTGGGTTATTTTTTATAGATTTTATAACACAGTTTTATTCCTTTCTACTTCTTCACTGTCATAAAAGGGCTGTGTTTCCCCACCACTGTGTTTTTGTGTTAGTCATAGATGTCTTGTTCTTCACAGAGTAAGTGCTTGTTGCTATAAAACAGCACAGTTGTATCACACAAAGGCAAAAAAAGTTGGACAAATCAGCCATGGACATTTAGTTAGAGAAATGCTGTCACAGCAAACACAAGTAAAATGAAGCTGCAGACAGGTCAAGAAATGTTCATACAGAGCGGGGCAGGACTGACAAAACTCACTGCTGAGGCCTTGTAAACTCAGTACAGAGCTTATGGCCCATTACCAGCAAGGGTAATGCTGTGCTGCAGGACTTCAGTCCTCAGGGATAAGGCAAACCTGTGCCATAATGGCTGTGAGAGGGGGCTGTCCAGACAGTCTGCTGTAATGTGTTTTCTCTGGTACCAGTAGAAATGACTGGTCAGTCAAGGGTGAGCTCAGGACACCTATCAGCCAGTTCAGTGCACAGATCCCAGGGACACTCTGTGTTGTGAGGACAATTTTCAGGAAATTGCGAAGACGTAGTACATTACACAAAAACGGATAAAAGACACGGAGCAGAAGCCAGTAATGCTTTCCTTGCCTCTAATGCTTTCCTTGCCTAGTCACCTTCTAATTAGCAGGGGCTGGGACACGATTTTCAAAAACCACAAGGCAATTACAGATCCTGAGGCTTGCAGACTCTTCCAGATGAATTTTTGAATCTTGCAGTGTTGGAGAGGATGTCAAAAGTGGTAAACGGACTCAAATTTTGATTAATTAACACTTATATTCTTTATCCTTTTACAGGTGAAAGACCACTAAGTAGATGCTCTGTCTTACAAATGAAATAACAGTTGCCACCCCCTGCGGGTGAAGGATGCGAAAGGCAAAAGCAATTAAATCCTTGTTACATTATACCTGTTGGCAAAGCTGATCATTCACAGGTCTCTTGCTACCTGCAGCTTGAATAACGAGGCATGGAACATGTACAAGTCAGGACAACAAAACAGACATGGCAGTAGATCCATTCAGCTATTCTGAAGTCTGAATATGAGAGGGCTCATTACATCAGTCACATACATAGTGCTACAGCCAGGGAAAAACACATGAATCACTGAAACTATTGTTTGGATTCACATATTTTTCTGTAAAAACATTTACATTCGGCTGCTCAGAGAAAATTTAGTTTTGTTTGATTTATAGATCTGTAGTGAATTTCGTTTTGTTTTGTCTTCGTTCTGCATTTCCTTTCTGCGTTTCTTAAGACCTCAAAACAATGAAAAAAAAGGTGATGAGCAGCTCATAAAACAGTTCAAAATAAATCACACAGAGATAATATGCACGCACATGACATTATTAAGTGCTGTATAAAAAGAACATAATATAAAAAGAACAACCTCTGGGAAGGTACCCCCAGTTTTTCCTTGACTTCTATACAGTTCCTGGTGTTAAGATATTCTTATTTTTGATGGAAAGTGATGAACACAATTTTGTTAGGGTTATTATCTGTTGACAAAAAAAAATGTCCTTTTCCTAAAAAGCATAAATGAAGCTGTGTGGTATGAGGGAAAGGAATGCAGAATTAATATGTCATTTTTTAATCACAACTTGGTATTTTCTAAAGTACTTTCACATTGCTTTGTAGTTTCACATTTTATAGATCATTCTATTATTTTTCAACCCAAATATAATCCTAAGTTCTCTCAGTCCCAAACCTCCTTCTATTACTTATTTTAGAAACCCTATTTTTCCGAATTTCCTTCAAAAATGGCTGCTCACCCTGAGAGATAAGCAGCACTGCTGGAGCCTTCCTCTAGAAAAATAGAACATTGGGAGCCTGAAGACTGAGCTTTCTAGAACTATAGCATCTAGAAAACTCTCTTATCCAAAGACTCTAAAAAAAATAGAAGCAATAAAAAGATAACATCAGAGTAGTTATAACAGGCTGGGCAGTAGGATGGACTGAAGAAGCCTTCCTCTGTACAGTCTAGAGTAGATGGCCAGCGTGAGGCAGCCTGCAAATTCTGATTTTAATCCCTCCCCATTTATTCCCTTTGAGAGTTTAGAGTTCCATTGGTATCTTACCTTTTCCTAGGGTGTTTTCAATCTATTACCAGTTGTGGTTTTCTTTTTTTTTCTCTTCCTACCTTTAAGCAGACAGAAAGTAATTATTGTTTATATTTATTTAATGATGTACAGCAAAACCATGTCAGGAAATCTATGTCAAAATGTGTTTTCTCCATTGTATCCTGAGGCCAGCAAGATTTCTGGTTGCTCTGGGCTCCAGTGCAAATGAGTTATCTTGGCGCAGACGTGACGCTGACTGGCTTTTGCTAGGAATGCTTTAACCTGAGACTTCACTGTCTGAAGTGAAAATTCAGTACTGGGCATGGAAAAATGTAATATTGTTCACTTGATAATGTTGAGCTGATAAAATTCTAAAATCTGTATTCAGATTGTCATAGTGTCTCTCGCCAAACCAAAATCATAAATGAAAATTTACGGCTGACCTATTTTTAATGTTGTCAGACTTATGTTAGAATGGCCCGGAGCACTTTCTTCCCAGATGCAGATTACTATCAACCAGACAGGCACCCAGCAACATGTAATATGGAGGAAGTGATGATTCATTGTCAGCATCCAACAAAATAAAATAACTCTATCTCCTTGAACTATCCAGCTAATGTTTTTTTAGGTTGCATAATGCATTATGCATTATTAAATTCTTACCAAGTCAGCTGATGGGAATTCAGATTCTGATGAGTATATGATCATCAGCTGCCTGAAATGGTACTTCTGAAGGCAGAAGCTGGTGATATTCAGGGCAAGTTATTGTCCAGCATTTTACTTGTCCTTTTATCAGTTGAGATTTTTAAATAGAAAATAAACAGGTATTTCTGACTTCTTTACACTTGTCAACAAGCAAAAAAACCCAAAGAACACGTCCAGACACTTTGTTGGGGTTGTGTTTTTTAAAGAAAAGAGTATAGAAAAATTATCTGTAAATCTACAGTAAGATCTAGAGAAGGTCTTTTAGCTAAATAAAACTCAAGTGTATTGCACTTCATCATGTTTCTCTTTTTTCTGTCCTTTCACCACTTTCTAATGGAAAAATTTCACTCCTCAAAGAAGAAAAAGAGAACTCCTTGGGCCTTTCTGTGGTATTTATGGATGGTCTAAACCAGAAGGATAATTTAGTGGCTTTGACATCCCTGCATCCTTAACCTTTTCAATGTTGAGAAGAAAGGAGTAAGGAATGAGCTGCAATTGTAGCCTACAACTTACTGTAACCATCTCTGTATGAAAAGTTATGGTGGCAGATATCTAATGCTGTTATGCTTAAGATCCTGTCAACACTGGCATTGTAAATCCCATTTGACTGCTCCTTGGAACTTGGCCATGAAAAATATGCTTCAAATTGAACCTTGCAGTGCACGGCTTTAGACTAACAGCTTTTCCCTTTTCTTCATACATATTTTAAATTAAATGGATTTTCAAGTAAGCAAGAATAAAAGAAAGCTATACTTAAGAAAATAAGAGTTCTCATGTTAGTTCATTTATTTTGTCTTTATTGCTCAGCCACTAAAGAAGAAATAGATGAGATATAAGCATTAATTTTATTTCTTTCATATCCTGTTTCTCCCTCATGTGGGTTTATTTATCACTACCATCATTCAGGCACGGAGTATCTTCCCTTTCCTACCTCCTGTCTGTTTAATCTGTATTTTCAGTTTGTTTCATTTTTTTCCACACTTTCTCAAGTCTTTCTAGAGTCTTCCAAATGGTTATATTCCTGGTTATGTTCTGTTACAGTTATACTGCTGTCGTAATGGAAAGCCTATGACAGGTCTTTAACTGCTGCAACCACCCCTTTCTCTCTTACCTATGTTTCCTTATTCCTACAGTATTTCTCACTTATCTAACTTATACATTTGCACCTTTCTACTTTTCATTATCATTGAGAAGGCTGCTATTTGAAACATCAATGAGAAATGTTAGTGTCTTCACATATCTATCTACATTTTTGTCTGTCTCTCTCTCTCTGCCTTCTTTTTAGAGGTAAATAAGCAGTGGTTGAAACAGAACTTTTCCTCTCTGTTTTTTTGTTTCCTGGAGTGTTTTTTTGTTTGTTTTTGTTTTTTTTTTTTAAATTGCTTCTATGAAGGTCTAGTTCTGCACTGGAAGAAATCAAAACATCTCAGATTACAAGCAATAACTTTTCCTCATTTCTCCCAATAACAGACCCAGCTCTCAAGGAGGTTCCAGCATACTGCTCAGAACCTCTCTTAAAGCCATCCTGTCTGAAAACACATCACAATGGGCAACAGATAAAAGAAGAAAATCTGTAATTTTTTTTTAACCAGAAAATACAGAAATGAAACCGTAAAATTAAAATGAAAATGTAAAATCTATTTGTATGTAATGTGAAATTTTTGGTTAGGTGACAACACAGTGAAAAATACCATAACACAAATTTCTTCTGTCTAAGAATCCTTATATTTTCCACAGGAATTATCAGAAAAAGGATTTAAAAGCTGAGACATTCTTCAGTTGAATTAGGACACATTAGTCACAGTATGCACTAGCACTGAGGCCTTTCATATCTTGTGTACACTGTAGAGGGAAAACAAATAACTACAGAAATATGTCCAGAGTGGCAATTATTGAGCATTACCATATTAGCACTGTGATATCACAAATGTCTCTGGGACCCATCAGTGAATTTTATTGGCTGTAATGGAGTTGCTTATTCACATTTTCACATTTGGAAAGGAAGAGAAAGTACCGAAAATTTTAAAAAAATTAAAGCTCTGTGATTTAAAAATACAACTATACTTCAGAAGATAAAGAGGGAAAAATATTAAATTGAGCTGAGCTCTCTTCATTAACTACATACATTTGAAGAAGTTCATCATGTGTTAATATGGTTAAGTCAATAAAAATATTCTTAAGACATCCAACTATTTTAAAGTGTTATATCTGTTCTTCAAATCCAAGTGTATGACAGTATACTCTGTCATACACTGCTATAATTTATATTGCTCACTGTTATAATTTATGTTCAGGTTTTAGTGAAAAGGTATTACATGGAAATCCAATACTACCAATGACTTTCATAGTGGTCAGTTGTTATTTTTACCACCTTTAATTTATAAAAGACAGAAAGCTGTAGGTATCTGGTGATTTGCCATTTACATCTGTCATCCACAGTGTATTACTTTTGTTGTTTTACCATGTAAAAACACTAGCTGAATAATTGTTAGAGCTTAAAATTTAATATGAAAAGTTTTTCTTTCTTTCTTACAATTACATCTCTAAAATGAAGTAATTCTGACTACTGACAGGACTAGTTACTAACCTGATATTTCAAACAGTACATTTTATTTAAAATATTATTTCCCTAAGTGAGGAGTTTTATTTCAGTGATCATAAGCTTGGCATCTATGGTACATTTAATGTATTTTGCTAGCCAAAATCTCCAGTTCTAGGGTCAATTATGAGTAACAGTACAGTATAATATCGCCACAAATTAATACCATCTGTCAACATGATAAGTATCAAGCTGGGTTTTTCAAACAGTCAGCTTTTCTCTCATTAATGTATGTGGAGAGAATAAGCTTTCTGAAAATGAAAGGAAGAGGCCAGTTGTAATAACAGAGTTATCAGGACATCACGAATAAAAATGCCAGAACAGGATTCTGCCCTCAGCAGATAACACAGTAGTCTAAATAAAATAATGCACTAAATCTGTCACTAAAGATTTTTTTTTACCTTTAAAAAAAATAATTATTGCTTTGAACTGTCACAATGATTTTGTGTTTAGGAAAGGTCAGTTGTGCATCCATCCACTTCTGGCTCTTGGATGGCTTTTCAATGGTTGCATTTAGTGTCTTTCTAATTTTTTCTGAAAACAAGGGAAAACTACCTATTGGTAACCAACTTCTTTATCTATTGTGCTGCCTTATCAGAGGACTGATTTTCCTCAGCTGTGGTGATGTAAAGAGGAATGACCAGATATCTCTCTGTCAACACATGCACTTAGTCCTGCTCTGGCAAATCACAGAATCACAGAATGTGCTGAATTGGAAAGGACCAACAGGGATTATCTCCTATACAGAAGGAGTTATAAGGAGAAAATTTACGTCTGAACCTGTTATTGTGAACACAACAGTTTTCTTTTTTACTATCTCTGTTTTACTAAACTCAATACTCAGATCATAAAAGTAACATCTTTGTCTCTGAAACTTTAATCCATGCCTGCCACTGTGGTGGGTAACTCCTTTGTCCTGTGACACCAGGCTTAAACAGATTAACAGGCACAAAAATGAAGTCATTCTGCTTGAGAACCAAGCCAAGAACTCTTAAGTCATCCTTGTCCTCTATACTTGAACAAACATCATCTGAGTTTTGCATTTTTCAGTTAGGGATAGGATAGAACCCTAAAGTTTTTGTATGATGTTGTGCTGAATGTTGTTTTGGAGTAATAAAACATATTTATTATTATTATTTAATAATAATAAATAATAAAATATAATAACAAAGTAATAATAATAATTAAAAACATATTTATGTTTTATTATCACTATACTACCTTAAATAAATACATACTACAAAGAAAATAATTCTGTTATTCTTCCTGGAATTTGGTAATAGTTAGAAAAGGTCTAATATAGCTTGCTTAGGCTGGTGGGTAATGGGAATGAAAATAGCGTTTGGCTCCATATGGTGATAGAAAGCAAAAAAATAAAGCACTTGGAGAAAGAAAATTTTTTCAGAGTTCTGCATTTGTCCTATAGGGACAAACTAGAATAGAAGAGAAAATGCTGTAACAATCCTATCACAAGACTGCATTTTGCATGTCTTTGAAATATGAAGGAGATTTTGATTATTTGAAGTGAGAATGTTGCCAAAACAGGTACTGTCAAATTAATTGAGTACAATATTTGCTGGTTGTGATGTCCAGAGAGACCTCCAAAATTTATGTAAAAGAGTAATCACTGGGAAATTGCCAAGTTTTCAAAACATTTTTCTTCTTAACCTCATAAGCAACTGTCATCTCATGTCTTGTTTTTTAGCTACAGTTTGCCATTTCACAGGCAAAATGATTAGTGATATCATGCATCATTAACTATGTGGCTGAAGTTTAAGCCCCAGACAGAGTGAGCCAAATTAATTTTTAGTGTAGAGCTACAGACTCCAGCGTGTTACTTCTGGAGCCAGCAGAGGCTGAAATCACACAGAAAGTATTGATTTTAAATCCCCCAAGAACGGTGTGTCTCATGTAATTCTACTGTTATCACCTGCTGATTCATCAGAAATGGCTTTCAGGGAGTTCAGCCTTTTTGGCAGAAGACACTTTTTGATGTAGTGGTAATAACATATGTAGGTATTTATAGTATGCCCAGAACCATATTACCTCAATGCTTGAATTAAATCACTAGCTGGAGTTTTCTCCCTCTTATTTTGTAATCCAAAGCAAATGAAGATATTTGGGTGCATTATCTGTGAAACCACTTGTGTTAAGTATTACACTAATACTGGACAAAATACCTTTGTGATTTTTTAAAAAATACACATTTTTCTAATCTGAAATTAAAGGATGTCCTGCCAAAGGACAATGAATCTTCAAAATACTTTGGGTTTGTCACTGTTCCAATTTTTCTGCTCTTCTTTGAACTTCTATTTTAAATTACAAACTTAAAACTGACTTGTTAGGTCATTGTTGGTTGAACCACAGTATTTATCATTAAGTGGAGTCAGACGAATAAAATAACCTGGAAGTTCAATAATTCCTGGCTTTTGAGTGAAAAATCCTCAGACTATTGAGACTGTGTGTGCAAATCAGCTCCTGGGAATTGCTCATTTGACTTATGTTTATAGTGTTGGGAAAACAGGTTGAATCATTGATATGTGTGACCATGGTTACATTTTTCTTTTTTGCTGGACCCATTATTACTCACTTCCATAAATTAGCTCAGGGGACGGTTCCCAACTGACTTCTTTTCTTTGAACAAAACTCCTTTAAGCTCCTTGACATCCTTGATGAAATAGCTATTTCTATGCTATAATGTCCTTGATTTTAATGATACATTAATTGTACTTTCTCATTAATGATACCTCTATTATACCTCTCCATACTTTCCCCTTATTATCTTGTTATCCCCTTAAGTCATAGCTAATGTTAAGATAAGATCCCAAGGCTTCAATTGGAATAATACCTCTAAAACCAATTTCAGGAGCCCCAGACAAGTCAAAAGACTCTCACTCAGTGAGTTTAACATTTTATAAGAAATTGGTATTTATCAATTTAGTAATTAAATGTAAAGAATAAAACATAAGCAAATTCAAAATACAGCTTAAATGAAATTTTATTTGATTAAAACATTTCAGTATCACTGAACTAATAGTTTAAATTATTCAGTTTGTCTTCTCATAAATGTTAACTTTACCATGGAACTTTCTGATAAACTACACTTTGTCTGCATTATTGACAAAGTAAATATTAAATTTATAATCAATTTTTAAGTTGATATTCAAGATTTAGACTAAATGCTACAAAATATTTCAGTCAAATATTATTAGAAGGGAACAAAATTAAATACATTTTTAATTGAATTCCAACTTTTACGTTTCATTTTTGCCCTCAACCTATGCATTTATTAAATTGTGTCAGTTTATTAAATCAATGGTTGCTTTCTTCCTATAAGTTTATTTATGTTTTCCTATACAGAGATAAAAGTATTCTAAATGTTTGAACACTCTAACATTCTGTAAATTGTTCTGTTCACAGAACAAAATGAAGTGCAGGCACCCATGTTTCTGTTAATAAACTGCAAAACCCAACTGCAATCAGAGTGTTTTATTAAAAAATGGGTGCAATTTTACTCTCATCAGTATTATGTCAACTATTACTTACATTATACCTTCTGTCTAATAGCACCCACAATATCTGAAGTATTCTTCAAGACCCGAGCAAAGATTTGGTCATTACACACCAGAGCCTGTAATTAGAAGCAAATTTGAACAGCCCCAAGTGTGGGGTGAGAACAAGTTGAGGTGTAGAAGGAAAGTGAGATGACATTGTCTCTCAGCTCCTCAGCCTTTATATAAGGTTGTATTCACACGTGTTTTCCAAGCTGGAGTTATCATTTCTAACATCCTGGGTTATGAATGCTTAAGAAAATAAATATTTGTGGAATTAGAGTGAGACCAATTCAGGGCAAGCTGGGGTCTTTAATGGATTTGTAAACATTGGGAAAGCAAGGGTGAAGAAGAGGGAAAAAAGAGCTACTTGGAAGAGTAACTTTGTTACTGGTGCTTTGTTAATTAACTCTTAAGAAGAACTTTCATTTGTCTGGTGTTTTATGTTTCACAGTGATGATGACACACTGAAATTCTACTTTGGGAGCTTTAAAATTTGATAACCTTCATGTCACAGGAATGTTTTGGGATGATATGAGGATAAGGACTATATAATGGGACTATAACGGGACTTGGGGAAGTGGATCACATGTTAGCTTTGCTTCTCTGTATCTGCAGTCAAGAATTAGTCCTGACCTTACACGTCTGCCAGGGTCACACATCTTTAACATCTTCTAAGCCTCTTTCATGTGCCCAATATTCCCTTGCTTTCCTAGAGGAACCCAATCTAACCACTAACAGGATAATGAAGCAGAGACTCCATAAATGTAATTGAGATTTTAATTGGCCAGAGAAAAACCTGAGCAGAGGTGACAAATTCATTCTTAACATAGTTGAAAGGGTTCAGTTGTGGAAGCTCCTCACCGATGCCCTGTGGATTTTGCAGTTGTTGATGAGATATATGTATCTTTATTTGCTGAAAACATACCTACCATTATTTAACTGGATTCTTTGCTTGCTTCCTATAAACCTTCCTAGTAGATTCTTGCTTCTTGGGGAGCTTTAAGAACTGAGATTTGAAGATGAGAATGAAGCCTTTCAAATATAAAAGTCCATAGAGTATATTTTAAATGTAAATGCAAATGTGTTTGCATTTTTATAAAAATCCCATGTTTGATTTTATACCATTATGCTTGTGCAAGAGACCAGAGTGTTCAGCTGGACTAAGTGCACGTTCTCAAAGAACTTTTCTGAAAATTATCTTTTTGAGTCCGGTTCAATTGGAGTTATCACCACACTTGTTAGCAAATGGATATGGTGAGGTCAGGGAAAAAGAAACTGTGGTGTGGAGAAAAGCAACCCAAATTTGAAAGTCTCAAGAGCTCTTTTACTGTGAAAAGTTCTCCAATACAATTTTTTTAAAGCTACTTGGGAAGTGTCTACCAACAGTTGCAGTGTAAAAGCTGCAGTTGTCACCTGCAGTTGTCACCTGCATTATCCAAATCCAGGTAATCTTAGGAACAGAATTCTGAATAAGAAAATCTAAAAATCAAACCCCAATCTATTCTCCAACAGTTGTAAAAAAAAGAAAAAAAAAAAAGTGAAA
This sequence comes from Pseudopipra pipra, assembly GCF_036250125.1. NCBI lineage: Eukaryota > Metazoa > Chordata > Aves > Passeriformes > Pipridae > Pseudopipra > Pseudopipra pipra. The sequence goes on from NC_087550.1 coordinate 13,585,664, forward strand.
GGACAATTTTAAAGGCACAAGACCAATCTGCAAGGATAAAATATGTAAATAGGAAACCCAGTAAAATATTTCTGGAAGGATGTATATATCTTTGGAATTTGTTTCCTTTTCTCAACTTAGAAGCGAGTAAAAATTCATATTCACAACACTCAAAATCCTGTTAAAGCCTAGATAGATCTTTATAGCACAGGTTTAAAGTCCAGGTATATATTATCCTTAGCAGTAGTTACTATGAAAAGAAATTGAATAATCATTTCCTTGTTAATTCTGCTTTTTAGTGCTTTTCCTTGTCTCTTCCTGCTCCCACTCACAGCCCACAGTTTATCCGGTCCTTTATTGGAAAGGGAAAAGACTGGGGGTGGATGGGAACCAGCATGCTCCTCCTCCATTTCTTCTTCCCACAATCACAGCTTAGGTGAACTGGTCCAAAAGAGAAAAACAGGCCTGCCATCATCTAATCATTGTAAACTGAATGAATTTTCATAATAAAGAAGTTGTTTTTCCTTTCTCTGATTTTCAGTCTTGCTGATTTACTTTTATGCGTCTCTTATCAAACTATTAAATGCCATAATAGATTTTCTTTTATTGTAAAGATGTATTACTAACTTTGGAGAGGAAGAGAATTCCTCTTTTCTAATTGATGCTGTAAAACATAGTAAACAGGATGATGAATTAAACTTTCTTTGTGAAAGATCTTCTTTATGAATAATGCATTAGGTTTTATTTAAATCATATACATTTTATTTGCTTTTTATTAACTTACTACATTTGACACTGCTTCTGCAGTTCTCCACCCCTTCTCCCCCCGGGAATGTCTTCTAATAAGGCATTTCATAAAATCTATGATTTCTTTTTTTTTTTCCTTAAGTAGCTCTAGATGCAAGGCAAATGCTTTGTTATTGTAGAAGTAGTTTGTTTACATCCCCTGGGTGGGAACTGCTGCTATGGAATATTTTAAATTAATTTGTATTTATATCAAAAATCTCCCTATTTTTAAAACTTCAGGTCTAACTTGTAAAACTTATTACTGTACATCTTATTTTCTGTTTTCTGGGCCCCCCTCTAGAGTTTTTTAAGTCTATATGGTCGACTATGCACATGAGTGTAATGAAAAGGGCAAGTAGGGAGGGATCCTTTGTCACACATGCACCTTTGAAAATAGCTCGTTATTTACTTTATTTTTGTCCAGTGATGCATTGGTGGCCCTTGACACTATTGAAGTAACAATTTTTACGGCTGTCTGTGCTTTCCATAAAATCATAGAATGGCCTGGGTTGGAAAGGACCTTAGAGATCATCTCATTCCAACCCCCTACCATGGGCAAGGACACCTACTAGACCAGGTTGCTCAGAGCTCCCTCCAACCTGGCCTTGAACACTGCCAGGGATGGGACATCCACGGTTTCTCTGGGAAACCGGTTCTAGTGCCTCACCACACTCACACTAAAGAATTTCTTCCCAAAATCTCATCTAAACCTACTTTCTTTCATTTTGAAGCCCTTCCCCCTTGTCCTGTCACTATGGGCTCTTGTAAACAATCTCTCTCTGTGTTTCTTGTAGGCTCCCTTCAGGTACTGGAAGGTCACAATCAGGTCACTCTGAAGCCTTCTCTTTTTCCAGGGAGAACAATCCCAATTCTCTCAGCCATTTGTCTGTTTGCTACTGCCTGAACAGTTCAGTCATTGATGGATTTTACTGTCCCTATCTGTTGTGAAGACGGGATATGCTCCCTCCACATTACAGATATATTTTTTTTTTATGAAGGTCACAGAGAGATGTGGTTGAGTGAGTAACTAAAATCCTTCTCAGATATTTCCAAATTGTACTGATGGCAGAACCACCTCTGTTTAGCTATATGAACTTACTGTGGTAGAATGTATCATCAGAATATATGGCACCTGTATGAACCACAGGAAACTTCCTTCTGTTCAGGTCATACAATTTACTGCTTGGAAGGAGCCAGCTTGCCACCTATCAAATGGGTATCAAGTTTGCTTTCAAAGTATTATTGCCTGTTAGACAGTGATTCCCTTTATCACTGTTTTAGCCCTTCTGGCTTTCTCCATCAGAACATTCCTCCTTTAGCAGCTATGGTCTACCTGACACCTTCAATCATCCCTGAATAAGAAGAACCCAAAAGCCCCAGTGATGGCTATTGAACCAACTGTAACTATTTACCAGTGTTTCAGACTTTTTCTCTTATTGACAATATACAGAACTAATATGTGTTCATCTATTCTGTCAAATACCAATTATATGACCAAGCTGGTTTGTTTGAATTCCTCAATATCTGGATCTTTCCATGTGCTCTTTGCCAAATATTTTCATCACCAGGCCTGTAATGAAGATATGAATGTGGCAAATAAACAAATAAACACAATACAATTTAATGAAGAAACAGGAAAATCAAATCCCTGGGTGAGAAAATAGATGTAGCACTAAATACATAATTGCACCAATTTCAATAACATGTTTCAGAGACTAGAAGAGTATCTGGGCATAGTGTTTTTCAATGAAGACTTGTGTCAGGTCCAACTTTGCAGCTATTGGAATGAGTAATTAAAATTGCATAGCTCATTGCATATGTTTGGCATACCACTCACAACTCAGCAGCATTGGTTGCAATATGGAAGTGAATTAGAAATGCCTTTCTGTGCTTTGCAATCGCTCTGCAGTTGGCACACAACTCAGCTGACCTAAAGAAAATCACAAACATCTGCCTCTGAAGCCAGTTGCCCTCAGTGTTCTTATGCCCATGGAATAAACATGCACTTCTGGGACACAACAGATATTGTATCATGCTCTAACAGTGACTCCTTCATTCCACTGGTTATAAAGACAGCCTTAAGGTGGTTAGTTCAGAGATGGATGTCATAGAAGCCCAGAAGATAAGGGCTGTCTCATGTGTATACTCTAATGTGTATGTCTCAAACACTGATAGCTGGAAAGCTTGGAGCCAAACATGGATTGTTGGTGACAGTAGCCAAGGATTGCTGGTAATAACACACTGTGAGAAAAAGCAGAATGTGCCTGGAGAAGGGACCATACAGAGGTAGGGTAGCACTTTTCTGGGACAAACATCCTTATTCTGGCTCCTGGAGATAAGCACAACATAGCAGAGAGCAGGCACAGGAATGAGGGTGAGAAGTAGGCATGGACTGTAGGGGGGGAGCAAGACCATCCAAAGCCCCTGAAGCCTCCAACCCATTTGCAGAGAGGTCTAGGAGGACAGAGCATGCATGCTAATTAATTTGCATAGAAAGTGAGAAACTTGTCTCCAGGAAGGGAAAACTTATCTATAAAAAGGTATCTACACTAAGCCCAGGGCACTTGCTCTGTACATGTGCCCAAGGACCAGTTGGATCAACAGTGGAGCCAGGACTGGCGATCTTTCCTTCTTTTCTTTCTTTCTTTCTTCTTTTCTTTCTTTCTTTTTCCTTTCTTCTCTCTTCTCTCCTAACCTCTCCTCTCCTTCCTTTCCTTTCTTGCCCTCCAGCACACCCTCTTAAAAATAGCATGACAAATTGATTATATTTCTTTACTTAGTTTTGTGTTCTGCATATTATTTTTCCTTATGTTTTAATTCAAACGATCTGCAACGCCAAACATAATTTAAGGAATAAAATATATATTGCATATAACTATCTTCCTGCTGTTTTCTTCCTAATTTTTGTTTCCTGACAGTGATTTTTTCACCTCTAAACTTCCTCTCTCTCTCTCTCTCTGGTTTCAAATATTACTCTTTATGGTCTCTTCTTCATATTTGCCCTTTTGGGGAAGATTGGGCACTTAAGTATATCAATTTGATGAGCAATAGTGTAAGTCTAGAGAAAACTGGAGTATTGGATACCAGCCAAGGCTTTATGGCAGTATATGATTTCTTGTCTTTCCAGACAAGAAAATGTGTAAAGACAAATAAAATACACACTGATAATGAGCTTCCAAAACCAAACTATGAGAACAAAGACAACTCCACATTTTAGTTCTAAGGTCTGGGGTTTTTTGTTCATTTCTGAGTTTTATTTTCCTTCCTTACAGAGCAGAGTAAGAAGAGAGAAAAGGAAGGGGAAATAAAGATGAGGAAAAGGTAAAAAAAGAGCATGCAAGAGCAGGAGGAGGGGGTTTGCTTCCAGATAGGAAGAGATCACAGTTAGTGGGAACCTTTCTCCTAAATTCTTGTAGCTTTCTGATGATAATAAGTTAGCAATGCTTATCCATTAGGTCTTAATAACCCAAACAAGCCCAAATATATTTTCAATATTCCATGAATTGGTTAACACACTTGCAGCTTGATTTTTTTCTTCTTCAAATCCCAAAATAGCAGGAGTTATGTATTTAATTCCCTAAATGCAGTCTTTAGAGAGTGACTGAGGAAATGCATGTTTTGTATAATATATTAGTTAGAAAGCTGTCATTGCAATGATGAATTTGTTGTAGTTTTTATCACTGCAGAATATAGCTGTTTTGTGCATCTGTGCCCAAAGTGCATAGGCATAGCAGCAGCTTACACACTAGTTATATTATATTCTGACACACAGCAGTCAAAAAAATAAGTCATTAACCTTGCAGTGATACTTAGAAAAAGGTAATACTTCTTGGTCTAACATTTGATAATTTAAACACATTTCCCATATTTGTTTTAGAGGGCTGTTAGTACTGAATAATTTACTTATATAGAGAGTGATTTGCACCCTTAGACTTGTTTCAGCCACGTATTTCAGCTCCGAAATCCACCATCGGATCAACCCTAAAAGGTTTATAATTGTACCTATTTGGAAACATATGAACCAAGAAACAGAAAGGTTATGACATGCCCAAGATTATGTAAGTCAGTCTGAAGAGCAGGAACAGTCAGCCCTGTCTCTCATTTTCTTCCCTGCTGTGCAGCAGCTGTCCAAATATTTTAGCTAAATTGGTGCCTGGAAGAAACCCAGGGAGCTCACGCTGAATATGAGTAAGTTGTGGTGGATATAGAGAAGGCAAATAGTTTGAGGAGCAAGCTGAAATTATGGCTTTGTTTTCAACAGAGTACAGTCACCTTCTGAATCTTGAGAAAATGTCTTTATCTTTCATTGCTTCTTTAGAAAGCAAAACAAAGCATCTAGAGGAATACTTTTCTCAGCTCTCCATTGAGTGATGGAGCTTTGTCTTCTGTTTTTCTGATAAGTCCACTGCTGGAGCAATACAAAAAATGCCCCAAAAATTAGCAAGAAAGGCAAAATATCTCCGTCTCACATTACATTCCCTTTTCTCAGAGAACAGAGCTCTTTAATCATGCTTGGGAAAAGGGATGCTCCACTGCATCTTCATAGGAAAGTTCTTATCATCTTCAGGAACAGCTGTGGATTCAGTAAATCAGTCCTGCATCTGATAGGGTGCCCTGGTAGATGCAGGTCTGAAAAGTTTTCTTTTTTGCAGGAGGAGTTGTTCTTTGCTTGTCTCTTAATCCACCTTCCCAACACTTTCTATTTCTGAGGGAAAGAAACTGGGTTTGTTTCTCCTAGTTTTGTGTGGGACCTCTGTAGCTGGAAACCTGCCCAGGATGGTGTCCAAGAGTGCACATTCTGAGCATTTTCTTGTGCAAAGAAAACTGCCACACTGTTCAAAAAAGGCCTTCTCTATCCTTACAGAGTTTAACAGAAAATTTGCAGTGAGCTTCACCTGGACCAACACCTGACTTCCAACCCCAAAAAGATGTGAGTCAGGCGTGCTCTGTGATGTACCCAGCAGTCCTGCTTCCAGAGGGTGCTTTGCTAGTCCATCCTTGTAGGAGTCTGCAGTTTGTCTCCAACTTAAAAGCTGGGGAGGAAAAGGAGGATAGAGTGTCTAGGATAAAGTAAAGACACACCTCGATGTGTGCCTGGACTCAGCAAATGTTCCCATGTGCTGCAGTCCAGAAGTAAAAATAGAGAAGAATCTAAGGGAGATAATACACACAGAAACCTGTAGTTTGAATTTATCAAGCAGCATATTTATCATTTAAGATGTGAACATGAATTTTGAATGCTGGAGAGTTGGTTTTCATTCCTTTTCTGTACCCATGAGACCTTCTTGCATGTTATGATTTGCTATTGATAAGATAAGATTAAATTAGTAGTCATTGGTAACGGAGAGTGAGAAATGTTCTTGATTCTGAGGCCTGGAATCAGACTTCATTTGATAATTTTGTAATTTAGATAATTTGATAAAATTCTGAATGCTCAAACTGGTATAAAGGAGGAATATGCTGATGATGAATTAGCAGTAATTTTGTCTTCTCTGAAAGTAATAGGTTTTAATGAAAATTAAGTATTATGAACTGCCATGGTAGGGTTCAAATAGTATTAATAAGTGTTACATAGAATAAGTAAAGACCTAATAGTTTGATTGTGACAGCCAGGACAGTACTATAAATAGAGAAAGAGAAGATGTCAAAATGCTGATGATAATAAATCAGAGCTCTATAAATTGTTCTACTTAATAAATAGATTGATTTGCTAAATAAAATACTATTATTACATCATCCCTGCTTCATCTTTGGTTTCTCTTCTTCCCTCTTAGAAATTATTTGTATCTTGGGTTAAGATTTGTAGTGTCACTGACAAACGTAAAAAGTCATTGCAAAAACTGAGGAGGTCTGGTAACAGGTGGTGTGACCAAACTTTTACGAAATGTTTTCCTTCTTTGTGGCAAAACATCTTGCACAGCCCTTTTCTTTGCAGGGACATGGGCTTTTCATTCAACTTGGATGCCTACAAAATTATTGTTTTAAAGCTCCTGTCATGTTGCGAGGAAATAGTTTTGAGGAAAGCAGCGATCTGTAGGCTGCAGATAAAAAGTGGTGATAGGCAGGTAATGACAATGTTAAGCAGCTGCACTATCCTGTCAAACAGAGTCATACAACTGCAATTATTCTGGGAGTCATGTTGTGATATACATTTGTTTCATAGTTATTATATGAGTTTAACATCCACACAAGGTCTGTATTGGTGTTCTTCGAATGCTACAGAAAACAAACCACAACATAATAAACCAAGGACTGTAGAATTAAATCTGCAGAGAGGAGAAGGAGGTTCATTGTCATTTCTGTTCATTTAAGTGACAGCTAGGAGAAAGAAAAGAGATTGAAGGCTATAAGAAGCTATAACTTCATGGGGGAATGTAGCTGTAGCTGGAAATTCAGCAGGAAGTTTTTTTATTTTTCCCCATCTTAGGGTTTGTGGGGCAGGACATTATTGTTGGTTGGTTTTGTTAGTCTTTTTTCATTTCTCAAGTGGAAAAAATCTAGCAGTTTTGCTTCCCATTCCAAGGCAGAAGGAGTGACTTGAGCAATGAGACTGAATTTCACTTTCCGCTTTACACAAAAAAAACAACATTGAGGTTATGGTCTTCATCAAAACAAATTATTTTACTATTATTTTATTACACTCCCAGTGAAACTGCAAAAGGTAAGTCCTACGTCTTATGTCGATTTAATTGGAGAATCAAATCAGGCTATAGAGCTTGTCACAGTAAGTTATATTCTGGATTAACATTCCCTTGTATAATTGGACATTTGTATATCTGACATTTTTAAGGCTGAGTTTTCATAGAAGTCTACATGGTTTTTGGCATCTGAGTGGGAGGTGGGGTTTCACAAGGACCTGGAATATACTTGTGGAAAAGAACTCAGTACAGTATTGAAATCACAGGTTTGGTTTGAGGGTGGTGAGGCAATTTTAACAATAGAGTTAACAAAAGAAATTCATGTGGCTTTCCAGCTCAGAACATTATTAATAATAACAAATAATATATTATTATATTGCTTTGTGCTTGTATAAAAATAGATATGCCTGGTTTTTCAGACAGACAGGGCTTAAGATATCAAGAAGACCTTCTCAATAGGAACAAAATATAGGAAATTAATATTAACTATTTGGGAAAATATCAGTTTTTAAAATATTTGCAGAAAGTTTTATCAAGTTTTGAAATACACAAAGCTAAAGAACAAGGCAACAACTAAGAACAGGCCTTGTGTTTTAAGACCAAGCATGTAATAATACAGTTCAGTCCTGCTTTGCAATAAGATTCAAAGAATTTTGAGTTATGTTTCTAGTGGAAGGTACCATGTTCTGATGTAAACAATAATTTGGTAAAACTGGTCATGGTGATCATTTAGTAATGTAAACAGACTTTCTAGTCACAAACCATTTATAAACAGTATAATGATTTCAGAACTGTCAGCCTAAGTGGAGTGTGGCTGGGAGGGAGGAGGTGATGAGCTGTCATTTGGCTATTCAGTGCTTGCTATTGGCACATCATTATGTACTGTCAGTCACCTAAATCTCATGTCATTGTTCTGCTTACTAAATTATTGAGGCAAGAAATTCTGCAACTAAAGCATGATGAGAACTCCTACTGCCAAAGGGACAATGTGTTTCATTTGGTAGTGTGGATAGTTTTACTTAATAGCAGGATCTTTTATTAAAACATGATGCAAGCAGTAATCCATTCACTCAAATGCTTTCAAATAGCAAGAAATAAAGGTCATAAATTAATCAAACTTCTATGTGGTTGTCAAACAAGTTTTATTTTTCAGTGTTCTGTTCTTCTTGAGGGTTACTAATCCAAATTTTGTAATTTATTTGTTCTCTGTCACTGCTATGTTGTTTATGACTCAAATTCTGGAAGTGCTGTACAAACTAAACTACAGCTACTAATGACTTGGGAAGCTGTGTACAGCCTTCTTCCCTGAGCCTCCCCCATACCTAACTATATCTGTAAAATGAAGGTGATCATTCCTAACTTTCCAGAGGCTGATGTAATGAACAAGCTGTTAATATTAGATGAAGATATGAGAATGTGTAAATCTGCCTAGACACCAGATTTTGCTAAGGGAAGGAATAAAAAATCTCCAATCTGGCATCTGTTTCTTATTCAGTAGATAAGACACTGCAAAAAGTACTTCAGAGATACAGCAGAATAATTGAGGTACAGAAGTTAAGTAGTTTGGTTTTGATATACTGAAAGTGTTCCAAATAGTGATAGTAATGGTTTTGCTTTTCCCTTTTACACTCTGTGCACACTGTCAAAAGCTGAAGAAGATCATTTTTCTATGACAGAGAATGGGATAAAGCTGAGCCAAATACATATTCTATACAGAAGGTTTTTTTGTGTTCTTTACTGTGTCTCTGGCTTCTAGTCCATGCTGGCTTCTAGTCTGTGCTGTGCTTGCAGAAGGGTTTCTCAAACTGTTTCTCATGCAGATGCATCATGTATCAAGCAAAATAAAACTCTGAAAATGCCATTAAACTTTCACAAACTTGTTTTATTTGCTTAAATTTTAACTTACATTTGAATTTTGTTAGGAAACTGGACTGTAGTATTATGTTTTCTCAACTACATTTCACATTTTTCTCTATTTCTCTAATTCACTGCTCAAGTCATTCTCCAGGCATTGGGCAGAACTATCACTACCTACAGTAATACCTATTCCTCCAAAGAAGAATGGTTTAAAATTAAAAAGTATGTATTCTTTAAGTGATGTAGCATGGTGCTATGAACTAATAATTGCACTTTCTGCTTCTGGTATTTTTTATTATTTTTTTTTTTAATTTTGGTGTATCTTAAGCCATCGAAGAATCACTCACCTTGAATGGCGCTGGAGATCTCTGTCGAGAGATTGTGTTGTTTTGGTAGAGCTAAATCAAGGGACAAAGACACACAGAGACTCATAGAATCACAGAATGACCTGAGTTGGAAGGGACCTTAAGACCATGAAGTTCCAACACTCTTCCATGGGCAGGCTTACCTTCCACTAGACCTGGTTGCTCAGAGCCCCATCCAACCTCTCCTTGATATATACTGAAGCTCTCACTGTCTTGATTTCACACAGAATACAGACTTCCATATGGAACTTTTTTCATATGAGCTTGTTGCTAGATCCTTGAATATAGTAGACTAAATTTTTGGCTTCTTACAGACAATCCAACTACTTTCTGTAGGTAAGAACAGACTCCTTACAGAGGTAGGTAACAACATAACCTCTGAGTTTCAGTTTCTCATTTTGTAAGTCAGCAAACTTGCTTCTTGAAGCTGTTGTGTGAAAAAATTAATTGATATCTTTGCTTACTTATATGAAGGTGATATGTAAGTAAGCCTGAGACTGTATGTTTCCTTGGTCTGCTTTTGATAAGAGAGGCAGCTCTGACAAGTTCTGGCATGAGCAGGAGAACAAGGAGCTCCCAAAGGAGTCCAGTCCCTCACCTCCTTGGCTGCTTTTGTGGTTTATCCCCCTCTGAGAACCATGGGATACAACTGCAGACATTGCTGATGCTGCACACTCTTAGGGAACTGATCACTTGACATCACCTGAGAATAGACCCTGTGACCATGTCTTCCTAACATTCTTCTGCTGAAAATCAATCCACTGCTTCCTAGCTTTCACGCTGTAAACTCTATTGTGGGTAGAATGATGAATGACTTCTCGCTACACAGACAATTAAATATTTTATCCCAAGGCAAATCTTCGTGTTGACATTCTTACTACAGCTCAAGGTGTTTTCGTGACCTTTACAGCTCTGGCTGGACCACAGTCCTGTTAGTGCAGCTGAGATAAGCTGGAAGAAAGCTCACATACACATCTCAGTTTGAACATGCCATTCAGAGTGCTGCTCCTGGAATCTGACTCCTTTGGCAGTTTGTCAGAACTCAAGTCTAGTGACCTTCAGATTAAAAAAAATAAAGAAAGAAAATGCTAAACATTTATAAGAAAGCAGCCATATCTGCTTTTTCTTCAGATGTTTTTTGCTCAACTCTTGACTGTCATAACAAAGGCCAGAGCTGATAGTCATGTAAATACAAAGGGCCTCTTCCCTCTCGATTAATTCTTTTGCATGTCTTTTCAAAACCTAACTGGTTGCACAGAACAAGGTACCATGAACTATTTTAGTTTATCTACACAAGATAGTGTTAATTAACTTGTTTTCCCAGCAGCTTTGTATTTTTTTTCCAGTGGCTGAATGTGTTTATTCTCCTGTTTTCCCAGTAGGAGAGTACCATTTGTATTTTAATATTTTGTGTCATTAGTGCCAGTCAGAAGGTATGTCTTAAGCAGCAATAGCAAGGACATTGTTCTTGTTTTCCTTGGGATTGGATTAGTGAATTCTGCATGCCAATAACTACAAAATGACCAAGTTACTTCATTACTTCTGGGAATTTCAATATTTCATTTGTATTTTTCATTCCAAGTTTATCACAATTTATTGCTAGAGTTTTAGTGGTCAAAAAGGTTTAAACATCAGAGAAAAAAAATCCCAAAAACATGACATCATCACAGCAAAGCTTATAGCAAATATTTGTAACATATGCACTTTTGAAGACACAGATAAAGAGTAGACAATACTATGTAAGTCTTGGGACCCAAATAAGTTCTGATTCAAACTGTTAAACTGTCAACTGCTTTGTAGCCTGAAGTTTGTGTGCATGAAATGTGTTAAGGCTACTGGAAAAGGTCAGAGTCCTTAAAAAAGAAAACATAAGCAACATATCAGATTTATCTCCTTAGAAAAGTAAAAGGATGATAAAGGAGGGGTTCTTCTGTCCTTAGAGCCTTGGAAAAATTCTAAGGATACAGCTTATTTATAGTAATAAGATCCTGGAGTATTTTATGCAGTCAGATCACCTCTTGCCTTTGACAATGGTCCCTGAAAAGCTACTTCAGCTTCCTCTGAGTCAGTGGAAAACCTTCTAGTGATTTCAAGAGAATTGGATGAGCTTTTAAATGCAGTTATCCAGCTGCACAATTAACAACCAGAAAAGCACATTCTATAAATTATTTCGCTATTTAGGGATACATTTAGCATGTCCTAGCAATATCAATTAACCAGGAGAAGAATGACTCATCCAAGCCTTCTCCAAATCCATTAAGTCAATATCTGACTCACTTTTTGTGGTATGAAAAATGGTCTATTCGCTAAATTCACTCTCAATTTTTATCAGATCATCCAAACTATATTAAACTGAACTGCAGTCAAGGCAAAACGAATTGTGTCCAGAAAGTGCCAAGTTACAGTAGAAAAAAAACCAGGGGTTAATTTGCCACCCTGCCAGGTTTTGCCATTTGGCTGAAGACACCTTGGCCCTAAGTTGTGTGGAAGCTTTAGGAGTCTTTTTGTTGCTGTAATTTCTTTATTGTGGACATGAAGAAACAACTACTCCCTTCCTTGCAAAAGCAACCTTTGCTCATCTGAAAACAGATATAATGTTTCCCTTTTTTTTTTCCTTCTCCTGTTAGCAAAACAATCCAACTCCAGACAGTACTTGTTAATTCCTTACTGGTTTCCTTTGAATAAAGTCTAACGGGTCTACTTTTTCTTGGCCTTTGAAGTCCAAAAGCCGATAACATTTTTATCTACTCCAATTCTACTTCATGTTCTGAGATCCTATCAATGCAAAATAAAGGAGTGTTATTACAAGTTTACATATCTGATAGCCTGTGCTCTTTTTTATTGTCCCTAGTCTTTCTTTTCTCAAGCAGCCAGAGATTGCTGATGATTAATTGCAACTATAAATCCTTAGCTTCTCTCCTAGAAAGCAGGTAGCTGACACCTTATACTCAAGTATCGTAATCTTTCAGCTGACCACATTATTTTTTATGTTTTCATTATCCTTTCTTTTATTTTCTTTACAGACTTCTTCTTCAGTTTGCCAAAATCATCTTGAATTCTAGTCCCTATCCCAAAAACTTGCAACACCTGTGATGGCATATGCTCTTCCACGAAAGAGCTGGTAATTTGAGATGAAGTTCATTCCACCTTGGTATGGAAAGCAACATCCTCTCAAAATGCCACATAATGCCCTGAAATTGAGGCCATGGTTTGTATAATACGAAGATGAGGAAATTCATTCTTTGCCTTCAGGCAGAGCAATTTGCATCCTGTCTGTCTAGCAGCAGCAGCAGCAGCAGCATTATTCTCAGCCTGGCCATTAGCTGATCTGTAATAACGTGTAGTTCTGTAGGCACTTCAATCAGAAGCACAACAGGTATGTGTGGAGTATTATATATTTTTATGTGTGTTAATATATTTATACAAGTGTAGCTACATGTATTAATACACACACTGGTCTCCTGCCATGCATCAGATGCTCCCAGTCCTTTTCAGCTCATTAAAACTCCACAGAAGCCTGCAGCAAAGCATTTTCCTGGGAGCCAGAATGAAGGTGGCACATGTCTCAGTCTGGCTACCACTTCATTATTTGGCAAGCAGAGAAATATGAATGTAAGCCATAAATTGGTCTGCTAACATTTCTATGAAAATAACCTCCAACTGTTCTGAAACAGATTCTGTTTATAAACAGGACTTGCTACTGTTTGGATGCAGATTATTTCTAGTCCATCCACTCTCCCCCTTTTCCTCTGTGTTGTGTTTCATTGGTAAAAAACTGTGAGTGCTGAAATTCCCAACCTGCTTCAGCAATATTTAAATGCCAGCCTTCCTGTATGGGATCTGTTTTCCCTTATATGAAACAAACCATGAGCACAGAAAATTCAGTACTGCACCAGATACCATGGCCTTTAGGTTTATGATAGTTATTGAGTAATGCATCAAACCAAAACTAATACTATTTCACTACCTTTAACATACACATTCTATATTCATTGAAGAGAACATTAGTTCCTGAATTCTGAATATAAGTCACATTATAACCATTCTAATGTCTCATTTGCCTCACCAGGCTTAAATATTAATATCTCCATTCTGGATCAGCCTCAGAATTAAAGGAAAATTTTCAGCCTTAAATTGAGAACACTCTCAGAATTTTTATTTAATAAAAAATCAAAATCTAAAATGCTTCCACTTGAGAAAACATAGGTTAAAAAAAGAATCCTTTTTCTTTAATCATCCTTGGTTCCAAAGTGGTGCTTTCCAGATTTCTGGAAAATAATAGAATATTTTTTTTAATATATTGCAATTATTACAGATAAAGACATAAAAACTGCTTGGAAAAATGTCTTCGGCAAAGATATTTTAATATGGATGGAAAATAAATCTAGTACTATGCTTAAAGAATGAAACTTTTTTTAAGTGTCTTGAAAGAAGGTAGAATTGGATTTCTGTGATTAATGTTTGTTCTGCCCCCTTGTGGTTATGGAGTCCAGTAGGGCTTAAGTATGACTGGGTTTTAAATATTTGTGACTAATTAAAAAATAAACTCTCTGTATAGTTCAAGTGATGCACTTTACCCAGAATCTGTATAAACCAAGAATAAAAGTTAAAAAGATAAGGCTCTTCAAATATGAACAATAGGCAAAGTAATGGTTATAATTTAAAGTAGTTTTCCAAAAACATGTGTTTTTATGTTGTGAAAGGAAGCTCAGAAATTTTAAATATAAACAATAATTTATGCAGAAAGTAATAAAGAACAATTTTAACTTTAAACACAGCTTTTCATTGTGGTTTTAATGATACAACTCAGTATCAGAGATGCTTTCCTTTCCCACTAGAAAAAAAAAAAATTACCTTTGAAGTTTAACTCACCTAAAGCCAAATTTCATAATGTGATCCTATCATGTTTGTAAGAGTACACTTCTATATGCCAAGTTTTCATTTATTTAGGCAAATTCTGGAGACATTTTACTTAATTTTCAAAGTCTCCTAAAGTTAGTTTGTCACAGATTAATTCTTAGACAGCAGGTCAGATTTTTAAATCAAGAGATCATGTAGTAGACAAAGTCAGTGGCTCTCCTGTCAGTAATGACTTATTGTCACTTAAGGATAAAAGATGAGCTGATCTTACAGTCAATTTTTCTTAGCCTTTTCTGATTTCTGATACACAGAGAAGATACGATGATATTACTCCTTAATTTACCTTCAAACTTTCACTAGAAAATATGTTAAAATGCTTTACTTTTATAGGGTACTAATTGCTCAATCCCAGTTTACAGAACTAATCATTAATGGTATTCTTCAAATTTTACTGGAAGTAATAATGTAAATATTTTTATTAGTCTTCAATATTTCCCAAAAAACTCTGCCCCACTGCCCCAAAATCCATGTTTTATTTCAATACAACTTAAAAATAACTAAGTTTAGGGTGAGGTTTTTGGGGGGATTTTGTTTGTTTGTTTGTTTGTTTGTTTGTTTTTAATGGAGTTGTAAATTATATGATTCTACATAAAATCTATTTCAATACACACAAAAAGATAAGCCAAGCCTCTCTCATTCATAACCACACATCCACAAGACATACAATATTAAGGTATATATAACTGAATTTCTTTCTTTAATGAGATATATATCTCTGTATATTTTTTAATCCAAATCAAGTCCTGAGTTGTAGAACTCTAAAAGGCACTGTAGAAACTGAATTTTATAAAGAGCACTGGATGGACAGGTACCACACAATAGTCTGTAACCTGACTGAGCTCAAGCACCAACACAAAGTCTCCACAAGCCATTTTGTTTTCATCTGGATTGCCAACACAAATGGGTCATCTAGGATCAAATTATTTCTCTCTAGTGTCCCCTTCAGCCCAAGTTATGAACATATTGGCTGAATACAGTTACAGTTGTCTGGAGCAAGAAGTTTCACAGGTAATCAAATGTGTAAAAAAATAGACAGTCTGACTAAAGGAGAGATTTATGTTGGCGTCACAACTATAAGAAAAAGTTGCTACTTTCTTAGAAGTTATCCAGTCATGAGACTGGATAGTCAAAGTCTTGTTCATATTGGAGCAGGATGTGAGATGCTGAGTTTTAATCACTGAATATTCCCATGATCTTTTATACAGAATAGACCTCCTCAAGGTCCTTGTTGCAGAAATGGTGACAGAACCTGTAAATAGACTGATTTGCCAAAAATGCCACTATAATAACCCATGGAGACAGCATTTGACATTGTGAGCCATCAAGGCTTTGCAGAGACTTGGGAAGGTGTCTTTGTATTTTCTACTACTTTTTAATACACTGTCTAATGTTAGTGAACTTCCATAAAGAAAGATAGCAGGCCAGCAGGATAAACACAACTTGAAGAGTCACAAGTTCACTGTTAATAGCTTTTATTAGCCCAAATGCTAACAAGATATTTTGCATAACATCAAAGGAAGTCTGCTGCTAATGGAAATAACACTCATATTGGCACCAAAGTACTCCGTGGGAGGTTATAAAGTACATGCAGAAACAGCAGAAAATGTTAGACTGCCCCAGATAAAAAAGTTAATTGTTTAGGAAATGTGAATCTGGCGGAAATGAGATCTCAACTGTTCCTTATCTCACATAGACTGTAATTTCTTATCACAGATCACCAGTGTTTAAGGTTGGAGGGACCACTGGAGACCATCTAGTCCAATATCCCTGCTCAGGCAAGGTTCCCTAGAGCATGGTACTCAGGACTGTGCCCAGACATATCCACCATCTGCACCTCACATAATTCATGCCTCCTAAAATACTGTTCCTTGAAATAGCTCTACAGATAAACTACATTGTTGGGTGGCTCACGAAGTGTCTGGAGTAAGGAGACTGGGGACTTTTGGAAGGAAGTGGGGTCTAGAGAAATTTTGTAACACAACTGCATTTATAACATGAACTGCTGATGAATTGGTGGTGGTGGTGAGCAATTCATGGGTTATACATGTTACAATATAGCACTTTTCCATCTTTCTCAAAGAAAGTTGAGTTGAGGTTATAAAACTTCACAGACACTGCAACTATTAGGATTCTGTGAGGCTAATGAATCAGCTGTACAGCTTTCTCTTCTAACTGCTCATCTGCCACCATAGAGACAATGGTGCCAGGCTTTTTACAGAGCATGTTGTTATTTGTACAGTTTTGTATTCATCTGATCTAATGCATTTCTAATGAACTCTTCACTGTAAAATTGGTGCTTTCTTGAATATGAAAAGAGTAAATCCTTGGAATCCCTGCCTGCTTTTCAGACTAAACGGAGACCATGTTCATTAAACATTGGTATTCATGAATATTTAAGCATATTTGTTCCTGTATTGATTTTGTATAATGCCTTTGGGTGTTCACTAGCAGCACTCCCTAAACTAAAGTGAGTGACTTATGGGGGGCAGGGCTTGAGAAATACATAAATATATGTTTACATAAGTAAAGGGTATAGTCAGGGTGTTCGCATTTCATTTCCTTGCTTTGTTTTTATTCTTTTTCAAAATCTTAACATTAAACAAACATTAGAGTTGTCTTTTTCATGTTCTTGTACAGTGTGATCTACTCTTAAAGATATTTAATGTTCTATACTGCATAAAATACACATTCTTCTTACTGTTTTAAATCCTCTTTTCCAAGCTATCAGTGGTTTTGGGGGGTTTGGGGTTTTTTTGTTTCTAATTTATTCCTCTATTCCTTTTAATTGAGCATTAATCTTGTAAGATGTTTTAAGAGCTGTCTGTACATTAGCACATACCATAGACTCTCAATTTCTTGGCTAGAACGGGGGTTTTAAGACCAGTTTCTTCCACTCCAGTACTAAGATAAAGTTATGTACGTTGCTCTGTGTTATGCTTCCATCTGGAATTAATAGCTTATATTCATATGTTCTTCATTGTTACATAAGATAGCCTTATTACATTCCTGTTCATGAAAAATATTGGTGAAACCCATTTATAGGTGTAAGATCACAAGATATTCCGAGTCCTTCATGCTATGTGCATAGTGTACGTGAACTAATTTGCAAGCATTTTGTTTCCTTTGGTTAACACAGAGTTTCCGTTGATGTGCTGGGTGGATTCAGCAAATCATTTTAACAGATGGTAAAATGGAGGTTTGTGCTCTGGTGTCACTGTATGTGACGAGTGCTTAGCTGTGTCTCAGCATCACATAACAGATGCTCTAGAAACAGCTGGCAAGAAAGAAGGAGTGAAACAAAGAAACTTTGCAATGCTATAGAGCATTTCCTTGATTAGCAGAGGCCATTGGCGTGCAATAAATGTGGCCAGCAGGATCAGGGCAGTGACTGCCCCCCTGTGCTGGGCACTGGTGAGGCTGCACCTCAAATCCTGGGTTCAGTTCTGGGCCACTCACTGCAAGAAAGACATTGAGGTGCTGGAGCATGTCCAGAGAAGGGCGACAGAGCTGGGGAAGGGTCTGGAGCATAACACTGATGAGGATCAGCTGAGGGAGCTGGGGGTGTTTATCCTGGAGAAAAGGAGGGTCAGGGGAGACCTTATCACTCTCTACAATCGCCTGAAAGGAGGGAGTAGCCAGGTGGGGGCCAGTCTTTTCTTCTGGGTAACAAGTGATAGGAGGAAAGGTCAGAGCCTTAAGCCTCAAGGGGAGGTTCAGGTGGGACGTCAGGAAGAATTTCTTCACTGAAATGATTGCTAAACATTGGAATGGACTGCCCAGGGAGGTGGTGGAATCACCATACCTGGTAGTGTTCAAGAAATGACTGGACATGGCAGTGCTCTGGTTCAATTGACAAGGTGGTGTTCAGTCAAAAGTTGGACTCTGTGATCTCTGAGGTCTTTTCCAACCTAAACAATTCTGTGACTCTGTAATTTCCAGATGATGATATGTATTTAAGTTCATCATTCCAAAGTCTCTGAAGCATAAACTCAGATAAGAGTCAAAGAAGATAGCTCCTCCAGCTCCGTTGCTTGATAAGAGAAGTGATGGAAATTATTTTTAGAATGCTGAACTGTTAGTGGGGTCACCAGCTACCATATACAATCCCTCCCCAAGCAGCATACCTGAAAATTTCTGAATTAACTTTCACTGCAAAGGTCTCCTCTGCTGTCTTACTTTTCGGAAAGATAACAGCTTACTTTTTCTTCTTGGGATGAAAGATAACTGTCTTCACTACTGAAGTAAAATATAGAATATTTGGAAAAACATAAAATTGTTTATTTTTTTATCTTGCCTAGACTAGTATTACTGAGATGTTTTTCAAGAGAAAGATGAAGAGAATCAGATTTAGATTCACTTTCTAAAAACTTAGGAAGTCTGTTAAACTCTATTTCGTAGAAAAACCTGTTGAGAAACACCACATGATCTCTCCTACGAGAAGTAGGAAATGATTCAATGTAAGGTACATGACTGTAAACAGTAATAAGCACAGACTCTTCATTCCCAGATACCTTTAGACCTTCCTTATCCTTGAAATCTGTGTTTCCTAACTAAAGTTTTAAGAAGCAGAATTTGATATTACAGTATTTTCCATTGAAAAAGTATCACTTTCACTAAATTTCCTGGACCTAGTGCTGAATTTATGTCTAACAGTTGATGATGAACCATAGAGAAGCTCAAATTTTCTTAGCCAGCCATGAGAACCATATCCGTTGTTTGAAATCCCTTTTTTTTCTGGGCTATGTTTGGATTGAGACACCTTTGGACTACCATTTCAACCTATCTACATTATGGTGCCACTGGAAGGTTAATCAAGAGTCACAATTTATGGCTTACACCCACCACCTCTCTCCAGGCTCAGTTATGATCCCTGAACATCCAGTCAGCTCCTACTGAATTGTGATGATTTCCAAGTATGAGGTTACCTAGTGCACAGCAGCTAAAGCATCTGGTGGCTATTTTAATCCCATATGCAGCTAGAACAAAAATATTCCTCACCTCCTGAGATGCACATCATCTCTACCATTTACTTAATGAAATTTCATTACAGAATTTGAGTCATTCCTGCCTTATTTCTTTTTCTTTCTTAATTCTTTCTTCTCATGATAGCACACTGTCCTTACTCAGATCATAAATATACTGTCATTTACCATAGCAAAACTGCATTTTTATTTTGAACTTTCAATGTTATAACTGCCCATAAAAGCTGGGAAGACTGTTTCTTATGTACTGTGCTCAGCACTAAATCCAGTGGGCGCAGATTGTCATCAGCTGATCTTAGTGAATGACTTGATACATAAAAATTGACTCGATGCATAACATTTGCAAAGTCAGGGCCTTACATCTGAAAGGCTCCTGCAGATGTAGGATTGTGAAACTCTGCTCATTAGTTTCCTGAAAGGCTGAAACATGTTCACCTTTTCTAACGTACTTTAAACTGCATTTAAAATAAAGTGTTGTGGGCAACTAGCAAAATAATCTCATAGCCTTTCTTCATCAGTAATTTCTGTGATCCTTTTAACTGAGATAATGTGGCTAATTATATAATTTTAAACTAATTATACCTGTAAACATTCCCTTCTCAAAGTGCTTATATACTCTCTGACAAATTAAACAGTCTACTGATAATAGAAAATGAACCAACTATGTAAGTAAAATCTACTCTTATATGTTTTGTTCAACCATTTTATCAGCATTTCTTGAATCAGTCCAACATTTACATGAGAATTTCAGGTTTGGAAAAGGACAGTTTTGGGGGTTTTTTTATGCTTCTGAAGTTCAGGAGGGTTTTGCTAGTGTTGATGTCTTAGAGAAAAAAATTTATTTTTAGGTTAGATGTCAGCACAGTATCTCAGAATCTAGCATATTATAATCTAGAGACCTGAGCAGATTATTTTCCTAGGAATTACAACTAGATAGAGAGAAAAGTTCCTTCCTAGAGAAATAATTGCAAATGAACTGCATCTGAGATGGGTTTAGATAGACTTTATCATCCAGAAAACTCCTGTCTTTAGCACCTTAGGGAGAATTATCTGCTCATATCTGCCCATAGTCCATAGCCTTCTCAATGCTGAAAGACACAGAGGATAAATGAGGTGCTTTTAGAAGCCCATACCATTTTCTTTCTAACTTACACTACCTTCAAGACAGTTCTAATTCAGGTTAAAATGTGATGAGATGTAAAATCCAGATGGTTTGTAAGAAAGTCAGTTTCCCAAAGCTGACTGTATTTTGGATATTAGTTTATAACTTTATGTTTTACTTGGTTGTTTATTTATTGTTCATCCTCTTTTGATACTTATATTGATTAAAGATTATTTTATCCTTTTAGTACTATCTAAAAAGATAGTTTTATTGTAAACATTATTTTAAATATTTCTAGATACTTAAAATTTAATCAATAAGATTTATGCTCAAAAGTTAATTTATTATTTTATTTCACAATATAATTTAAAGTAAATTTATATTCACTCTAACTTTGCTTAGAGTAGTACACTTCTTGATATTGAATATCATACATCTGATTATTTTAAAGATTCAAAAGAATCCTTTTCAGAATATGTTTGAAGATAATTCACAATGACTATCAGTATGAAACATTTAAAATACAGAATCAAAGGATGACTAAGGCAGGAAGGCCTCATATACTTCAACCCCATGCTCAAAGCATGGTCAGACAGAGCAGGTTGCTTGTGATTGTGTCCAGTCAGGTTGTGAATACCTAAAGATGGAGAGTCAAGAAGTATTCTGGGTACCCTGCTACAGTGTTGGGCCACCCTACAATAACAGTTGCTCTTAATTTTAAGTGGAATTTAAAATTTCCAGCCAGAGGGTTACCAGCCTGTACCGTTTTTTCCTCCTCAGGTGCAGGACATTGTGCTTCCCTCTGTTGAATATCACAAGGCTTCCATCAGACCATTTCTCCAGCGTATCAAGGTCCCTCTGAATTGTAACACAACCTGTTGTTGTATCAGCCACTCCTCCAGTTTTATATGATCTGAAAACTTGCCAAGGATGTGCTCTCTCTCATCATCTGGGTTAGCAAAGATGTTAAACAGGATTGACCTTGCTATTAACCCTTAGGGTACACCACTAGGGATCACCTTCCAGATTGACTTTGTACTGCTCATCAAGGCCAATTTTCACTCTGCCTTGCTGTCCACTTCTCTAGCCCATGTTTCATCAGCTTGCCTATGAGGATATTATGGAAGACAACATCAAAAGCCTTACTAAGGTGAAGACAAAAAACACTCGCTTCTGTCCCCTCATCCACCAAACCAGTCATCTCATAATAGAAACCTATCAGGTTTGACATGCAGGATTTTTCCTTCATAAATCCATGCTGAATTCTCCCAGTCACATTTTTGTCCTTTGTGTGTTTGTAAATGGTTACCAGGATTATTTACTACATCACCTTCCTGGGGACTGAGGTGAGGTTGACTAGCCTGCAGTTCCCTGACCCTGCCCTTCTTGAAGGTAAAGGTGATATTTGCTTTCTTCCAGTCTTCATCAACTTCCTCAGATTACCACAGTATTTCACAGATAACTGAGAATGGTCTCACAGTGTCACTGGGCAAGTCCCTCAGCACTTGTGAGTGCATCCCGGTAAGTTTGGAGGGGCTTGGGTATGTTCAGTCAGTTCAAATGTTCCCTAACTCCATCCTCTTTCACAGGCAGGAAGTTGTCCTTGTTCCAGGTTTTCCCATTAATCAGCAACGGGAGCAACTAGGTGAGGGCTGGATGAGCCCCTGCAACCTCTCTGGGACATCCCAGCTCCAAGACCTTTGTAAACAGCAAACCCCCCATGGACAGCAGGTTACTTTAGCAGGTGAGGCACCTCTGTCCCCTCCAGAAGTGAGTCCTATCACAATCCCACAGTGCATCCCCAGTCCCTCATTTGTAACCCAGGTAGGACTGGAGCTCTCCTGGTGCTAAAGCCTTTCAGCTTCTGTGGTCAGGGGATCTTCATCTTCAACCTCATGAGCACAAGTGTACCCCACTCAGTGGCTGAGACTCACTTCCCACTTCCATGTTCTCAAAGAAGAAGGACATCACGCAGAGGTCCATCTCCTCTGTGCCACCCCTGGTGCTGTGCAGGCTGCTGCCCTCCTCCTGTAGCACCTCCACCTAGGGACACAGACCCCTCACCAGCAATCACCTCTGAGAGGCAAGAACACACCTCCCCCAGGCTCAGGAAGGGGGGGATGTCCCCGCCCACATTCTTTATTTCCTCATAACCACTGGCAGCTGTTGCAATAGATGTGTCTGGTCACTCAAAGTGGATTTGGGGAAGATAGATAAAAACGCAATTGCCAAGGGCTGATTTGAGCAATGCCCCCACCTAACCGTGGTACTGGTCAAGGTCTGACTCCTCGAGTTTGCAATACACAACTTCTGTAGTCATTGTGCAAGTATGACCATGAGTCATTACCTTATATCATAAATAGGGGACAGCCTGGGGTATGCTGAGCTCTCCTGTATGGCAGTGGGCTGCAAGCCAGGATCCAGCCTTGAGCAGAGATGCTTCTCAAGGTTACTTAAGGTTTAGAGATTCCTTATCAAATCAGATGCTCGGTAAGTGAATTGGGAATGAGCACACTAAAACTTTGAAATCTTAACTAAGTGATATAAAGGCTTGACTGTGCACATATAGTCCTTTAGCCATGAACCATTGAACAAGTATTAGACTAAGTAAATAGTGCTGCTTCTCTCTTACCAGAGTGCATCACTCTGGCTGCAACATTCCCACGGTCCCAAATCTGCAGAGATTTATCCTCTCTCACAGCTGGGTTGAGCTGAGTCCCCCAACACATCGTGTGGTCAGGGTACAGGGTGCTGGGGCTGTGCCCCACAGGGATTCACTACCACTGCTGTATGCAGGGACATGGGGACACTGTCCTCTGCAGAGCTTCATCCTCATTTCCATGCCCCCCCCAGTGCACCCTGCACACAAACTGCTGCATCTTTTGGTTCCCTGTGCTAACAATGCAAAGCATTTTAAAGAACTGTATGGTTTGCTTGGCTGTGGTGTAAAAAGCTGCTTCAGGTGTTGGTGCTTTTACCCAAAGCCAAAAAGATCAGTAATTTACTTCTTCACACTAGTTCAAGCTATCTTGGATTCTTAATCTTAGCCATAATTTTACAAGGCTTCAGCAATGTGGCTTCACAACTATTTCTGGCCATTTTCATTCTAGTTCTCCACTAACATGTTTTACTAGAAATATTTCAAAAGTAGTAGCAGAAAGGGATTCTGAGGGTCTCTTATTAAAGTAGGAAGTAAAACAAAATAAAAAAGAAAGTAAAACAAAGTAAGGGCTAACTCCCAAGTGCACCACAGAATTGGGTATATATTCAATTTACAAATGTTTCTGAAATAGAATAATTCCTTTACCAAATGGTTTGAACTTGCCAAAATTATATCTGATTCCGTAAACAGTTAATGGAGAAAGACCACATAAAGACTAGAAAATCTGCTTACTATTTCCCTTTCATATGCCTGTAGTTGAATCTTAGGACGTGTGGCAGCATATTTTCACAACCATGTAATATTTGCAAAATGCAAATAATCTAATTAGAGACAAATCTACAAAATCAATTATTTCAGATAAGGGGAAAATACTTTCAAATTAATAGATTCTTTGCCTCTTCACTTTTTCATTCCACCTAAAAAAACTAAATAAAATTTTGTCATAATCATTTGTTGTTGCAGATCAAGGGAATGCTTACTTTCTACCTTTGCAGATACCAGAAAGCTGCAATAATTGTTAATTTAGTGTCTTGAATTAGCAAAATACCCACAATATTTTGGACCACAATACAGTCTTTGTTATAAAAGTTGCATTACTTACCCATTAATGTCCCATTAAATAACTTTTCCTTCTCCCGAAAGAAATTATCTTTACACAACAATTTCTTTTACCATTTCCATACTCTGATTTAATCTTTTGATCATGCATGAAATTACTTTGTAGAAAAAGTGTGGTACTCAAACTACTGCAAATCTCAAAGAAGGTGAATTTTTTTTTAAAAATTTAGATTTAAAATTTTATTTTGACACTTATTTCTCCATGTTCATTGGTGGACTATAATAACATTTTCTGACTAGCTATGGAATTTAAAAAAAAGTACATTTTAACTGCATTTAAGTTGTTTTACTACTCAGGCTATTTTAAGTATAATTGCTTTGCAAGCTTTTTTAATTCCTGTCTTCCGCCACTATTCATTTTTGCTTCCTTTTAATATTTTGTGACTGAATAGAACATCCTTCTCTTGCCAAGCATAGCGAAAAGATCAGGACCCAATATTGATGTTTGCAGTATCACACTTGTCACATACATTCATTTTTGCTGTTCCTTCTCACTTATGCTATTTGTCTTTACTCCTCAAGATAGCTCTTTATCCTCATAAACTGCTTATATCCTGCAGTACCAGATGACCTTGCTAAAAGTCATCTCTGGGTGGTCATGTAATAAGAGAGATTTTCTAACATTTTCTTTTGAGGTCGTACATTCTGCCCAAAATTCTTCTGACAAATCCTGTGTATTACTTTCTCATATATGACTGCTATGTTTGTCACCAAGATTTTTTGTGAAACCACCCTGATAAGCCTTAAACAATGTTGCTGTTCAGTCTTCTCTGTTTTATCTTTACTCAGCATTATCTTGTTTTCTTTATGTAACTCCAGTCTTGGATGTGTGTTGTTTGAGGTTCTTCTAATGATTATTTCTGATTAGGAAGGCTCACACCATTTTATATGTCAGTTTTCCCTCACTTTGTATTAGGTCCTGTTGATTTTTGTGTCTTTCTTAGCTATGTTTCCTTTTCCAAATGGTTCTGTTCTTTTCCTCATGTAATGCTATGCTCCTTCAGGTTTTTGCTCATATTCTGGTTTAGGTGTGTTTCCCTGTTGTTAGTTCTCTCTTCAGTCTTTTTTTCTGTTTTGAGAATGCTGAAGTAACAGTTCATGTAAACAGCCTGTGCTGACAGTCACCTGTACCAATAAATTAACCCTACTGTCTCTTAAAGGGTTACTCACTGCAAGAGACTCCCTTTCTTCCTAATGTTACTGCAGTAATATTATTTCATTCTTAGCTTCACATTTCCTTAAAATTGTTTTTTCATTCCTTTGGCTACATTCTATAAACTCCCCATCCTTTTTTTGTGCTTGAAGTGTTGTGTTTTATATTCCACACTTTATTCTTTTGATATTAAAATGGTACCCTTGCAATTCAGTAATACCTTTTATGTGAAGACGTATGTGCTTTATAATAACTAATGAGTTAAGCTCTGTTATGGAAATTGCACATGCCAGCCACTGTAACAGAGTTTGACTGCAGGTTTCTGCATAAGCCAAAAGACAGATTCTTTTATGAAAGTACTTTTTATTAATAGTGCTACAGCTTGATCTGCCTGCTTCCAAAGAGGGAGCCCATACAAAAAAATTGCCTGGGTAATAATATCCTCTCAATTTGAGTTCCTCACCTCAAATGTGATAGTTCAGACCAACAGTAATATTAAGGTCTAGGATCTTCTTGCTTTTTATTGATTTGATTTGTTTGCTATTTGGTTACTAAGCATATGCTAAGCGGTCATCTTCTTATACGACATCCCATTGTCTCAGGTCAGGGTCTGTAGTCAGCCCTTCAGCGTGTTGTAACACCATTGTTACAGCTCATATACCACAATCTACAGGCTTTGACTACTCTAGCTATTGATGTTTAAGCTGCTAGCTTTGTCTGCTCTATCTATTATTAATCTTTAAGCTGCTGGCTCTGAGTTTCAATTAACTTTTTCTACAACAGCTCTCAATATGTTCTAAGAAGCAATGCCTGTCATTTCTATATTAGCAAAAGGAAACTGAGGCACTAGAGCAAGACAACTGACTTCTTGGCCATAAATACTACACCTCAGTAAAGCTGTAAGAAACGTAACTTTGTTCCCCAGAGTTTTCTGGGGGTTAGTTCCTTGGGGTTTTTCACTGATCTGTTTATCACAATATGCTTCTCTCACAAGTAAGGTTTGACTATAATCATTATTTACTCTTCATTCACTGACAGTACTGCCAATGACTAATATATGTCTTGCCATTTAACCTTGCAAACCTATCAGAAAAGAAGGACAACACCATTAAAAGTTCTTTCAAACTCTTTATGTTGAGACCTTTCTCATATACATCATAACAGCACATCAGTACAAGATACTCTTCTGAGTATATATGGTTTATCTATATTTTTTCATAAATTTAAACATCAAAATCTAGAAATAGTAATTGATATTGTATTCCTTTCTGTGCATGTATATGTTACATTTGAATTTTTAATTTTGTGATGGCAGTTACATTTCAGCACTGTCAGACTGACATTCAGCTAGTTACCACCTAAAATGCTTGTTTGATGATGTCTCTAATATAAAAGTTTCTGAGTAGAGACCACCCCACTAAAAAATTAATTCATTTTACAGCCTTACACTAATATATATGTTTTAGCCTTGCAGTGGTATGTAGGTCTTTTGTTCAGTGTTGTTTAAGGTGATTTTGTGCTTCTGTGTGTCTGTACTGGTTTTGTTGGGGATAGAGTTATTTTTTTCCAAAACAGCTTGTATGGGACTGATTTGGTTTTGTGGTCAAAACTGTTGACAGGGATATTTTAGCTATTGTTGAGCAGTTGCCCAGCATCAAGGTTAGGGTCACACTAGGAGCTGGGAGGGGACACAGCCAGGACAGTTGACCCCAATGACAAGTGGGTATCCCAGACAATATGATGACATGCTCAGCATCAAAGTTGGGGAAGATGGACAAAGAGAAGGATATTTGGAGTGATGACATTTTGTCTTCCCAAGTCACCATTAAGGATGATGGAGCCCTGGGATGTCGGAACACCAGCCCACCCCCAGGAAGTGGAGAATGAATTCCTTGTTTTCCCTCACTTGTGCATGCACAACCTTCGCTTTCCCTATTAAAACTGTCTTCATCTCAACCCACAAGTTTTCTCATTTTTGCTCTTCTGATTCTGCCCCCCCTCCCATTAGGGGGAAAGAGTGTAGGAAACAGTGTGAGGCTTAGTTGCTGGCTGGGGTTATACCAAGGCAGTCCTTTTTGGCACTTGATATGGAGCTCAAAGACTTTGAGATAACAACAGATTTGACTGGAATGTGTCAGATCGAATATAGAGCTGTCATTGCCATTTAGCTTTTAATTGACAGGCTTCTGAGCTTGCCATGGGGCTTTCTTGCCTTACTGTATATCACAGTCTAGTGCTCATTACTGGCTGTGCTCTGATTTCGCTGCTTGCTGTAGTGCTCTACTGCTTATCATCTTACTCTGCTGTGCCTGGGAACATTTTGGTGGGAGCAGTGGCCATGCATCTGGGCTGGCAGATGGCCAGGGCATCGCTGCTGTTTCTGTGCTGCTGCACTGGGCAGGCTGGAAGTCCTGTGTGAACCCGAGTCAAGAGCAGTGTGACCTGTGGATGAGCAGAAGGCTCCCCAAAGCATCTGTGGCTGCGAATGAGAACGTGCTAAAGCAGGTACATATCAAAGTGTCTGTGCCACAACAGCTACATCCCTGAAAGGACTGTGGCCCAAAGATAAGTTCACACTGGAGAAGGTAGAGCTTGAAGCATCTGTGGCTGTGCAAGAGGCCACGTTGGAGCACCTCAAAGCATGTGGCTGTGTGTAGGCCCATGACAGAGCAGGTACACTCCTGAAGGGGCTGTAGCCATGGGGGAGGCCCTGTTGGAGCAGGTATATATATATTCATATATTCATATATATTTATATATTTAAATATTCATATATATATATATATATATATGAAGGCATCATGGTCCATAGATAAGGTCAGGCTGGAACAGATTTAACTCCAAGTGACTGTGGTTGTGGATAAGCCTGCGCTGCTGCAGCTATACCTCTGAAGAGACTGTGGCTCACAGATAAGGCTCCACTTGGAGCAGCTACACCCCCAGAGGACTGCAGTCTGTGGATAAGTCCAAGCTGAAGCAGGGACAAAGGGAAGAGTTCATTGCAACATTAAACCCTATAGTATGGCCCAAAAGGACGAAGGGTGGAGATTGTAATGGAAATACATTTCAGTTGTTGCAATCCAGGTTTAGAGTTGCATGTTATGGAAATTACAGTTATGTAGGAACCCCTTGTTGCAGTCAGGCTGGGAATAAGGGGAGGAGTTCATTGCAACATCAAACCCTATGGTCTGGCCCAAAGGGGTCAGGGTGGAGATTGTAAAGGAGATACTTTTAAACTCTTAAAATACGTGTACTTTAGCAGGAATTACTTTAGCAGGAACCACCTGAGCAAGTGAAGGATAAGTCTTAAAAGAAGCAGTGCAAGTACAGCAGAGACCTGACCTGACCTTGTTGCCCAATGGTGCCTTATAGCAAATTGCCCCTGTGGTATCTAGAACAAATTTTGCACCACTACCCTACTCTCTTTATTGTCCCATATTGAGCCATGGAGATTTTACCCAACATGTACTTTTCTTCCCAAGATCCTCCCAGTCTCTGCATGCTTTCAGAAATGCCAATTCTACCCAATTATGAAACATGATTCTATTTTCTGCCAATTCAGTGATGTCTTTGGAGAGCCATACTTCCACACTCTTAATGTAGTCAGTGCCTGTCTCCACATCAGAAATAGTACAGAGAAGAAACACAGAGTACTGCACTGTACAAATCTGAACTAGTCTTCTCAGTAATAGTTTATTTTCTTATTTGCTGGAGAAAAGTGCCTTTCATTTTTGGCAACAAATATCACTCTCTCAAAATTGTTTTTATTAGAGTGTTTCCTTTGGAGAAGCAAGTATGAGGGAAAGGAAAGAAAAACAAGTTATGTTGTTGTTTGTGTGAGTTCTCACAACCAGAGCCTCACTGTGCAATATCATGACATAAAACAACAGAGTAACGACCCCTGACCCGAGGTGTTTATGATTATTAAATATCATAGAGGCTTGCTTTTGTCATCCCTTTCACTTTCCTGCATTAAGAGTCTAATCAAAACCCACGTTAAGTACAACTCCACTTCAGGATGAATCAGAGCAGCAAAATGTAACTCAGTGCTTTCATTTCCAGACAAAGACCTTCTGAAAAGATGACAAGAAGAGATGAAGCAAATGCTGTTGTGGAGATATATCTAATTTTAGCGGCATATCTGACTGGATATGAATATCTCTAACTACTAATTGAATAGTTAAATTCAGCTGAAGTAATAGGGAGGGACTGGGGTCCTCAATGCAGGGTTATGGTATCCCCAGTGTAGCTGCTCAGTTGTTGATGAAGAGAGAGGATGTGAATTGCACACAGATAATACATGTTATTAGTGCAGGCTTAAACATGTGCAAATACATTAAAACTTAAAAGTGAACTTTGCAAAAAGAAAGGGAGAAACAGAAGTTGCAAAGCTTAGTCCTCATGTTCCCATCTATATTAGCTTGCAATATTCCCCTAAGATGGAAAGGTAAATTGTAATAAACAGCATCTGCTATAAAACCAGAGAAAAATACAATATCCTATAGAACAGAAAAAGAAATATGAGCTATAAAAGTTCAAAGAACTTATTAATGTTTAATCATGTCCATTCTGAAAGAGTCAATACTTCTCCCAGATGCTGGAATCTTTTTCTTGTCCACTAAACCTATTAACAACTTTCTTAAAGACAACATAGCAGATCAAAACCCAGGGAAGGTCTCTAATCAACAGCTAAGTTTTAATGTGAGTACAGACTTTATACACTAAGGATAGATCTAATTGTGACCTATGTTAAAGAAATCAGTTCAAGTTGTCTTATTGTGCCTGAGTTTGTCTCTTGAGCAAGAATCTCATGCCATCGAATTCTCTGCCAGACCAGGGCAGATGTTTCCCAAGGCCACTGATCTTGACAAGCTTTTCCCAATGAGCTCTTACTCTTGAATTATGAATGGTTTCTTGCACTGTGCCTCTTTGAGGATGGCTCTTTACTTCTTCTCTTCCAGCTGGTTTTCACCACTGTCTCTCCTGTTATGCTTATCTTTACTGATTAAAAAAAATGCAGGCCAAACGCCCCCAGCTTCTCTATGTGCATCTTTGATCAAAACAGACTATTCCTGAAAATCCCTTTCTCTTTTAGTGAGGGTACACTAATTTTAGTAAAAATGCTTGATTTGTGTTCTTCCCTTTGACAATTAGGAGGGCAGTATGGAGGAAATATTTCTATTACAATATGTACTCAAAATGAATCATTCTGTCCTGTAGCACATAAACACAAAAGAGTATCTAAACATGTCTTGCCTTTTTTTGCCCTCACTACTCTATGCACTTTTTCCTCAAACTAGCTTCAATTCAGATTTTTACTGCCAAAAGGAGCTTAAAGAAAATGTGATCCTCACGGAGCGCAGTTCTTCTTTCAGTCAGTGAACACTTCACAGCTTTTAATATTTTCGTGCCTTTGGCAACCACCTGCTTTGTTTGTGTGTTAAAGCCTAAGATAATTTTAAGAAATAAACATTCAGCACATAGTTCAGAGAATTTAACAGATCATTCCTATAACTGATAATTGAAGAGAGTCCTTAAAACAGAGCATGTTTTCCATGTGTGATGGAAAACAACACCGGACTGAATGACCAGGGAATCTTCCTGGACGTGACCCTGCAGTTACAGGTCCACTTTTCTGATTTGGGCGTTTAACACCAAACATCTTGAAGTGGTTTCTTTTTCTCCTTCCTTCCCCCAGTAATCTGGGGTTTGATTAAATTTTTTGCTTTATGTTTCATTACCCTCGTGGATTAGAGGAATATAGCAGAGCAGTTGAGTTACTCACATATGTGCTGGTATGGGTAGTTAACTTCAATTACAGGGCATGCAGTTCCTGATGAGCAGGTCAGGCACAAACAGAAGAATTTGGTTTTAATGGACTATTTTATACTTTCTTCTTGTTTCTTTCATTTCAGACAATAAAACTATCCTTGCAAATTTAACCACAGTCCCTAGGCTGGAAGTTGAAGCTAGAAAAAGCCACTTTTATTAGAGTATTACTCAGTATAATTGTAGTAAGGTACAAATTACAGCCCACCACACACAAACAGAATTCTCCTGAACCTATTCATTGCACAAATGAGTCAAATTTTTATTCAAACTTTTGTTTTTTCACCTGATATTAATTAATATTCTGGGAACTTGGATAAGCACCCATTTGCACAAATCTCAGTAGGGAAATGGGCCATTTGTCAAGTCAGACATAAACACTGCAGTCATGTAGGGTTGGTTTCAGGTTTTCCATAGGTCTATCCAATTTTTTGTGGCCAATGTGCATGTGTTATGATTTTTTTACAGGTATAAGGTTTCTAATGGATATTGTTAATTGAAATTAACTATCCGTATTTCAATTTTGTATCTGTAATAGTGAAACATCATTCTTAAGTCAATTTTTTGGGCAAAGCTAATCCAATGTAAAACATTTACAAATATGTTTATTTTTACCCTTATAATTTCTCAGCTATAAGAACCATTTTCCTCCTTTAAAAAATTTAAAAATACTCTGGCTAGGACTTAGTTGCATTTTGAAAAAAAAAATCAGACTCTTATTGTATAATTGAAAAAGTAATTTTTCTGTAATGGTAGATCTTCATATCATTGGAGAACTCATTCATAAAGATACCAACAACTTATCATAAGAAAAGTATCCATTCTTTAATGAGACACAAAGAAAATGGTAGTTTTAGAATGACAGCAAGAATTAGAAACTTACAGACGAAGAGAGAAATCAAGCTTAAGTCTTAAAATTATGAGGAAAAAAAATAGAAACAGACATAATAATATACCATTACCTCAAATATGTCAAGTTTGATCCTGTTGAAGCTACTGTCAAAATATGTTTATATCTCAAGAATTCTTCACAGTGGATACAAATGTAGATGCAAATGCACTGATGTCCTGTGAGTTTCTTTTTTTCTTTGTTTTTCAGCAGAAATAGTGCCCAGCGTCCTGGTGCAGTATATGAAAGCAGAAACAGACTATAACACACTATTTGACCTTATGATATTTGGAACTGGGGAGACAGATCTTTATTCTAGCAGTCAAGGGGACAGGAGATTGCAATTTCTTCTTTGACCAGAACTCTGGAGTCTTTGGTTGTTCTGTTTTTGAAACTATTGCTCCCCCAGATACTGTCTAAATAACCATAACTTAATCATTAAGTAATTATTTCTCAACATAATGCTTTCTGGTGTGGATCTGACTATTTCACCATTAAGCATATCTTTCATTTTTCATAGGTCAATTTGCAGCTGTAGATACTTTCAGACAAGAGAAAGTGTATAGTCCTTGTATTACTTAATATATACATTATGAAGGAAGGCAGTATAAATGATACCATGATACCATTTACATGTTGTAGAATAAGTAACACATAAATTCAGAATGAATAAAGAGAATTCTTTCTTACACAGCTTTGTCAAACTAGTTGGCATAAAGCTTTGATAAAGATGGAAATTGAACAGGATTTTTTAAATGAATTAATATTTCCTACAAAGAAGAATATCTGTAATTATCAGTTATTGTTTTTGAAAAATATGAATGTCAGACTATCTGCTGCTGGTTGGGAGGGTTTTTTTGAGCCATCCATTGAGGTGGCCACTGGTGTATAAATGAAAGAACTAAAGGGTCAAAATTTTTATTCAACTGTAATGATTCTGATGTTGTTACATCAAACAGTGTGTTAGATGTCTCTAAATTCACTGTTGCTTAAAAGAACTAAGAAAAAATACAACAAAAAAAGTTCAAAATGTTTTCACCTAGTGCAGAGCACATCAGTTGTCACTGATTCTCTATTGAATAAAACACAAATTCATTGTACACCTCTTGTATTTGCTACTCGTGAGAACGGCAGGCCCTCTGTAGCCTTCATAAAGCTCTGAGTAATACAATTTAATTTTGAAATTATCCCTTTTTAAGTAGAAAAGGGAAGACTACATGACCCCCAGAGGTCCTTTTCAACCAACTTGATTTATGACTTCCACGATTTGCAATTGTATTTCAGGCAAATCACAACGCCGTTGTCCGAGCTAGAAATGATGGAAAATGCATTAAGTGGAACTATCCAATAGACCAGGTCTAGACTATGGTACTCTGTATTCCAGGAATAAAACTCATAAAAAGATAGAAAACAATTAGAGTCAAATGCAAAACCCATTTCCTTGCTTAGGAGTTCAAGGATGCCTCCTTTTATAAGTGTGAACATGCACCTTCCTCTGTTAGTCTTCAAGGAGAAGTGTATTTCTTCCCCCAGCAAAGGCTTTTCAGACACTAAGACAGTAAGTACTTACACTTGGTCATTTAGGAGTCATTGGCCTCAGTGTATAACTCGCAGTACACACAGGGAAGTGAAATACTTGCTTTACTTGAATTGTAGTCTCTTAAGTGAAAATATTGCAGCTGTTCTGAACATATATAAAACCTTAATTTTCTAGAGGCCTTGACTCTCTATTTACTTTCGTATCTTTGTGGAAATATTCTCTTCTCTAGATTAGTATTTTTTCTCTCTTTGAATGCTTGTATTCTATCATTTTGGTATTTAATGTGGTAGAGCTATAAAAATATAGATATAAAACTTCTCACTTCAACCGATTAAATATTTTCAACACTAAAGTAAAAAAAAAAAAAAAAAAAAAGAAGATCTACTTGGAGTTCTTCCCCCCCTCCCTTTTTTTTAAATGCAAAAGTGTATAGACAAGAAAAAAATAAGCACACAACCAGTACCTAGAGAAAAAGGGATACAATAAAAGAAAGATATAAGACTACTAGAAAGTGTCCAAAGGAGAGCAACGAAGCTGGTGAAGGGCCTTGAGGGGAAGCCGTGTGAGGAGTGGCTGAGGGCACTTGGTCTGTTCCGCTGGAGAAGAGGAGACTGAGGGGAGACCTCACTGCAGTTACAACTTCCTTGTGAGGGGAAGAGGAGGGGCAGGCATTGATCTTCTCCTCTGTGGTGACCAGTGACAGGACCTAAGGAAATGGCCTGAAGTTGTGTCAGGGGAGGTTTAGGTTGGATATTAGGAAAAGGTTCTTCTCCCAGAGGGTGGTTGGGCACTGGAACAGGCTCCCCAGGGAAGTGGTCACAGCACCAAGCCTGACAGAGTTCAAGAAGCGTTTGGAAAATGCTCTGAGGCACATGGTGTGACTCTTGGGGATGGTCCTGTGCAGTACCACAAGTTGGACTCTGATGATCCTGTGGGTCTCTTACAACTCAGGATTTTCTATGATTCTATGACTATTTTACATTGGAGTCTCAGTAACACATTAATGTAGATCTTTGGTGTGTTAAAGCCAAAGCAAAAGGAAAATCTTCCTCTCTTTTCCTTCTAAAGGCTTATAACCACTGATGAGCCCTCAGAGAATGGCTGCTCTGTTAACTTTCATGGAAGGATTATCTAGCAAAAGGCACTGCAAATCTTAAACTCACCGAGAATAAGAAAAATCACATTGAACATCACAGGATGTTTTGCTTGATCACAGAAATAAAAATCCAGATATGTGTTTTCAAATCCCACTTAGACAACAATCAAAACAGTGATCC
The DNA here is from genome assembly GCF_036250125.1 of Pseudopipra pipra. Taxonomy (NCBI): domain Eukaryota; kingdom Metazoa; phylum Chordata; class Aves; order Passeriformes; family Pipridae; genus Pseudopipra; species Pseudopipra pipra. The sequence goes on from NC_087550.1 coordinate 13,620,762, forward strand.
AAAATAATTTCACCAAATAGTGATGGGACAAGGGGAAATGGCTTCAAACTGAAAGAGTAGATTTAGATTAGATATTAGAAAAAAAACACCTCTTTACTTTGAGGGTGGTGACGCTCTGGAACACATTACCCAGAGAAGTTGTTTTTACCCCATCTCTGAAAGTGTCCAATGCCATGATGGATGTAACTCTGAGCAAGCTGGTCTCTAATGAGCGGTGTCCCTGTCAATGCCAGAGGTGTGAGAACGAGATGATCTTTAAGGTCACTTCCAACCCAAACCATTCTATGATTCTATAATTCAATGAATCACAGGTAGAAATGTTGCAAGAAAGGGCAATAAATAATCAGGAAAGGTTCAGTGTCACTGGACCATATATTACTGTCAGGTTTGTCATTTTTGAGACAGTATAAATAAATGACATGTGAGAAATAGAAAGTTTGGCTTCAAGTCATATGTACTATTAATAAGATTCTGGCAAATGAAATATTTATTAAAACACCATGATAAATGTTAACACTGTGGCCAATTAATATTTCTAGAATTCTTTTTGTCTTTTCTTATACTAAAGGTCTACCCTAGCATGTGAACTGGAGCTGTGCTGTGCATCACCATGCCATCTCCTATACATGTCAGTTCAACAAGCTGACTGTGTTCTTGTAAAGAAGACTAAAAACATATTACTTGCATCCTCAGGCCATCAGAAAGCTTTTTGAAAGAGCGTGCTCCGGTTCCATAGCCATGTGGATTGTAACTTGAGGCAGAAAAGTATTTTGATTACCCGGCTTATGTGAAGGTCTGGCCAAAACTTGATCTGCAGAAATATAAAAATAAAGAGCAATCATAGACTTCAATCATAAATAGTAGGCAAACTATATTTTTATATTTATGGGTATCAAAGGATGCTAAGGCAATAGAAATAGAATAAGGATTATTAAAGGAGAATACCAAGAGAACTATTAGCAACTCCTAGGATGATGAGGGAGCTGGCAGAAGAGCTCACCAAGTCTCTCTCCATCATCTACCAACAGTCCTGTCTCACTGGGGAGGTCCCAGATGATTGGAAGTTGCTGAATGTCACACCCATCCACAAAAAGGGCTGCAAGGAGGACCCAGGAAACTACAGGTCCATCAGCCTGACCTCAGTTCCCAGCACGGTTATGGAGCAGATCATCCTAAGAGCAATCACACAGCACCTACAGCATGGACAAGGGATCAGACCCAGCCAGCACGGGTTTAGGAAGGGCAGGTCCTGTCTGACCAACCTGATCTCCTTTTATGATCAGGTGATGCACCCAGTGGATGAGGGGAAGGCTGTGGATGTGTCTACCTGGACTTCAGCAAAGCCTTTGGCACCGTCTCCCACAGCACACTCCTGAAAAAGCTGCAGCTTGGACAGGGGCACTCTGTGCTGGGTCAGGAACTGGCTGGAGGGCCGGGCCCAGAGAGTGGTCGGGAACGGGGCTGCATCCAGTTGGGATCCAGTCGCTAGTGGTGTCCCCCAGGGATCAGTGTTGGGCCCAGTTCTGTTTAATATCTTTATTGATGATCTGGATGAGGGGATTGAGTCCATCATCAAGCAAATTTGCAGATGACACCCAGCTGGGGGCGTGTTGATCTGCTGGAAGGCAGGAGGGCTCTGCAGAGGGACCTGGACAGGCTGGAGAGTTGGGCTGATTCCAACGGGATGAAGTTCAACAAGGCCAGTGCCGGGTCCTGCACTTTGGCCACAACAACCCCCTGCAGTGCTACAGGCTGGGGACAGAGTGGCTGGAGAGCAGCCAGGCAGAAAGGGACCTGGGAGTTTGGATTGACAGGAAGCTGAACAGGAGCCAGCAGTGTGCCCAGGTGGCCAAGAAGGCCAATGGCATCCTGGCCTGGATCAAGAACAGTGTAGCCAACAGGTCCAGGGAAGTGATTCTTCCCCTGTGCTCAGCATTGGTGAGGCCACACTTGGAGTGCTGTGTCCAGTTCTGGGCCCCTCAGTTCAGGAAGGACATTGAGGTGCTGGAGTAGGTCCAGAGAAGAGCACAGAGGCTGGTGAAGGGTCTGGAGCACAGGTCCTATGAGGAGATGCTGAGGGAGCTGGGGCTGTTCAGCCTGGAGAAGAGGAGGCTCAGGGGAGACCTCATCACTCTCTACAACTCCCCGAAAGGAGGTTGTAGCCAGGTGGGGGTTGGTCTCTTCTCCCAGGCAACCAGCAGTAGGACAAGAGGGTATGGTCTTAAGATCTTCCAGGGGAGGTTTAGGTTGGATATTAGGAAGAAATTCTTTACAGAAGGAGTAATCAGACATTGGAATGGGCTACCCAGGGAGGCGGTAGATTCACCGTCCCTGGAGGTTTTTAAGATGAGACTGGATGTGGCACTTAGTGACATGGTCTAGTAACCACAGCGGTGTTGGATCAAGGGTTGGACTTGATGGTCTCTGAGGTCTTTTGCAACCTGGTTGATTCCATGATTCTATGATTCTATGAACTCATTTAAAGAGTAATAAAAAATAAAAAAAAAGGAAAGAGAGAAAATGAAAGGATAACACACAGGATTCATGAAAACAGACTGAGATATGAGCATCAAGGGGCAAAACTGAGTGTATTAGCTCTTATCAAAGAATCATCCTGAAAGAGTTTTATTGTGTAGTAGCATATATAATACAGGATAAAGCTGATTGCCCTACTCCTAAAATTGGGCTTAACCATTACTTTGGTTGGAAACATCTGATGAGAGCAAACAAAAGTTAATGGATAACAATTCTACTATCTCATAATTCTCCATAAGACTCTCCAAAATTATTTTACTACTGGACCTGCAGACAGCCTGAGCTCTTAAGGGTAATTTTTTTAAGTGACATTTTCAACACATAGTACGATTTTCCTGAATCAAAGAGTATTTGTTCTCCTTTACTAGTTCTTTTTTTTAATGATTATGAGTTTTCCTGGAGCTTATTAATAATTACTATTATTATTTAAATTCATCACGCATATAAAATGCAACTCAGGAGTTCATACTAATCATTATTTATGACTGCTTGAAATTTTACAACAAGGAAGCTATTAAGAAGAAAAAAAAGGAAGAAATACTTTCATGTTTCCATTGCTTAAATGTTTTCGAGTAGAGATTTAGTTGGCAATTAATGTAAATGAAAAACCATGAACACCTCTTAACACCCTCTCTGGCTGCTCTCTGTGACATCATAGAAGTCACTCAATAGGAGGAAATGTTCTTGAGGGCAACCAGGACGCTGAGAGAAAGGAAAATACTACAGAATAATTTAAATAATTATTTCTCTTGCAGCTTGGGAGTCATACAACAGAGTAACATAAACACAAAAGGGCTGAGGCAGGAAAGCACCTCTTCAGCACCTCTAGTCCAACACCCCTTCTCAGGCAGGGTCAGCAAGCAGTTTGACCAGTACCATAGTCAGTCAAGTTTTGAGTTTCTCCAAGGATAGAGACTCAACAACCTCTGTGGGAAACCATCCCCAAGTAAGAGATTTATCTTAATTTTAGACTGTGCTTCCTGTATTTCAATTTGTGTCCGTTGTCTCTCGCCCCGTCACTTGGCAGCGCTGAGAAGAGTCTGGCTTCATCTTCTTTCCTGTGCTCCATCACATATTTTTTACACATTGATAAAATCCCCCCCAAAAAAATTCCCTTTCCAGGCTGAATATTCCCATTTCTCTCAGCCTCACCTCGTGTATTGGATGCTCCAAGCCCTTAATCATCCTCATGGCCTGTGTTGGACTCACTCAACACACCGCTCTTTCTCTGGATCCCCTATAATCCTGTGAACAAAGGGAACAATCCAGTTCTAAACCAGTTTTGGATTCTTTCTACAGGTTTTGGTTATGTTCTGCTGAGTGCCTGAATTTAACAAACAAACAGAAAATCCTGAAGAAAAAAAAATTAAAAATAATATTTTTATTTATCCCTTATGTAATATTTTCCTTTCTAACTCTTCTTCTGACAAATATTGATCTTTCCCAACCTGCTACCCTTTCTTTTTCCTGTGAAGTACAAGTCAGCACAACAATATATACAGTACACCGATTTCTATTGCTTGTCAAAAACATAAGTGATGATTTCATCAGCGTTATTGGCACAGTTGCTGCAAAAAAAAGTATTTCTTAGCTTGTTTTCCCCGATGATCTTGCTTCTTCTGCAGTAATGTAAATATTCTGCAGCATCGTGCTTTATCTGTGACAACTGTGAGATTTTAAAATGTTTTGTTTTCAAAGAATGTACATAGAACTCGTAGGCTCCTACTTATGAAGTTTTAAGAGAGATTTCTTAGAATTTTGAAAATATTGTTTAAAGCTGGGCCTAAGTTACAGCAGAGACTGCCAGAAGGATGACCTGAGCTTGATTCTGAGTATTGATCTCATTTACTGTGCTTCCAGCTCTTCTGGGGCATAAATAAACTAAAAGTGTTGAATGGTCCAAGTTTAAAGAGCCTGAATATATGCATAGACATCATGTATGCCTGCAAACAGGAACTGAATCATCTGGAAACTCGGTCTTTGAGGACCTCATTTTGCCAGTATTTCAGAACAAAGAGATCTTTATGCTTTCTTAGGCTCTGAGAAGGTTGAGGTCTGCTCACATAAAAGAGGCAGGAAAAGTTAGACTTTCATATATTTTAAAGTTTTTTTTCCCAACTTGATTTTTCCCAAGTTTTCAACTTGTTACATACAGATCCAAGGAACATGTTTCCCCGTGTGATAAAATTCCCAAGTGCAATGGCTCCCAAACAAACATTTTAAATTAATTATTCATGTAATTTTAAAAATGCATTCAAATTTTAACTCTGTTGAAGTTGATATGAAAATTCTCTTTCAAAATCTATTTTTCATGCCTCATTCCTTATTATTTAATTATAAATACATCTACACAGAAGAAAATTAAAATTAAAAAGGCCAAAGCAAATGTGTTGCAAACCCAATCCTTATTATTTAGGTAAGTTTAATTTCGGTATGTTTCTCAGCAATGTGTGTAAATGTTGTTGGTTGTTTGCTTCCCTATTTTAAGTTAGATATCTTTTCAAGTGAGCTTTTCCTTGTTTGTGCCCTACAATATTTACTGCTCCATAACTATTATTCTTGGCATACCATAATCTGTTAATTTGTGTAAAAAAAATTATAAATTTTGAATGACCAAAAACAACCTCTGGACAATTATGTATCTCCAAAGAAAAATCCTATTTTATGTTTCTATGTACTTTGCATAACATAGATTTGCTTAACAATACAAGATTGTTCCCCGCTTTTTTAAGAAAAATGTCATAACATCCTGACATTTGCCTGCTCCAATGGTTATTTATTAGAAGACATTCATTATTTATTTTGAATTCTGAACAAGAGAGCAGTGAAAAAGGAGGTTTCTGTTCTACTTAAGAATCTCGCAGATGTATTTAAAATTTTCACATAAGGACAATTTGATTTTTTATTTTTTTTTAAGTTATGGAAGATATGTGCCATATTACACTCTGGTTTGTAGTCTGTTGAAAGGTGATCAAGACAGTGTCTATAAAAAAACCCCACTATCTCTGGGTGTAAAAATAATTCACTATAAATCAGGAGTTTGTTCTCATTTGTAGTACTGTGCTGAATTCCTTGCTTTACTACGAGTTGTAACAGATACAGAAGGATAATGAAAAACATATTAGAAAGACAGGAAGAAAAGCAGGTGAACAGAATAAATTTGGATTGCCCCATTTAGAAAAGATACAGGAGAATGTTTATTCTTATAATACAGCTTCTAGAGAAACCAAACTGAGCACTCTTTGAAAAATCTTCAGATGTAAAACTAATGAAAGAAAATGTTGTATAACTGATATGGCTGACCTTTGAAACTGCTTGCTGTATCAATATGCTAGAAGATATCAAGAGCTCAGAACACCTCATTAAAGGAGCGAATGTCTCCACGTGAATAAGAACTTCTGAAGTTGTAAGTCTGAAATTAAATTAAAATATAAGTGTGGGTATAAACTACAGGGTTTAGGTCAAATGCATTCATAACAGTCTTGAACACATTCTTCTGAATTTTCTGTGATTATTTATTTGTTAATCTTTTCCTGAAATCACAGCTGAGCACTTTCATCATGACCATGTTGAGAACTGGAGCTATGGACAGCGCTTTAATCACTTGGACAAATGAATATACTCAAAATCATGTGTTCTCTTTCCCCTTGTCTCATTTATGCGTATAAATAAAGGCTTATTTCTAGGTACTCCATAAAGGTTTCACTGACTGTTGACAGTCCTTGCTCACTTATCATATATAAGTCCACAACCACCCAGTTCCAGTGAAAACTGTGACAGTGACGTGGATTGGGGTAGTCAGATAGCTCTGAATGCCAGGCACTCTAATCTGGGCAATACTTGAAATATACACCACATTTCACAGAATCATAGAATGGCCTGGGTTGGAAGGGACCTTAAAGATAATTTAGTTCCAACTCTCCTGCCACGGGCAGGAACACCTTTCTACTAGACTAGGGTGCTCAGAGCTCCATCCAACTTGGCTTTGAACACTTCCAAGGATGGGGCAGCCACAACTTCCCTGGACAACCTGTGCCAGGGCTTCACCACCCTCACAAGGAAGAATTTCTTCCTGATATCAAACTTAAACCTACTCTCTTTCAATTTGAAACCATTCCCCCTTGTCCTGTCACTCCAGGCTCCTGTAAATAGTCTCTCTCAATCTTTCTTGTCGGCTCCCTTCATGTACTGTGTCACTCCAATGCCTTCTCTTTTCCAGGATAAACAATTCCCATTCTCTCAGCCTTTCCTCGCAGGAAAGGAAATTCCATCCCTCTAATCATCTTGGTGGCCTCCTCTGGACTCACTCTAAGAGGTCCCCTGTGCTGGGGACCCCAGAGCTGGAGGCAGCACCAGGCAGCTGGTGGGGTCTCACCAGAGCAGAGCAGAGGGGCAGAATCCCCTCCTTCCCCTGCTGCCCACACTGCTTTGGATGCAGCCCAGGACATAGGTGCATTTCTGGGCTGCAAGTGCACATGGCTGGGTCATGTCCAGCCTCTGGTCCTTTATGTCTAATTTTACATTCTATAGATCACCTCTCTTTGGTCTGCAGTTTCGTATGTTTTTAGCCTTTGCTGTTAATGAAAGTATGGATGGCTCAATAAGCGTGATTTACATTTTGTTCTGCATGTCTCTGAAATTCATCGTGATTCAAAGCACTGCAGGGAACAAGTTTCACAGTCACAGAACAGCAGCTGAGAAAGGTCTGTGTTTTGCACACACAACCACTTTAAAAACAACTGCTCTTCAAACTTTCAGCATGTAGCAACCGTTCTTTGCTATTCTACATACTGAAATAACTTCTGCACATTCTGGCTGAGGCCAGCAAATCATGTTGTCTCTTCTTCAGTGCTGCAGTAATAAAATGTTCTTGAAGGTCCCTTCAATTAAATTAACTGATATTGCACAAAAGCAGATACTAGTACTTGCATGATCTGGTAATATGGTTCATGGAGGAATAGTTTTATCTAAGAGATGGTAACAAATGGTTGGTGGGATGTCAGTAACCAAAAACAGGTGTTTACACTTGTCAGGCATGAAGGTGACCATTCCAATGACTTAAGGAAATACAGTAATTTATGAAACAGTGTTTGGTAGCATCCACAATACTCTCAGGTAAAAAAAAAAAAAAAAAGAAAAGGAAAAAAAAAAGGCATCTTTGCTCTGGAAATTGTATGAAATAAACCAATAGGAAAGAAGGAAGCTACCATGAAAAAAGGGTGTATGAGACTGTTTGTAAGCACCCATAAAAGAGGTCAGGTACACCACTGCCATGTGGGTGAATATGTAGGCAGCTATGTTTGAGCCAGCTGCAGCATCTTAGCACTGGCAATATCATTCTCGGGTAAAATAATTAATGTGTCCATAATCTTGCCCAAATATCTGTAGCTTATAGTGATGGGATAATAACTGTTGAGAGTTCATGTTTTTTGAGTGACTGATCTGAGAAGAGGAATAGAGTCACATCTAGAAATGTGACAACCTGGATCATATGGAAACCTGTCTCTAGAATTCAGACAAGTTAACTTGTCTCATCTCTCAAATGCTGCTTTTGCTGCACCAGACACGGGCGTGTACAACGCTTTCTTCAGACATATAAATTCAGCTTATTGATTTCTTTTGTCAGCACAATGTTTTATATTGTAACCAAATTAGCGCACTGTACTTCAAGCAACCTTGCTATCTTCAAAAATTAGGCAGTCATCTTTACCTGGACAAAATTACTTAACACATGCCCTTGTCATTATTCAGTTCCAGAAATGATATGGAGAATTATCCTCCCTACACAAAATCTGTGAGTCTCTTCTTAGAAACTGAATAATTTCAAGATTGTTTTAAGTTTCTCTAGCAGAAAGGAGACTTCTTATTTAAAGTGACTTGAAACAGAGTGGAATCAATGGTTTTGCCTCTTTCTCATAAAATGTTTATCCAAAAAGATAGTAATTTTAGATCTTTATGAAAGTCTCTATGAGATGTTAAGAACTTGAAATGTAATAGTGGTGTAAACATTTATGAAACTCTTTTGTTTATTGTGCATCATTTCCTCACCACAATAATGCTGTTGTTCACTGTTGTATAATTTATCTTAGTGCCACTTTAATTGTGTTTTCCGTTTTCAGAGGAAAGCATCCTATTTGGGATAATTACTCACTTTGGAGATGATCAGCAATTTGGTCCATGAGCACCTCTGAAAATTACACTGTCTGCAGAAGGCATTTTCCTGCATGGGCAGCATACTGTACTAGAAAGAAAAGGTATTTTCTCTTTTCCTTTCATCTCTCCATTCCTGTCCCCCAAAATATTTGATAATTGCTCTAGGACATGCCCATTTCCTTAGAGCTCTTCACCAGTTATTTCCAGACATATGATCTCTCCATGCTTTTTTAGTGTTTGTTTGTTTGGGTTTTTTTTTTTTGTAACTGTGCCATTACCATAAGTTCCCCTAAAATTCTCAGTTAATTTTAAGGTGCTCTCTTAACACTTCAGTTTCTGTAAGACATGTAAGCAAATCCAGCTGGATCTCTTGGCAACCTGGGTGTCCATAGGAAAACATGTATTTCAGTATAAATATCCATTATTAAATCATCACCAAGATTTCAGTTCTATATTTAATTACATTTGCATTGAACGTGCTATCATCAATCAATCAATCTAAAAATAAAGTAATCTTTGCAAAACCACCATGGAGATGTTTCTTGATGAGTTCAGTCACAGTAAGTTTACAAATCCTCAGTTCTTCTAAACTGACTCAAGTGCAGTGATGAGAGCTTAAAATGGTTCTGTTGCCAGAGCCTAATTCTGCCACTTTTATTCATGTGAGCGGATAGACTACTGTATAAACAATCTCACTGAGCAAAACAAGTAAGAAACATGGGGGAAAATTAATTCTTGCTGGTTTTTTGCTAACTTCACAGTAGTAAATCTTTGTGGGAGAAAAGCTGCATATGATAGCACAGTTGTGAAAGCTAGAGCCTACTGTGTGAAAGACAGGGAACTTACAGATGTATCCACTTTGATTCTGTGTGTGGTATCCCCAAAAGATCTAAGGTACTAATCAAACATGTGTGTAACATTAGATAATATTTTCCCTTCTTTTCCCCTGAGATACTTCCGGCAAGACTTTCCACTCACTAGAGGTGCATTTTAATTGCTTTGAGAACCTATCAAAGTTGACTTCCTCACCTTTGAAATAATTGCCCCAGCAGAATGATTATTATACCTCCTGATGCTGCACTTCTTACCAGTTCACATAGGATAATCACTGTAGTTTATTTCTGGTCTTACTTTTAAAACTTACATAGAATGAAAATGTGTTTGTTTTCTGTCAGCATATTTGTTATACATGTGATATTATCCAGAAATCATGTTTTCTAATTCCCTAGTCTTAAGTACAGCCATTAAACTCCATCTCACACTTCCCCCCAGCAAACAGCACACTCTTTAAAGAAAAATATGGTTAGCCAAAGAATGGCAAATACTTACAGGTGTGTTGTTATTGATACCAATTAGTGTTTTACAGCACTTGGAAAAGCTCATCTTTTGGTTCATGTAATGCATGGTCATGAACACCAAGAGTCACATAGATACAGATGGCAGAAAATTGAGCCCTATTTCCAATCCCTGTTTGTGTGACCTCAAAGGGATTTGCTGCTGTGGTTCACTACGAGACACTTTTTTACAGATCTTTCTTCTGTAACAAGTTGTTCCATAAGCAGCAGGAACAATGAAGCCCTGCATAGTTACCTGCTTTGTCCCTTCCTCTTCTCTCCTCCCTTCTCTGTCCTTCCACTGAGTGGTTTCAGGATCTCCATATACCTTTTAGGTGGTATATGTGACCAAGTCCTTTGAGATACATGTCTACTGGTGAGCAAACCAGAGCAGCAAAGAGCATGTTCCTCTTTTCCTAGAGAAGCTGGACTGAAAACAGACTTCTCCAAATGCTGTAGCAATGGACAGTCTACATGGTGGGCTCTGCTGATTGCTGCAGACAAGTGATTAGGCAGACTTCTCAGGGTAAAGAATCCTGTTTGGAAGCAGAGCATCCTCATTCCATTTCAAAGGAGCGAGAACTAGCCACTCAGATCTGACATTGGTGACATTTTTGACATAATAAGGATTTAAAATAAGCAAATTGGGATAGTGGCATTCTTTCTATTAGTTTTAGTTCCTGTGGAGCAAGAAACTTCCTACTTGCTTCTGTATTGTGTGGTGGTGGGGCATCTGCTGTACATGGGTGTCATTCCTTGCACCTGTGCACCTCTGCAGATCAAGGTGCTTCTGGCCCTTAACTAAAGCAGATTGTAATAGGTGTTAAGGTATGTGTACACATTATTTGATTTTATGTATTAACACTGTTTATATTTTATTTTCTCCATTTATTCCACTTTTGCTGGATGGAAATGCTCCAAAACTTTAAAACCAAACATAAATTTGATAAATTTGGCATCCTATCCACTTCATAGTGAAGGCTTCTTGTGTTTTGTTCCAGTAAGGTCCATATTTCTTTTCAAGGTTTTTATCTAATATTTTTTCTAATCATCTTTCTGTATTAACTTATTAATGATGTCTATTTATGCAGTTGGGTACTAGGGCTGATGGAAACTTCTTACCTGGGAAAACTCCTTCACCAAAAATTTCCTGTGTTGTGCTTTCCTGAACTTACACTGAAGGCCCCTGCCAAAGGTTCCTGCAATCAAACAGTTCTCACGACATTCAGGAGCAAAGCAGCTTCTAAGTATAAATCCAGTTCTTACCCATAAACTTTTGCTGAAGCTGCCATATTTTGGATTTCCAGAACTCTATGAGGAACAACAGTTCAATTCCCACTTCTTTTTCTAGTAGGTTACAAAAATCTTTAGTTTCAGAGCGGGGCCATGTGGTGTGTAGACGAGCAATATGGTTCTGATTTACGTCGTGCAGATTAACCAACCAAAGGCATGAAGCTCTCAGCCTCCCCTCTACCAGCATTTTCTCCAGTGTCCTAAAACATCATCCTCTGGGGAAAGACTTTGGGTTGTATCACCTATCTTGTTCTTCCCACAAAGTTCAGACTCCATAATTTCTTATTCCTATATTTCATAGTTTTGTAAGACTACTGTGCAGAGAGTCAAGTGGAAGATACCCATCATGTCATTCATATCAGTTTGCTGCAAAGGGACTTCATATCTCCCTCCCCCTCCCCAAATCCTCTTGAAAAGGGCAAAGGAAGGGTTGGGAAAAATATTAGTGATGTGTTAATTTGGGTTGATCCTTTATTAACTACTGTCACTGCTGCTTCACATTAATATAGATCCACTTCCATCTCCTTCCATGTATCATACAGGTGGTAAGGTGACAGATTTATGGAAGCTGCTTTTTGGAGACTATAGCTTAATTAACACCCTCAAAAAAAAAAAATATCCCTCTTCAAAGTTAAGCCGGACAAAAAGCCACCTCTTTATTCATGCTGTGGTTTGTTTTTTTTTTTTTCCTTACAATGCAAGATCCTCAGCGACACAGCACCGAGGCATCGAAACGGTAAGCAATTTATTTTTATCGGTTTTATTTCACGCAGCCGTGAATAGCAGAGGTATTTTTCCCCCTCTGGACTAATAACAGGAGCCCAACCAAGTGAATTCTTAGACAGCTGAATGAACAGGCATAAAACCGCCGGGGGATTAGTTACAGTCGCACCCCTACGCGGCGGTCCCGCTTCCCACGGGCGCTGCCGCGCGTTACCGCCCGCGGGCGGAGCGGGGCACCGGGAAGGCTGCGGGCCGGCCGCTCCCGAAGGCAAAGGGAATGCCAGGGACACTCCAAGTCCCCGGACGCGTCTCCCCTTTGCGCGTGCAGCCGAAGCGCCGCTCCCGGTCTCTCCCGGCCCGGGATGCTGGGGTCTTCCCGGCGGGATTCTCCGCCAAAGCCGCCGCCTCTCCGGTGTAGGCTGTGTCCTCTCAGCGGGCTCCGAGGGGCCGCGGTGGCGAGGCGGTGGGGGAGCTGCCTTACCCCGCCGGGGAGCTGCGGGCGGGCGGGCGGGTTGCAGGGGAGGGATGCTATGGGGCGGATGCAGGGGAGGGATGCAATGGGGGGGGGTGCAGGGAGGGATGCAGGAGGGGATGCAGGGGGGGACGCAGGGAGGGATGCAGAGAAGGATGCTCCGAGCCTGCTGCCGCCTCTGAGAGCGGCGGAGGAATCTCGGCGCTGCCGCCCGTCGGTGTGGTGGAGCAGCGAGTGCGGCGGAGGGATCGGGCGGTCCCGCCGAGCGCCCGCCCCCTGCGCGGCGGCGCGGCCCCGCCGATATAGCGCGGCGCGGGGAGGCGCGGCCGTCACTTGGCGAGCGGCGCTCCGCGGGTGCGGGGCTGCGCGGGCGGCGGCAGCGGCAGGGGCAGGGTTTGCCTGGGCTGGCCGAGCATCCTCCAACTTGGAACTGTCCACCGGCGCGAGCTCCTGAACATGAGCCTCCTGCCTCTCTACCTGCTCGGATTGCTCCTCAGTGGCGGGCAAGGTAGGAGCGGGGCCGCCTTTTGCCGCCTTCTTCTTTTTATTTTTTTTTTCCTAAATTAATTATTATTCTTACCTGTGCTGTCCGCTCTCTCAGATTAACGGCAAAGAAATGGAGAAAAAAATAAAGCAATGCATTATCCTGGAACCAAATTAAGAAGGACCTAAAACTTGTTTCGTCGCCCACCTTTTTTTAAGTCTTCCAAGAGGTGTCATTTATGAGGAAAAAGAGGAAAAAAAAAAAACCTGGAAGGTGCTAAGTGTACTTAGCTGCTTTGCATGGGGTTTCGCCCCTTTTTTTTTTTGCTTGATAAATGTGGGAGGGAGACGGAGCGACTCAAAAAAATGTGTCTTCCAGGGACCGTGCCTTAAAATCCGCATCCGCTCTCGGGGAAGGTAGCGCGGGCTCCGTTTTTAGGAGCAGGGAGAAGTGCTGGCGGTAGAGCCCGTGAGAAAACCTGACCTGAAGTCTGCCTGTCGGGGTTCCTCCTCTCCCGAAGACCCTTCCCGGCGCTCTGCCGGGACACCGAGCCCCCCGGCGCGGGGCTGGGCGATGCCAGGGCTGTGCGCGGGTGCGGAGCCCTTGTGCCGCGGGGACAGAGCGCGCTGGGCTGGCGCCTCCGGGCACGGTTCGCTCTTTGCATATGTATGTGCGTGTATATATGTGTGTGTGTGTACAACGCGGACTCGGGGATTGCGCTGCAGCCGTGCGTTTTGGGCTTGTTTTTTGGGGGGAGGGCTGAAACATCTATATATCTATTCATTTATTTGCCTTTTTTTTTTTTTTGGATGTCCCCTCCGCGACTACTTGCGGATTTGTGCTCCTCGAGGAGACGGGGCGGGGAAGGGCCGTCGGGAGGGGCATAGCCCCTCGGTGAGGGATGACCACCGCCGTGTTTGGAAAACTGTTCGGGCAAGTTCCCGGCGCCCGCGCGGGGCTGCCCCTGGCCCCGCTCCCCCCGCGCCAGGTGCCCGGTGCGAGGCTCATTCGCCGCACCTGAGGGGGTGGGCGGTGGCCCGCCTTCCTAAGGAGGTTCTGGGGGAGAAGTAAAACCCGCCCGAACCCCCAGCTGGGTGCCAGCGGGACCGGCCCCGGGCCGCGGTGCCGCCGCCGGGCGCCAGAGGGCGGCAGAGCTCCACGGCCGCGCCGGGCAGCGCCCGGGACGGGGCGCGGCGGGACCGGGGATGGGTGGGAGGGAGCTGGATGGGTCACTCGGGGGATGGGTGGGTCACCCGGGGGCTGGTTGTGTTACCCAGGGGCTGCACGTGTCACCCAGGCCCTACACGGTGTCTTGGGAAGGGGAAGAGAGATCTGTTGCGCTTGAGGAAGGGGCGGGGGTTATGCCTTGAGGTATAACAGCTGCAGCTGTGAAGGTGGCCTTCGGTGTATTCATAGCTGAAGCTCGCACCGCCCAGGTGTTTCCTCTCGTTGATAAGTAGCAAGGAGACACCAGATGCTCTCAGTTTCTCTAGAAACGCTTCCGTGCTTTTGCCACCCCGGGATGCGCTCCGAAGAGTCTCCCGGTGAGCAGCCATCCAGAAACAGGTCCGGAGGCTTTCCAGCACAGCCAGGGCTGGGATGGCAGAGGAGGGAACGGGAAAGCTTCCTCCAGGCTTTGCATTGATCTACCTGGGTGTAATAATGTGCGTAGAGATGTGCTCTGTGCCTCCTCCAACGGTGGAAAGCTACTTCGTGAAGTGTGATCGCTGCAGTGTAGGAGGATTGCATAGTTTTGGTATCTTACTATCACAAATGTTAGGAGATAAACAATGGAGTGAAATTATATTAAGCCGAATTTTAAGAATTATAGGAGGGTAGATACGAGGGGGGATGAAAAGAAGAGGAGGAAATCTGAATAAATCTCGTATTGATATTAAGTTGCTATTGCTCTCAATTTAAAGAAACAGCTTAATTTATTTTTTTTTTTAACTAGAGGGAATGGATTGTACTGGCAGGGGAAGAATGAGGTTCTTTAACTGGCTGTAGATAAAGCAGAAACATGCAGCTTCGATCCACAGCAGGGCATAGTAAATGGGAGTGGGAGAACATCTGCATATGGAAAAAATCCACATTTAGGTTGCTAGGAGAGAGGAAAAACCTACAGTGATGTGGGGGTTTTTTTATTAATTTTAATAAGTGTGATCATGGTGAGGGACTTACTATATATTTTTTTTTTATTTTCAACACATCCTTGAAGTAATCTAGAGAACTAAGTGAATCAAGTAATTTGAGGCTATTCTTAAAACTCTTGGGATTTATCTTTTTTTGTGGAAATGCAGTAGTGGGGAACACTTACATCAGCTGGAGATTGTGGCGTTTGTGAGGGTTATTTTGTTGGTTTGTTTTTAAGAAAATCATTATTATGCAAGTATTAAGTGATGATTATGACTTTTTTGATGTTAAATAGAAATAGTGTGGATCATCAGGGAAAAGCCAGAAACTAGATTTGTTTCATTTGCTTTGGAAACATCCATAGTCTTAGGCTGAGGATTTATATTTTGAAGAATGGAGCTGCAGTAGATTTTATGAAGAATGGCTGAAGCTTTTTCTTTGGGAAGTGCTGGTGTTCAGGATTGGAAAGAGGGAATGGTACTGTATTTGTTCCATTCCAGAAAATCAGAGCAGTTTTAAAACAAGTAGCAGACAGCCACCCCCACCCCCAGCCCCTTAAGTTAAGAGCTTATGAATGTCATAATTATCAACCAGGGCCAAATTTTCCCTTTCCTAATTTCATGGCAAGGGAGGACTTTAATTGACGATGTTATTACGCTGAAACAAAAGTATTTTTTTCCTGAACCTTTCAAAGCTGTCCAGACAATTCATCCAGTGTGAAGGCTCAAATTTAATTAGATTTGGTTTGATTAAAAAAAAAAGAAGCAAAATACACACATAGATGCACCACCACCACCCCGTACCCCAAACCAACAAAAAAAATCATGCTCCACTTCCGAAATCTGCCTTTTAAGACATGTAGTGATACAACACTCAAAAAGAAAAGCTTCATTGGTTTTTACCAGTGTCTAGGGACGCTGACTAAAAGTGGATGAAGTGGACATCTTCCCAGATTTCAGAATCCTATTTCTTTTATCACTCTGCATAATATACATTTCTTTGTGTTAGCAAATTTTGGTGGTAGAAAATGTTTTGCTTGTAGAATTTAAGCTATTTTGTGCTCATCCAGGAGATTCAGAGGAGTGAGTACTTGTTCGGTCATTGTGCTTCAAGTCTCCTCTTTTCACTGCTTTGATACTGAGCTGCTTCTTGTTTTTCCTGAAGAGTTTCTCTTTACAAGTGCTTATAAGGGACTGTTTGTTAATAAGGAACATCCCCCATGGGAGATGCCAGCCTGCGTGTCTTACTCACCACAGTGCAGTCTGGAATCCTGCCTCTTTCTACTTTTTGCATACTGAATCCATGAAATTTGGAATTTCTGAAATCAGTGAGTTTCTCCACTGGATTAAGTGGAACTAATATTTTGCTCTGATTGCATACTGAAATCTGAAACATATCCTGAGACTTCAACTGGCCGTTGGTTTCTGCTACAGTTGATTTATACAACTGCATTAAGATTAAGATACATCTACTCTCCTCCCTTCTCCTTTTCAGCCTTCCAAAATGAACAAACTAATCAGACAAAAACTGAATGCTTGATTTTTCTGTTTTAGGCTATGTTACTCCTCTTCAGGTGAATATGAGATTCAAAATATCTGCCTGAAAATAAACCTTGACTGATGAGGTGTTCTGAAAGACTGACTTAAGAACAGATAGTTGAGAAATAATGTAGAGAGCTTTGTTTCATGCAGTCCTAGTCAAAATGGAGTTAGAGGTATTTTTATCATTTGCAGTGGCTCTAAATTATGAAATATATGAATGATAAAGGCATAGACATAAAGCTTTAAAGTCTTTTCTAAGAGGTTGAATAGCATAATTTGGACTTGTTCTCTTACAGCACAACACATTTATTTAGTTAACTAATTTCTTTTATCTATGGAAATGTTACTGGATTGTTAGGTTGAATTTATGTAGGATTTACCTTTCATGGCCACCTTCTACAACAAGTATATTGAGAACAAATACTGTATTTGTTTGCCCTTTCATTGACCTTTACTTTGAGACACCTTTTCCAAGTGATTCATGTTTACTTACTGATTTTCTTTCAATTTACTCCAGTAATCCTCCAGTTCCATTCAGCACACACCATTTGATTCCAGCAGAATTGAGTCAAGTTAATATGACATTTTGGGAAACACGTTTTAACTACACTAATTTGTGTCTGGGAGTTGAACATTTATTCTTGAAAGAGTGGTATATAGACTTCTTCAGGTAAAGAATCTGGATCATATCTGGTATTCATATTTTAAATAGTTTATATCAAGTAATGTCAGATGTCTTATTTAGTTTTTTGTTTGTCTTTTTAGCACTCATATTTGCTTTGTAATATAAGGGCAATATACTTGATTAAGTGTATCCCGAAGTTCTATGTGTCACAGGTCATTTGAATCTTATTTTTGATGTCTCTTGTAAATCAGAAATAGCAGAGGTGGGAGGTAAAACTTGCTTGTATCCTGACATACTCAAATCTGGAGGCTCCGATAGAGTAGTTCCAGGCCTATTGGTATCTGTTGTGTCTTATCATTACTTTTTATTTTGACCTAAGCAATTAATCATGACCTAATTCTGACCTAGTAATTAGGTTCCCCCCTTAGTGTATTTAATTACTTTCTAGTTTGGGTATTTAAGTAAATATTCAATTTTTGTTAGCTAGCTTAAATCAGAATAATTTTTAATATTAAATAGACCATTCAGAGCACTACTTGCTGTTACCTCAAGAATTTCTGGATGTCCAGCTTCAGTGAAATAAATCTGCATTCTTTAGTAAAATCTTTTTTATTGCTTTTGTAGCTCCATTTCTCTTAATACTGTGCTTGTA
The DNA here is from genome assembly GCF_036250125.1 of Pseudopipra pipra. Lineage (NCBI taxonomy): Eukaryota > Metazoa > Chordata > Aves > Passeriformes > Pipridae > Pseudopipra > Pseudopipra pipra. The sequence goes on from NC_087550.1 coordinate 13,638,707, forward strand.
TGGATTTGTATGTCTTTTTAAAAGATATCAGGAAAATAAAAAGAGTTAATTTAATAAAGTAAGATACTCTTTAGATGTCTTGCATTATGCGATAACATCTTGAATGGAGTGTCCTCAAAATAAGGGTATCAAGGTTTTTATATTTGTTATGTGGCTGAATTTTTACTTTGTTATCTCTTGACTGATGATATCATTAATCAGAGAAGACATCTTATGATTTGTTCTGCTGTAGACGAGCTTAGAATCTACCTCTTAATTTATTGAATGAAAAGAGTACAAGAGAGCAGTAAAAAAAGAAGAAAAACAGGGAGAGTAATTTATCTGGTTACAGCTATTTGTGGTGACAGCTTCGGATATTAAAATCCTGGAAAAGAAATCCATGTAAGTGTTACTTAAAAGTTATGTGGAAAGGAAACAGAGAATATGTATGTACACAGGTCTACATTTTAGAAAACCTTGCTTAACAAGACCCCTAAGTCTTTGAATGATCTGCATTTGAGTTGCTCCATGGAAGAACTGTTGGTTGCACTAACCCAGAGGCTCACACTAATCAGGAGTGAGTTGACTTCAGTGGGTTCAGTGGAGTGTGTGGAAGTGTCTCTTCAAATGGCAGGAGGTAATCAGCTTTCATTTTTGAAATAGCATGAGATGGGCAATACTATCCATTTATGCTGCTGTTAGGACTTAGAAAATTATGATTAACAGAAAATTTTTCTTTGCTTTTGTGCATTAACACCTGGATCATTAATGAACGCGTGAGAGTAATAGCTTGAACTACAAATCCAAATTAAGATCTACTGCAGAAGGAGATATTTATAATGTAGTTCTTAAACATGAAGATGACTGAGTATTGTTGTTGTTGAGGCACTGGAACAGGTTTCCCAGACGAGTTGTGGATGCCTCATCCCTGGAAGTTGAAGGCCAGGTTGGATGGGGCTCAGAGTGGCCTGGTGGGAGGTGTCTCTCTCCACAGTAGGGGGTTTGGAATTAGATGATCTTTAAGGTCCCTTCCAACCCAAGCCATTCTATGACTGTAGCCAAACTTTACTAATTCTAGTCAGAGGAGAATTTCCATCGACTTAAGTTTGTGTTTGCACAAGAGACAAACAGGACTAATTCTTTAAAAGTGGTTATTTTACTGTCTCAAGTAAGTAATTTTGGGAATGAAGTAGACAGTGAAGTGTATCAACTGAAAATTCATAACACAGTTTCTGCCTATTTAAGAACACTGTTAAAGTTAAACCAAACACCTGCTGAAATGTTTCACCTGCTTTCTTCCTCTTCTGGAAAGGAAAAAATGTAGTCATTTGGTTTCACCTGTTCTTTAATGTGATACATAAGGAGCACTGCAAATAGGATGAAGAGATCAAGTCTTTTAGAAACCTATTTGAACACATAATTTTGGTAAGCCTAGAAATCTACTAACCAAGGGTGTCATTTGCTACTGGTTTCCATGATCCAATCATAATCTTATCTGAAATAACCGGTTTGTGGATGGATAACATCCAGATAAAGTTGGGAAGCAACATGTAGTACTGTGGAGGTTTAGTCAGCTTCTTCAGTAGTCCTGCCTATCATTACTGAAGTAAATTTCCTCTTATACATACTATACAAGTTCCTTCAAGAACCAGCTTTCCATAAAAAGCATAGATCATTGATATGTTAATTTATGTTTATTTAAGATGTAGTGGCTCTCTTTGAAGAAAAAATTGAGAGGGAAGTACAAGTGGCTCGTTTTCTTTTTACCCAGCTGTATTTTTCCTCCTACTTAAACTTTTATTGTGGCTTTAGAAGGGTGCACTGGTTTTTATTTAATGTTCTAGTTACCTGAGTAGTATTGCTAAACAACAGACAAAGCCTGATGAATAACTTCACAATTCAGCAATGTTCAGCCCTGTAGCATATGAATAACTTATAAGGCTAGGAATGAAACTTTTCCCTTTTCAAAATGACCTTTCCAGTTAGCTAATATTAAACTGATTACTTACATTGCAGTTGTAGCCTAAGTGACAATACTGGTTGTTTGGTATGATCTGAAATTCATACTTGGAAATCATATGACAAGCTGCTGTCCTCATCACTTTGCCCAAGAGGTGCCATTTGGAGCATACTATGGATTCAGTTTAAAAACACTCATTACCATCAATTTTCTTGCTGCTAAAACACGTTGCACCAAATTCAGTCAACCTGCAAGCAATTTCAAACCCATTAACTTGGTAGACCTTTGTGCTGCAGCTGAATTTGGCTGGCATGAACTCAGATCTGTGCTTAAAATACTAAAGTATTTAAAAACAGATACATAAGGCAGTGTATGGTCACAGATATAAACTGGAGGGGAGAGGTAATTCTGCCTTTTCCTATGAATAGGTTTTTTTTACTGACAAAACTATGTTTTTTTTTCTTTATTATAACAAGAAACATGTAAGCAAACTGCAATGGTGTTATGTTAATATGTCATTATGTCATTATGTTATTTTAATTAGTCAAAGCAAAAAAACCCTACAGATCCAGCATTTGGGGAAAAGAGTAGAAAAGCAAGATGAATTCCATGCACTGAAGACCAGTTGTTAGAAGTAACATCATATGGCATTTTTAAAACATTCTTGAACATATCATACTCATAAACTGCTGTGCTTACTGGATCAGAAAAAAGATTGATGTGCTCCAGTGACCTCAACAGAGACTCAAAGCAGGAGTCATAAAGAAACAGAGTAAGTACAGAATGAGAACAGCGTGATGCTTCTGTTAGTGCACCTACAAGGTTCAGGGATATGTCAGGTTATATCTATGTGATCTTCCCTAATGATCTTGGCAGATCTTTGTTGCATGAATTTGTTCTTAAATCTGCTGATACTTTGATCTACTTGATGTGCTGTGTCAATAGATTACACAAGAGAAAAAGAAGTCTGAACAAATAATATGTTCAGACCCTTAATTGCTGTGTTGTAAGTAATGGAGTAATACTAGTTCCTTATTTGACTCTTCCATGACATTCATAATTGCATGTAACATAGAGAAATTGCCCATCTCTTCTGTGAAAGATTCAGAACTACATGTTATTTTCATGGGCTTTCCAGTGATTTAATTACATTTTTTTTGTTTGGTGTTCAGTTCCTTCATTTTTTTTTTTAAGCATTTTATTTCCCTAGCCTTTTGGTAATGGTTATCTTAAATTAGCAAATGGTAATGTAAAGTACTTGAATTTTAAGCTGATCTGCATCAGGCCAATTTTAAAATACCCTCCTCGTTCATAAATATCTCTTTTGCACTGTAATCAGTGTTGCAAGTTCTGCCTTACGAGGGAGTGGGGGCTAAAACTGTTCTTTGAGCAAGTACCCTGGTGAAATAAATGCTGAGATAGAGTTTGATTGCAAAAATGATGATTCCCAGGGATGAACAAAACAGAGTGCAAAGGTACTTGAAAGGAAGACATGATATATGAGTGAATGGATATAGATTGGTTACGGAAAGAAAATTAATTTCTGGCTAAAAAAGTAGTGACTCTGGAGCATAAGAACAAGAGGGGGAAAATACTGTTATTCCTAAAATGGTTCTTGATTAATTTATTAAATGTTTATATTTAATGGGTCTCCAGAATGTCCTAGGAGGTGCTTTCAAACAAATGCTTTTAAGACATTTTTCATATAACGGTCCACAAGCCATAGGGGAAAAATAATTTTTAGATTGCTGAATGATACTTTCTGGAAAATGTACTAGTGTTTCTCATTCATTAAAAGGTGTACAAAGCGGCTATTCATAGAATCATAGAATATCCTGAGTTGTAAGGGACCCACAAGGATGGATGTCCAACTCCTGGCCCTACACAGGACCATTCCCAACAGTCACACCATGTGCCTGAGAGCATTGTCCAAACTCTTCCTGAGGTCTGTCAGGCTTGATGCTGGGACCACTTCCCTGGGAAGCCTGTTCTAGTGCCCAAACACCCTCTGGGAGAAGAACCTTTTCCTAATATCCAGCCTAAACCTCTCCTGACACAACTTCAGGCCATTCCCTTGGGTTCTGTCACTGGTCTCCCCAGAGAAGAGATCAGTGCCTGCCCCTCCTCTTCTCCTCATGAGGAAGTTGTAACTGTGATGAGGTCTCCCCTCAATCTCCTCTTCCCCAGCTGAACAGACCAAGTGCCTCCAGTTGTTCCTCATACAGCTTCCCCTCAAGACCCTTCACTATCTCTGTTACCCTCCTTTGAATGCTCTCTAATACAATATAATCCTTATATTGTGGCACCCAAAACTGCACACACTACTGGAGGTGAGGCCACACCAGTTCTTGGAAAATGCAGCATTAAATGATTCATTTGATGGGGTTTTTTGTAGCAGTAGTACAGAATTACAAAGACAACATTTCACAGTGCTGAAACATTGTGTTATTTGCTAATCACCTGAATGATTTTGTACGAGGCATCTATACTTCACAATAGAATCTTTGGGTTTGTGGCTTTCTGTTTGGTTTTTTTTGTTTGTTTGTTTCTGAATTCTAATTTTGTAAATCTTGCCTTATTCATCTTGAAATGTAAGGGGAATTATACCCAACTGGGCATTGCCATCAGAATAAATAATGCAATAATTTATGTACTCCTGTGCTTTCTGTATAGGGGGAATAACACCCTAACTTCAGAGCTAAGCAAAAACTAATGCTGACTTTTCCCAGCGAAGATTGTCTGTGGTATAATATGAATGCTACATCTCTGGACTTTTATTTTCTTTTATTTTAAGAAAACAGTGCTATGTGAGATGAGGTCTGCTGGCAGAACTGTGCACACTCTGCAGCCACGGAACTCCTCCTGGAGTCGATGGGAGACTTGTGTGCCAGGAGTACTGTTTCAGGGGTGGTACTTGATTGCACCTTGCAGGGTCTGATTGAAGCTTTCAGGAGTTGTATAACTCCCATGTGAGTATGTGGGAATTTTGATTTAGTGAAGAATAGAAAATCAAGCTCTAACTCTATGTATATTTAAGTAGTGGGTATATTTATAAAGTAGTGCTGAAAAGGTGTGGGGCTAATCCAAAAGCATGGAAGAGTTGGAAACTAAAGGGGTGTTCTAGTGTGCCAGGTTAACATGATACAGGAGAAAAAAAAGAATATTTTTCTGTGTTTTTTAATAATAAATCCAAGGACACACTTTAAATATTGTAAGCTGCTAATTGTTCCCAGAGGGAGAAAATGTATGAAAGTTGTATTTAATTTTTATGGTCACTTAGTTGTTGCAGCCCAGGTCATAGCTGTGTTGGGAAGTTTACCATTCCACATAAAAATTCATGAATTCAGTTTTGTTTGCATTTTTGAGAGTTTTGATTTACTAGAGTGTTTTTTGTCTGTGGCTTTGTGACAGTGGTCAAAATTGTTCCTCGGCTGTTCAGTATTCAGGTCATGCCTGCAGGTCTGTAAGTGACTGTCTGAGTGATCAGATGTTCAAGGGATTTGTGCCAGTCTATGGCAGTTCCACACACTGGGTTCAGCAGCTTTTAGCATTTAGTCAAAATAATCCCCCCCCCCCCAGCACCTCTGCATTACATTTTTATGAATGGCTTTGGATTATACAGCCTGTGTACATACTGCATTTATGTTGCTGGGATTGAGAGCTCTGAGGTGGTGTTTTCTATACAGTCCTCAAAAACTCATGGTGGATTTAGTCTGATTTTACTGTTCTTGCAAGTAAATTTACAGATGTCTGTTTAATTTCATAGTAATGGGTTTCAGTTCTGAGTGCATGATCCTCTTAGGTGCTGCTAATTTTTAAAACAATATATTCAACTTTTCTGTATCATTTGCAAATGTTAGTATAAATCAAAATATTCTTATCTGTGTCTAAAACCTCAGGAATCACGTGCTTTATTCTATGCAGCTCTTTATGTGCCACACTGATAGCCTTTTCTTTTATATTTTTTTTTAATTTTGGTCCTAGCTACATGAATGAACACTTTATCTGCTGCGTAAAAGAGTAGATCTGGCTGGGGAAACCATTGTTTCCTGTGAAAATGGTGATTAAAAGAAATAGAATTTCCTGTGAGTCATGTGTTCTGCATTTCTAGCTACTCAGGATCTCATTTAAAGAAATGAACCACAACTAAACAAACCCAGTTTTCTACAGAGAAGTCCTTTTGCTGTTAGATGGAGTTGTGATATCTGTTTCTCTGCACCTATTTTAAAGGCCAGATAACTGTAGCCATTGACTTGAGTATCATGTAAATACTATAAAAGCTATTTTAAATAAATCTTACTCTTTAATTGTGATTTGTGAATGTTTCTATTGCTTTATTGAACCTTAAATACACATCTGACTATTTTCCAGATTACATAGTCTCTGTTTACACCTAAGTCAATGAAAGCTTGAAAATGAAGACAAATTTTTCTCTTCATAGCTACAGTGAATCTATAATCTGTGACCTGTAGGTATTAAATAAGTAACATCTTTATCTGTCAAACTATAGATAAGTCTATTTCTGCAGTGATGCTCTATTTTTACATGACATAATGAACTTTCTACATATGTTTATGAATGTTTGATCAGAAAAAAACATTGTAGTAGGAGGGAGAGGGGAAACTGGCAGTAGGGAAGGAGAAACACTGAATATTTGTTGGTGGTGCACCAAAAAAGGGATTGGTGATTGGATTTCTTTGGTGTTTTTTGGTGGTGGGTTTGTTTGTTTGTTTGGGGGGGGGGGGGGGATTGGTGCCTTTTTTTGTTTGGTTGGTTTTGTGTTTTTCTTTTGGGGGCTGGAGCTGTTAAAAACAAAATTCTGATTTCATAGTCCAGGGGTGTTCCCACTGAATCAGAATAGCTGTGGTTGTAAAAGACCTTTAAGATCATCAGGTTCAGCTCTTGACCCAGCACCACCACCACCATGTTCACCACTAAACTATGTCCTTAAGTGTCACATCCACACATTTTTTTGAATTTTTCCAGGGATGGTAACTCCACCACTTCCCTAGGAAGTCTATTCCAATGCCTTACAACTCTTTCCATGAAAGAATTTTTCCTAATGAAAGCATCACATGAAGTTTCACATAGAGTTCATGACGTTGGAGGACAAGCCTTACTCTTAAAATTCTGTAATCTGCGGTTTTTCTGAAATTCAGTCCTAAAAACAGCTGCATGTGCAAAGGATCACTAAAAGAGGAAAAAATAAGAATATAAGCTTTTCTAAGCAGTTTTTAGGAAAAAAATGCACAATGAAGCAAAAGCTACTTTTCACAGTAAACACTTTTATGCAAAAAACCACATTTGCATTACCAGTCTGAGTTCAATTGTTCTTAAAATATCTTCATGTAAGGTTTAATTCCCAAGTAGATACAGATCTTTTGGGGGGTTTTGTCGTTGTTCTGTTGTTGTGTTTTATTTATTTTTGAATCCTACTGTCTTACAAGAAGTAAAATATGAGTGGAAATAGTTAACTTGCTCAGATTCATTGAGTTAGTGCTGAGCTTTTGCCCTACATCCTTTTGGCAGGATTTCTCTTCTCTTGTAGTGTTTGCCTTCACTTGTGGTGTGCAGTGTACCTGCATTATCTAAACTGAAGTTTTGAGGTATGACAATAGAGAGGTAAATATTTCTGTGGTAAAACTATTAATTCCAGTCTCTTAGATGTGGTAGTGCAGATAGTCAGTCTACAACCTGACAATAAAAAGAGCTGATTCAACTGAGAAGTTAAGTATGTGATTTGCTGGTGATTACAAGCAGCAGGTAAAAAAGTTGTTTTTTCTTTTTTTTTTTGGTTATTAAAATACTGTCCCTGCCATTTTTAAAAGTCCATGGTCTGGCTATTCAATTTCAGATGCATAGATAGTCACATAACCAAATCTATTATAACTAACACAAATGGCATCTTTGTTAGCCTGAGGAGTGAGACTAAAAAAAGTTAAAAGATAATGGAGACTTTCTGGCTTTTACTTTAGAAATAGTTTCTGCAGATCAGAGAAAACCACTTTTTATCGTAAAAGGTTCTCTACTAAATACTGTGTTCTCCATAATTATCTGTTCAGTATTATTGGTGAAGTCTGAAATTGCTTCTCTATCCTTGTCTTTCAAGGTGTGTGCCACCTTCTATCAATGACATACTGGGGAATTCTCAGCATGAAATGTATTAAACCTCACAACACCTTCAACCTCACCATTGGAAAAGTAGGGAATTAGGTTAGCAGGTGTGTCCCCTTGTTCTCTTCTAGACATAATCAAACTCTCCTTGCACATGTTCCCAGTTAACTGAAGACAAACTAGTTCCAAATCGAGAGCGGGAAGTGCCATTGCTTGAACAAACTGTTGTCATGGCTTATTAACATTCCCATGGTGGTGTGGTAATTACAGATACACTTGTCATTAGGTTTGCATCTGCCCATCTCAGAGTAAGCATCTGCCTTCCAAAGATGGTGTTGGCATGCACAGAGCAAGAAAAAGGCAGGGTGGTGCAGAGATCCTCAAGTTAAAGAGAGCCTGAGCCAGTGAATCTAAGTGGCACAGCATCACCCTTGTGGCACTGGGTGCCCAGTCCTGTCAGAAGGGGACTTCTGACTCAACTAAATAGTTTTATTTGCCCCAGGCACCACACTGACATACATATATTGTTCCAGACTTAAGCTGAGTTAAGGCATCTCTGCATCATAGTTATTCATATTTCTGCTACTGCTGTAATTGGCATGGGTGGCTTGGTCCCCAGCTGTGCTTGTATGAGCCAAATAGAGATGTCTCACTGAGCAATTTGATTGAGTTTCCTGGGTCTTTAGGATGGTACCCTGCAAGCTGAACCATCTTTTCAGACACTCAGTGTTATTTCATAAATTCTCAGAAGCCATACTGACCTCTATTCCAGCGTTAGTAGATGTCATCAGTGTGGCACAATGTTCTGAGGGTGCCAACATAGTTTATATTCATGAAGTGAGAGACAAACACTATCCTTTTGGAAGACAGTCCAGCACCAGATTCAAAGTGGTATAACTGAGAGGATGTCAGCTACTAATGAGAATGGAAACCCTAGATTTATTAAATTGTTAATACTTGAAGAGTATTTTAAATTTAAGTCTTTAGTTTATCTTCAAACTGTGTATTTTTGCTCTTCATACAAATAAAACCAGAGAATAGGTGTTGAATACCAACCATTTCTAGACAATAGAATAGGTATCCATTCAAACAGAGTAAATAAGTTCATGAAGGAGTTGACAGGCTATAGTTTTCTTGCTGGAACTTTGCTGGCAGGTAGGAAACCCTGCTAGCAGGGTGTTCTCCCTGCTTTGTGATGTAATACAGATGACCTTTCTTGTGCCTCAGGGATTTTACCTGCCGATATGGCCCAATGAAAACTCTGAGTCAACTACTTCAGGCACCAGAAACAAAAGGGAGATATAAATATTACATCTTAGACACTAACCCTTACTAAATATATTAGATTTGAGTTAGATGTGAAACAGAATTACCTGAATTTTACTGCCTTGGTTTTGTTAAAATTTGTTTCTCTTTTTGTGTTACAGTCCAGATGTGTATATGAAGTATTTTCTGTACAAAATGAGAGAACTCGTGCCCCTGTGAACCTTTTTTCCTTAACTGATGTGAAATTAAACTTAAAGGAACTTGAGAAAAGTCAGACAGAGTCCACCATGAATCCAGAATTGAACCAGATGTCCTGATTTCATTCCAGTCACCCTGCTTTTGTTTTATGATAAGATACGGAATCAAAACTGGCATGAAAATGTGCAGTGATTGTAAACTGATTTTACTGTTGCTCTTTAGTGCATGTTGAGTCCAGAAGCTCTGTCTTAAATGGGCCTTATCTGAGGCTAGAGCATTGGTGGGTTTGATTTGGCAATCCTTTTGGACCCTAAGGAGTATCCCCAGAAATCTTTATTTAAATCTGCACATTAGCAGTAGAATGCTTGTTGGTTCTTTTTAAGAAGTCAAGGAAACAAAATAGAAATGTTCTTTTTGGTGAGAAACTAGATTCAGGGATCTCTTTGAAGAATGAAGTTGAATAACCAAAATGTTTTCCTTCCATGGTCAACCAGGGAGAAAAACCTGGATCATCTGTTTTGGTGATCCAGGCTGGTTGCAAATGCTGGACTGGGAGATGAAATTGGGTGAGAAAAATGCTGTCAGTATTGATGACTCAGAACCTGATCAAGAGTTCTTCTTCTTTTCTGCTAACTTCACTTACTAAAATTGCCAGGCTGGACATCTATAGTGTTGGGCTTTTGTATCTGTTTGGGAATGAAGGCGGACTTACTCTTGTCTTCCTCAGTTTTGTGTCCTTTTAAACGCAATTGACATGGTGTTACAGAGCTGTCTGATCCTGAAATACTAGTACAAAAATGCTAAATTATTGGTAATATTAGTTTCAAATATAGAAATAGCAAGATAATTATATCCATTCTGTCAACTGATAACATATTAAAAAGTCAATCATGTTATTTCTGCAGGTGTTTTGAGTGAACATTTTACAGGGCACGAAACACTGGTACAACCTGTGTAGATTCTTTAATCCTCACAGCAGAAATGGGGAGAGCTCTGGAATGCAGATTGGAACACACATTCCCTGATTCCTTAGCAGAGCTGAGAGAACACAGTAATTAAAGGGGCCAAATTTATGTGCTCCCTGCATTGTTTGTACACACAAGAGATTATCTAATGCTGTAAATTGGATTAGCTGTATAAACAGCAGCATAATTTATTTAAAGTCAGGTCTCAAAGACTCAGAAAAGAATAGTGGAAGAACAAGAAGGGGTTTGTAAAGAGAAGAGAGGTACAGAGAATGCAGCTGTACTTTTGTACCAGTAACTGATGTAACTGGTGTATAATGATGTATTTTAATGCAGTGGAATTTGTGTTTTAACCACTGGTAACGTAGAGAGCTTGAGACTCAACATTTCAGTAGAAGCTTTAAATCTGTATGTAAGGGCTGTTGAAAATGCATATTTTAAACCAATCATGTTTCATAAATTCATAAAATCAATCACCACCTCCCTCTGAGTATCTATGAATATTCATCCTTACACTTCTTCCCCAGATGAAGAAATGATGATGTGCCTTCAAAATGGATATATATATATAGTTGTTTCTTCAAAGTCAATAACAACTTCTATTTAACTTTTTCATAGTGCTTGGATGTTATTCAGTGTACTCTGAGGTACAAAAAGGAATGTTTTGGGCAGCTTCCCTGCCTTCAACAGTGGTGATGGCATGAGAGGCACAGGCAGGTGCCTTTGCACTGCTTCTGCAGAGGTCCCTCAGTGGTCTGAGGTGTTCCTCTCCTGGGCTCTGAAGGGTTAAAATAAGACCACGTTTCTGGCTTTCTGTAGGGACTACTCAGATGAACAGAAGTATAACTTATACTAAACCAAACAAGTTAAATTATATTTAAAATTGATAGCATTTACCACTGGAGTAGTTCTGTACAGAAAGACAGTACAACTTAGTCAGAGACATAAGGGCATTCTTTTGTGTGGGGAGAATAGTTTTCATTTCTTTATTCAGTTTGATCTTTAATATTATTTTTGTTTTCTCTTGTGTTTTGTCATTATATTTTTGGGGAAACACACAACCCTATAAGCATTTCATAACCCTATAAGTTTTCATATCATTTAAATACTTAATAAAGATGATGTGGGTATCTTAGTTAAAAAGTACCCTTTTTGTTGCTTAAATGAAAATGTGGTGCATTTTTTTTCTCATGTTTAAATAAGCTTCTTGACAAGACCAGGTATAATTTCATTAGTTTGTTGCATGTAATACGTACTTTGTTTTTTATAGTCTTGATTGCTGAATTTACAGACCAAATCTGTCACTTTGGTAAACAAGATGTTTTATTTAATCTCCAGTCTTTAATACAGCCTTCTGAAAGAGGGATCTTTTCGAGTGCAAAGTTCGTTGTCATGTTGCTAGTGTGTGTTTCTGACCAGAATGCAAAGTAGCTTGAATCCATACATTCTTTTTTCCTGTACTGGGACAGCTGCCAAATCTATGTCAGCGATTAACTTCTGAATGTGTCAGCTGTAACAAATACAGTTCATTGTTTCCTGACTAGTTAACAGCTAGTTTAAAAGGCAGGAACAGCTCAAATGAAAGGGAAGTACTGCACATTTTGTTTCTAAAACCTTTCAGGCTGTTAAAGCCACCGAGAGAAAGAAAATAAAAATCAGTTCTAGAAGGTAGAAGTTTAAGGTAGACAAAAACACTTAGCTGATTCTTCAAATCAAAACATGCCAGATAACTGGATAATGAAGTTATCTAATGAAGTTGTGGCCAGTTACAGGTCTTTTTCAATAAAGGGTTATATAATTCAATATTTCTAAGTCTTGGTTTCACTCATGTGTAAAGAAAAACAACACCATCCCCCTTCTGGCTTCCCCCCAAAAAAGAAAAAAAAGCAAGAAAACTCTCTTGAACTGTTAGAATAATGTTTGAGATATTGATTAGAAAAAGAATATCACAGGGAAAAAAAATGCCTTAAATTATTCAGAGAACCTGAGAGTATGAAAGCTACTAACTAGAGAGAAGTACAAAATCAGAATTTAGAGGAAAGTTAATGATACTTCTCCTCCTCCTCACAAATTACTAATTCAAGTTATTAATGCTGGGGGTTTTGTTTCTTTGCAGAGCATTTGCACCAAGTCACAATAACTTAATATTTATGTTTTGCCTATTTATTTTTTTTTGGCAAATTTTCCTCTGCAAGCAAAATATGAATGGTTTGCTGTGAAGATTTAAAACCCACAATGTATATAATTCTTTAAGCTTCATGTAGACATCTTTTTATTCTGAATTCTAGATCAGTGATTCCAGCAGAAAAGTCCTGCTATTTGAACTCAAATTTTAGTATGTGTATGATTTTTTCCTATAATTCTATCTTAAAAGGTGTATTTTTGTATATTCTGTCTTGCTGAGCATAGCATGAAAGTAGTGGTACTAAATGAATATAAAAGGGGCTGTTGTAACAGGTGTCATATTCAATATCTTGTGTAAGAGGGCAGATTCAGTTGTTTTCTTACAGTGGTGACAAGTGATAGAGCTCTGCAGAGATGCAGGATTGTTTTTTGTGACTAGTTCATTTGAGCCCTGTTATTTTCAAGTTGCAGCAAGTGAAAGGTTTGAATGTCCTATTAGGCAGAGCAAAGATAGAGGAAGCCATGCAATGAAATGTCAGTAATCTAACAAGACGAGGAAATTGATACTGTTATATATGATACCAAAAAAAACCACCAGCCAACCAAACGAAAACAGCCTCTGGAAAACACAAATTGGGATCACTCTGAATGTGTGCTCTGAGTTAGATGAGGAACTTGAGTGGTTGGCAGCAAGATACACTGGTGGGTGAATTTTTAAATGCAAGGAAAGTTGTAGAAAAATATAATTTCCCTAGCTTCTATTTTGAAAGAGGTTGTGTGTGTTAAGAGACTGAAGGAGAGAGGGATATAGTCTTCACATGGCTAGAAATCCTAGATTTTTCTGTATAGATTTGTGGAATGAAATGTTACGTTTCGACACACTGACAGTGGTGCAGCCTGTGCAGAGAGTAGTACTTACACTTAATGTACAGAATGTGAATCCCAGTCCTTCAGCACTTGTTCCTCCTGCTCTGTGCCACCCCCACACTCGCTCCTGTAGTTTTCTCCTTATACAGGAATGCTGTTTCATTTAGAAGGGGACTGCAGACAGCACTTCCCCCTAGATATGAGTCAGAATGTTTTATATTTGTAATACATAATTCTCCATATCTGTAGAATAGTGGTTGTGAGTCATGAGCAGGATTTGTTTGTCTACCTTAAACTTCCTTAGTGTGCAGGGTAAGAAACAGGTACTCTCATTTTTGTTTTGTTTTTCTCACTTCCTTTCTCTTCTGGTGGAAGATCTGTGACCTTTAGAAGACAACACAATTTGAGATAACTAAATCAAGAAATCTAGTAATTCCTATCTGATATACAAACCATCTTCAACCTCAAGTTTTCTTTCTGAAATCTCAACCACTTCCATCATAATTTCCTGCTGTTATGTTTTGTGACTCTTCTTGACCATGCTGGTGACTGTGGAGCATGTTCTGAGTTTATACTGTGTGTTCTAGAATTCAAGACATTCTAAACTGAGTTATTGCAATACCAAGATTTTGTGATGAGGGGAAGGAGGTAGGGAAAGAAAACCTGAATGGTAGGGGGCAATGAGAGGAAGATTTTGGCATTGCAAGCTGAAGCCGGAATGAATGAGTAGATAAATTCCATCCCATTATCTCAAATGAAACCTAAGGTTCACTGGCAAATGCTGAATTTTTGCTTAAAAGAAAGATGTTTGACCAATACAGGCTTGCTGCTATAACACAAAAAGTATGTAAATATATATATATATCATATACCTTAAATATAAATAATTTTATTCCATCATGCCATTTTCCTATGTTCCAATAAAATCTGTTCTTTTAATATTGTATACAAGTCTAGTAATCCATTTTCAAGAATAAGTGTTCACGCAAGATGAGAGAGAGGGTATCAGGGCATGGGAGAAATTGGGCTTGTTTACTTTAGAGTGAAGAGGGGATATGTTTGGAGTCTAACAATTCCAGAGTGGTACGTGGAAAAGAGAGTTCTTTTTTTATTTAACTAAAAGTAGCTTCCTGGTGCTGGAATAAATGAGTTTGAGCTGAATGAAAAACTTTAGTCTAAAAATGTAAAGATTATTTTCATCCACAAGAGTGAAGGAAATTGAAACAGCCTTTTAAAAAGTGGTTGTGCAAAACTAAGTGATTTTTAAGAAGGGGGTAAGCGGATTTAGGGGGGATGTTGTAATGCTGTGCCTACAGAAGGGCATTAGTATCTTTTACCCCAAAAGTGCTGTTTCCCCGACTTCTTGATTAAGTTATTTCTGGAATTAAACCCTGAAATTTCTCCTTTAAGTTTGTGTTTAGTAAATTAAAAAAAAAAAAAAGTCAAAATTAACTATTTAATATTTTAAATAATCCATTCTAAATAGTAACATATTTGTTCTGGACATTGTTTCTAGAACTTTCAGATGTTTAAAATGTGTGCAATGACTTATCGTGCAATGAGAATTACCTTGTTTTCACTTACATCACGATCTCATTATGGACTAGTGATGATTAAGTCCAAAATTTGACATTAAAAATAGTTAGCGTTTCACTAGTACTTGAAAATATGACTGTAGAGTCTACTCATGCACAAAAATAAATGCTTTCTAAATGCTTTAATTTTAGGAAATAAGTAGCAGTTCTCAAACAGTGGGGAAAAAAGTAGGAATTATGGCCATTAGAAACACAGAAGCATTAATTATGTTTTTGTGGAACTGGCAGAAACAGTTCTGGGTATGTTTAAAGAAGAATCTGGTATTTAGAGAAGTAGTAGCCAAGTAAGTTTCACCAAGCTGTTGCTGAAAACATGAAATGAAATGATCAGTATTTGTATTCCTTGCAGATATGATCTGAAGAAGTGACTTATCTTGAAGAGAAGGATTTTACTTGTGGCTTTTGTGTGTGTTTTTAAACAATTAATGATTAGACAGATATCTGCCTTCTTCCTATGGTTATGTCATTCATTTTTTTCAATGTAGCTGTTGTTTTTCTTTTTTTTTCCTGGTCTTTCCGGGCAGAAAAGAAACCTGGACAGCCAGAAGATAGGTAAATATTCTCCTGAATGTGATCTGTTTATGGTTTCAGTTAATGTCATAGAAGCAGCTTTCCCCAAGAAAAAAAGAGAATCATAGTGCCAGCAAATAACTTACATTCAAAATGCCAAAGTCTAGTTCCACACATTCCTTGAAAAGAAAGAACAAGTGGAAATAGTCTGGAATGTTTCATATCCTCTCTTATGAAACAGCAGTATTTTTGGCAGGATATACTGTCAAAATCTTTTAACTTAACAAACATTTTTCTTTCATTTGTAGATACTCTACTCATGCACATCAAAGATGGTTGGGCTTTAGTTTAAAATTGCATTGCTATGTCATTTAGATTTCAAGATTAACCACAAAAACCCAATCATAAAATATTGGTCATATTTTTCTGATAAGATACATCTGATAAGTATCACTGTAATCAATGGAGGAGAAAAATTTATGCCACCACTAATGGTAAGTTCATATGACTTGGGAGTATATCAAAGCATACTGGTATATGTCAAAGTACACAATTTATTTGTACTTACAGTTTGTGGCAGACAATGTTTTCTAATTTTATTCCCTGTACTGATAAATCCTGTTTACCACCCAATAATTGCTTGAATGTTGTTTTACTTGAGCATTAACCTTGTACCCTGGTGGGCCACAAGAAAACACAGGTGGCAGTTTGTGAGGTAGGCAACCTCTTGCAAGTTTAGAGGATGCTAATTTCTTACTGCTTCCATGTAACTGCTCTTGCAACCTTCTATACATATTGTTCTAGTATGTAATGCAGCCTGATTGTTCTCCAGTTTCTGGAAACACCTGGTTTCTAGTTGTGGTCCATGTTCAAATGCTTTTTCAGGCTCACATATATAATCATTAAATGGCATCCTAACTCCAATTTAATACATCCTTAGTTGATACATCCCATCAATGATTCCTTAGTAGAACAGAATCTTTAGCTTTTTGCAAAACACTAACCACAGGATTTCCACCTGTATTCCCTAAATAGGCTTGGCTTTGTGTACTTTAGTGAGAGACTTGTAATTTAGAAGTAATGTGTTGCTTTTAAAAACACCTCTGAAACACAGTCTTCACTTTGTTACTTTATTCTTCGTTTTATGACATATTAAAACTTGTGTCAAAGGAATACAGCAAAAATATTTTAAGTTAATCCAGTTTTGTTTTTTCTTTGTTTGTGATATCTTAATTATATATTTTAAAATAGATAAGCAATATAATTTAAAAGATTTCATATCTCTCATGATATCAGTATATTTTATACTGTGCTCTCTACCCAGATGGGAAATTCTATATTACAAATTAAAGCAAAAGGAACACTCTCAAATACATATGATGAAAAATTAAAACAACAGAAAGCAGGTGCTTTTAAGGGAGTTACATATGAAGATTACATCATTATTTTTTTAAAGTCCTGAAGGACTAAATCAAATCAAAAGTGTTATGAAGAATGGGGAGTCGTATTCTTGATATGAAGAAAAGAATGCCTACTTTTAGTTATTGTGTAATACTAAATATCTGAAAAATTAGGTATTAACAAGCCTTTTTCACCAGAGAAACCATCTCCATCTTTACTTTGCAATGCAATTTGTGATAAACTGGAGGTCTGGTGCTTGTAATTTTGTTTTGACGTGGAGCCAATTATGAACTTCTCCACCGATCTAACTCCATACAATATTCCTGATTGCAAATCTACTGGTGTCTGCCCTGGGAAAAGGGGGAAGCTTACGTAGAGGATGACGTGCTCTAGAGAGTGCAGAGTCTGGCTGGAGAAGTCCAGAGGGCCAAATGCTGATACAGTGTCTTTGTTGTTTCTCAGCCTTTTCTCCATTATTTACATCCAGTAAGGACTTAAGGGCGAAAGAAATGCTTGCTCTTCCTCTTGTCTAAAACAGGGAGGTGCTTATGAGTGGGTTGCATTGCTAGTGTGGAACATGAAGAGGGCGAGATGACTCTGCTACATAATTCAAATGTATTCGTTTGGTTGGTTTCTAAAGCTGTTTGTATTCCCCTTAAAATATATTTTATATTGTGAAACAATGTGGTGTAAGTGGCACGACAGACCCTGAAGAAAATAATGTGCTTTTTACTGTTTCCCATGTAACACTGATCTGTCTGTGAAGACAGCAGCCATGTGTTGTTTCTGAGAATCAGGGGTTTTTTACTCTTTTTACGCTTGTCTGGTGTCTATTGGATCTGTTAGAGAAACAGCAGTTCTAACTGATCTCATGACCCAGTGGCCTCAAATTGCTTTGTCTTTTGCTTCTGTTAAGCAGTTCTGCACACACACAGGTGAAATAGTGTAACCCTGCAGGATTGCATTTGAACTGTTTTCTCCAGTTTGTGACTGCTGCTGAGCCTTGATAATGAATTTCTGCATGTTCTGAATTGTTAACAGTAAATCTGTGAAGATTTTCCAGGATATTTGTCAAGTTTTGGCCTCTATTATGTGCTAATATTAGAAATAAATACAAAGGATGTATCTAAGTAGTTCAGTTTAAATTCCTTTTTATTTTTTCTTTGGTTAATTTACAATAAACATTTTATGTTATGAAATTCCACCCCCTGTCTGTATACACAAATAGGTGGTTTCTTATTAAATTATCTCCACCTGGTGGCAGTATCTCATAGCTAGCATCGGAGTAACAAGCAGAACCGGAGCACTCTTTTAATTTAACAGAAACATAACAAACTAGTTAAATCAGACGAGCCATTTATTGCTTAAAAACCCCTGTAAATATCCATGAAATATTTTATTGCTGAACTGTGGTGTCTTGTATGTAACTGGATGTAAGCACTAGATGGATCTTTAACTGATGGGTACCCTATGCCTTCAAAATGCACGTTTGTTGGCAAGAGCTCCATTGGCACAACCGTATTAATGCTTTTTTTTATTGCTTCCCCTAAACAGAACAATGCAGGTATTTCGAGGGGGAAAGTCAACACTCAAGAGTGTTCTGCATATATATTCCACTTATTCCTGTAGCTCTAAAATATGGATTAGGTTGTGCAGAGTTTGCATAATGTGTTTTCTCAGAACATGTCTTTGTAGTCTCTGGCAAAGAAATGCTCTTTGCTGAAGTGCTGAGTTGCCAGTTTTCCTCAGTGAAGAAAGGAAACATTTTCAGAACAATAAGCACAGAATTCACCAATCTGATCAAAACCTGTTTTTAAGAAGTTACCTCAAGACTTTACATATCACAATTGTCTGAACAAGGTTTACATTTGAGGGTATACAAGCAATCCCATATGGTTTTTAAAAAGTACTATGTAATATTAAGATTTTTACAGAAAAACTTAATTAGTTATCCACAGCTGAGTGGTTATTTTGTCTTGCAAATAAAGTAATCTCTTAAATGTTACATTTATATCTCTATCTAAAATTTCAGGAGTATTCCAGAGTCACTCTGAGGGTTCAGTTGAAAAGGAAGTTAGAGATTATTCTGTATATTCAAAAATTTCTATAACCAAAGGAAGCTACAGCATCCCTGGATGGTGTAAAGTGCTTTGACCAGCTTAATTCTTGTATGAAAGATGTCTTTAACTTTGGGAGAGATCTTTCAGTCCCTGGTTATGGTTTTTTCTGTGGAAAATACTCGGGTTTGGAGTCAAAAAATACCAAACACAGTTTTACTTAATATAACCTGAAACTACAGTGGCCATTTTTTGATTTTTTTTTTTTCCCCTCCCCCTCACTAAAAAGTAAATCATAATGTCAAAACATTTTTGATAAGAGGTAATAATTAGCAACTGAGAACTTGTAGCAAAACCATAAGCTGATTAAAAGCTTTTAGATATATTTTTGTATGTAATATTATTTGTCATTGTTATATTAACAAACGTTGAATCAAATACCAATTTTGTGTTTTTTTTTTTTTTAAATAGACCTGTAGATCCCTTTGAAAAGGAAAAGTTAGCCTTCTTATTGTTGAGTTTAAATTTGTTACTTCATTGCACAGTCTTTTTATGCAGTGAAATGATTTTGATATAACTGTTTACAACATATACTAGTTTGTGATGAGTTGTTTAGTGTTTTAAACATAACTGCAAAGACCCTAAACCTTCAGAACTTCATATGGAAAAGCTGAAAAGTGTTTTGGTTGCTTTTGTGTGTGTTTGGGGTTTTTTAAGAGGAAAATTAAAAAGTAAAGAATAGACTGACACCAAACTAAAGGAAGTTTGTGTCTTTGTGGCAGAATCCATGCTCTGTTCTCAGACCTTGATGTATGTTTGTGGGGTCATTTCTTATGCTTGAAATACTATTTATATCATCCTTCTAGGTAAGAACTAGGGAATTTACCTTTGCTGAAGTCCTTTTAGGCCTAATGGGTCACAGAAACTGTTGTCTGTAAGCACTAAATAAAAAAAAACAAGGGGCACAAATAAAGTACTCGTTTAAAGCATCATTTATGTGCATTGAGTCTTGAAATGGTTGGCTGTGCTCACCTTATTTTTCTGCTGTGTGAGGTACTTAAAATATGAATGCAGGGAAGGAAGGGGAAGGACAAAGAATTCCAAACAAACAAATTATATTTACATAGCTGAACAACCAATCTCTTATAAGCCATAAATATGGGGAATATAGTGTTCATGTTTCATACTACTTTTATCTAATAAATTGGTTGAGGCAAACTTTCTATTAGGGTCTTTTTTCTTTGTATATTAACCTTTTGCGTGGAAAAAGGTTTCCATGTTTCTCTGATTCATCAATGAGTTTCTAGGCCACAAATGTATTTCTAAGCTTAATAACAAACCGCTGGTTATTACTGAATAGCTATAAAAATGAAATGTATCTAAAAAAGAGATTAGATGCTGATTTAACCTCCTTTCTTGGTTTACTTTGTAGTATATTTCAGCCTGCAGCTGTTCAACTGACCAACTCTTAACTGATGAGATCAGGTAGTATAAGCTACAGGGCACCTAGAATGAAAAAACTATCATTAAAGACAGTGTAATTTAAGTGATGAAAAATTCCCTACTTTATTCATTGCAAATTTTTATTTATTACAAAAAGCTATCACTCCTTTTAGCTTTTTCAATCCTATAACATTGATAAAATAAGAAACACTGAAGGCTTGTTGAAAGGTTTGATTTGCCTGACAGAACTCCAGTTAGGGTCCAAGCCAGGTACTAAAATGTCTCAATATTGCTTCAGAGATTCAGACAACCAGACTCCCAGTTGCTGATTTTCTTTCTGAGAATTTTTACCATTTGTAGGTCAGAGACTTGGTGTTTTCCTTCTGGGAAGGCAAGAAAGCTTTCCCAGTGGCCTGTTCATTCCTCTTTACTTGTCCCCACACCTTGGGGTGAAGGGACAGAGCAGCCCCGTGAAGGCTTTTTTCTCTTTCCTTTTCCATATTCCTTCTATTATAGGAAGCCTACGGATGTCTTATTTCTTCTTCACAGGTTCATATCTTGAGCCACATTGATGGCTTGCTAGTGTTTATTTTGGCAGAATCAGTGTTGTGTGGCGCTGATTGGTGTGCAGGTTTTTTGATTGGTGTTTTGGGGTGTGGTTGGTGTAGGGTGTTTTTGTGTGTGTGTGAATTTACAGTGCTGGGTGGTACCAGCACTTTTTTGATTTAATTTTGCTGCTTGATATGTTGGGGGGGGGGGGGAACAAAGAGGCTTTGAATGGACAGTTGTCAAAATAAACAATAATAGACTTAAGATATTTGAAAATTTTGTTAACATAAGCTAAACAATTATTAGGTTAATACTTGAGGAAAAAAAGGATAGGAAATAAATATTTACTTTCTAGTACTTATAACTTACTGCTTCTTAAAAATTGACTACTGGGCCATTCTATCACAACATGTCGTAAAGACATCTGAAATGGTATAAATGAATTTAAATAATCTTTATTCTTTACCATAGAGAAGTAATTCCTTCTAGTGGTGTATATTTGGAGTTTGTGAAGTTCTTATGAGACATGAAAATAAAAAATATAACCCTTCTGGAATTGGCTTCGGTATCTCATTATGTAATTCTTCAGCAGCTGTTTAATTTAATACTTTTGGCCACTTCTTTCTTTTCTGACTCTAACATCTGATTGCTATAACTTGCACTGAATTCTGTGCTCTTTCCTTAGCAATTTTGTTACTGTTTAGAGTAAAAGTGATGGATACTTTTTGGAAAGTCTTTTTATACTGATTTTTCTTGAAGTATCCTATTTTTAAATGTTTTTCTCTTTAAACTATTTTAATCTGAACTAATTTGTGAAAAAAGGGGCAGGCTTTTGGAAGCAAGGGATATTTTAAGGCAAGAGCAACAAATATAACCAAACAACTGCATTGCTTGAAGTCATGTTCATGCCTCTCCTGCACAGGGTCTATACATTCAACTGAGCTGAATTCAAATGAGCTCCTGCTCATTCTATAAACTGACTTCTAAGCCCTAAAAAAGTTGTCTTTAATGCTATAAGTAGGTAGTGAGCTTATGGATAGTCTTTGTAGATGACTATATAGAATGACCTTTAATAAAAATTCTTGTGCTGTGGCATGAAATTTGATTTCTTCTTATCACCATTCATGAGGACGTTCAGCAAATCCAATCAGCTGAGTGTTTATAAGGTGATATGCTTTTAGCTATGCACTTGCTGCTACCCCCAAAAGAGCTGTATAATCAAATTTAGGCAAGATATCTTAGGGTTATCATATGGTTTAGGAGTTATAGGGTATTGCCACATCCCTGTTGATGTTTAAGGAATTATTTCTGCTTGTCCAGTAGTTAAAGCTGGTTCATAGGTTGGTGCTAATAAAGGAAATCTGTGCATAGTATAAGTGCAGGAAACAACTCTTGTTTTGGTTTTGTTTGTTTGTTTGGGGTTTTTTTTAATATTTCTTGTCATGGCATATCCTGTCTGGCACTTTGTGTATATCCCAGTATTTAATATTTTCTTTAGAGGAAGATCTTTAAGAATAAATATGATATTTTTGGAACAATTATAGTTATGTTGCATCATTTTAAATATGTCTTGCGTTTTTTGTACCGTTTTTCTACCTTCTAAGTCAAAACAAGACAACGAGGTAGAATTCTACGTTTCCATTTATTTACTTATGGAGTGAAACTAGAACTGCTAGTTTATTGCTGAGGTTGCCAGGACATTTTCATTTGGGGGAAACTGAATCCATACTATGTCAGAAAGACAGATGAACTCTTAAATACTCAATTGCTTTTCTGGTGGCTCTCAACCTTGGAGTTCATCCAAGTGTATTTCATGGTGTGTCTCAATATAGTGCTGGTACTTTGATGCTTCGTGTTGAAACACACTTTTCATTATTCCCTGTAATAACACTGCTATTAATGTGAAGCACTGGTTTTTTTCCTAATTTTCTCTTCTTAAAAAGGTATATAAACTTTTTTTTTTCAGTTTCATTAAGAATATGTACAGTGTTAAAATTAAGTAGCTGCACTGTTTTAGAGAATTAGATATGTTATTTTAAGAAGACTGAAATTTCAACTGCTTAAGCCACTACTACTTCTGGAGAAGTTAGAAACTGTTGCTACTGTAACAAAAGTCAGTGATGTGCAACTTCTCAATTTAAATGGATATATTGGGTATTACACAGCCTTGTGTTTGTGTTTCACATTCATTTCTGAAATCAGGTCTGTATTACTCACATGTGAGGCTGCTGCTTGAACCCCTTTTGCTTCTATGTACCAATTCTAGCCATATTTGTGATGTAGAAAAACTAACAGTGGCTTAAAATTAAAGCGGAGGGGCAGCTCAGTCCACATCCTTTTATCATAGTGATCCTTACTGAAATTGTGGTCTTGTGAAATTCTATGTGAATTGTTTTCCTTTTTTTTTTTCTTTTAAGATACATACAGTAGAGTTTTTCTACATTGTAGCAACATGAAGGTTTTAGAAATGAAATAACTCGTCTTGGATCCTTTAACTGATTTCAACAGGAATGTGATCATATTAATGATCATATTAAGATAGATATTAAGATTCTTTTTCACTTGGGGGAAAAAGCTAAATTGCTGATTTCCAGTGGTCTGTAAATTTTTGCTGCATACAGAGGAAGAGAAAGAATAAACATTATCTTTACCAATAGCAGGAAGTGATTATATTTCCAGTCTGTGTGCATGATCAGTTTGAGGATTAAAAATACCCATATACCCATCTCTAACTTGGAAATGAGCAGTGGTCAGTTGAATATTCAAATACGATCTTTGCTGTACTCAAAAGGTTTTAATCCTCTGCCAGTCACAAAAATGGAAAAATAGGACAGGTTTGAGAATACAAAGTGTGGTAGGTCTTAATATCTGATTCAAGGTAATACAGCTGAAAGAGGTTTCTAGATTCAGCAGAAGCCTTTTCAGCACAGAAAGTAGGTTTGTTGTATGTGACAAATATGAGGATCATCTGTACAGAAGGCAAAAAAAAAAATTGGGCAGCTTTGAAAAGGTTCATGTTCCATTTCCCTGCCATGACAAAGGCTCAAGCCTTCATCCTTATTTCTCGCTTGTTCCTGAACCCCCTGCATTACAATACTGAACAATTCCATGGGGAACATGTGGCTTTTCTCTCGTGCCTGTTGCTTTGGCTTTCTTCTTGAGAATACCAGAGTGGCTCAGGCCTACCATGTGTGATGGGAATGTGGTTATCTTGGTCACCTGTGGACAAGCAGTCCCAGATCTTAGATGGTCCAGTGTGTTACAGTGATCACAGAATCATAGAATATTCTGAGTGGGAAGGGACCAATACGGATCACTGGAGTCCAACTCCTGGCCCTGCACAGAACAGCCATGAGAATCCCACCATGCCCCATCAAGGGCAATGTCCAAATGCTTCTTGAGCTCTGTCAGGCTTGGTGCTGTGACCACTGCCCTGAGGAGCCTGTTCCAGTGCCCGACCACCCTCTAGGTGTGAAGAACCTTTTTCTAATATCCAACCTAAACCTCCCCTGGCATAACTTCAGGCCATTCCCTTAGGGCCTGTCACAGGTCACCAGAGAGAAGAGATCAGTTGTTCTGGTAGGCTTTGTCTGCTCAACTGTTAATCAACTTGGTGGCCTCCTCTGGAATCCTTTCAACAGGTCCATGTCCTTCCTGTGCTGGGGACCCCAGAGCTGGAGGCAGCACTGCAGGTGGGGTCTTACCAGAGTGGAGCAGAGGGCCGGAATCCCCTCCCTGCTTATGAGGCTTAAATGGGGAGAATTTTTTAATAGTTTTTTTTTTTTAATTCAGTGACTAGAGAAGGATCTGGAAAGGAGGGGGCCTGTATGGTAAGTGATATTATAGTAGTAAAGACAAGGCAGAACAACAGTGTAATGAGAGACTGTATTAGAAACTGTTAAATCCTAAAACTGAAAATAATGATTTGTATAACAATGTTTCTTATTGCTTTCCTTTAAATCCTGGGCTCTAGAGTGCCCTCTAGTTATGCTTTTATGGAGTTTAATAAAAACATAAAAAAATAAAGTGCAAAGAGCATGGAAAATATATGATTCAGTTTCTCACCCAATTATAATTCAAGGTATCATGCCATAGGTAGTTACGAGAAAAACTCTGCTTGCTCCATTAATTTTCTGGATGATCCAGAGTAGTCTTGCTTCCTTTTCTTTCCATTTTTCTGTGCATTGGTGGGATGGAGTAGCACCTGTCAGTTCCTTGTCTGTTCTACTTTAAGTGCTACTCTAGAGACAACCTTACTTTCTATTTCTTAATTCAGTAAGAAGTCCCAGTATAGAAAGAAGTACCACACTTATTTACTCACTACACTTTACTGTCATACTGAAAAGTAATAAACTCCCGAACTTTTTAATTTCATTGTCTCTTTAGTATGATGAATTAATACACCAGCATCATAACCATTTATACTGGACTACATGTTTTAGTTGAGAAAACCATGAATAAAAATAAGCTTCACTAGTCAAATGCGCTTAGGAAATTTTTAATACCTAAATAATTTACATACGAAAAGTTCTTTCCAAATGTCCAGAGCAAGTATTTAGTTTTAAAGTTTATGCAGTCTCTTTGCAGAACTTTTTGCAATTTGAATGTTACAGTTTTTTCCTTTGGATCCTGTTACTCAGCAAAGATTAAAATGTAAGAAATATGCTGTGCTCCCTTAAATATTCTGTTGACTGTTTTTCTTATGTGAGCTATATATTCACAAGTATGCTGAACTTTCTGTTTAGCTCTTTCCAAATTAAAAACTTTGTGATTGAATCAGCAGAAGGATTGCATGGCATTCACAGAGCCATAGTAAATAATTTAATCTTTTCTTGGATACTTTCTCAGCAAAAAAGTTAAGTTCCATCAGAAGACGTGATCTCAGTGACAGAAATACAGTCTTTGAATTGACTATCTTGAAACGCAATTTTATGTATCAAGCAAATGTCAAAGCAAATAAGAGTTACATTCAGTCTAGACTTAACTTTTGACAGTAGTTTCAGAATTAATCTTGGAGATGAGCGGCAAATTTTTGCTCCACCTAATCCTGACATATGAAATTGAAAAGTATGTTCATTAATAAATCTTTTTTATTTTGCTTAGCTGTAGAACATCAATTGTAATTATATGATCTTAAAATTCATAAAACAGGTTTTTCTATTCTGTTTTTCTGCTCTGTGGGGAGCTGACTCAAAATGTGGATATAGGATTCAGATAATAAAATATCACTTTAACCTGGGTGCATGATCTCAACAGGATCAGATTTGCTGACTTACTGAATAGTGTATTGTTTAAATTTGTCTAATGCAGGAAAAAAATGTTACTTTTTTGGTATCTTGACTTTTATGGTAACTTATTACACTTAAAAATGGTAACTATAAGAATTTTTTTTGTTTCATCTAATTCAATCTGCTACTGTATGTGCAGAGATATGAAATATTTTCAGTATTTTATATAAAAACCAAAATTGTTTTCTGTTGAGATTAACATCTGTACTCTGCCTATTTTATCTAAATTTTCATATTTATAATTCACACATGAAAAGGATCTTGCAAGTGAAAATAATTGCTTTTTTCTAAATAAAAATAGAATATGCATAACAAAGTGAAATTCCAAAATGAGCAATACTAAAGAAGCAGGCCTTGATTAGAAATGAGTCTAAGAATATGGAAAGCGGGTTGAAACTGGATATCCCAATTCTGTTTGTGTTCCAGTTCCTAGCTACTGCCGTCTGTTCTTTCTTCCCCCTTGGTCTATTATTTGAGTCTTCTCATTTTTTGAATGTGTTATAATCTCTCTTTAGTATTTAGCTTAATTCATCTGAAATGTTGATTGGAAAGTTTCAAATATTAAATAAAATTAGACAGTTTTCTTGAGAATTTCAGTGGACTGAAACTATTATTAGTTGACAGTATGAGAAAACCTGTTTGCAAATGGAGTGGAATTGCCTGTGTTTAGTTGGATCTTGAGGTATATTGTTCTATAAGAGACTTTTGCTCCATATTAAGTCGTTTTCCTTGGCCACAGTGTAAATGGGAGCAGTGTCTGGCTCTCCAAATTTCCTACCCAATATTCAGAGCTTGTAGTCACCCTCAAGATCTCCCCTTTTGATGTCAATGGCGCCCATGTGGATAAGTATCAAAGGGAAGTGGTCTTAGAAACAGATGAACCTCAGCAGTCTCTGCCATGTTGAAAATCTTAATCCTGGCAGAGCAAGTCCTTGGACCAGGTCAGGAGGTTGGTCCTCAAGGGACCCATCAACTGTTCTTTGTAGCACTTTTTGCTTCACTGATCAGGTATGGGCAGTCCAAATGCCTTCCAAATAGAACTTGTTCCAACTTTCCTGTTGCCAGGGTGGACCATGTACCCGTCTGACAACTGAAGTGCAAGTGTCACCTTTGGAAAAGTGTTTCAGCCTATCACAGTCCATATTCTGGTGTACTCTGTGTTTTTCATCATGAAGAGATGGAATTATTTTTTTTCTTTGTAGCTGATACCAAGCTGTGTTTCAGATTCAGTATGAGAATGATGTTGGTAACAAAGTGAAGTTCTGGTTGTTGCTAAGTAGTACTTGCACCAAGACAAGGATTTGGGAGGAGGTGACCTGAACTGGCCAAAGGGATATTTCATACCATAGAGCAACATGCTTAGGATGTAAACTGGGGGGAGTTACTCTGGCTCAGGGACAGGCTGGGCAGATTGGTCAGTGGGTGGTGGGCAAGTGCGTTGTACATCACTTATCTTTTTTGGGTTGTATCTTTCTCTTTCCCTGTTATTACTATTATGATTATAATTTACTTTGTTACAATTACTAAATTGTTTTTTTGTTTTTCTTTTTCTCCTTCACATTCCACTGGTGGCACAGAGGGGGAAGTGAGTGAGGGACTCTATGGTACATCATTGTGGGGTTAAACTATGACAGTCTTTTTGGCCCTCAACATGGAGATCAAAGGGTTGAGATAATGACAGATCTGACCAGAGCATATTAAAACAAATTTGTTGTAAGCATTTACCCTGTAGATTTAGTAGTCCCTGCTCACAATGTTGATTTATTTGCTATCAGAGTTGTTCTGTTCTCAGGGTCGTGTTAAGAAATACCTTGCTATATGCGCTTCCTGTGGTGATGTTTATCCTCCATGGGGCATGAGCTAAGGTTATCATTTTGTTGTACTTTGTAGTACAAAAAAAGTGATGTGAAAGGCTTATGATATCAAAGCACTGCTGGTCATGAAACTACTCCAGTATATGTATTCAGTATTGCAGTCACCTTTGTACATCAGGAGTCACCTATTGGGAATTATTAATAATTGCACCTTTTGCCTTTTCTCCTTGGAGAGTCAGCCTATGGGAGAGCTCCATCCCTTTTTGTCTCCACATCCCTTTTTGCCTCTATACTGACTATAGCAGCATTTGAAAATTTCAAAGATTTTTGAATATCTTTGAAACCAACCTGGTCCTTTTGCTAGGAACCAGCATGTTACTGCATATGGTTCAGGTCTTGTTTAAGGTTAAACAATTAATTAAGAACATCATCCAGGGATCTGCCCAGAGGCTGGATAATTGGAAGTAGCAGGATGTGTGGGACATTGTGGGCAAGTACCTAGGACAGTGGATGCTTCCAGTGTTTTGGAACTTTGCACCTTATTAAGTCTAGAATCTGGAACGAACTACCTAAATATTTGGGAAAAGTATGCTGTCATCCTCACAGTTCCAGAGAGACAGATCTCTGCAACATGCTGGGACCTTGCTCAGGCCTATGGACACCTGTTCAGCACTATTCAGTACCCTCAAAGGGAAGAGAACCTCTCTGGATCTGATAACAAGACAACAGGGGCTGTGGCTACTCCAACCCCAACAACAGGCCCTGCAGCTGAACCACAGAACCAGCGTGCCCTGGTATCAGTGATCCCTGTTCACAAGAGGAAATGCACAGGAAAGTCATCTTGCTTAGTAAAGGAGTACAAGGAGGAGAAAGAACATGACAAGAATAGGAGGGAGAGACAGAAAAAGAGGTAATCATCATATGATTCCTATTCTTGAGTGAGCTGCAGGATATATGAAAAGATTTCAGCCATCATCCAAGTGAACACATGACCACCTGGCTGTTTTGATGCTGGGACACTTGGTCTGGCAGTTTGGAATTAAAGAAGCCGCTTTCTAGGGAAGCAGGAATTGACAAAGCAATGGGGAAAGTGACTCAAATCCTTAACCTCTGAAGGTCATTTTTATAAATCATGAAGGAAAGCTTTCCCTACAAAGAAAATATTACATGTTGTCCAGGCAAATGGACTTCAGTAGAGGAAGGTATCCAACACCTGAGGGAATTAGCCCTGTGAGAGAGCTTTATTGTGACCTGAACAACAGTTACCTGCAGATCCAGATGAAGTCCAATCCACGTGACCCATGTGGTGGAAATTTGCACAGTGCCCCATTGTCACACACCAACCCACTGGCAACATTAGTCTGGGAAGAGAGTGTGGCACCAACGGTGGATGAAGCAATTCACCAACTTAAGGAATATGAAGACAGCATTTCTTACTCCTTTATCTCAGCTGTGGAGAAACTGCCTGATAAACTGACCTGTGAGTTCCAGTGATTCAGAGAAGACATGTCCTACTCCCACCTGCGTGGGTTTGTATCTCAGCCACTGACAGCGGTGTCCTTTCACTCCAGAGATGATATAGAAGGTATGTGCTACAGGGTACTTTGTGTTTTCACTTGCAACACCACAGAGAGGAGGTGAGGAATCATGATGGAAGACCTACCTCAACCCTAGAGGCACAGGTATATGAATTACAGGGGAAAACAAACGGAGGCTCTTTGAGGCAAGTTTCTACTCTTGTCTTCAGTAGACAGTTTCCCTATCAGAGTGAAAGACCTGATTTTACTTCTGATTCCATGGAAACAAGTTTTATTCCACTTCTACAAGAAGTAAGTGGAGAATCCTGCGATCAGTATTAGAGGGGCCCTTCCTCTAGCTTGGTGAAGGAGGGGCACAACCAGATTTACTGGACTCTGGGGATCCTGGAATGCTGGACCTGCAGAAATATAAGGCTCTAGTTGGCACTGGGGCACAGTGTACCCTAATGCCACCGAGCTATGCAGGAGCAGAATCCATTTGTAATTCTGGACTGATGGGGGATCCCAGCAGCTGATTAGAGATTGAAATCAGCCTGACTGGGAATGAGTGGCTAAAGCTACTCCTTAAAGGAAATCAAACTTTATCTTTGCATGCCAAATGATAATCATTGGAGTTCTTGAAGAAATTTTCTGAATGGAGATAAAGATAAGCGTATTTCTCCAGTGCTTAGTGACAAGGCTGAGAATTACCTGGTTTTAGGCTTTAATTACAAACACAGAAGTTCATGACCTGAATGCCTTCCTAGGCATTCCTGGCTTTGCCAGTTGGAAATATGTGCAAGTGAAATATGTTGACTGAAATGGGGGAAATCTAACCGAAGCAGTTGATTCTTCATTTACTTTGGACAGAGGGAGGCTATAGAAAATAAGCATCGAGTTAAGAACATTCTTTGAATTTTACTGTAATAATAGTCACTGAATTTAATGGAACAACAAAATTGGTGAGGGTTTGCGGTCTGTCAGTTTTGCAGAATCCCAGGCAAGCCTAGGAAACTGTAATATGTGTTTTTAAGGCCAGGCAGTTGACTATCTCCCAAGAGGTATAGTTCGGCTTCTTGCCTTGTGGCACTAATGGGGGAAAAAATACATGTTAATCTGTAAACACTGGAATATTAAAGAAACAGAAACAAATATGTGATGATCCTGGGCAACTGGCTGTAGGTGAGACCAGAGGGAGGGAGGGAGGCTGGACCAAGTGATCTCCAGAGGTTGCTTCCAATTGCAACTAGACTGTAATTCTAAGGAAAAATTACTTGAATACCAGTGGTAAACCCTCCTGCCCCCACTCATTTAAAAAATAATATAAAAAAAGTTAAAGCTTTGTTTCGTAGTAGTCTACTCTTTCTCCAGAGAATGACTGTTTGTATTTATCAACTTTCTGTATAAAAGTTAATACATTTTGATGTTCTCCTCAGCAGCTCTTTCTGATACCTTATGGAATTGGTCTTGTATATAACAACACGTGGCTAGAGACAGCAGAGATGTCAAGGTGGTCCTTGGCTGTTTAAGCTTTAATTTATGCTCTGTTTATCACTGAGTCATAGTCCAGCAGTACATAATGAGTACACAAGTTGCCTGCATAGGAAGACGTAAAAGTTATTTTCCATTTTCCTTTCACCTCACTAACCTTTATCATGAATAATAGTAGCAATAAAAATTAGTTTTCGTGAAAGAAAGCATTTGTGTGAAATTCCCTGAGCACGTACTAGACTAGGTGCAAACTGTTTCTGGGCTTCCTGTGCTGAAAGTGATTGCCCCCATGTATTCTCAGACTGAAAAGATTTAAAACTGGAATAGATAATTGCAGAGTCAAGTTATGGGCTTTATTTAGGTTGTGTTATAACACCTTTCATTCATGAAGCTGTATAGTATAATGTATGAGACTGTGCAATGCCTGAAGACTTGAAGGTTTTAAAGCCTTTGGTCTACACTGCATCCTTGGAGACTAACAAAGGCATAAAACTGTGATAAAATGCCAAAAAGTGGAGCTGAGAAGCTGTTTGTTACTGGTGGACATAGAGGTGTTAAGAAAAAGATCTCTTGCCTTTGTTCTGTTCTACAGATGAAATTGCAAAAGGTGAGAAGGGGAGAAGGAAAAGATGAAGGGCAGCTTTTGATGCATCTGACAATACCAGAGGATGCTCTTAATGGCTCTTTCTTTTCATCTTCATAGAAAGTGCAGACTTCATAGGTCAGAAATAGAACAGAAAGAATGGGGGGGTTGGGGGAAGGGAGGCTAACACCCAGTGGTTTTTATCCTGCTGTTCAGTTAATGCTGATTCCTTTGCTTCCACTCAAGCAGGGATGTACCATACAGTTTCTAGCCATACAGTTTCAAGACATTCTGTGAGGAGAAAATTTGGCACGACAGGTTTATTGCTTTGTTCCTGAAGTTTGTAATCTGCCCAACTATAGAAGTGTCCAGTAGGTATCTGAAAGTCATTTTAGTTTATTTATATTCAGTGGTGTTTATTGTTTAAGATACTGACTCGCTTCAAGAGAACTTCATCACTGTGATTTTTTTTTTTACAGAGAATTTAAAATCTAATGGGTAGCAGGTAGCAGATAATAAGAGGTTAGTTAATTCATTAATCAGAAAATTAATTTAAGATATTTACTTTCCACTCTATCTTGTGCATAATACAAGCACGTGGGCAATATATCTGTGTATCTTCTTGAATTATGGCTATTGGCAGTTTAATTATAGCCAAGAATAATTCCTGTATGACTATACTCTTGAACTAAACAGATTTTTTTCTATTTCTTTTACCAGCACAAATTTATTTACTTGTATTAGTTGTAACTCAGTGAAACAGGAGCTTCAATACTTATACATATTTTGTTAGTGTGCCTTAATAAAGGTTAATTGTTCCAGAACAAAAAAAAAAAAAAAAAAAAAAAAGAATTGTGGGACAAAAGAGGCTATCATCATCTCCCTTATTTTTCCTCCATTTTGAATTGTTTACCATCAATAAGCCCAAACTAAGAAAACCTTGGGAACACTAGTATTCCCAAATCCCCAGTGCCATTTGAAAGAAATTATAAAATATAAACAAATATGCATCAAATGCAAAGAAACATATACTTGTAATTGGCAGCAAGTTTGAGAAATATGTGATAAAGGTAGGTTTTCAGTAGATTTTCATGTACAGATGGTAAAAATGAAATGAAGTAAAAAATGTGAATTGAGTGACTAATAATTGCATT
The DNA here is from genome assembly GCF_036250125.1 of Pseudopipra pipra. Lineage (NCBI taxonomy): Eukaryota > Metazoa > Chordata > Aves > Passeriformes > Pipridae > Pseudopipra > Pseudopipra pipra. The sequence continues at coordinate 13,671,582 of NC_087550.1, forward strand.
GTTCTTGCTCATAGTACAGTAGTTTAGTTTGTGGGGGAAAAAATTCTAAATGCATTTAAATGTATACAGATGAAACTTGATTTGGAAATATAGTGTGTAGTTGTGAATTTAGAATTATTTGCAAGGTTTGGTCATATGAGGAATGAAGTAAAAATGAGTCATAACTATGGAAATAAGTGTTTAGATGCACTTGTGGAAAAGGCTGACAAAATGAATAACAAAATATTAAGCATCAAAAGCTAATCTGAGCATTTTCAGATTCACTCTAAAAATTAGTCATTAAGAATCTGTTATTTACAAAGATTATATAATAATGAAATTTTGCATTGTCTTTGCACAACTTTCTCAATCATTATTAAGATGAAAAACAGAAGAGAAATTGTTGAAAAGCTTGACATGCTCTCAAATCTTAGTGATTTTTCATCTAAATCTTAGTGATTTAGATTAGTTGTAAGTCAGAGAACTAATCTGAATGACCACTCTAGAAACTCACCTATTCCTTGATAGTTTCCCTATATAATTCCCATTTTAGTGGAATAACTGGTTATTGTGTTATGTTTTTATTAAGTCATTGATTCACTTATCTTACTTTCTCTGCTAAAAATATTTTAAACTACTGTGCAAAAATCCTACAAATTTTAAATGAGTTAATTTATCTGTTAATTTATTCTTTAATTGTATTTAGACTTTCAGATCCTCTAAACAAGATATTAGATGAGATCCATTGACTGAAATTAACAAAAATTACAGTAATCTGCTCATCAATGATTCCAAATAAAAATATTCTATTTGTCATTAATTATTTTTTCAGGCGTTAGTCCCATGGAGCATTCGAGTATCTCAATAAGCATGGAAAAGCAATATTATCTGTAAGGAGAACTCCTTAACCACTTTGTTTAAATGTCCTTTTTGTGAGTTATATGATGATTTTGAAAGAGGCATTACAAAGCTATTTCCTTAAGAGCAATACTTTAGAAAATATATTACTACTACGATTATCTTGATTTGACTACATACCTGTTCTGACTTTTTCCCCCCATGATAATTTTATGAATGCTTCTGTGTGATTATTGATAGTTCTATGACAGTGAGGAACCATTCCATATTTTAGGATTCATTAAATTAGTTTTTAATTAAATTAAATTATTTTGGTAAGAAAGAAAATTGCGTAAAACGTAACAAAATCGAAGTATATGCTGTTTTCTATGACTGATGCTGGAGTTTTTTGGTTTAACCCTGGGAGGCAGTGAAACCCCAGTAGGATGGGGTGGAGGAGGAATCAGAAGGACAAAGGTGTAAAACTTGTGAGTTGAGATCAAGAGAGTTTAACAGGTAAAACAAAAGCCATTCACAAGCTACTATGAAGAAAGTTAATTCCATCTCATCCAGAACCAGTACACAGAGTCATAACCAAAAAATAGTAATAGAAGTGTTGCACAGTATTTAAGTGGTTCCTCCCTAAGATAAAAACTAGCTAGGTAGTTATTAGTGAGATTTCAGTACATCTCAGCACCACGAACTGTGCATAATAGCTGGCTCTTGTCCAAGGACCTTCTCTAAGACTCTGGGAAGGACATCCTCTTGTGCTTTGTCTACACGTTGTGCTATTACTCCATGTAGTACATTCAGTTTGAAATTCAGTGCAACTCCAGAGTGCTGTGCAATATTACAGTTTAAAATATTTTTTCTAATGAATTAAAGGGAGATAGTGACAGATATGGAACATTATATATATGTAAACTATATAGTAAAGGTGGCCTAGAGTCCTAAAGGCCAGCAGATAACATTGGGCATTACAAGGGAGTATGAATTACTGCTCGGTGTTTCATCACGCTATGTCATTTATGAATTCTCCCAGTTATCTCTGGTGAATGCTGCCTTGTCCTGACATCTTGTTTGGAACAATTCAATATCTTACTTCTTCAATAGCTTCTTTAAAAACTTTTATTTCAGTAGCATCCTATGGCATGTTGCCTGTCTAATAGGATTGTAACATAGGTGTTTTCCCAGACTATACATATCTCCAAAACCTTTTTTTGCTGCTGCAGTCTTGTCTCTTCTGAATGTTCCTTCTCTACCAAGGTCACATGTTCAGATTCTCTCTATACTCTTGACTTCTAGAGTATGGGAGCATTACTTAATTGTTTTGTCTCTTGTGATTTCATGGTTTCCTTTATAGAGTCTTCCCCTTTCCCACTGTTTTTTTTCCCCTTTTTCTCCTGTTTTTTCTCCTTACACAGAGCTTATGTAGGGGAATGTTTCATCCAACAGTAGTTGGATGCAGTCATATATTCATCTTGCTTAGAGTAATAAAAAAGGCCTCATGAATATATTAGTGATTACTGAAAATAACATACAATCTTTACTGTCTAATGTTAGAAATAGTTTCTTCATAATCAGAAGCCCTCATTGGGATGTGTAGCTTGAATAATTTTTAGTAATGTTTTTATAGTTGTTGTTGTTTCATAATGATTTGAAATAACAGGAATTAATTTTTTTCCTAAAAAAAAATTGCTGTCTCTATGGTTTTCTGCTATTTGGTGATTGTCTGAATCCTATTAAATGTTGCTGACTGTTATGACTTGATCTTTTGCTTCTTAAAAAATATTTATTAATTCTAACACTTATGTTCTACACAGTGGATTTTGAAAAAGTCCTCCAAAAATAATGTTCTGAATTGTTTGAGTCAGACGAGAGTTCAGAAAGCACAAAACCTAATTAAACTAGTGGGATAAATAATCAATTTGTGTTTCAGAAAAGACAGGATCATCTTGGCTAAATGAAGAACTCCTAGTAGCACTTTGGGACTCTCCATGGTATGAGTCATCTTTACGAGACTACAAGGGTGGGATATTCCAAGTCACTTAAAATATTTTATTTTGGCAACAGAATCACACTGAGTGTGTAGCACAGTGGAGCCTGTATATCTAGAAACCCTAAAGAACTCTCTAATGTATTGCAAAAAATTGCAGTACTTCTTGGAATCATAGAATAGTTTGGGTTCTAAGGGACCCTTAAAGATCATGTCATTCCAGTCCCCCTGTCATTGACAGGGACATCTTCCACTAGACCAGGTTCCTTGGAGTCCCATTCAGCCTGGCCTTGAACACTTTCAGGGATGGGGCATCCAGAGCTTCTCTGGGCAACCTGTTCCAGTGCCTCACAATCCTTACAGGGGACAATGTCTTTGTGATATCTAGTCTAAATCTACTCTCTTTCACTTTGAAACCATTCCCCCTTATCCTGTCACTAGTCCCTTGTAAATAGTGTCTATTCATCTTTCCTGTAGTGTCCCTTTAGGTACTGCAAGGCAACAATTAGGTCACTGCAAAGCCTTCTTTTTTCCAGGATGAACAATCCCAATTCTCTCAGCCTTTCCTCATAGCAGAGGTGCTCCAGCCCTCTGATCATCCTTGTGCCCCTCCTCTGGACTTGATCCAACAGGTCCATGTCCTTCCTGTGCTGGGGACCCCAGAGCTGGAGGCAGCACTGCAGGTGGGGTCTCACCAGAGCAGAGCAGAGGGGCAGAATCCCCTCCCTCCCCTGCTGCCCACACTGCTTTGGATGCAGCCCAGGATACGGGGGGTTTCTGGGCTGTCAGTGCACGTGGCTGGGTCATGTCCAGCCTCTCAACCACCAGCACCCCCAAGTCCTTCTCAGCAGGGCTGCTCTGGATCAGAATGGATGTGGAAAGAAAGAGGGGAATGTAACACTGGATTTATGTGAGTAACAGAACAACAGAGCCAAATTGAACAGAAACATAATCTGTATACATCTAAATGCAGTGACTAAGTGGTTCAACTGAACAGGAAGTGCATAAAATGTGCTTTTCTTAAGTTTGAAAGCAGTGATGCCCTTGCTGGCTGAGCAAATGTGAAAATAATATTTATGTAGCTTAATTTACAATGGATCAGTCGGCAAGAAAATACAATAGGTTGTATTTCTTGCTGTGCATGTAGTGAATTTCAGTCTGAAGATTTGACCTTTTTCAAAGACTTTTGCAGTAAGGCATAGGAAAATGTTCTGTCCACCTAAACCCTTTTCCTCCTCACTCACAAGGAGGTAATAAAATTACTATTTTCCTCATGGATTTACAATAATATAGTGTCAGAATATTTTTAAATATCTAATCCCATCTTGACATTGCCCAAGAGCAGCAGGAAGACATGAAGAATGCACAAGCAATGTAAGAAATAGTGTTGTGTCTCATAATGCTGAAATAGGGAGGAATAAATTTTCTGCATTGAGTAATGTGATGCAGACCCTTATTTCCTAATTTGGAGGACTTTGGATGCTATAAACTCCTTTACCTGTGAGATTTTATTATAGCATATGCTGAATGAGTGGGAGAGGGGGTAAGGAAACCCTGTTCTGCCTTTTTTTATTTTTAATAAACATTTTTGCATTAATTTTTTTACACTTTTAACAGATCCTAATAATTTAATGAAACTTCCTTTAAACTGAAAGAAAAAAAACCTTTCACAGTCATCCCTGACTTTTTTATTTTCCATATTCATTCAGATTGAAATTTAGGATAAATCTGAACAGCATTCTCCTCTTTATACTTGAGGAATGATAATTAGAAAATAAATGCATTTTACTAACAATTAGCAGAATAATTGTTAGGAAAACATTAGGAAAACTTACACATATAGAACAGTTTCAGCCCAGACAGAGAAGAATTCACAATAAAATGGTTAATTTGATTCCTACTGGTAGATAAAAAATTTATAGAAATGGGATCCTTTTTCTATTAAGCTAAGATTAGATATGATGCTAAAATGCATATTCATACATAATCATGGCTGTTAATGACTGTCATAAATTAGAAAGCTTTTTATTACTATAATTATCAGGTAAAATATCAGTTCTGTTGATTGTTCATGAGGGAAATTCCCAGATTTTTACAGTTACTTCTCAAGTTTAATCTTTGACTTATATTTGACCTACAATTTGTTTTATACCAGCTAAGTTATTCATGTGTGCAAACTGCTCTTTAAAAATATTTTCAAGTTTGGTTTTCTTTTAATGTTGGAACATATCAAAAGAAAATAATTTTACTATTAACATTGGTTTAGCAAGGAATTAGTTTTAGATACCTAATGTTACTGTGAAATGTGAGTCATAATTTCTAAACTGTAAAATATAGCATGCTTAATACATAATCTATTTATCTATATATAAACATTCAATTAAAGTGTACTGTCAGAGGTTTTGTGCTATGAAAGGCTGTCATTAGTTGATTTTTACTTCTTCCAGTCTTCCAAGAAGTAGCTTCTCTCTACACTGTCTACAGCTATGCTCAAAGAGACATTTATATTTCAAATTAGCTCATTCAAATAAACCCTATTTCAAATGTATATTTACTGTCTTTGTGAGTGTGCTTGAAAGTCTGAATGTGGAAAATTATTTTAGGTTCCTCTTCCTCCAGAAAAACTGAGCATGGGGGAGAACAGAAAGTAACTGTTTTTTATTTTCACCTAGCTAAACTTGTTTTGGGTGTTATCCGGGATTTGTTTTAGATTGTTCAGAATGTTAAGCATTCTATTGTTTACTGTGACACAGAATATTTGTGATAATGGGTGATATTTAATAATAATGCTACTCATTTTCATGTTACTTTTTCCTCATGTGTATAAAGATGGTTAATTATATAGTAGCAGTACTCTAGTACAGATTGAACTCACATCTCTTTAGGATTACTCTTCCTAAAGATGTTGTTCATGGATCTTTGAAGAAGTTCTGTTAGGGCATTTTTCAGTGAAACACAGATCACAGGGTGAAAATTACCAACCAACCATAACAAAAGTGTTCACAAGTATATAAATTATGCAGTAGGTTGTGAGTGTCTTAAAATTTCTTACACATTCATGCTGGAAACCTGGGCAGGGAGGAGTAGAAGATTTAAGAATTATTTCTAATTAGACTTAAGGACCTCTGTTTTGGCCTCCTACAAGCCAGTGTATGGAAAAACTGCACCTATAGTTATATATGAGTACTATTATGCATCCTATAGTGTAATTATTCACTCTTTCAAACTAGACTACCTAATGACCTTAATTTTTTTTGCTGCTTGGGGACATTAAAAAAGGAAAAGTTTGTTGTTTAAGTGTGAACATTAGAAGTTTTTTTTAAAGTTCTTTTTTTTCTTTTGTTGAGGCTTTTTTTTTTTTAGATCTTCAGCTATCTTAAAAAAATAATCCTTTAAAAAGAAGTACTAGTTTTATGTGATGAGTTCTTTAGCTCAAAACCTTTTCAAAGACACTTTCAAAGAGAAAAGATTTAAAAAAATAGACTTCAAGAAGATTTCTGAAGATCAAAAGTAGCGTATAATGGCATAAGGTGTGTTTGGTGTAGGCTGGCAAATTTTTGCTAGTGTTGGGGGGCCTGTAGGGGTGTCTTTAGTGAGAAGAGTGGCCAGCTCACAGTGGAGCCACTGCAGGACACAGTGATCCCATCAGGAAAGTTGGATGTGGATCTGTAAAAATATATTAAAAAAGGGCAAAACACTGCACAAACAGTGAGGAGAGGGGAAACTGTGGATATTCCTGAAGAAACTCCTGGAGTTTCTTCATCTCATGTAGTGCCCATGCTGGAGTAGGTTCTCCTGATAGGCTTTGTGGAGCATGGAGTACCTGTGCTAGAACAGGTGTTTACTGTGAAAGACCTGCTGCCTGTGGAAAGGACCTGTGCTGGAGCAGGTTTGTGCTGAAGGACTGCAGCCTGTGGGAGGAACCCACGCTGGATCAAGGAAAAAGTGTGAAGAGGAAGGAGCAGCAGAGAGGAGCTGTTATGGACTGACCAAAATGCATTTTGCTTACCGTTCTGTACTGCCCAGGGTGGGAGAGGAGGTAGAGAAGTCAGGAATTCAAGAGTGGAGTTGAGTCTAGGACAGTCTTTTTACAACTACCTCTTCCTCTCCACATCTACCTAAAAGGAGCTTGGAGTCAGGCAGGGGTCAGACTCTTCTCCCAGGCCACCAGTGACAGGACAAGAGGACATGGCCTCAAGCTGTGCCAGGGGAGGTTCAGGTGGGACATCAGGAAGAATTTCTTGATAGGAAGAGTTGGAAAGAGTTGTCAAGCTTTGGAACAGACTGCCCAGGAAGGTGGTGGAGTCCCCATCCTTGGAAATGTTTAAAAAAGTGACTGGACATGGTACTAAGTGCCATGGTCTAGTTGATAAGGTGATAATCAGTCAAAGGTTGGACTTGATGATCTTGGCGGTCTCTTCCAACCTAAATGATTTCTGTAAAGGAGGAAAGGGCTGTTTAATTTGGGTCAAATTAATTTTCCCCATGTTCAGTCTGTTTTGCTCTTGACAATAATTAGTGGGAGATCGCTCTGTCTTTTTCTAAACCCAAAAGCTTTTTCATTTTGTCTCATCCCCCTCTCCTGCTGGGGGAGGGAGAGTGGGAGGGTGGATGAATGGATTGTTGGCAGTCAGCCAAGGTCAACTCTCCACAGATAAGTCTTTTCCTCAAAAAATGTGGAGGGCTTTTGTTTTGTTTTGTTATTTGAACAGTGAGGGTGGTTAAACAGCAAAACAGTTTGCCTGGAGAGCTCTTAATCCTTAAGAGTTCTGTGCTTTTAATCCTTGGAGATACTAAAAAACTTACTGAATGTGGTTCTGAGCACCCTGACCTGATCTGAGCAGGGGTTGGACTCTCTGATCCCTTCTGTCTCAGCCAGCCTCTACTTCTGTAGTTCTATGAAGTGCTCCTGTTGCCCACACCCATTTTCTTGACACGTACAGACAAAGTTTGTAGCAATATATGCTGTTGTGTTATGCTTTCATCTTTTTGCTTCATTTTCTGATTTTTTTTTTCCGTTGTGACAAATTTTTTGGTACTTTAGTGCTACAGAAATAGTTCACCAAGACCAAATGCTGCCTGAATAGTTATGTAAAGCCTTTCTCCATAACTCAGTAAAACAGCAGAGTGTTACCAAGAGTGAGGGATAACACATCCACTCACAAACTTTGTAATGGTCACTTCTTGCTGAAGTTGTATGTTTAAGTTTTCTTGGTTTTTGGGGGGATATTTTTTGCTTAGTTTGGCTTGATTTGGATTTTTTTGGGGGGAGTTTGCTCTGTTTTTTGTTTGGTTGGTTGTCTTTCCCACCAGTGGTGCTGACCCTTCCTGTATATGTTAGGCAGCTTTGCTTGAATTTACTGTGAAACAAAACAATAAAAATGGTCAAGGGCCATTCATTGTAAATGGAATTTCTACTACCTTCATTAAGGCAGATTTAAAGTGCAATTAAGTTTTAAAGTTATGGTACAACATCATTGCATTAGATATTAAAACACCTAGTCTTTGCTGTTATCTACTTTTAATACTTTTTTGTGCATTTGCCTACATGTAGAAATTACATCACATGGACATTTAGCAAGGGGAAGAGATGGGAGATCCTCCTGTACTTGCTATTTTGAACTTTTTTCATGTGCCCTTTTTACTGGTTGCTTCTGTAATCAGATGTGTGTTCTCTTGTTGGTGCTTAATGATGCTTTTGTTCAGTCACTTCAGTATATGTAAGTCAAAGGCAATCTCAAGTGCATATTGTTCTATATGTATAATACATAATTTTATCCTATATATATATATATATAAATTCTGTGTCAATACAAGGACCATGACTTCAAGTTGCAAAGCAGATAAAAGCTGAATTGTACTCCTTCCATTTCACCATAGAGAAAAGCTGACATGGCATTTGTTGGTTTTACAAGATGCAAGGCCACCCTTTTATCTCTTTTATGGGAATGTTATCTTGGTTTTTGGTCATAAAACCAGCTTGTTGGTACTTGAACTTCACATTCATTGATATCTTTCAACACAACAGTTATTCTGGAGCAGTATCTCTGATAAAACTTTGTGTGTGGCCAAGCATTGAGTATTTTAAATAATGTTTATCTGTGAGGGGTCAGTACCATTTGCTGCCTTTTTCAGGGTCGTGTTTTACAAGAGTTCTAATCTGCCAGGTGCTACATGAGATCCATTTAAAAAAAATCCATAGTATTTGTAAACAGAAAGGAAGTTAGCTACAGGGAGTATATTATAGATTGGATACTTCTGTAATATCATCAGATATTGTAGAAATATCATCAGATTTGTGACATTAAGTCTAATAAAAGATCATGCACAGCATGTTTCCTTATGCTCATTCTTCCTGCTTGCTTCCTGGGGTTTTTTACTTGGATTTTTGGGTTTTTGTTTGTTTCTTTGGAGTGGCTTTTTGCTTTATTTTCTTTTGGGCCTTTTTTTTTTGTTGTTGTTGGGTTTTTTTGTTGTTGTTGCAGTTGTTTTGCTGTTGTTTTTAATTTTTTATGCTTTCGTTCTGCTTCTAATATGGTTATAAATTTCCTTTCTCTACTGAAGTATTTTTATACAAGTCTAGTTGACACTTGACCTCAACCTGGAAAAAAGCTTCGTTCTTTTTAAAAGCTCAGTCTTGACTGCACATGAAGAGAAAAGGATATGCTAACACAAAACTAAAAATCTGTGGTTATAAATTAGTCAGACATTAAGAAACGGAGTTTGAGAAACCAGAAAACATTGATTTGACAAATCTAATTTACTTGTAACTCCACATACCATCCTTTTCCTTATTTAAAACTTCTGTGAGACTTTCAAACTCACTTTTTGTGTCCTAAGTGAACATTTTATTCCGTATGACTAATAATTTTTGTCATAGTTTATCTTGTGAGAGTACCCAGATATTATCTAATTGATTCATTTTGTATTGTCTCCAACCTTCATGAAACTCGTGATACAATTGCAGTATTAGGGGAAAAACAAAGCCAGACTTCTGTTTCTCTGTGATGTGTATCAAAGAGAAGCTCTATGTTCAACCTTGTTGATCTCATCAATCTACTTGGCTTGTTCTTTCCATCTTGCAGAGGAGGAAAATGGATGATGTGAAGTTGGCACTGTCAGAGTGGCAGTGATGTATGTAAAGTAAATTAACCATCTCACCTTCAGCTTTCTTGTGTAACTTTCTCAAATGTGTCTCTTTGAATGTGAGTGTTACAGTGTGTCTGGCACTTGGAGCTGGTATCTGCTGCCATATTTTCTCTGGTGTACAAGACTAAATACTCTGCCCAGCTGCTAGATTTAATTGGAAACACATTATTCTGATTTCATGTCGCCATTACTGAATTCTGTTTTCACTTAGACTCTAAAAAATTAAGTGAAAGGTATATGGAGGGCTCCTATACACACTAATATTATTAGATATAATATTAATAGTCATTAATACTGCTATTACTAATAACAAGTATTGTTTTTTAAAGTCACTCTTATGAAGATCAGGACTTAATTAGCTCTGCTTGTTTGTGAATAAGGGGGTTTTGAAAACTCTCAAAGTTACTGTGGAAATTTATTTGTAACTATGCACCTTTCACTTCTGGAAAAACTTCATATTCAGTAGCCTGTCTCTGTTGCATATCTGTTAGTCTGGCACTGAATGTTTTATGAGAAGCGTTGTCAAGTGCTCCTTGAAAATCTAACCGTGCTGTATTCACTGGATTTTCTTTGTTTTTCATAGAACCTTTGTTTTCAAAGAACTTCAGAAGGTTAGTTAAGCATGGCCTCCCCTGTCTGAATCCATATTTACTGTCATTAATCAAACTGCACTTCACTGTGTGTTTTTTACCACATCACTAAAGATAATTTCTCAAGTTATTCCTTTGTGACAAAAGTTTCCTGTTTTGCATCATTGTGTCTTAAGATATTCTTTCATTCTTTCTTAAATATATTCACGGTGATGAGATCTGAGGAGTCATCTCTTTGACACATGAAGTCATTTTCCTACATCTCTTTGGAATATAAGATGTATGTTAAGTAATTCTGCTGGCCGTGCTTATGTGACCACTTGCTCTCAGTTACTGGGTGTATCACCAGAATACTTTTCCTCATGAAAAAAGTGCAAGATCTAAGATTGATGAAAATGTCTGTAACTGGTTCTGAACAAGAATTGTGGAAGCAGCTGTTTTAGAATGCATATTTCTGTGTTATAATTGCTTATTCTTATACTCTAACAAAGTTTCCTCTGCATTTTAGTGCAAATGGCTGGATCCAAAATGCTACTTTATCTTTCTGATACAACTATACTTTTTGTGATTAAGTCCATATGTGCTGCTTCACACACCTCTGTGCTCCTGGTTGTCCACTGTGGGTGTGCCAATGAAGTGGTGTTGTTTGTTTACAATGTCTTCTCTTTCTTAGACCTGTTTCTAGTTACTTGTGAAGACAGAGTGCTGTTGTAGGTTCCCTGCTTGAAGAACAGTGGAAGACTTAGGGTTGGACAGGACCCTAAAGATCATCTCATTCTGGCAGGGACACCTTTCCCTACACCAAGTTGCTCAGAGCCCCATCCAACCTGGCCTTGAACATTTCCAGGGATGGGGTAGCCACAGCTCCTCATTCCAGTTTATTTAGAATTCAACCACAGCTCAATAGAGGAAAAGTAAAAAAAGCTCAAGCCTTTGATGTGAGCACTACACAAATAATTTTCAATTACTAATATAGAAAAGTAAATACTTTGGGATATGAACATTATGTAAATCCATAATGCTCTAGGTATGATTTTGAGTTAAAGCGAGCTCAAAATATATCATGTGAAAATGCAAATCCATCTAGATAATTTTATTTTTTTTTTCTTATGGAAAATTACAAGGTTAGGAAACTAACACAGTGAATAATTAGATCATAAAGTATGAGATTGCAGAAGGAGATATTTCTTTTTTTTTTTTTTGCCTAGTAATAGTGTCTCCAGTGCTGCATAGAAGAGATCTCTTAGAAACATTAGATGTTTTTAGAGACAAAAAGCTCTAGAATTGATCTTTTTACTACTTAAAACATTTAAGTATTTTGGTGCCCAGTAGTTCAGTGAAAGGCTTTGAAGGTTCTCACTCTGATTCAATCAGATCAGGGTTGAGTTGGTTACTTTAATGGTGATTCCACAATTTTTACTGATCTGTAAATTAGCACTGATGAGTCTTCATCTGGAACTGGGCTTGGCTGAAGCCCATTTATCATGTTAAAAAGACCTAATGAGTTTAATAAGTTAAAACAGATGTAAAAGAGGGAATTCACTAGAAAAAGAAAGTAATAGAGAACATGTCCTAGGAGAAAAGCCTGAAATGGTGTCTGTGTGAATGTGCTAAAGTTTGTGACTCTATGCCTTTTTACAAATTCAGACAGAACATTATAATTCCAATGTACCTTCATCTTTTACACCCCCAACTGGGTTCACATCCAGCTTGATGTAATGCTGGGGACCCCAGCTACCACATCCTTCCCAAGTAGATAATAATTTTGTGGCTTTAGCTCAGCAAGGTGAATATTATGTTTAAATATGATTCTTCCTTATTACAGAAGGGAAGATGGAATTTGATAAAGTTGCTAGACTCCAAGAATTAATTTGGCTGAAAATTGGAAGGGAGTATGCTAATTGCCAACCAAGTCAGATTCTAAAATAGTCTTTCAGTGAAAATATTTCTGGGGGTTGGGAAGGAGGAAATAGATCTTGGCTAGGCTATGGTTGTTCCAGTTATATGAATGAGGAAATTTTCTGTAATAATGTAGTATGGCCCTCTCGTTTCTTTTGTTTGAAATCCAGTAACTTCTGAAAACATTCTTGTTGGCTTTTTGCATTTCTGTATGAAACAACTGATCAGTTCAAAATGAATAAACTTAACTGTGAGGCATTTTTTCAGGATCATTATCCTCACATCATGAACCTTCAAAAAGATACTGCTGTAGGAGATCAAAGAATATGAATCAGTACTACTTGTTTGTTTACAAACAAGGCATAAAAATCAACACAAAGACTAAAAATCATTATCTGCTCTTTCTTCTGTACTTCTTGCTTACTCACTCCAGATTGCTTTTTTCTCTAATCCTATTATTCCAACCTTTTTTTACTGTTTTTGTTACTTCTAACTCCTTTATCAACAAATTTCATTCATTCTGCATCTTCTTTCATTAAGTTGTTTCACTTTGCTCCAGTTTTGTTTTTTTTTCCTAACTCTGAGAAACGATATTCTCCAGAAAATGTTATTCTGGACTTCCACCCATAGCCTTGATTTTTATAATTTTAAATTGTAAACTTTTTAAGGCAATCTGTTTGTACGCTTCTGCAAGGAAATTATGAGAACTCCTGCTCACTTATGTTGACTGAAGAGTGTACTCACAGGTTTTTAAAGTCCTTCATTGTTCTATGCCAACAAACCTGAAAGAAATATTTTGTTAAATTTTTACCCTTTCCTGTGAAATTGTACATTGGGTATTATATATTGCATTTTAATCTCATAATTATACGTCTGTGGAGGCTGGTCCTTTCTGAGTACTTCATATTTTCATTCTAATTTTAGATCATGTCCTATTTCTGTGTATTGACTGACCTTGGGAATGAGAACAGAAGTATCTGTTCTTTCTTATGAATAAGTTGGGCTCCTTCCTTTCAACCCTGTGTGAATGAGGAGGGTGCAGAAGGGAAGACAGAGGTTAATTTTTTGCTGCTTTGTTAATTCCTGGCTGGAGGGATACAATGTCATATACGCTTATCTGCATGTATACATCTGATGTGGCACCTGAATACGGCAATGTTTTCATTCTAGATCATTAAATTGTACAATAAATATCTTCTGCATTTCTTTCAAGTCTTCTTAGGCTTTTTCACTTCCTTTGTGTATTTAGGAATGCCTCTGTATTAGTGTCCACTGGGATTGCTGCATACAACTTCCATCGCTGCCGACGGCAATTCACTGCATAAATTCTCATTCATGAGAATGAGGATATATTTCTTTTCATTATTTTAGCAGACATCAGTGGAGTTTCTTTAAGAAATGTGTTCAGCAAAATTTAGTGCTAGTAATTTAACAAATGAGCATAAGCTTTCATAAATTACATTTAAGATGTTAACATCAAAGTTAACATTCTTGCTGCAAGTGTAGTGCCTTTAATTTCTTTTTTTCTCCTAGTAAATTGCTGTTCAACTCAGCTTTAATTTATAATAAAAGAATAGTTTTAGCTTTATAGCCTTAAGACATCCACAGAGAGAATAAATTTACCTCTCTTTTGTTCAGCACTAACTGCTCTGTTTGTTAGTGCTTCCCCTTGGATCCATTTGGGAGAAGGCATAAGGTGATAGTGGGTTGCACAAAGTCTTGGCCTCGCTCTTACAAAATTAAATTAGGGAACATCCTCAGTTATGAAAGATGGGAATATTTGATGGTCTCATAGTTTTACTTCCCATTTAGTCAAACCTTTCTCTACTTTCTGTACAGGCAGCCTAAGAGAATTAACCACCTTATTTTCACTTCTTCCCTTTTCTAACTGTTCTAATTACCAGGACTTCAGAAAGAATATAGGTAACATTGGTTGTTTTTTGTATTATTTCCCCTGATGTCTACCTTATAGACTATGATTGAATGTATAGCCCACTATATATCTGTTTTCAGAGGGAGTACATTTTTCCAGATCTTTATAGATTAGTTGTGATTATACCTCTGTCTTTCTCCAGCAAAAATGTTTTAGTACAAAAGTATCAAGGACATGCCCTAATAAACATTAAAATTCTATCTCCTTAGAATTGTTTTTTTTCTAATACTGTTGTCATGGAGAAACAAGTCAGAGTCTTACTTTCTTCACTTTTTAAGACAAGATTATTTAAGTTAGAATAAGTTTCCTAAATGCTTTGAGTGTTCTGAAATGTTTTGGAAAATAATTTTTGCAGATTTTGTAAAAGGATTTTGAAAGGATGTTTGTTCATTATTAAATACCTGATAGTACTGCAGCTAATTCAAAAGTAACATATAAAATTTGATAAGATGGAGGTTATTTATAGTATGAATGTGCAAATAATTGAATTTCCTTTACTAAAACCTAATAAGGCTTGTTTTTCCTGTGCTCAAAAGAGGATAATAAATAGACTGGTTATAGATTTTTTTAAAGACTAACTTATTAAGTTTAGTCATTTGTGGGCATCTAAGGTGAGCAATCTTAAAGGACCTGCTTTTCTATAACTCTATGCCTGGAGTTTTCTGAGAGTGCCTTTAAGTTGTATTAGTTTGAACCCCCAGTAGATACATGTCCAGAATTTTATAATCTTGACTGCTTTCTTAAGGAGCAAACACTTCAAAGTTTAATGTTAAAATCAATATGAGCTGTATGTTGCTGTTTTTTCTTATTTCCCATTGAAGGTGAAATTATCTAAAGTGCATGAAAGTGAATTATACAAGATCAGAATACAACTTGATGTTTTGTGAGATTTTAGAAGACATGTGCATTTAGGTGAATCTGATTTATTGCATTTGTGTTAGCCTAGAAGATGCTATCATTATTTTTAGTCTGACTTTTGCAGATTTGTATACTAGTGATAGATCCAGACAAAGAAGGTCTTGCTACTAGGAAAAGTGTTTCATGACAAAAAGGGATCTTGACAATTTGAAGATGTGTAAAGATTTGTAGTGATTTTGAAATGGATTCCTCCACTCCAAGGAAGTGACTCAAGGCATTGCATTTTATTTCAAGTCAAAAAAATAGCACTGGAATGTTTGTTTTTACCTCTGAGTCATTGCAGAAGCTGGGCAGCGGATGAGAGGGGAAGGATGCTGTCCATGCTCTGGTTACCAGGACTGAAATTAAACTTCATGATCTTGAACAGAAACCTTACTGTTCAGGGAGGAACACTAGACAAACAAGTGCAAAATTAGATCTACCCAAGCTTGAAGAGAGTTGTTAAGAGGACAGAATGATAAAGTCCAATTAAGAAAGGAAATAGAAGAAGCTGAAGAACTCTATGAACTTTAATTTGTACACAGCAGATCAGTAATTACAATTGTGTCATGTTCCCTGAACCGAATTTGAGTTTATGGAGAGAGGCTTTACTCAACAGATTCTTTTTGATTGCTGGGGTTGGTGTTTGTGTGGAAAAGATTATTGAAGTTCAGGGTGTTTTTACTATGCCCTGGTTCAAAATTTCTCTTCATATAATAACTTGTAGTCTAGCTTCATTAGGTTTAATGCAAGCCTGTGACTGGCAACAGATGGAAAACAAAGGTTTTTTTGACTAAGAGGGTTTTTTAAACCATAAGTAAGAAACCAGCCTGATAATCCTACAGTTGATACTGTCATAATCTCTTTATTATTATCAGACAGGTCTTTGTGACTGTATTTAAAAATTAATATGTCCCCATTGCTTTTAGAGGTTCATGACACTTTTTTCTATGGTTTTAAAGAATCATATTTTTGGCAGACAGATAATGTTCATTTTGGAAGCCTTTCTGATATTCTCTTTCTGTGCAAAAGCATGATGAACCAGTCTTTAATGTAAAATTTTGGAGGATATTTAAATACATAAACTGTATCCTAGGACTGAGAGTTTTGTGTTCGTAAAACAGACTGATAGAATAAAAAATATTTTAGACACAGTCGTCACTGAGATCCATCTGAAAATTAGAACCATCCTTTTAAACTTATAGGAGCTGTTTGAAACATTACTGTATTAGCTTAGAAAAGAAAAAAATATGCGTATTAATTTTTTTAATGCTTCTGTGTGCCTGCATAGTTTGTGCTGTTTTCTGTTCTCCCTTTGTTCCATAAACGTTTAATAAATTTTAAAAATATTTACAAATAGCCATGATTTGATACTTGTAAATGATGCCAAAATAAAATTCCTCTTGCAAGGGTGGAATCCACAACTTCTCTGGGTAGCTTCTTCCAGTGCCTCACCACACTCTGAGCAAAGAACTTCTTCCTAGCATCTAATCCAAATAGTTCCTCTTTTAGTTTAAAACTGGCATGTGCTTCTTAAATGAATCAAAGGAGGGCAAAACTGCCCTGCAAATTTCAGTGTCCTGGCAGAGTTTAATGAAGTAGATCTATCCCTCCCTCCAGGAGGCTGTTAAGGCACCATCAAAGCCAAGTCATGATAACTATTGGTTAATGCTAATTGTTAAAATGGGATTCACAAAACCATTTTCTTTAGTAAAGCTGCTGAATTTAAGTTCAACTTTTGAACTGTTTGATCCAAAACTTAAAATTTAACAGTCCAGGTATAGTCTTGAATATCCTTGTGGCAAATATGAGGATGTTTGTCTCCATTGCTCTGTTGCTTGTGCCACAGAGATTGCTTAATTATTTTGCCTGCTCTTCCTTTCTTCAAGTTAATTAAAAAACCTTTTGAATATTTTGGACTTAAAATCAGGATAGACCCAGATGCCATCACGGAGAAAGGTAAGGAATGGAACCATTACAAGTATTGGATTTGATTTCAGCTCTTAAAGCAAGAGCATCTTCAGCATCACACTGAGTAGAATGCAAGTTGTGTACAAGGGACGGGCATCTAGGGTATCCCCCCCCAAAAAAAACCTACCTACCCAAGCAAAAAAGGCTATTTCTATTCTTCCCCAACTCTCCTTTCGTATGGGACTAGAAAACTTGTGGAAAGCTAAAACTGTAGCTGTGAAGTTGTATCCATGTTAGGACTTTGTGATCTGTAGCAACACACAAACCAGATGTGTAAAAAAAATTTTGAATAATCAGATTAGGAGGGCAGAGGTTAATGAGTCATACTCTATCAGAGCTCAGTAACAACTGCAGTGCTCGACTGGTCTTTCCTGAGATTTCTCATATTTTGAGGAGCTGGATGTAAGGGAACTAATTCCTTGTGAGCGTAGCCAATGGTAGAAGTACATGAGTAGAGAAATGCTATTTCCATCTTCAGTGTTTCTCAAGATTTGTCTGGATAAAACCCTGAGGAATCTGGTTAGTGCTCATAGTTGACCATCCTTGGACCAACAAGTTGGACTGGAGACCCCCTAAGGTCCTTTTCAAGGTAGATTATTCTGCCATGCAATGATCATTGTCAGTAACCCTCCTCCATCCTGGAGCTCAGAATAGTTCTTTCATTGTGAGACAGGAGCTGTATTTTTAGATGTGGCTTAAAATCATTCTCTCCATGGTCAAAATGCCCTCCCTCACATAAAGGTTGAATAAAGAGAAGAGTTATCTCAGAAACTCTTGAGTGAAAAAATGTACAGGGACATAAACATGAATTTGTTTCATATATATTTGCTAATAAAAATAATATTGATTTAACATTCAGTGCAACTTTTAAACAAAACTAACTCATAGTTCTGTTATATTCCACTGGTACCATTCTTGTTTGCCTAAAGGAAATAAGGTTGTTATGTAGGATAGCTGTGTTTTTAATGAGAGAACCTGATTCAAGTCCTAAGTAAATCTAAAACTTGATCCTGAACTTATTCAGAAATCAAAGGGACTGAAAATACTTGTCTTTCCTTTGTCATGAACTGAAATAGGATTACAAAAAGCTGGCAGAAAAAGCTTCCAGTAACACTTGCATTAACTTCAAATTTTAACAGAATGTGTGGGTTTAATTCCAACTTGAAATGTGGTTTACCTTTTTTTCTATTATTTTGCTTAACAAAATAATCTACATAACAGTAGTGAGAACTTCGTTATAAACTTCCATGATTGAAATATTAAATTCAGGATTACAAGCTTCAATAAAGTGCTTTCTTACAAAATAAAATTTTCAGTGGAATGTTTCTGTAGTAAAACAGTAGTTTCAGATGTGAGCAGCACTGAAAGTTATATATGTTATAAAGATCATTGTGTGCCAAAAAGCCAGTAAAAAAATTGGAACTTGAACTGTCTCAAAGACAAGAATTTCATAGTAACTTCTGCAACTTTCTCTTTCTGACACTTCATTTTACATACAAACTTTTTAGTTTTTCTTCCTTGGTTATTCTTCTCCAGCAATTATTTTGGATTAATTGCATTCAAGTCTAACATACTTGAATCCCGTGGTCATCTGTAGTTACTGGTGTGCAGTTCTCCAGTGGTGACCTTCCCCAGGGCTGTAGCGCTCTGACGAGGCAGTTACATGTTCTGAAAAGCAAGTGTTGTGAAGGGAGTGAAAGTTTCCTGAACGTGGTTTACTCTGCTTTTCTCTTTAAGAAGGTTATTTGACTTCATATTTTTTCATGTTTGGCTGCAGAACCACCTTTAGTGAACATCAAATTGCAGAAGACAGTTGACATGATTCATGCCTTAAGAGTAATAAGTCTTTAGAGTTACTATCCTGCTACTAGAAGAATAGTAACTATGGTAGAACTATACTGTAGTTGTTTTTCCAAGGGAACATTTGTGAGCACAAGTGGACTTAACATGTACTGTAGCATGTGAATTTCTAGATTTCAACAGTATTACTTACTTATATGAATAAAGAAACAAAAGATTAAAAGAAATATAATCTCTATACCTTAAAAAATAATGTAATATTTTCTGAGATAGCCCAAAATATTTCCTTTTCATGTTTGAGACCAGTGCTTCCAAATGCATTGCTGAAAAATTTTAGGTAAGCTTCTAAAATAATAATAGCAATTACTGTGATAGAGTTTTAGAGAAGAATTAAATTTTTTATTTCAAGTGAAACTATACCCTTGCTTATGTATAACTCAGGAGCAATTCTATAGAAGTAAGGAGGAAGAATTTTGACGAAAGGCATGAATTTCAAGAAATGGAATCTTTTTTTTTTTATTTTTTTTGGTAATTTGTGATGTGTGTTACCTGCAAATCCTATGGGGGAAAAACACACCCTACACCCTATAGAATAATTTTTGATTCTAGAAAATATATCGTGTAGGGGCATTTTGAATTGGTTTAGTCTTTTCCATGTAACACCAAGACCAAAATAAGTAGCTGGTGAGTGGCTTTAACTGTTGCCTTTTCTTTTACTTTTCCACATCCAGTGAATGGAAGATTCCAAAATGTTATGTCAAAGATATGTATTTCATGCTGTAACCTTAGAGCCTTAAAAATTGCTGTACACTATTCAAGGGAACAAATGAAGTAAAATAGGTGTGGTTCTGTAAGAAGCACTTCAGAGTTGCAGAGAATATTAGCACATATTATGACATCCCTAGTTTTGTTTTGTGCAATCCTAAATGCCTTAGGGAAAGCTATCAGTGAAACCAGCCAAACAAAATTTATGTGCTGGGCAGGAGGAAGACAGAAATGTGTGTCTGAGTTCTACAGCAAGTGAAGAATAGGAAGGTAAAGGCACACTTTACCTGTGTGAAGTAGGAGGCATGAATTCTCCACCTGCCTCTGGAAGGATGAAAGTCAGATGAAATCAATTGTCTCTCACATGAATCAAGTTTCAAGGTTATCCAAACACAGTATTTTCTGTAGATGACTTATGCTATGATGCTGTTTTTGAAAGGTGTTCCAAAGTTGTTCACACCTCTAGTGATAAGGAGCCCTGCTTTGGGATGGGTTTTGGGTTCCTAACTACAGCGCAAGGAGTGACTGTTATTGTAGTGAGGTCTCCCAGAAAGACTTAAAATGACAACTGTCTCCATAAATTTAACAGAGCCAAAGAATAACGTTGTTATTTTTTTTCTCCTGTTTCTTCCTGCCCAGTCGTTTTCTCCCCTTTTTAATACCCTCTCTAAGCAATTTTTATTATCCCTTCTTCTTATCAGGAAATAAAGCAGAGAAAGAGAGAAGCCAAAATTTAAGTGCCTTTAAGACAAAATTTAAAAAAATAAGTAATTTTTCTCTTGAGGCCCTAGAGCTTAATTATTGAAATATCATAATCATACGGGCATTAAACGGTGTGATCACTGAAAAAAATCCTACAACTATTTAGACATTGTGCATTTTTAGCATAGCATGCTTAGTGTTCAGTACAACATTGATTCTATACCTTGTCATTTTTATAATGTACTTGCCACTTTTTTATTTCACTTGAAAGTTATGGATTTGTAGTGTTTTAAAGTCATCCTAACATTTTTTACTTACTGTTACTATCTATTTCTGCTGTCTGGTAACACAACTAGTGTGCAGGACTGCTCTTATACAATATATGGAGTTGGGAAATTGATTTATAATAAGTTAGAAAGCTCTCTACTCTTAAATATCAAGTGTTTTTCTTAATCTGATTTGTTGACAAGTACTTAGTGCTTGCTTGTCAAAGTATGTTGTGTGGGAATATACTGTGTGAATGAAACCTGATAGAGGTAATAAGATGGTTCCATTTGTAATCTTAGTTGTGAGAAGAATAAGCAGCAAATAACATAATGTACCAGTACATGACTGCATTTATTTTAAGGGGAAGAAAAACAATTTAATGCAACTTTCGATGTTCCTCTCTGTTTACAGCCAGCTCCCAGTTACAGCCTTTGTAACCATTCCCACAGTGTAAAGCGTTAATGTGTAAAATACAGGAGTGATGTGGGTTTGTTTATTGTTGGATGAGAGGGGAGAAATGAGTAGCACTTTTTTCCTTCTTTGAAAACTTATCCTTGACTTAAACTGACGTGAGAAGTGGGAGAACACAGGGCAGGAAAATGAAAAAGGTTTCAAAGCTCCATTTCTGAACCTTCTCAACTTTCAAACAAGGCAAGAGTGAATAAGGAAAACAACTTGATTATTTCTCAATGCATTTGCAAACTTGCCTAGATAGAAATTCTGTTACCAGGTTGGCTTGCTTTCCAGTTGACCGTGACACAGGTTGTGTGGGTGTTTTTCTGGATTTCATACCTGTAAAGTAGTGTGGCTTTTTACACTGGCAGGTATTCTTGCTGAATTCTTCTTGAACACTGAAAAAGAAACCAGTAGACAATTAGAAAAACCGAGATTCTGAGCAATCAGAGGATGTTTTGCTATAATGGCTGGTGCTGCTAAATGTGTTAGTATAAGGTCAAGAAAAAAAAAATCACACTGTGGCCCTTAGGAGAATAAAATTAAGTATTTAAATAGCCTCTAAACCAGTAAATTGTTAAAAGTCCTTTTTTTTCCTCTTCTTTTGCTTTGAAATGTTTTCAGTTTCTGAGCTGTTATTTAATTTCTCTAATGCCAGTATAGTAATTTTCCAGGAGTGAAAGTTTTTGTTTTTTTTTTCTTCCTCCTCTTGCTGTTCCTCCTCTCCTATGTGCATGTTCCTCATGATGAAGTGTTTTGTTATTTCATATCTTCTTACTTGACAAGTTTTCCATGTGGTAATTCATCTGCTCTCAAACACTTCTTTAAAAAAATAGTATTTAAGTGCTTTTCAAATAAAAATAAGTAGGCTTCTGACAATAGTTTTCAGAATTTTTTTTTGACCTGTAAAACCTGTGGCTATGAGAAGGACATTTGGGAGTCTGGAATGTGATGTGCTAGACATTACTCTGGAGATTTCAGGTCACCCCTTACTCCAGCAGAAATTTGTATGTCTCATCTTAGCAGACAACAGCTAAATTAGGTTTGTAATTGAGTTGTTCTATTTTAACAGACTCAAAACTTTTGTGTGGGTTACTGGAAATTTTCCTCATATCTCAATCAGACGTAAAGCCCCTGTATCACCTTTACACTTCTACAGTAAAAGACTACTTTTCAGGTTCTTTAAGAATCAGTCCATAATTTCCCTCTTTGGATACTTCTGATCCAAAAGATTATTATTTCAACTTTGAGAAATGAGCTGGTACTTGACCTCATCTGTAAGAAATATCTGACATTAAATGATAACATAAAATTTTGCAATAATGGCATAAATGGACTGACAATAACAAGCATTAAGCAATCAGTGATGCTCTAATGCTTCCATGACATACTGGCTAACTTTAATTATTGACTGATTTTTAATGAGGAAGACTGTGCTATTGATCCATGCAATGCCTCAGCCTGAAAACTCATGGGTGTTAAAGAACTAATGATGATGATCTAATGGTTCTTGTTTACTTTGACCGAAGACATTTATAATCCTTCTTATTCATAGATTCCATATTTCAGTGCTGTCTTGTTTTCTGAGATTTAATTATATATGTCCTCATATTCTTTTATTTTAATTAGTGTACAAAAGCTTTTCTGTTGTTTCTGGGAAAAGATGCTAACTAATTTTTTTCCTCAGAGAAGAGCTTGAATCTGGTTTATATTTTCCAAGCTCATCTTGTTCACTTTAATCAGGCTGATTGATACATGAACTCTGGCTATTGGGAAAACTGATGGTCAAAATGGAGTAGATTTGGGGGTTCATTAGTTGTTAAATCTATGAACTGGCTGTAATTCCCATTAAATTTTCTGACAGTTATTTTGTTCACAGATGAATGTAATGAATTAGTTAATGTGTATGGTCAGTAATTTCGACTATACTATTTACCATCACAGGCTCAATACTGCCACTTCTGTTACTAATTCCATACGTTTTCATGCTCTGATTTACTTTCTCAACTTGAACTGATTTAATTGTACAGGAGTTAATTCAGGAACCTTGGATAATTTTTCCTTGAAAATTCTCTGATGATAATTTTAGATTGTATTGCAACCCTTTGAACCATTCCTGGGCACATTCTGCCTTTGATACAGCTATCTGTGAACTCATGACTCTTCTGAAACAATCTACATCTAACCTATTATTTTCATCTCCACTTATTCTGAATATCTGGTGTGGTTATCATAGAGTTAACCTCTGATTATCTGCTTATCACAGAGTTTGCCTCTGACCGTGGTGAACACCTCGCTCTCTTCGGTTGCCAATAATCTGAGCATCTGCCAAATGGAGTCCATAATTTTTATACTAACTGTCATAGATGGATGCCTTAGAGCTTCCAGTACTTTTTTAGGCCAACAAATTCAATATCAAGATTTGTGTAGTGCTTAACAGTAACATGATGAAACCTTGCCAATTCATCAAGCCTGTGGCTCCACAAGCACCCTCCATGACCGCAGTTGATGTGTTTATCTTCAGTCAGAAACTCAACTGAACATCCACTAAAAATACCACAGTGAAAACTGGGCAGTTATATTAACTTGTCTGTGTCCCTTGTTCAAAAAAAACCAAATTTTTTTTCTACTTTCTTGAATGTATTATCGATTTCTCAAAACCAAACCCAAACAAAAGGCAATCCTGCTGATTATCAGTGGTCTGTTGGAAAGAGTACACATTGCCAAGTATTCACTGCAGTTGACTCTTCAACATCTCTAATCTTGTCTCCAGTTCATTTTCATAATGGGAAATCTAATTTTAATATGTTACAGTATGGACAAGCTTTTCACCTCTGGAGATCCTAAGCTCTTAAATGCCTTGAAAACATTTAAGAACAGGAATCAACTTGCTATAGCTTTGTCTGGCTGACATCAATTTTCCTCTATGATCTTTGGCCAAGACAAGAAGTTTCTTTTGGAGGTGCTAAGAAAGTAAGTACATATGTAATATAGGAAAGGTGATTATCCTGTTCCTCAGTTGTAACGTCCGTCTGCACAGTTGGATTCCTGCAATAGAATCTTTCTGCAACAGGCAATGCTAGGAAAGCGTCTGGTATTCTTGAGATAAAAACCATTCAGCATTTTCTCATTTTATTAGAAGACTATTTTTTTCAAGACCATTAGCCAACAGAAGTTTCTGAAAAAGTCTAATTCTATTACACAGCAGAGTTCTGGCCAATTTTTTTAAATACTGGATTAGACATTTGTGTTAGCATTTATCTGAAAAGCACCAGATACTGAAATCACCCTGTAGAGAAAGGAAATTGATGCATTGAAGTCCTATTATTTGGGATTATTCCCAAACTATTTTTATATCTCTAAGCTTGTTGGGAGTAGGAAGCATTACGATATGTGAGATAAAGAGTTGATGAACAATACATCTCTATTCTGAGGGCGGCACCATCAGTTTCAGAGTACCAGTATTCTGACAAAAATACTTCTATGTGACCAAAATTCTACATACCTTCACACCACATTCAGGCTCAGGGAATGGGAAATCAGTAGTATGTCTGGGTTGGTTTTCTGGAGTTCTACATCCCCAGTATTAACTTAGAACTTATTTCTGTTGGACGCTGGGAAAAGTGTGAGACAAGTTGGTCATGTACCTCAAAGATGAGGCAGTTCAGTGAAATGTAGTCAGTTATTTTAAAATTCCTTCCATCCCTCCTCCAGTCTGCCTATCAGCAGAGTAGCCAATGATTCATTTCTGTTCAACTTGTTTGGTTTTGCCATGATATAGTCATTAATTGAATGGTGACACATCCAACCACCATCAGTGCTTCAAAGAAAAGCTGCTAATGTAGTCACTATTAACAGAAATAATCAAGTCAACTGACAAAATCCTGCACATTTATACTTGCCCTTCACCTTGATGGTAGCTTTTTGGTATCTGTATTCAATCTCAACAGCACTGCAAATTTTAATTCTTTCCATGATATTATTTCGTCTTTTTCTTTCCATTCTCTACCATAACCCTGTTGCTGCTGATCTGGTTTGACACTTCAGCATCAAGGAGATGAAAGCTGACAGTGAGCCCAAGCTATGCATAAATATTGTGACAGTAGCTATAACATTGAAACTTTGTTGTTTGTGTGGAGTGGCTACTAGCAAAAAATATTTTCTCTTTTTCTAGTCTTCTCACAGTGTAATTATTTTTAGTTTGGAACATTTAACTTTATTAAACAGTGACTTGTTCTGTTAGTCTGCTAGTCTGTTAAAGTCCAATTAATTTTTGATGTAATGTCCCTTAATCATGTTAACCAGCAGCCCCCAGGTAGGTCAGGAGCCTTTTCCTGGTAATATTCAGCACCTCTGAGAATTTGCAGTAGCTAAATTGTGAGTTTTAAAACAAAAAACATGTGAGTTTGCATGCACACTGTAGACTGGGATAGGGATGGCAGGCTCCATAAGTATCCTTTGAACTTTGTGTCCTGATGTGCACGACACTTTCTTCAAAAAATTTGATAAACCTAATGCAAAAGTGCCTGCAGGACTCCTTTTGTCTAGGGAGTGACAAGCTGGCTTCTCTAATTGCAGGGCATATTTCTGAGTGGCCAAATGCTACTGAATGGTCAGAACTCACCAAGCCATGAAATGTGAAAGGTCCTGTGGCTGGTTCCTGGAACTACATCCAGTACTGAGTGTTTAATTCATGTTCTTCAACGTGACCCTCAGTGCTCTGCTGGTGCAAACTGTAATCTCTGTGCCAGGACTCCTGCATATTTCCTTTCTCTGAGGAATGCTAAAGCACAAGCACTAATTACCTGAACATTTCTGTGACATAAAATGCAACATTTTACAGCTACTTTAGGGTTGTAGTTTGGTACAGTACTGAAAGAATGAAAATATTACATAAAATTATCTCCCAAACCCAGGAGGTAAAATTCCAAATGTTATAAAAATATGTATTAGGGCATTCATCTGCATCTTATCTCTTCCATGTAAGAAATAAAAAATCATGATCAATTCAAAGCAAAATTGTCTGGTTTAAAACATTGACAGTTTTTGTTTGCTTTCATCTATCATTCTTACAGTAATTGCTGCAAGACCAAGAGAGGCCAAATTCTGGCCACTTAAAATGTTTCCTTTTAAGCCATTATTTGAGCTGAAGAAAATGTTTGAAACATTTCCTATATTTTGATTCTGCAATGTTTATTATAATAACTGTATTATTTTATATGTAGCATTGAAGGCAATTGCCAAGTGCTCTGTATTGCCTTTGGAAGCTGTTGACAAGCAGATTTTACAGTTAATGTCTTAAGTTTATGAATGTTACTCAGCTTCATGGGCTGAGATTTTTAAACAGTGCTTTTTCAATTGAGTCAAAAATCATAAATGCTGTTAAGTTTCCAGTTACTTGAACTTTTGACAGCATGTGGTGATTTTAAGTGACACTTAATCGCTGTATTTCTATACTGAGATTTACATAATGTAAGGTAAAGTAAAATGCAGCTAGAGTCTTTGTGCTGTTGCATTTAGAAGTGTAAGTCTAACTTGTAGTGCAAACATGGGTAGATTTTGACTTCTCCAAGTCAGTGTAGTGACAGACAGCAACAACTGATCACCTGAAAACCCACCACAGAAATAAAGAGACGGAAAAAAAATTGTTCCTGAGATTTTGTTAATTATTATTTGTATTTGTCATCTTAAAAAAAAAAATTGGATGTAAGATCTTATTTTGGCCTCTTCTTGGCAGAAAAGTTTTTAAAGAACGAGATGCATTCATGGGGGAAAAATGTTTACTAATCAGAAATAAACAAATGAGCAACTATTAAGTTTTAGTGTTTGACAACATAGAAAGAAAGCAAAGATCCATACCTAATATAATGAAACATTAATCATCTTTTTCCTATGAATTTTCTCAAAGTTATTGAAAGATGAGTCATTAGGCTTTAATCTGGGAAATTTTGATAAGATGAAAATTATTATACTTTTACGATTCTAATATACTTGATAATTTTATTTTCAAATTATTTTCTTCTTTACTAATTGATAACGTAAGAGCCAATTTTGAAAATAATTCCTAATTGGTTTACTTGGTGTGCAAGTTGTTAAATGTAGAAATCATTCATATGGTTAAATAATATTTTCCTTATGTTGCTATTTGTAACAACCTCTTGCACTGTTGAATAGTGGTACTATATTGTTAGATAAAAAGTACTGTGCACTTCTTTTTTTCCTATGATTTTTGTTCTTAATATGGACACTTAAAAGTATGTAATAGAATGATGGATTTCATGTGCAATGCAGTTTGGTAAATATATTAATTTTTTTCCTGCAATGAAAACAGAATAAAAATTATAGTAACAGAAGTAACAAAATAGTAATACTGAAACAATAGAGAAATAAAAATAATAAACAATAGAATAATAAAAATGTAATATTAAACATGAGAAACATGGACCTACTGATTGCATCAGTCTGTCTAAAGAATGGTAACTAAAATTTTAGAAGTAAAATTCTGTCCAGAAATCACTAATCTCCTTCTCCATAATGATATAGTACATGTCTTGAATGTTAATAGTGTTGTTTGACAGTGGGAACACTGCTATCAAACTTCACTTAGTGTACCAAAGGAACTGTCTGAAACAACAAAAATAATTATTTATTTATTTATAAATAAATATTTTATTTATTTATATTGTAGGCTCCTAATCAGACTTTAAGTATATTTGAAAGGGAAATCTATACACTTTTCTCATCAATTGTCAAAGTCCTCATTAAAACTAGGATCATGTTACACATGAAAGATGGATTTTTGCATTTGAGAATGAAAATATGAAGTTGTAATCTACAACAATGTCAATTATTATTTGCATTTACCTTCATCAAAAGGACATGGAAATGATACATGTATAAAACATATATTAGCGTTCTGAATCGTTTATTTCACTGTGGTTTAAAACAAGTGTCCTTCTCATGTCCTTGTGAGACTTTTAACTCACTCTTCCCAAATAATTCTGTACCATCCTCCTACCTGTTTGCTTCTGTGCAGATCCTTCAGAGAAATCATTTTCTCTAGCAGGGGAGAGAAATGGCATTGACAGGTACCTGTTGAACTAAAGCTGAATTAGTAAATGGTTAGTCCTTAGGATCAGAGAAATTCTTGTTGCCCAATAAGCTGCATTTCCTGCCCTTCCTTTGCACCATTGTTATGACTTTGAGAGTTTTTTTTCTTAGATGATGCACTGCACTTGACTAAGAAAGGGTTGTGACTCCACTTTCTGGATATGTGAATAAATTCAGAAGCTTAAGCATGTTTAAACCCTTTAAAATAAAATTTGTAGAGTTGTTTGAAAGGCATTTGACTCTGTTATCAAATTGAATATAAACCAGGTATTTTTGTGTGCCAGCAACAAAGTGAATGTATTAATAAAATAGCTGATGTAACTCATGTGCCCTCACCTTCAGAAGAAGGAGGAAAGCAAAAGTTAAGTGATTTATCAGACATGCATTTAGCTGTGCATAAGGCAGGAATGATTTAGATTTGTTTCAAATACTTTCAAAGTTACGACTGTATGTTGTACCCAAGTTCTAGTCAGCATTCAAACCAGGCAGGGAGTTTACATGATGTATTTAAGAAGTCATTAGAATCAACAAGCAACCGGCAAATTTTAAATTTCATCACTTTGAAGTTTCAACAGTCGTAATTTAGAAAATATTATAGAGATCTTTGATCATAGAACTAATATTTAAAAGCTTCATCGAGCCGTTACGTTGCAGACGTTGATTATGTGCATCACTGCTTAACCATTTGAGGTCTAGAGAAAAAGCTTTAGGAAAATTTTCAGGAGTCCTATCAGACAAAGTGTCTGATATTGGATACTTTAGGTAAGTATCATAGACACTCAAGGTGTCTTTGTTTTTTTCACAGGTTGTCTGAGGAATCTCTTTAGCCACTTTTCTCTCTATCTCATAGATTTCTTTCCCTAGCATTGTTTTTCTAAGTATGAGATTATTTGTTTTCTCTCTTTTTTAGCTCAGGGATTTTCATGCGCCTTCCAAATCTGTTACTTTTGCAAACAAAAGATTCTTCCAAAATATACAGAGCTGTTATAATATTCTTCCCTTCTAGCCTTTTTTCCTCGTACAATCTGCCAATACATTCAGGTGACTCCTATGCAATGTTGGTTAGTGTTTTCTAGTGCTCTTCTTCATTGTCCAACTAGAATTTTATTGCTACCTTTTGGACAGTAAATTGGAGAAGCACAAGAATCTTTTATGGGGTTTCTCTGACAGTAGAATAAAGGGGGAAAAGAATAGTTGCAAGGACTATTTTAATGGAATACATTCGTATCTCTTATGTCAAAATGCCTTCATTGCAGACAGTTCACTGTAGCATAGAATGCATGAACTTCTATTGTTTAAAGAAGCAAGAAGAACCTGCATAATTTTAGTACATGTTGCTTCTTCAGTGAAGCCATACCCTCTGTCTTGGTATACTATAATTACAAACTGTTGAAGGTATGATAATGAAAGGTAATGGATAGAGATTAAAACGTTGCTGCTTCAGTCTCATTAGTTGTGGTAACTGACCCTGCACAATTAACTTGTTTCTTTAACTTGATAGTCCTTCAATTTTATTTTTTTTTTACAAAAGCAACTCTTAACCATTTCTATAAGGTCATTCTGCAATTTTAATTTTTGTGTTTTTTAAGAGACATAAAAAGACATCATTATTTTTTTTAAGACATCATTACTCTAACCAATGACAGATTATTTCGTGTTCATTCAAGCACTGCAAGATGTTGGGGCATGTGTTTACTGATGAATGTTTGCTGTTTACTCTTCTAGTATAGAAACCCCTAATTAGGTTACCTGCTGTTTATACTTAATTTCGTGGACTTGTCTGCATGATTCAATGTCCTGGTGATCCCCGAGCCAGCTCCAGGGTGCTGGTGTGCCTACAGGGCTCAGTACGGAGCCCTGCAGAGATGCCAACTCCAGTTCCATCATAGTATATCTGTGTCTTCAGGGGGCAGAGATCAAATGAATAGGTTCATCTGAGGAACAATTTTTGATTCAAGTTCTGGAGCTCGTTTGGACAATGCTAGTTTGAAGCCAAGAGAAAAAAGCAATGAATTATTGACCAGGCTGGGAGCTGATGTTCTGTGGTGGTTTCCTTAGCAGTTTAGTTAATCCACTTTGTATTCCTTCCAAGGAGTTGAAATCAGCAAAACTAACAGGTTTTTTGACATTTAACTTCACTTATGAATAATGAGGCTGCAAACTTACTATAAACATGTAAATATTTGAAATGAGAGATGAGACAAATCATTTTTCTGAGCTGGCCACAACTTAACCACTGGCAAATGGAAGAAAATATAAATTCATGCAGTAAAGGGCTCTGTAGTGTCTGTGAAGGGAAAAGATACAATCTAAATTCCACTAAGTGTGCCATATTCATCAAGGAGAAAACAGATTATAATCATGCACAACCAGAACTGGACTTTTATTTTCCAATGTGGAGAAATAAAGACAGGAAAATGCTTGTTACCCTGTGACATTTATTATGTATGTTAATATTTTACTGGAGTATTGCAAAATAGAAGATTTGTAGGTGGAACAAGTCCATCTTTTAATCATTGAAAGCAGAAGCTATCTGGTTCAGCAGCACAAGTACTAATACACATTATGCTCAAGCTTAGGGGCCTTTAATGGTATAGTATCATGATACTGCTTAAAAATAAGCTATTTGATTTGTTCCCTCTCTATTTTTGAGCAAATACCTGGTGTTCACAGTCAGATTAGATGAGGGAGCAAGGAGGGGAAGGATAAACATGGAAATGTGGAGGAGACCAGATGGAAACAATAAAAAATAAATGTTTATATGGGGTTTTTCT
Source organism: Pseudopipra pipra (assembly GCF_036250125.1). Classification (NCBI taxonomy): domain Eukaryota; kingdom Metazoa; phylum Chordata; class Aves; order Passeriformes; family Pipridae; genus Pseudopipra; species Pseudopipra pipra. Next base: position 13,702,704 of record NC_087550.1, read on the forward strand.
TAAAAGAAATTATTGACTTCTTACATAGTTTGTTATACATTAAGAAAAAGTACTGTCCAGAAAATGAAAAAATAACCTAACATGAACAAGTTTTATGAAAGAAAATGTAACTATAAACAAAATTCTGTGACAGGCTACTTTGAAAACATATGAAGGAATTTCTCTCTGCTCTTAAACCTGAAAAATCTTAGTTCTGCTCTTACTTTTTCTAGTTTTGCCTTAATCATCTAATTTGCAGATGTAACTGACCTGCAGTATTTATTATGTAAAAGGAAAGTTATTTTATAATGTGCTTTTTAGATGCATTTATATAGACCTCGCTGTTTTTCCAGATTTAACTGTATATAATACAAGACTGAATGCCTTTAAGAAAAGTCAGTGGTCTGTGGAAAGAAATTACAAAAATAAAAATGCAAAAGTCATTAAATGCACTTAATGGAGACTGTATTCACAAAGTAAACCCTGCATCTTTAAAATTGCTCTACTATTCCCATTACTGTATCTTCCCTGTTTATGTTTCCCATATTAATTTTCTTATGTGGACTGTCAATCTGAAATCTTTTAAGAGCGTCTGCACCATCACATCAGTCTTATGTAGGAAACAAACAAAAATCCTTTACATGTTTCAGTTATTTTTTCAATATTTCTACACAAAATCTGACCTTTAAATAACACTACCCTCAATTATCTGGAAATTATTTGTGTTCTCCTGATTCTGTTTGTTCCATGTTCGTTCTATTGTTGCTTAGGTCTAGTAAAAGGTTTAACAATATATTAAACCAAGTTTATTTGGATTCAGATGGTAAATTAATTGATCTCATGATAAAATTTCTTTATCATTGTTTTATGGATGAAAATTACTTTGTGAACTTGTTTCCATTACTTGAAGTAGTAAAACAGGGAAGAGTTTTGGAAGAAGGCTGGAAATAACTAGTTGTCTTTATTTTCTTTGTACAGTAAGACTTTGTTTCCTAAAAATGCAGCACTTAAGAGATTGTGACAGGATCTTTTGCAGTATGCTGGGCTGTGTGCTCACTCTGAATATTTATGACCTATTATTTTTGGAAATGGTATTAAATTTATTAATACATTTCTTGCTCTTTCTAAGAATCTCTAATCTACATCTCCTTCCCCATTTTATCTCTCAAAAGTCCCAACTGAAAAAAAAACCCAACATCTTGATGTTAAAGAAGATTGATTTGAGCTGCTAAGAGAGAAAATCTTGTGGAGCAGTTTGCCTGACTGGGGTTAGAATTAGGAATGACAAGAAAAATATTACTGGTATTTATCCTGACCATTACCTGGTTGTTGCCCATTGAATGAACTGTGAAAGCAATTTAATAGTGATTTAAACTCACAGTTTCTGTTCTTTGTTCACAGCAACAATCTCAGAACAGTTGAATGGTTTGGTAAAAACTTGGGCCCTAGAATGGATTCTTAACTTCCTTTAAGATAGTTGGAATTTGGCCTTTTTTTTTTTTTTTTCCCAATAGTGTATACTTTTTATATTGATTGTGTTGCTTCCAGGTTTTCCCTCCTTCCTTCTTCCATATGCATATCCTTTTAGCCCATTGAATAGCTTTGAGAATATTCTGTTTGGTTATAGATGTAGATATAAAATGGGGATGTAATAGAAACACATCTGCAGACAAGTACAGTTTTTTATGGAAAGCATATTATATTACATTTTAAAAAATGCATAGAAATGTTTCCATACTATTTACAGAAGTTTAGTTTCCCCGTGTGTTTTGAAATACTGGTTAACGGTGATTTTAGACAGAAAAATTTTTTTAGTAAATGTGTTACGCATTTTTTAGTAAGTTTGCACATTTTTCCGTGAGAAAAATGCTTATTTATTACTGTTTAATCTTTCAATAGTCTATTTTAGTGACTCCTGTTATCTTTAGGATCTCCCATCTCTTAGGCGTGCTGAAGATACTCCAGTTCAGTAACTAATGCAGAAAAAGATAAGATCTAATTAGGACTGAGTTTGGGGTTTAATTCTGTTGAATAATGCAAACTTTTTCCTACTAATCCTAGAAAGGCTACTCATACTAAAATGAGAACCAGAAATACACCTCAGGTTTTCTAAAATTTATCTGGAAGTTATATTAATGGTAGAATTGCAGCAAGTAGTTGCTTAGTGTCTCAGGCCCAAATCATGTGAAAGATTATACTAATATTTTGCATTATTTAACAATTATTCTAAGTGTGTGTATGAAAGTGATGCTTTCCTATAGTAGAAATAGGGTGTCGTCATGGAAAACTGCAGAGAGCATACAATGTGTGTCTCCCAGTTAAATAAATTGTTTAGAAGTCATATGTAGTAGGAAATTATCACTTTAGTTTTAAAGTGATCTTTTAAAAAAATCTTTTATGCGGGAGTTTTTAAAATGGAGATTAAACACCCATAATAGATCTAGGCTATTCTTCTGTAATTCAAACACTGTATTAGTTTTAAATATACTACTAGCAACACAAACCTTGTGGCTGCAGTCTTATATGAGATCAAATCTATCTGTTTTGTGAAGAATTGGGAGTGAAATGAGCCACAGAAAAGTTGCATTTGCCACATCACTCAACTAGAGCAACCAGTATTAATGGGGAGGGAGAAGTGGGTTTACCAGTTATCAGCATATATCCACAGCCAAATGTGGTGGGTCTTTAAGTATTTCCTGAACTATTCCTTCTGTTTTCTAAGACAACTCTTCAGTAATTCTTGGTGTAAGTTTCTGTTGGGTTTTTTCTTCACCCCAATATCTGTCTCTCCATCCATTGGGCCTTTTCCCCCAATGTTATTGGGAGCACACAGCTCAAGTCACTGATATTTTCCCACTGAAATGGAAAATGATGCTGTCTATATGCATTCTTATAGGTCAGAACTTCAATATTTCAGTCCTTCTTGGGTTTATGTACCTCTGTCAAGACACATTTGCCTGTAGAATATTTTGTGTAAATAGCAATATAAATAGTAGAAATAGATGATGGATAGTTCTAGGGAGGAGGGTATGTAAGATATCTTACTAAAAAATGCTTACATTTCAACATGTTGATGGGACTGTGAGTAATACAGTGAGTTACTGTATTAATAAATGTTTTGTACTTTTTACTTATTGGTATCTGAGGAGTCGAAGCCAGGAAAAAAGCAAAACAGATCTACATCTATGAGATTTTCCTGCAGTAGCATCTTGGACTCAAAGGTAAAAATAGAATGCTTAACATTCTACAGAATTTCCAGATAGACCCTTTCTAAATTGTTCCCTGTCTGTTTAGATTATTAATGCTCCCAGTTAGGGTGAGACAGCTGCTGTTGTAACTCATTCAGCCCCTTTCAATGTGGTTATGTCCATAAAGCCTCCTGCCTTAATTCTGAGACCCACCTATAATTTTCAATTCATGTCAGATTGGATGGAAAACTAAATTATTTTGGTCTGTTCATGGAAGAAAGTACATAAGGTTGTTGAGTTTACTCACTTGGTTAAGTCTACTACTTTGTCTTAGGGCATTCATTGGCTGGCTGAAGTCAATTGGCTTACCAATAATAGGAACACAACATAAGCTTTTTAACTTGAGGCTTTTCATGGATATTAGAATAGCTAAAACTCAAAAAAGGTAGTATAGTTTGTGTGTTTCTTAATGTTTTCTTTTTTTTGTAATTGAGTCAGATATTTACAGATACTCAATAGTTGAAGATTTCCATTCTCTTTGATTATTCTTTGTTTGAATCTACCCATACAAAAAAGACTTTCAAAAAACATCCTAGACTTTATTTAGTGTCTATTCTGTAGTAAGAATGGATTTTATTTGTAGTGTTTAGCCTTTCCAGGCTTATTAAAATAATCAGACTTTTTTTGAAAATAAGTTTCTGGGAGTTTATGAAATTATCCTATAAATTGAGAAATTATTATATTGGAGACCAAACTAATTTGGAAAAGGCTCTTTATAGCTGAAAGCTTTCAGCTAATATAGACTTTCAGGGAAGACTCCATACTGTTTGAAATTAATGCCCTGAGTTTAAGGTTGCAACTCTGTTCCAAGGCATTTCTTGTAGAACTCTTGGAAAATTAACAGCATTTGTTCACCTGGAAAATCTGATCGTTTTATGTAAGTGAAACACAAGGTAAATTCTTATTAAAACAGCTAAAAAGTTAGAGTGAAATAAAACCAATCCAATGTCAACTTGTGTTTAATGAGTTTATATAAATATTTTATGATGTTATGTCTTAAAAATACATACTGTTTTCTGAACAATGTATTTGGAATGTAAAATCCAGGTGGGAAGTAGACTCTATGGAAGCAAACAAGCAAACTCTTTGTGGCCTCATCTGTACACTTGAGATGCTAATCCTTCTTTGTCTCTTACTTACCTTATTTTCCTTATTAGTCTCTTATTTACCTTATTAGTCTCTTATTTACCTTATTAGTCTCTTATTTACCTTATTAGTCTCTTATTTACCTTATTAGTCCCTTATTTACCGTATTAGTCTCTTATTTACCTTATTTCTTTAGACTATACAGGATTTCCATCTACCATGAAAATATCCTGATTTTTTTTCTGTGACTAAAGTGTAATTGCATACTTTAAAATATACTGTTGTATTAGAATATATGTAGTTCATAAATTAAGTAATTAATATTATTTGTTTATCTCACCTATGTTACCAAAACTGCAGTTTTATTGGAGAAATTGTCACAAAAGGCTACTTTATATAAGAATGTCTTCATGGGGCAGTGATATTTCTATCAAAGTCCACTTAAAAATTAAAATTATAGGATTATTATGTGACAAATTAGCCTTAAAATGCCTATTCCTGAAATATTTAAATGTGAAGAAAAGTAATAAAGGAGTTTCTCTTAGTTTATTCTGTTGGGTTTTTGTTTGTTTGTTTGTTTGTTTTTATCCCTGGCTATGGGTTTGATTTTTTTACTTGTAGATCTATTGGTTAGTGTGGTGAAATAATTAACTTTGAGTGACAGAAACCACCAATATGGGAAAATAAAATAAGTACTTTTCCTGGAAAAAGAAAAGAAAAAAACAATTATTGTTTTCAGTAGGAATTTTGCTGAGTGTTAGTGACCAAATACTGTAGCCATTTTTTATTTTTCTTAAACTATTATGCTAACGATCTGTCCAGCTGATTAATGCTTTAGTCAATTGTTATTTCTGTGTTTCTTTTCCATCTCCTTTTTTTCCCCCTCTCTCTTCGCCCCACTCCCAGCCCCGACATTTTAACTCTTAGAGCAGGATACCTCTGTTGGTTTTCACTACCTGTATACCTGAACCTTTAAAAAAAGTTCTTCTTGTAAATATTAAATTATCATTAGTTCCATAGCATGCCATTTTTTCCTGCTGCCATGCAGATTCTTCCAGTTTTTTTCCAACACTGTAAGAAGGATGTCAGCTAGTTTGAATAGTAATCATTTTATTCCTTTTTTTTATTTTACTTCTGGAGAAAGAAATCGCTTTTCTAAATTGCTGACTTCAAAGTGCAGTTTGACTTGCACAATGCATGTAACTGTAATATAAAAAAAATTGTTTCATCTGAAAGATTAATTTTCACTCTTAGAATTGTGGTTTAACCAGGCTTCCAGCCAAACAATTATTTTAGGTTTAAATGTATTATATATCCATAGTCTCCAAAGAGATGTCATTAAAGCCTGGTAATTTTTAGTCTTTTGAAAAGAACATGTAGTTATGAATAAATGCCTTAGCACTAATTTTTGAGGAAAAAGCTAGGGGGACTTCTTTGTGTGGATTTCATTAATGGGATTTGAACAATGAAAACTCCCTGTGCTTTCCATTGTAAACAACTTCCTGTGTGATTGCAGTTTAATCTGTAGTTTTGCTCCCTACTATGAGCTAGATAATGCAAAACTTGGAAGAAGATCAGATCACTCCCAGTAGTATGTGGTGCACACTTTGCAATGCCAGAGACACGATGCAATGTCACAGGTGAAGGAAACATTGAGGTGGGAGCCGGGGGGATCAAACAACAAACAAACAAAAGTCGTGTTCTTTGTTGTACGAACAGATGACACTTCCACAAATTTTGGCCATAATATGGAAGGTCCTACTGAAACAGTGTGCCTTTGGCTCACAGCCCTTGATTTTCTTTTTCCCTGGTGGCTGTAGCAGGCATCCAAGGTTACATTCAGGAACAGCTGTTTTGCACAGATTGCAGCAAATTTGATGTCTGTCTCTCAGTTCCAAAAGGAATCCTGCAAGTGTTGTTGAAGAGTTCGGCTGCTCCAGGAGTGTCATAAGCAAAACAAGGTGTGTGGTCCAGGGCACATCACTGTGAACTAAGTGTTTGGTTTGGGTGGTTTTAAATTACCTTCTGCCCCTTCTGTCATTTTAAGTAGAGGTGCTGTTCTATTAAAATTCTCTCAGGAGTTCAGATGTAGATAATTTAAATTTTAATGTTTGTTCCTGATGTTAATCTCTACAGATAAATTCCTATGAAAAAGTAGAAATGCCTTCCTCAGGTAATTGTGCCAGTGAAGAGCATTCAAAAACATCACGAACTTTACTCGTCCTTCTGTTCAGTTCTCATTTCTCATTTTATTCTGAAGTGAATCTGAGAAGAGCTTTGAACATGAAAAGAGTGTGACAAAACTTTAGCAACATGAGACACCTAAATGTGTTTAATGAAATTTAGTATAAGATCAACTCATTTTTACGTAAGGCAGATTTACACGGGAATACAACTGGATACAGATTGGATATGTTTCTACTTTAAAGTCCTCTTCAGTTAAAATTGTGGCTTTGCATATGCACAAAAACAATTTTGATAAGTCCATGTTTTAGAACAGCCATTACATAGAATCTGTTCTAGAACATGTATGTAACAGGAGAATTGGAAAAACAAGTTAGCATAGAATGTAAATTTGTACATGCCAATACATTAGAACTTGCAGTCGATATTACTTTTCGTACTACATTTTACAGTTAGTTATCAACTGTCCTTGCCAAGTTATCTCACTGAATTCTAGATAACAGCTCCTGAAATACGAGGCACAAAAATTCCTTCCTCACAAAGTCACACCATTCCACCCTAAGACACATATGTTAACACATACATGTCTAACCAATTCAGAAAGACCTCTAATGATGTTGGCTGTAGAACTTGGGAGTTCAGAATTAAAAGGCTTGAGTCTTTTTTTCCAAGTGTCTAACCACATCAACAAATAATTCTCCTACTGACAAAGAAAGAAAGGGTGTGCAGTAAGCGATATTGCACCTGTTGTCAATTTATAAGAATAAATGGAATTTATGCTGTAGTCTAAGCCCTAAAAAAAAGGTAAAGTGTTCATCCTGTAAAATAGAAGTTGCTGAAAGGTTCTGTCCCCTGCGTAGTCTCCTAGTCATTGCTTAACATTTTGTGCCAGGATGCATTTATGTTAATTGCAACCTATTTTGAGAACTCACTCGCTCTGTGGTTGGCTGCCTCCATAGTTGTAAGAGATTTTGATCATTTTCCACTTAAAGGAAATCTTCCCATTCTGTGATTGACTTGCAAGGTTTTCTAGTTCATCTCGGTGTTTCTGTGCTAAAACAGTTGTGTGAAATTTAATTAGCAGGGTAGCACTTTCTTAATGTGGTTTAATCCTTATCTGGTTTGGTGAACTTGGTTTATCATTTCACTGAGAAAACTGAACAAGTGTGTTACTGAAGCAAAATTAGACAGGTAGGAACTGACTTGATGGATGCATTTCTTAATTTCATGCTGATTGTTATTGTCATTTTCAAGACCTGCTATATAAAATAGTATGCAGAAATCTAAAGCAAATTAGAAGTGTAATAGTTTGGCATGCCTTCTCAATGATGTTTTTTTCCTACTGAACAAGTTCAAAGCATAAGCTAGTGGAAAAAAATATTTTTTTTTTTTCTCTCAGTCCTGGAGGTAACCCATTAAAGTCATAAACAGAACAAAGTTAAGTTATTGCAGTACTAAATTTATGACTTACACTTCAACAAAAAAAAAGGCAGTTTAAGTATTATAAAGATTATCCCATGATATCTTAAAAATACAAAACTAAATTCATAGTTATACTTTCTATGCAGTTGGATGTATTCGGAGATTTAAAAATTGTGTTCCACTTCTCTTACCTCGCCCACAAAACAGGATGGCTCAATTACTATGTGCTCAAGCTCTAATTTTTTATAGCTTTCTACAAAAAAATATTTTTTCTGGTTCTGATAGGATAGTCTTAAAACACAGTGCTTCTCTTTAGATTTAATTAGTTTTTATAGTACTAAAACCACACACAAAGTGACTAGAAAGTTTTAAAAAAATCATATGTGGGTTAGAAAAATGCGTGATAGTGCTTTGACTAGTCAGTGTGAGCAGATTGGCCTGGAGATCCATACTCAACTAAAATACAAAACATCTAGAAAACAGAAATTGGGAATGGAACGTAGAGGAATTTTCTTATTTTTTTAGGTTGAAAAAGGAAGATTCTTACTCTTGTGATTTTGCTTAAGGTCACTGTTATTATCTGAATAAAGGGTAAAAACAGACACAAGTTTTCTACTAGTCATTACTGGAATCAAAAGTGCTGTTGGCTGATTATAATTGCAAGTATTTTGTTAAAGCAAGAGATGCAAAAGCATCCTGAGAGTACTGGCACACACACACATTGTTGTGGTTAGACTTTTGTTTTATTCTTTCTTTGAGTTCCTTCGTGAATAAATACAGTACTGATATTTAATCTCTTTCCAGCTGTGCTGGGTTATTAGCAAGTGTACTAAAATTCATCAGGTACAGGAAATATCACCAGGCTACAAACTAAAGAGGTGACTTAGTGCCCTAATCTGTGTGCTGCAGTTAATGCATAACCAGTGTGGGATTTCTGAGCAAGGAGGGGTATAAATCCCCTTCAGTTCTGAAAGACTGTTCATTACTGACAGGAAAGAAGGAAGGGAAAAATGGAGATGCAGAAGGAAACCTAAACTAAGACACTGAAGATCTTTTAATAATCAAAGGATTGGTGACTTATCTCCTAAGGGACATCTTTAAAACAGTGGATTTTGCCATTGCAGTGTTGTGTCTCTTTCATTTGTGGTACTGAATAATATTATCCACAACAGTTCTGTCATTTAATGGTGGTGAAAAAACCAAACAAAACATCCTTTTTGAATCACCACATTATGTTAATTTACAGATGTTATAAAATTAGCATAATTGAAATGGAGCTGATTATTTCACTGACTGTGCTTTTCGTGTTTGCTTCTAAGTTAATATATTGAAGCATTCATGGAATGTATTTCTCCTTAGGATCATGGTTTCCAGACCTTGCCATTTACCCAAGTAATCATTCTGTTTTCATTTGTTGGTAAATGCAGCTATATGAAAACAGGCAGATGAGACTACTGACCCATAAGCAGCTATAGTGCTGTTCTTAAACCTTTTGTTTTCCAATTAGGCTGTTCTAATCATCCTTGTGTTTCTTAATTTGCTTTGCACAGCTGAAGTCAAGGACAGAATGGTCCAATGGCTGACAGTAGGTCTGATTATCAACTGTACCAAGATTCCCAAGAATTTCATAGGCTTAGATCTGTCTAACATCCCTGATTACATTTGCAGAGGTAACCAGGGTACCTTTTCAGTGGTCAATGATATCTATATATCATGCAGGAAAGAATGAGACAGAATAGAGTTTTAAAAACATGTGGAGTTAACTCAAAAGAAAATTCCTTTGGCACATGTAGATGTTTTGCACATTGACATATTACCTTGGTAAAATTAAATAAATAAGAATACGTGTTTAATTATAAATTATATATCACATTATCCTCTCTACATCTCCCCCAAAAATTGTTTCTTCATCGCATGCAAATCAAACCATGCCTATACCATCAAAAAAATCTCAATTTTAAAAATTTACTTTCCTCAGCATGGTGGAAACCATCAGTCGAAACATTTTGAACAATACACAGGCATTTGCATGTAGTAGTCTTCTTGTCGTTGTAATAAATATGTCTAGGGAAAATAAAGATTCAAAGTTGGTTACTTCTAGGTGTTTTTTCAGCAGCTGGTACTGACAATTTCTAAGCCAAGCAAAAGTTCTTGAAGTCCGTAAACCAGTTTGTTCTTAGTACATGTGAAAAAAATGTGGGTCCTCCTTCTTCCAGAGCTAGGTAACTATCTCAGAGAGGTAAAGTTTAACTTGTTTATTTTGAAACTTGACATGCTTTTATTTGGAAATTCACCTTACTCTGTCTCTTTAGCTTGCAACTATTGTACTTCAAATGAGGTGGAAAGGGGATGTCTGTACTTACCTGTCAGCCTGCTACAATCAATTAGGCAGGTGCATATGCACTTTCTAGATATGTTAGAACTTTAAAATTTCACATATGAAGTGTTTTGTGCACGTTCAGGCTACTTTGTTGGGATGCACTCGAGAGCGCTCAGACAACAATCTGTGACAACTTGTCTTTAGGGCACAAGTGAAGGCAGATATTTTAGTACCTCACTTTTAGATAACACCTCAGAGATTGTAAAGACAGTGGTTTCAGATCACTCAGAGGAAATGCAAATGGTACTTTCTCCTCAGCAGAACTCAAAGCAGACCTCTGTCTTACCTGTCAGGTTTCACGGCTCCTTAGATACATCAAAGATACCCATGGATACATTGAGGAGATATTTATATGTATCATGTGCACGTTGTAAGGTTGGTGACATGGTACGGACTTTGTCTTACTGCTGTCAGAAGATCTTGACTAAGTGTTGGTAGGTCTAACAAAAACTGTTTTTTCAGTTAAAAAAAGGAAGAAATGCATGCTTAATTTCTAAGTGTATTACTTCTGAAATGACAATAGACCAAATAAACGCAAAAAGAGAATTTTTATTTATGTATGAAAAGTAGGGATTTTTTTACATGGGAAAATGTAGCTGATAAAAATAATCACTACCATAATTAATATAATTATTAAGAATCAATTGATAATAAAAATAAATGCACAGCTTTAAAATATTTGAACTTTTGAATGTTGTTCTGATATACATAGAGACAGAGGAGTTTTAGGGTTTTGGGGATTTTTTTGTGGGTTTGTTTTGTTTGGTTGGGGTTTTTCTTAGTTTGAAGTTTTTTGTTTGGTTTTGTTTGGGCTTTTTTGGTTTTGCTTTGGTTTTAAGATTAAAAATACCTCATATTCTGAAGGTAAAATATAAGTGCTAATCAACTTAAGATAATTTTTGAAGTTACCAAGTGTTATGCCTCATTTATGTATCATTCTCTCTCAGCCTTTTGGTCTGCATGAATACAGGGATGGGTACCTTTAGACCAACTTCCTGGTACAGTTAATGAGCTGAAAGGTTTTTAAAAGCCAGGTTAAATTTGTGCTTAGAATAGAAACATATAGCAAATGTTTTGAATAGAAGTGTGTAAATACAAAACTGAATTTTACAGGAAACTCTCCAATTACTGTCTGATTTTAAACTGACCCAATTGTGCATGATTATCACTCCTTTTTTGTATTTTATCCTTTCTGTGAATGTCAAAGACAGATATTGAAGCTGGCAAAAAGTAAATAAAGTATAAAATATCTTTTAGAAAGGTCCTTTGTTTAATATATTTTGCTTCTTGCAGAATTACCCTGGAAATGAAGCTCTTACACAGAGGAACACACACAGCAAGTTATTTTTGTTATGTTTGTTGAGATTAACCACCAAGTTTATCCCTTCAGTAGGACTGTTCCTAGCAAAGGAACTGAAGACTGGCTTTTCTCAGGTGGGAGAGTTTGGTTTTTGTTAATTTTTTTTTTAATTATTATTTTTGTAGAACTTTAGGATGAGCAAATATTTACTTCCTTAGTTTTATGCTTTTTTGGGACTGCCATTGAAGAGTGCATCTGCATCCACTATCAGGAAATACAGATTGCTGAAACAAAATTGGCTTTGGTTTTGTACAAATGAAGAGTGTTGGAGCTGGCACTACTTTATCAGAATTCAGAAGATAGGTTTGTCAGCTTAACCAGGGTGAGTGCCAGCAGCTGTTTACCTGGAATTCATTTAGTGGCGTTCAAATTGTATTTTATCAAGAGCTGTGGAACCTTGTGTTGGATTATAAGGACGGTCACACACTGACTTGGTGGGGTTCTTCAAAGTAGTCCATCAATAGTGTGGCCAGAGTTAGAGCTATAGAGAGAAAACTAAAGCTGCAGGAGGGGTTGTGCACAAGATTTTTCATGTCAAAAGCTTGCAAAGTCCCAAATCAAGGGTTCTAGCCCACTGAAATTCTAGCTTATTAAATAAATTTTCGTAAGCATTTGATAAGCTAGATGTCTTTAATACAGGAGGAATCTATAACAAAAATAAAATAAGTTTGTCATTTGCTTCTGTGTCTTCTAAGAGGAAGCTCTTTCACTGCCTGAGAAATGAGACAAATGCTGAAATGTGAGAGTAACTGCTTTTCCTACCAACCTACTCAAGCCAGGACTAACCCTGCACACCATTGTTTCCCCAGCTTTGAGACCCAGCAGGGCACATTAATATATTGACAGAAAACTCTTGTTGAAAAGATGTGTTACTTCTTTTGATAAGTAAATCACAAGTTGCTATATTTTAAAAAGGTGCTTTTAATCCTGCATACAAGGAATAAATCTAGAATAACTTCTGCAGTTCATTTTGGAGGTGTTTGGGGAAAGATGGGAGTTATGCAGTTTTGACTATGTATCTGACAAGACAAGGGTTCTAGAGGAAACGTTAGCTTGCATTTCAGGTATTTCTAAATTTTATACTTGTGAGTCCAAAGAGTAACTTTTTGGCTCAACAGCTTTTGCTTTAATCCTGAGGTACAAGTAGAATCGTAGGCTAATGTGTGAAAAAGTTTGCTGTGTTAGAAGTGTTGCAAACCCTGTTGTCTCTGTCACTTCTGATCAGATTGTCAGAAAAATTCCAGTGTTCAGAACCGTATCTGAACAACTTCAAGGGTTTTTTTTTGGTTTTACATTTATTTACTTATTTTTTATATTTTTATTTTGTTCTGAAGTCTTTGGAGTAACCGTGCATATCTTGCCTTTCAAGTTGTGTTTTAAAAGTTTCCAGTTCCCTCTAAATTCAACCATTGGATTTTAGTGTAAGAAGGGTTGGCAATTGTGGGTTAGAATCTTTATTTTACCTGGTCCAGGGAAATGAAGATTGATTGTGTTGGTGTGCATGAAGCAATAGTTAGTGCTGGGAGCTACTTATTAAATTAGAGAAGCAGTTAGTCCTGAAAATCAGGTTATTTATGTTGACTTTTAGAGGCACTTGTCTCTACAGAAGGGTGTTAGAGGCTTTCTGTGTATTCTTCCTTTCCCATCTCCAGTCCTAGGGATATACAGGTTTTTGCAGCCGTGTTAGGCAGAAGAGGGAGAACGCCAGTGAGTTTAAGAAGTCTAAGGAGGAGTGGTCTCACACAGAAAACCCAAAAGACATCCTGTGATGGGAAACTGGGATGAGAAACACACACCCACATTCTTACAAAATCTGTGGCTTCTGCAAAACCCTGCAAGAGCCGGTGCACTCTTGCAAAAAGTAAATTCTGCATAATTGTATGACAAGATGACTTATACTGTCTCTGAAACAAAATTAAAGCTCAAAGCTTGTTAGGAGGAAAGAGGGGTGAAAGGAGAACTCAGGATAAATTACTGGCAAATTGCTTATTGGTCACAGTGTTTTAAGGGTACTTAAGCTCCATTCCTTACTTTGCCAGAAAGCTATTTGAACTCTTGAACAAGATACTTTTCTTACAAAGTAAAATTGGAGATTCACTTACCTCATTTTACCTTTTTTAATCTTGTTCTATTTATAGTGTTGTTCACGTGTAACTGCCTATGTAGCTTCTCTATATGAAATTTTTGAAGAGGAGTGAGTAACTTGTGATTAATGGGATGAAAATAATAAAATATAATTTGAAAATGTTAATGGCTTGATGTTCTAAGCCTGTGATTCTCTTTTGAAACATTTTATGATGATAGAATAATGAGGATAGATAAAATCAACAGGGCAGAGAGTAGTATAACAATGGATGTGTTTCAGCGTGTATTAGCTATTTAAATATTATAGTTAAATGCACGTTTATGAAGAAGGCTTATTTCAAAATGCCTTGATAATATACTTGTTGAAGAAATTTCATTTTGTGTCTCCTGTTTCCTGGTTACTACTTTAAGCCAGAGGCATCAGGTTGCTTCACAGACCGCTCAAGCATGGCTGTGTTACAGCCAAGAGTGAAATAGGTGGCCAGACAGAGTTGAGAAGGAGTTGACCTCTTATTTCAGTGGTGATTTTGTGTCCACTTTCATTTTTATTGAGTGAAAAAAGCTTACATGTCCTTTGAGAAGACCAGGGACAGCTATTTTTCTTTGGTGTCTGCTTCCCTCTCTGAAGTAAGAGAAATATTTTCATAGAGGCAGAATCATTTATGTTGGGAAAGACCATTAAGGTCATTGAGTCCAACAGTTAACCCAGCACTAAACCATGTCTCTAAGCACCATGTTCCTTACACATTGCATTAAAAGGAATAGTTACTCACTTAGACTAAGAATTTGGAACACAGACAAGACCTTAAAGGGGTGTCCATGGAATTGGGTGGTGCCCTGGTGATGTAGGACAATAAGTTGCTTCATCTGTTGAATAAGCATATTATTTTATAGTAAGCTGCATGTCTGTCTGGAGTCTCCTGTATTAAGCAGATGCAGAAATTATTTAATAATGGGGCAACAATGTTTTAACAGCAGTTCTGGGAGAATTATCTCTGTATTGTGTGGGACGATCATGAAATGAGAACTCTGTTTAAGACAATTATTTTAGATGCCGTTAAGAAAGCCGCTTCTGTCTACCAAAGAAATAAATGCTTTTTGTCCTAGTTGATCCTGACTAGGTTGCACTTGGAGCACCATATTTATTCAGTATAGCATTTTAAAATGACAAAAATAAAAGCTCAAATGACAAAGAGTTCAGAAGATGAAGCCTGTGAGGAAGCCTACAAGTGCAGAACAGTATACAGGCATCACAAAAAAAACCCCAAACAAACAAACAAACAACAAAAAAACCCAAAAACAAACAAACAAACAAAAAAACGAAAGGGAGAAAGGAAATTCATATAGAGAAAGGGAAAGATTATCAGTTAGGCAAGATTCAGCTGCTGTTTCACAGCAGGAGCAGAGAAAGTAGGCTGTTATGGAAAGTAAAAAACAAAATATTAACACAGAAGTGTATGAAAATGTTAAGTTTCTAGAACGAACCAACCATATTCTACAGCTGCTTTTTCTAGAGGTAGATGCTCTATGGAGGCAACTTACCTCCAAAAAGTGATGAGGAGAGAGAATTCTTTTATTCATGTTTTATTAATGGGGTTTTTATCAGTATGATTGTTCAAGTAATGCTGCATCGTAAGTCTAGACATCCTATCAAATATGTATTATCCCGTTCTAAGTGGTTTACTGAAGTAAAAATAAGGATTTGTATGATTCTTCAGATGCTGTTCTTCCATCGGCTACTGACTGGCACTTTGACTTTACGGATAGTTAAAGGTTTGTGCTTAATGCTGCAGTGTCACAGCTGCAGGTGCCAAAGAGGGTCTCACTGCCAGGGAAGGACTGACAGTTTCTGGAAACATATTTTGCAGTCACTCATTTGAACCTTATTGATTTTAAAAATACTGGTAGGTAAGCAAAAATGTTGACATCATCTAGTGTCAGAGAAAACTTCTTGGCTGGTTCATACCAGACTTTTCACAGTTCCTGAAATAATGATTCATTCAGGGAGTAGCATCTTTTTTGTAGGCAATAAACCACTTTCAGTTTGGTAACCTGTTTATCTACTTAAGCATTGAAAAGCATGTTACTGAGTACATGTGAAGTAAAATGTGACTATGAATGGTATTTTCATTCACTCTATCATGCAGATTGACTTGATTAGTGGACTTTTTTTATTTTAATACTCAATGGAGAGGCTGATGAACATCATTTAATAGAAGAATACTTAGTCTTTCCCTCTTAGTTATGATTTTGCAAGCTAAGGAGGAGTGATTTATGTTAGAAGACTATGGATTAAGGAAGTACCCTCAAGAGACTTCTGGGAGTTGTGTGTGAGATCTTTCAGAGGGAATATTTACTCAGTTCTATAAATTAAGGTGTGCAAAGTCTAAATTGCTACAGGAGGTACGTTTCTAGGAGCTCTTGTGAAAAGCTCTTGTCCCTGAAAAGTTACTACTATGACACTATTGTAGCCTTTTCTGGGAGATTGGTATTGGGTCTTAAATACATCTTTCATTAGAATAGCTGTGGTGTATATAATGTTGGAAATTTGGGCAGCAAGGATTAGCTGTCTATTTTGGGATATAAATGATCTGGGAAAGCATATGCATTAACGAGTATGTTAATGGTAACTAGTCAAGGGGGAGGGGAATTCAGAACTCAAAAACAAATCCAGAAATTGCAAACCTTCTGTGTATTTCAACATAAATATTAAATGTATTTCACGTAAGCATTTCTATAAATTTGCCTGGCCAGAATTTTGATAAATGCAATTTATGCATAGTTATCTCTGTACTTGTACAGCAATATACTCTCCCGTAATGCTTTTTGACATGAAGTTCTTTGCAGATCAAGATATTACAGAGAGAAGATTTTTTTTTTAGTGAAAAAATGGCTATGAAATAAACATAAATTTTAAGTGAAATTATGCATAAAGTGGAAAAGATGTGTCTATTTATATCTAAACAAACCCAAGAAAACCCCAATGTATTGATTGACCAAAGTGCAAGCAAAATGAAAATCCTCCTGTTGTTTGGACTGGATGACCTTTGACATGTCCCTCAAACTCCATGATTCTATGATTCCTAGTCCAGGCCAAAAGATTTGTAAATTATAAGTCCATGTTGTGTTGCAAATGTTAAGGATGGAATGAAGTACAATGTCCATATAAATAAGCTTTTACATTTTTTGTTTCTGCTCCAGATAGGAAAGCTGTAAGTGAACAAAAAGTAGTTTAAGTAGAAATCAAAGGTATGTAAATATTTTTGAAACCTTACCCACAACATCTTTCACCTACAGAGAAGAGTAGAAACACAGACTGACAGTTTGCGTTTGGGTGAGCTTGTGATGTATGAAAGTACTAATTACTGTAAAATTACTTCATGAAAGGTAATTCTGTGATGCTTTAAATATTAGATCATTCCAATCTGAAAATAGAACTCGTCATCTTAAATTTTGCAAAGATTAAATAGATTGATGAATGTGAGACCATGAATGTGGGATCCTAGGCTATCAAGCAGTCCTTAACCTGAGATGCATTTCTCCTTTGAATGATTAGTGTTTGTTTTTGTTAATCTACCTTTGAGGTTATTAAAGAGTCAGATGATGAAATGAAAAGAGCATTTTAGAAATTAATTTAACTTGACCAATGGCAAATATTAATAGCAAATTGAAAAATTCCAACAAATTGCTTTGTTATGGTCTGAAGCCTCAGTTCTGAACTATACATGTATTTCTGCATAGAACAACAACTAAAGACCAAAATGTGAGTGTTGGAACTAAGCTTATTGAAAATGTTTTCCATCGGAAATATTCTTCGACCCTGTGTTGTTTGTTGGCTTCACTGCCTTCTTCATGCAACGTACACTTTCTGTTTTAAAGCTTTTAAATAATTGTTGGATTTTTTTTTAAATGTAAACATAATAAAAGATATGTTCAGGATTTAGAAAGGTCTTAATGGCTTGGTAACTTAGTCTCAAGTTTATTTTTTGGAATACTTGCTACAGAAAAGTTTTTAGTCTTATGAAGAGTGTAAATATATGGATGTTTGAGATGTATGTCACTATTTGTCATGTTTTTGAATTCCATAATTGGAAATTAGGAAAAAAAATCAAGGTTTTAAAGATTAAGAAGTATTAAAGCAAGAGACATTTTCTTAGAAAACAAAGTATTTGGCTATTCATAAACACCAAAACCAGAGATGACTACGAATAATAGCTTAAATTTTTCTTGTCTTTTTCTGTTTTGAACTTATTTAAATGAACTGGGATTGGTTTTCTTTCATTGAATTGTAACATGGTTGGTAATGTCCTGACTTTTACTGCAAATAGTAAATTAAATTTAGTTCTTGCTATTTTTCTCTAATAGAGATAGTGTGTTGGATGTGAAGAATTAATCATTTTCCAATTCCACATTATTATTTTAGTTGCTCACTAAACAGTGCATGTTTGTTTCCTAATTAGAAGTTCAATGCAGGTTTAGGTGTCTTCCTTGCACAGCAGTCAGAACAGGATGATCAGATAATTTCTGTTTATTAAATACACTGGCTTGGATTCAAAAAATGTTACCTTTGTTTTTATTATTGCACAAAATAGCTGCTTTGTTACAGTTTGTTATTGTTATTAATATTATTATTTAGTATTATTATTTTCCCATCCTTTGTTTTCCTTTGTAATTCATTGCATTACAACATGTTTGTTACTTTTCCCACCTCTTCCTGCACGTCCAAAAAGAAAGAAAAAGAAAAGAAAAATGCCCTTGTGGTTAAATTCTAAATTCCAGTGCAGGAATTCTTTTCCTCACCAAAGAAATTAATATGTAATGCCAATATAATATGCTTATTTGACTTTTGTCAGGATTTCATAATTAGTGTACAAAATCTCTGAGAATTAGTTTTTTAAGAATTCTTTTAATAGTGTCCTCTATTCTAGTGGCTGAATTTGTTTTCAGAGCAACTCTTCTGCTATTCCTGTTTTTAATTAAGAGGATCACAGATATGGACTGCATTTGGGTTTTGGCACCAATGCATTCACCATATAATTCACAAATACATATTCTATCCCAAATGAATGCTATCTTTTTAAAAGACATGCAAAGGAGTTTATAAATGACTGTCATTGTTCACTGCTGCAATGCTAAAAAAATAGTTAAATTATCCTTCCTTATTGTGTTCATATGTTGATCAAAACACTGATATGAATTGATTGCAAAAGGTTTCAAATAAATGAGATTACTACTAAACAATTTATCAGAATTCCTGTAATACTAAATAGTTCATTATCTTCAAATAATATAATTTCTGATTAGACAATTTTTTGTTTTATTGCAAAGTAAAATGAGTCAAATTGTTACTCAACAATAGTTTATTACTTCTTTTTTCTTTTTTTCCTAATTATTGAATTACTTCCTGTCCAAATAGATTATGATAATGTTTATAATGTAGTAGCTGTCCAATCTTCATTTTTAATTCTGAAGGACTATTTGTGTAGTTCTGATGGAAAAAAGATCCATTTAACATGCTGTCCAAGTCTATGACTCAGTATTCAAGGTCCAGTTTTCCCACAGCTCGAGGCAACACCTTTATTAGCAATTGATTAGAGCATGCCATGTACAGTATAAAAAAAAACCAAAACCAAGCCAACCAAACAAAACCACACTCCAAAAAACATACAAACACCAACAAAAAACCCACACACAAAAACCCCCAAACACCACCACCAAAACACAACCCTCCAAACAAACAAATCACAACAAAACCAACACAGATAAGAAAGGCAAAAGTGTTAGGAGGACACTTTTGGCTTTCTTATTGGCTAATTTAACAATTATCTTCACAATTTTAAATCCAAGGAAAGCACACCATGAAAGCTCATGTCTCAACTGCTTTTTCTAGTGATAGATGTTTCTATCAAAAGTGCTTTTTGCTGTTTTTAATGCAGGATACAAGGAATTTGAACAGATTTAAACACATATGGTGGGATTAATTTGCTTGGATTTAGATATCTATATCACAACTCTTATCAGCAATAAAGGGAAGTACTTTCAGAAAGTCAGTTGATTTATATTCCTAAAGTACATGCTTTTCCTAGAATGGAAGGGATTTGTACTGATGAATTTAGTCATTACAAGGACGAGCCATTAAATTCTCGCTCTTAGTGCCAAATAAAGTTGCTCTTTTAGTGTTATATTTAGAAACCATGGATAACTTACATTACGTGCCTTGAATTTTGTACCAGTGACTCCTACTATCAGCCTCTTCTATGATTAGTAAGGAGTTTCTCTGCCTGAGATCCTGGAACTTGGAGTTTTTGCAGCCCCTGCCTTCATACTTTGATTTGACAGCAGTGCATTATAAAATGCCATTTTCCATGCACCTGCTTTGAAGTTGGTTCTTCAAGTTGTTACTCAGAATATGGCAATTTAATTACATCTCTACTAGTTCAACATAAGAACTTGATTTTTATTTATTGATGACCTACTTCTTTCCAAAAAGTTGCACAGTCATGGGTTGTATTTGAAACTGAGTAGTGACCACCTGTACGTAGTGTGACATTTCCAATGGCCTTTCTGTGGAATGAAGAATTTTATTGCTAGGAGACAGTACCTGTTAACAAAGTGATGGTCCTTTCAACAATAACAATGCATGTCACAGCCAGGGGACATTAGTTTTTAGTTGTGGTGTGATGAAGGAAGTCTTGCTGAGATTTACCAAATGTCTGTATTATAATAGAGCTACTAGGGATGAATGGTTGTTCCCACTGAAGTTGTTTAAGGTAAAAGATACAATCTATTCAAATTATTGACTCCCATCTATAATATATGTTTGAAAAATAATTATATCAACTGAGGGGTTTTTTTGGTTTTTTTTTTTTTCTTTTTGTAATTATTATTTTGGTACATTTTAGTCTGAAAATTGTGCAGGACTTGCTGCATTTCTTCTGTCTCAGAACCCCTCTTTCCTATTCTTGGTAGCAAATCTATTTCTGTGGTCTCGAAATCTCAAGTATCTGTTTTCAGTCACAAGTTCTCAAGCATCTATGAAACCTAGGAAGGCAGAAAAAAGTGACTTGTCACTTCCTTTTGGCCAATGACTTTCCTGTGTGTGAGAAATCAATTGCTGATACCTGTTGCTGCCCATCATAAGTGTCATCTCTGTATGACTGTCCCTCTACTCAGTCTGAATGCGACAATCTGAGAATTCCAAACCAAACTTCCTTCCTTTTTACATGTGACTTTTTACATGTACATATTTAGGTTATTTAAAAGATGCAGATGGAAAATAGGAGGTAACTTTTGTCATTTTTTAATTTCATTTCTGCATAGTTCATTGGTCTTACCATTTAGTGGGATTTATGTTTGCTTAGTTTTTCTGACCATGCTGAGCAAGATTTTATGAACTTGATTTTAAGTATTTGAACTTGAAATGTTTGACTTTCTTTTTAACTGCAAAAGGTTCATTTGCCTTGCTTACTAGAACTGCTCAACAATTACTCAGTTTTGCTTTTAGATCAAGTTACAAATAGGTTTTGTGAAGGGGTTTTGTTTTTTACAGATTTTAAAAAAAAAAAGCCTATCTTCAGTTTATGTATTTGCAGTGATCTAGCTTCTTGAACTCACCATTGAGTTTTCATCAGTAAGAAAGAAAATAAAGTCTTCACATTTTAGGTCTGAAAGCCATGGAGGCAGTGAGATGGCAGTTTTGCAAAATACAAATTTATTTATACATGCAATACTAAACCAGGATATTAGAGCCTACTCTGGAGTATCTGTTTTAAATATGTAATAATTCCACTAGCAAGACAGTGTTTCTTATGTCATACACGGTATATCCTAAATGTAAGAGAAATGCCTGAATGCTTCCGGAAGTTTAAAACAGCCCAAAAAAATTCATCCATCATTGTGACATTAAATCCAAATCACCTTTTTTTAAGGCTGAAACCTCCCTGTCTCCTGTCCCTGTAGTCTCTTAGATTGCCTGTTATTTGCATCCTACTTATAAAACTTGGATAAGGTTGAGGGAGGGAGGGAACAGGAGGCAGCACAGGAAATGTGAATGAGCGGCTCGGGAACTGACAGCTTAGGAAAAAATAGTTCATCTTTATCTCCTGCCTCTTCTCCTGATGGAGATACTGAGTCAGTAATAGCAGTACCAAGGTTTGTAATGGCGTAGTTATTTATACTTACATATGTGCACAGAAATACATATATATTTATGTACAACGTCTGTATTCCCTATTCCCAGAATTAATTTCAATTAAGATGTGACTTTTGAGAGGGAAAAAAAACCCAGCAAGTCTGCTAGGAACAGAATATTTTTGGACTCTAGCGACAGAGGGAATCAAGGAGGATTAGCTTCTCCGTACATATTGGCACCTCAAACCAGATAAAAATTATTTATTTTTAGGAGCTGTTGCAGAACTCCCTTCCTGTGGTATAGAGTGTGGTTATAATTCTCACCTGACAGCTGAGTCAAGCCCATTTATAACTTGTCACAGCAGCTACTACCATGCAGTTAGTGCTGATGGCCGTGTTCCTTGATGTCACCAGCTCAAGGTGGTCAGATTTGAGAGGCCGCCAAGTGCAAGGAAAAAAGAACTACCATGGTTGATCTTCATCCCATTAAAGATTCTTTATGTTCCTCTCACCTTCCCAAAAGGAGACGATCTCATCTATTCTTGACATCATTGATATTATTAGGCCAAGCATCCTTCTTGATTATTCTGTAGGATTAGTCTGATTCCATCAGACATCGCTCCTGCTTGTTCAGGGTATTTATTCCCTTGGTACCAGGCACCCTTCCCACATTCCCTGCAGGATTATTTCATATCACAGAGCGTCTTTCTTGCTTTCTCTGCATCCTTAATTCTTACCGTGCAGATTTTGCTATCGTGCAGGTTTTTCTGTACCCAATTTGGAGAAATGTCTCAGTCTATGTAGATGGGGATGTCAGTCTAAACTAAAAAGGTCACAGAGATTTCTGCTCATGGAGGACCTCTGCAGGAAAGAAAAAGAAATAATGATTTTATTTTTTAAGCTGGAAAATATGACCAATAATAATCATATAGCTTAAATTATTCATTAAGATGTTTAGTTTGCTGAAAAAAAAATAAGTAAAAATGTTTATTTCACAAGATAAGCACATAATTCTGGATCATTTACAGGCAACAAATACAGTTGTAGAATTAACCGCTGGTCCAAGTATGATTGTTTCTTCTTTAGATTAACTGGAATAATTCAAGACAGAGAGAAGCTTAATTATCATAGTGCACATTTCACTTGAAGTCAGTGGTGCTTGTTTGCCTCAGAATCATCATATTTTGCTACTTCTGCTTGTTCTTTAATGTATCTGAGTTCACTCTTTCTAAATGGTGAATTTTAA
The DNA here is from genome assembly GCF_036250125.1 of Pseudopipra pipra. Lineage (NCBI taxonomy): Eukaryota > Metazoa > Chordata > Aves > Passeriformes > Pipridae > Pseudopipra > Pseudopipra pipra. The sequence goes on from NC_087550.1 coordinate 13,725,824, forward strand.
ATAAAGGCAGCTCTGATTTTCTTCACCCTAGCAAAACTAGTTCTTGGAATGCTCCTTCCTACATGGTATTCTTGTTTAGTGTTTACTCCGTGTATTATTCCATGTAAACTTCACTTTTTCATCATCCCAGCTAATTCTAATAATCTGATGGTCCAGATGAACTCTCAGATGTTGAAGGTCTGTTCTAGGAGAGAAGCACTGCTTTGAGTAAGGAAAAATGTTTTTCAAAGATTCATGCTGTCTGAAAGCCAGTATGAGAATTGCATAAACAACTGCCAAATATTTGTAGTGAGATGTGCTTTACCCCTTAAGATTATTGTGTAGCAAAGTCCATAATAAATGAAAATAAAATGTATTTTCTTTTTAGAATATTTAATTCTGTTAATTTTAAACCCACTTCGTCTGTCGAGGCTACATTTATAGTAGATAAATTCTTGTCATGTAAAATGAGGATAAGAAATGAGGATTAGGAATTAAGTTACTTAGGAATGAATCCATGAGACTCTCAAGGAGAATAATAATTTTTGAAAGCCAATGACACTGGGCTTTTTCTACTTACATAGAACTTAATCAGGTGTGGTGGCTTAGATTTAGATTCCTCTCTGGTTGTTTTTGACTTCTGGGGTAACGTTAATGTAATGGCAAAATAAAATTGTGTTGGTTTTAGGTTTGTTTTTTTTTTTTCCTATGGAAAAACCTTTTCCTCCTCCTTGCTAGACACATAGCTGTGTCTTTTCAGAGACTGCAGCTTGTGTTTGTGCACATGTGGGAGATACACATGTAAGTCTGAACCAATCAATTTAAGTGCAGGCCAAAATAGACTAAACTGTGTAGGATTATTCAACTTTTTGGTATGGTGTAATGTTTTGTCGCTTATTTCCACACTGTTTTAAAGAAAGATTATGTGCATCTGCTGAAAGAGATGAACAGAATTAATGTAATGGAAATTAAATTGGCAGACACATAAAAGCAATCCATTGGCATGTAGTGTTTTATTTACACTATGCATACGTTTAAATTCAGAAGAATTGAGCAGACGCCTTGAAATATTCTTCAAACAGCACTAAAGATGAGCAAATATTTGCAATTATGATCAAATTATGCAGCTATCAAATACAATTTTCTATAATTAGTGGATAAGCAGAAGTTGTTGACTTTGTAATTACATGACAATTCTAAAGGAAGTTCCCCTTTAATTTGTCTTAGTAAACACCTCCAATGCAGTCAGAATTGAAATGCAACTCAGCTGTGCTTTGATTCTTGGGCTGTAAGGCTACCTAAGCTACAGGAGGAATGATATGAAGAGGCAGAATTTTCTGCCTTTGAGACAGTCATATATTGCAAAAAGTTTTACTTAATAATTATCTGGAATTTTTTCCTACCAGAAACAGTGACTGACTCAAATATCTCTGAGATAGTCAGTGCTAAGAGGAAAAGGTATTAAAGGAAGAAGAAAGGTAGTAATTGCAATGTGGCTCTCAGAAGGAATGCAGATATTTGTTAAAGTCAGGAGGGAAATGAACGATGTGCAAAGTAGAAAACTACATTGACCAGAAAAAAAAATTGGGAATACAGGAAATAAAAAGTACTTGCTTTACAAGCTGTGGCATTTTCAAACAAAACAAACAAGAGGAAAGATAATCAAAAAAAGGATATAAACAAAGTCAGCGTTGATCTGAGAGAAAAATATTCAGTAAACTCTAAAATGTGGAACAAACCTGCAAAGAATAGGTACAGTGATGGGGTGACTAAATTTTCAGTAGTTTTTCTGCAGAAAACTGAAGAAATATAAAAATAATCAAAACTGTAAGCTGGATGTAAAAATATCGTAATATTTTAAGAAAAAAGAACCAGAGGTTGCTGGATCAATCAGAATGGAAGAATTTAGCAGCAGAACGAGTGTGGAAAATATTTTAAATCATTACAAAACAAACTGAGCAGAATGCTAAGAAATATGCTGAGGCAGATGCAGTGCTCTGTCCCTATATCCTTCCATATTTCTTCCTATGAAATGAAGGACACTTCTGTCAAGAGACGAATGTGTCAAGGACAAATGTATTCAAGAAACGACTGGACGTGGCACTTAGTGCTCTGATCTAGTTGACAAGGTTGTGACTGGTCAAAGGTTGGATTTGATGATCTTGGAGGTCTTTTTAAACCTAAAAGATTCTGTGATTCTGTGTAATAGAGAACACTGTAATTTTGCTGGTTGTCCAACTGGCAAAAGAATTGTCCAGCCTTGAAAAAGTTAAGTTAGCAGTAGCATAGATGACTAGTGAATAATTTCCTAGTGCATAGCGTAGCCAAAGTATGTTTCCAGTGTTCTGTATTCATTTGATTAATCTTTGCAAAAATAAGTTACATAATTTATGCTACTTTGGAAAGTGCAGTTAATATTACTTTCCATTTATCAGTGATTTATCATCTTGAGACTTTCTTACATTATACACAGCCATACCTCCGAGGTATTGGTAGATATATTGCATCATGTAGTTTTGGCCAGAAATAGTGTCTCCATTTTCTATGAGAGAAAAGTGAAAGTTTGGAAGAATGTGTAATATGTTGATTAAATGTGATTGGATAAAACAATCATACAGTTGTAATTTCCAGCTTTTTAAAAATTCTTTGCTGTTGATTGTGTCCAACACTGCATATGTCACATGAGAATTGTATTATCTGAAATTAATTAATCTGAAGTCCGGGGCAATAAAGGTAGGCTAGAAGAATTTACAAGTTGATACAGAGAGAGATGAAATTTGGCTTGCATGCCTTGGATTTTGTTCCCTTGTTGTCTTCCATACAAAGAGGGTGGAAAAGTGCCCATGTTATGCATACAAAACTCTGATCTCCCTTTTTGCTTTCATTAATGATGGAGAGCAATTCAACTGAATAGAAAATTACTTTTTTCCCTAGTATTTGACTAGCATCAAATTCATCTTGTGTTATTAAATTGAATGTCCAAATCCAGTTATCCAAATTAATGTAGTAGAGTCAATGTATGTCTATGGCTCAAGCACATTTGCCTCAGAACACACAATTTGTTCTTACTTTAGTTTAGGATCCTGTAGGAAAGTTGGCTCAGGAGCTCTTTCACCAGTCTTATTGTGCTCCTTACAACTGATAGACAGCTGCAGTCCATAAGAAATTTTATGAGATGGTTTTGGAAGCTTTTTGGCCTAAGTAAATCCTATAAGTACCATCAGAAGGTTGAAGCCTGAAGTAAATGAAGAGGGAGAACTTTAGTGGAGGTTTACATCACTCACTTGGCAGAATTTTAAGCCATGTAAGAAAATGAAATACTGAGAAAGGGAGAGGGATAGCAAAAGAAGACTGTGTCTCCAGAAAGCAGAGGCCTGTAGTTACGAAAGTGAGCGTGATGGAGCCTCTCTCTTCCCAGAAATGTAACTGTGGGAAATGAACTGAGGAGTAATCCAGAACCATGGTGCACTTTACTCAGGGTGAACCCAGAAGTGGGAGTAACAGATGTCTCTTGAGAAGAGCTCAGCTGTCACTGTGCATTATTTCTTCAACAGAGGATCAAAGAATTCTCTTAAAAACACCTATGCTTTGGCATCCAAAAGTTATCTTATAAGGTCAGGATATGTTTTAAACAGTAGTTACAACTTCAATAATTGAACCATTTATCTCTTTTTAAGTACTACTGAGAAAGAAGTAGAGTCTTTTGAAAAACATGAATATTTTGATCAGCAGATTAATTCCCACTGTCCACAGCGCCAATGTTGTTGTTCCTGTATGACTGCTTTTACAACAGTTTAAAACCAGTCAGTAAGTCATGCTGGCATTTTTTAGTGTGATTCTTGTGATATTTTCAGTCTGTCTTTAGGTGTATTTGTTCTGTGATCGTTAAGGTTGTTAACAGCATCTTCACATGATGCACAGTGTCATAATGTTAATTTTATCCTAAAGTTACAAGAGGAAATGTATTACTCATTTGTAATAAGAAGATTGGCTTAGGATCAGTTACAAAAGGTAGACAAAGCTCAAGTTTTTATTGCTGCTCAGGCTTACAGAACAATAACACATTTTGTGTATATTGGTTCCTGGTAATCTAATTGAAATGGTAATTAAATTGTATTTTCTTTTAATAAAAAGACTTGTGGGGCAGCAACTGCTCCAAGCATTTCCTAAATAACAGGGAAATTCAGAAACAATCAATTTTGGATACTTTCTCATCTTGCTAGCCTCTCTCCCTGCTACTCTCTCTATAGCTTTTGGCAACAGAAGAGACAGATTTGTTCTTATTCTCAACTAAGCCATACCATTAAAGTGAATTCTTGCAGTAGTGAATGTACCAGAGCTATTGAAGGTTGCCCCCAAGTCTTGAAGCTGTTCTCATTGTTCAAAGTTGCTGGATATGTGATGCGGTGACTGTTCGAAGTAGTGAGAGCATTTTATAACCATAACTGGTTACTACATATGAAGAAAAGCATTCTGTTTTTTATTTTCTTGTTATGTGTTTTATCTCTTTCATCCTCATAGTGCCTCCTCTTACTGTCAATGTTAAGAGCTGTAATGGCATCCTAAAAATAGGGCATGTCTATGAACATGTACCTGTGGGAAATCCAAATTACTGTCTACACCAAATTTCTGGCCACACCAAAAATTCTTGTAATACTGTAATAGTCACAGCTGCATGTGACCATACAACAAAATACTCATAAGAAAAATAAGCTAAGATCATATTACATCAAACTTCATGGAAGTTCAAATTACATTCTGCAACTGGATGAGGAATTTAGATGGGGATTAAGTGAAGTAGAAGGAGGAAGTTCTAATACTTTGAAAGACAATTTTGCTAAACTTTTAAGTTCATTTGTCTTTAAAACATCTTAACATAATGACTACACTTCACTTGTGCTATGCTCCTCAGCAAGAGAGTTATTAAAGCTTTACTTTAAGAGTGGGTCTGCATTATTTCCTCCCCTTTCTAACTATGAGAATGAACTAGATCTAGCCCCAGTGTTTCTGTGGCATGGCAGGATATTCAATTCCTACCACCAAAGTATCACTGGGACTGCAGTTTTTATTCCAAACTGTTTCTCTGGGTTGTCATACCTACAGTTTTGCACAAATTTTTTCATACTTATTCACCTATGACTTTTTCTAGTAATAAATCAATCCTCATGGTGAATCTGTTTAATTTCTTCAAGTGACATCTGCTATACCTGAGTGCTTTTGTTCTGTATAAATCTAAATTCATGGAAACATCTCTTTTGGGACATGCTGCCTTCTTTGCTGTTGTTTTTCACTTTGCAGAAGAAAGATCAAGGTAGTGGCAGAAAAAGAAAAATAGTTAAAATTGGAATAACTTAAAGTCCTGGACCTTCAGCCACTTTTTAGGATTGTGTACTGAGTTGTGTACATTGAATTGTGTTGTGTACTGAGTTGTGTACATATGTACATTGAGTAATGTAAACTGTTCCATGATTTTGGGGTTTGGTGGCTTTTTTGGTGGGTTAAGATTTTTTTAGTATTATTCTAATTTTAAAATCTCTAGTTATATGCAATTTTTGAGGCCAGTTGCCTATTCATTGATTTGAGGACACTCTATATGTGTACATATTATATATGTACTATATTTGCATACAGAACATGGCTTTATTAGGGCACTTTCAAACAAGCGTGGGGGGTTATTTTATTTTTTTAAAGAATACTCTCTATGTTCCATATTCAAACATATTTCTGCTTAATTTGAGATTTTAATCACCAGATAAGCTCTCTTTCCTCACTAGCAGCTAGTATTTGTAGTGACAGAGGCTTCATTAGAGCTCTTCATGACTAACTCAAGTGACAAGAGCAGAAATGCTGACAAGAACTATTTACTGAAGAGAGTAAGTTATTGAATTATTGCTTTCCTATGTAGATCATTAGTACTTGATATTTTATAATGGCTAAAGTGAAGCTCAGCTGAAACCACATGGGAAAAACTTCTGTATTCAGAATGAAGGGAACAGACTTTTAAGTAGTCCTGCTTTATAAGCTGTGTGCATTGAAGCTTTGAAAGTGTCAGCTTCGCAATGATGTGCAATGACTGATTGGTAGTCATTGCAATGATGATTGATACATGACTCTTTTTTTGTTTTGAACAGACTGAAAAGATGAATTTTCAGAGAAAGACTGTCCTTGAGACAAAAGCTTTCCTAAATACTATCAGCAGGGTGGGATTTGTGGCATTCAACGCCATATATATTTGCAATATTTCTTCTTTCTTTTAGAAGGGTTAATGTCAACATCAAGTAACCATTTTTGTTTTTCCGATGAACAAATTTACTTTAAATCCTCTGTAAATGCCACGTGTTTTCTTCCTGTTGCCATCACACAGATATTATCCACAGCAATCAGTGAAAATTTTCTCTGGGAGAAGATGGTGGGACTGGAGTATTGCTCATGATTACATAATCACAGAGCCATGGAGATTAGGATCACAGATCTGTTTATCTTCATGTGGGAGTGGATTGTGATTGAGATGCTGATATGATGAGAATTAGAACTGTTGACCATGACACTGAATTACAGTAACAGTAGTACTCCATGTAATGATAATGATAATGAAGTTGTAGTGACTCCATATTAAGATAATAATAAAAAGGGATAGTAGGACTTACGAGATTATTTTATGCTAATGTGACAACAATTCATACATTCACTTAAAAATATTGTTTTTAAAGTTAAATTTGAAGGTTAATCCTGCCCATCTTTCCATAGTTAGTAAAGCCCATACTTGCAAATTGCCAGGAAATATACAAAGTAACTGGTTCATGCAGCTGTAGCCTTGGACTGAAGTTTAAAGAGTAAAATTGAAGGAACTACAGTTCAATTAAATCCTTAGAGCTGAAAACATGCCATTCAAAGTCAAAGGCAAAATGTTATGGAAAAAATTGTAAAAATAATGGAGATGGATTTTTTCCAGTTTTAAAGTGGAAGTAGTATTAATTTGTGACCACATCATGTAAAGAATCAGATGGCTAAAGATCTAATTGTGTGGTTTAGGATTTTGTTTTGTTAGGTTTTTTTTTTCTAACAAAATCCTGCTGTGATTTCATGTGCCATGATAAGTTTTGAAAGACATTATTTCCAAATTCTTGCATTGAAAGACTATTTTGTGGGAAATTCTCTAATTGAGACTAAAAACCATCATAAAATGAAGAATTTTTAGTGTTAAATTTGGGCTATGAAATGGTGAAGCTAAACAAAAAATACTTCTTACAGTAGCTTCTAACTTTAATCTCAATAAAAATACTTCATTTCTAAAAGTAGTATATTGCACAGGGAAGGGGAGAAGTACTGAAGTTCTTTATTGATGATATTGATTATCTAAAACTAAATATAACTGGCATGGGGATAACACTTCTCAGATTAGTGAACTGCATATCTGAATGGGTCAGGTGAAACTTCCTGGCCTTATTATGCTAAAAAAGGACAGTGAACTGGAACTGTGAACAATGTTCAAAACCAGGCAAAACTGTGATCCAGAATGTCTCTAATGTTTCAGCTGTGTAATGTTTGCCTTTAAAGAGCTTTGAGAGAACTTGAGAGTGTACTCAGAAGAATGACCATGCTAAGGAGAAGCAAGACCCATTTTCTCTTTGGTAAAAAAAAAAAGGGAACCAGTCTTTTGTGGCAAAGCCTATAACTTCAAATAAGTAGTGGTATTTTCTGAGTTGCTGGCAAAACATCCTTTATATTTCTGAATGCCGTGTATTTCTTATGACTGAATGATTTGCTGTCATACATCTACGATCAATAATATTACATGTTCATTGAAGTTTATTATATACTTGGTAAATTCTGGTTATACACTCATACTATGCAATCTGGTGACCTTGAAATTGCATATTAAGTGTCATATTTATCATTTATCATGTTTGTTCATATGTTCTTTCATTAGAGAAGTAATGATGAAATTTTTTATTTTTTGTTTCTCTTTTCAATTATTTCTAGTTCATGTGCGTGTAGACACACTATATATACTCTGGTGTATATAGGGGTTTTTTGAGAATCAAGGCCAGAAATGTATACTTGAAGATGAAAAATAAGGAAAGGGGTTTTTGGAGACTCTTGTTTTCTGGTTTTGATTCAGGCTCATGCAATCTTCTTTCAACTCCCAGAGGAGCAAAACTACCAACTGTAGATTTCAACTGGGGCTTTAAATCCGCCTTTTAGTTTGCAAGACTGTTTCAAAGTAAGAAAAGTTTTACATATTCTTCAGTAATCACTGAAGAATGATTTTTGAATTGACAAAAGTAAGGGAGTATAGTAATGATGGCTTCACATAAGTTCAGAGCTTTAATGAGTGTGGGTTTATGTTAGTTTTTCTAGTGAAATCACTACATTGGATTAATTACCTGTCTTACTGATTGGGCCAATAACCACCAAAAACTGGAAAAAAACCCCGAAACCATGTGTTCAGCATCTGTGGCAGTGGGAACTTTTGAGACTTTATATCAGGTATATAGAAATATGGACTATCATATGTACCCTGTTATTAGCTGTGAAGAGGCAGTAGATTGGCATAAAGTTTTGTTGACCATAACCAAGACTAAAAATGTCAGAGTTTCAGTGTTAGAAATATTGTAGAGAAAAAACAATAAGCAGTATGCAAATAGTAATTCCAGATTATTTATCAAATTTTATGCTGTTTTTTTAATTTCATCATTTCAAAGTGGCAGACAACCAGACAGCTGAAAATATACTGTGGACATAATTTCAAACTTTAAAAGAGCAGGGATTCTTTTGTCTAAAAAAACCCCAAACTGATCCATTTGTGTTATTTGTTGACCAAGAGAGTGGTCATGACAAAACTAAGGAATTGATACCTTTACCAGAGTGTGGGTGAGACATCTCTCACACTTTGGTCAATTCCTTTGATTTCAGTTGGAGCTATTCTAGTTTGTATTAATATGTAAGACTAAAAATAAGGTATGTTTTCAGCAAAGTTTCCAGTAAAGTGACCTTTCTCCTCCTATTCTTCATATTCTTACAGCTTAGCACATTTTACTGCTGTTTACTCTTGTTTGATTTGACAGTGAAAACTAAAAAAATCATGTTTGTGCATAACTGGTATTTATACATGAAATAGTCTCAACACTGATACAGTCTCAGCACTTCCAACCCCTCAGCACTCAGGCTAAGAAAAATAAATGGGCAACATATCACTTTGAGGCGTTAAAATCATGCAGATTTCATAGTCTGAACAGGATGTTTATGGTTGTGAATGTCACAATGTTTACAAGCCAGTAAAAAACCCAAAGTCACACTATCTACAACTCAAGGAGAATATAATTATAAAAATTAAAAATAGATGAGTTTGGTATTAGTTGCCATTTAAAATGAAAAGTGAAGGACATGAAAGCTGCCACTAGAATGAAAATCAGTATGGGAACAGATATGACATCAGTGAGATGGAGAAGGATCTAGAAGCTTGGAATACAAATAATTCTGATATAAATACAAGTATGGTTTACAGTAAGAAGCTAAGAAATTGAAATTCCTTTTTAGAAAATATTCACATAGAAGATCTGCTATATAACTCCAGTAATCCAATTCCACACCTTCCCTTGAAAATTAAAACTTACAATGTAAAAGAAATTGAAATGTATAATGTCTAGAAAATGTTAGAAAATATATAGAAAATTAAAATGCTGTATAATAATGATTCTGTGGCTTTAAATAATTCATGAATGTCTGATAAGAAAAAAAATGGAAGAGAAATTGTGATCTGATGTAACTAGCTGTCTGAGTGGAAGATCTAAAGAAATCTTCTAATTCTCAGAGTTCAGGTATAAGGAGCTTGTAAATTTAGGACAAAGGATCCAAGGATAGGTTTGTGTGACTTCGTGTATGAATTTCAGAGAAAATCACATGCTGTTGGCTTATGCAACTCAGCTTCAAATGCTCCCAACTTTGAAACATGAATAATTTCCAGACTTTTGCCATTATTTGTTCACCTCTGTTAAAAGTTGAGCAGCAGGGTTGAACCTTTATTCATAATGTTTTTTCATGAAGAATTTATGTCATTAGAATGTCATCATGTCATTGTATTATGAGAATAATGCCTGTTCATGAGGTATTGTTATGGAATTAATTTAAAGCATACCGGAGCCTATTCCAAGAAAATCAAATCTAAGTGTAGTCACTGTCATGTTTAACTATTTCCTTAGTTAATATTTTTCCTCTTTTCCTTTTTCCTTTTTTCTCCTTTCTCCTCTGTATAAATAATTTTCTCTCTCAAAATGGCCGAGACTGAAACCTGTCACTTATTGACCTCTTTGTCAGGAAAAAAGGGAGATGTTCAGGATTGCTGCTCTTGGAGACTACATCTGAAATTCAGTAGAACATTAAGTAATTAAGGAACTGCATTAAGCAGTTTTCTGAAAGTCCTGTTACCCTTAATTTTGCTGATTGCAGGTTTTTTTCCCAGCTCTCACATTGCGGGAATCTGATAATAAAGCTTCAATTGATTGTAATGATGCAAGGACAGCGCCTGACTTGGGAACAGTAAATGGAACTGGAAACTTGCATGCTTTTAAATGATATTTTTTTTTTAAATCCTTGTTCTGAGCTACTTCTGAAGGCTTTTTTGGTATTAGTACTTTTATCTTCTGTTTATATAAATATGTAACATCCCTTTGAGTATTTTTAATGCATACATATTTCGTATTTATAGTGGTAATATGTTTTAACCCCAGTAGGCAGCTAAGACCCACACAGCTGCACACTCTCACCCAGCAGAGTGAGGGAGGGAATCAGAAGGGCAGACAGGAAAAAACTCATGAATTGTGATAAAAACACTGTCTTATTTAGCCTTTCTCAAGTCTGTCTTGCAAAAGGGAGAAACGAGTACAAATTAGATCTGTCTTGGCAGAGTTTAACAGCCTCCATGCTAGTGCAAAAATTCCTTCCCCATCTTTTTAGCTGCTTTTTATGACACTTGGTCATTTCTCATTACTTGTACTTCAGGCAATATAGAGTCTACTGTGTATTGCAGCACTTCATGCAATTTTTATACTTTGATGACACCAGATATGAAAGGATGAGACATTCTTTCTGTTTTAGTGGGAGGGAGGAATCATCCATTTGGGACAGGAGAGGAAGAAACTAGTAGAAAAAAGGATATTTGGAGCAAAATTCATCTGGGAAGACACTTGTTCCATTTTTAAAAATTAGGCAGCTTTTATGGGCTCCTTTTCTTAATGAAGCCTGTGGATAACTCATGTAGACCAAATTATTCAAATGAATTGCTTAGTCCTTCCTTCTTTTAAAGGCAATATGCTAACTTCTTCTAAAAATACAGCCCAAGGGAAAACTGTTAAAAAAAACCTACAAAAATATTTGTGTGCTTATTGCCACTTACTGTGAAAATGCCTTCCTGAGAAGGTACTCCTGCTTAACAATCTGTGTATTGTGTACAAAGCAGCATCTAAATAATTTTCCTGTACTCCATGTGTGTATAAAGTTCTGTATTTAAAATGAAAATATTATATTTCTTGAGATTTATACAAAACCTTAAAGTTAATATCGAGAAGAGTTACTTTTTTTTTTATACTTAATTATGAGAAAAGCTTTTCCTATCACAATGACTAAATGATATAGGTGTTTATAATAATTTGAAATAGTTTTGGTTGAAGCAGCTGCAGGAAGTTGGTGTGTTAGAACTTGTAGTGTAGACCCAGTGTCCTTACTTGATCAAAATTCCTGTTTACTGCTGTGTTTCTTTTCCTGAGCTGTTTCAGTGTAAGATCTAGAGAGCAAGACTACCTTCAGATTATAAGAAGCAAAAAATGAAAAATAGTCTGTTGTGATTCCTTAAATACTGACTATGATTTTAATGAGTTGCTCTCAAAGAGAAAAATACTAGTTATTACTACATATTTTAATGGAAGTTTTCCATTTTCTAATGGCCTTTCTTTATACTGTATTTTGAAAAAGCTAATTTTTGATGATGAGAGGGAAGATTCCAATAAATGTGATGTACTAGTTAAATATAGAAATTTAATGTTTGATTCTCTATAATTTTCATAGTAAATCATTGGCCTAAATGCCATTTTCTGAATTTCAGCTGTAGAAAATTCCTTAAAATATGTATTTCTTATCTTTGGTGTTTAAAAATATTCCTGTAGTAATAACACCATTCTTAATCTTCTGTTTAAAATGTCTTTAGAGTGAGATGGTAAAAATTAGAGTGCTCTAAAACTCATTCAAGGTTATGACATCATGTATTGTCACAACATTTCATTTTTATAGAAGTCGAATGACACATCATCCCTTCATTTCTGGTAAGTTCCAATATTATGTGGATAATGACATATTTAATTAATTTTACTATTTTGATTCCAAGAACACTTTACATGTACAAACCTACCTTCTGGTGTTTAATGTGTGCTTATTGTATGCCCAACAAAATAAAGATGTTGTTTTCTGTGTGTACATTGCTTAGTGATGACTGACTCTCAGACAAGGTGTAAAACAGCACAGTTTCTTGGTAGGCATAGAAATGCACCAAGAAGATGGTATGACATAAGTAATCCTGTTCTTATACTGAAAGAAAGTCTGTCTTGCCCTCACGCTGTTAATCTGATCCTGAGAAGCTGTGAAGCTTAACAGCATTTTGGAATGCTTTGTTCGAAGTTATGTAAGACACTTGCTGTCCTTTTTTTCTTTTTTAATATTGGTTGATGTATTACACAATTTACTGTCTTTGCTGTGAACACAGAAGGCATAAAACTGAAGGGATATGTAGAGCTGGTTCTGTTTGAACTGTGGCAGACAAAGCGCAATAAGGCAAAGCAACACAACCTTTTTGTCTCCAATTTAGTCTTTCATGTGGTTAATCTGTAAGCTAATTGAGTGCTACCAGATGAAGCTTCTCAGTTTTTGTCTTCCCCATATACAAGAAATGAGTTATAATGGATAGATTAAATAATGAGCTGGGCAGCCAAGAAACCAAAGAATGTTCTGGTACTTCTGATTTTGAGACTGGTTTACTAGTTCAGTTGCTCCGGTTTGTAGCCAATTTTGTTCAAAGAACTTCCATTTAAACAGAAGGCTGAAAAGATGTATTACTCTTGTTAGTTTGCTATTATCATCTATCACAATTTCAGTTAAAAATGGGATAAAAATCGAAAGAAAAAGTACTTTATGAAATAGAATTTGCTGTCTATCACAGATGCAAAGATTGGTTTATTTTATAAGCAGAACATATTCTCTCGAATATATTGCATTTCTGAAAATTTACTCATGGACATAGAGATATTCTGTGGTCTGAAAACTAATAAAAATGAGTGAAACTTAAGTTATCACAGATATTTACTTGGAACATAGTAAAGGCTATGTTTTGAAATTATCCATTTTGTTCTTAATCTACTTAATTTTGTACTTCATCAAAGAAGTGCTTCTGTAACTAACAAATACTGAACCTGTTTGCAAGGTTTTAAAAAAATGGACAGGGGAATTAAATACACCAACTATATAGAAAGGAACAAATCGTATAATCAACTGAGTATGCCATGTCCATGTTAGAGAAACATTAAAATCTGAGATATGTTGAGGATTAATATCTGGGAAGTCTTATATGTATGAAACTTATATCATTGATCCCTATCTTCTCCCAGGTAGCTTTCCCATGAGGGGAAGAGAATTGGAGACATTGTCTATTAGGTGTGATACGTGTCCTTTAGAGAAAATCACTAGAACATTTGATTTCAAAAACCTGAAACATTCCTTTGAATTCTTAAACATCATTAAACATATATATACAGCTTGCAGTCCAGTTCTCACATTTTCTTTTCAGTCCAGTCCTACAAAATGAGTTTGGTTTATAAATTGCTTTTTTCCTGTATGAACATTAGATGAGGACACTCTTGTGGGTAGAGTTAGGGCCACAGCTCTGGACCTGCATGAGGAATCTGTGAAGCAGGGATCAGAGAGCTTGAAGTTAGTGGAAGCTCAGGTTGAGATAGCTCAAGTTTCTGATGATTGTCAGGGAAAAGACTCTGCCTGTTTGACGGACACAATGCCTGTCTCAGGGGAAAAATTAGGTTAAATGTAATAACTGTTGGTAGTAGGTCAGTGGTTTTGAGTGCACAGTGGTACATCATTTTCTGAGCAAGCATCGCTCATGTTCCATGTGTATGTGTCTCATGACAGTATGAAACCCACTTATAAGTTGATGTGAATCCCAGTTATATATGTTGTGAAAACATTTCTGAAATAGCCCTGAAAGAAGCCCCATTAGTTACAGGAGCAGCACTGCATCAATACAGTGAAGACTACAGTTTGGACCACAGCAGTAACAGTGATCTTTTGTCCTGATTCCCTTTCTTTCACTTTTGTAGGTTAAAGGCATGAAGGTGAGAGGAAAAATTTGCTTCAAAGGGAAAATGTGATCAGTGAAACATTGTAATGCAGTGTTCAAAACAGGGAAGTGACAGGGAATTAATGGTAAACAAAGTAGCTGTAGAAAGAAAACAGCCAAGCAGGAGAGACAGCCAGATAACTCGGAATATAATTCTGAGCATTATTCTGATATAATCAAGAAAATAAAGCAGTATTTTAAAAAGCAATTATTCCAGAACAAATGAGAAAGTTTAAGTACTAAAGAATAATGGAGATTTATGTAACTAATTGCTCTTTAGTCCTTATTGCCATATTTTAAAATCAATTTACACATGCTGCCTTCAGGCTGACATTCAAAAATGGACCTAGCTTCAGAAAATAATCCTGTTTTACCAGAGCTCTGAAGCCCTGCATTGTGTAGTTCTGACTTTTGCTCAGGAGTAACTTCTTCACTGTGAGAAGCACATGTTCCTTTCACAGGAAGGCTTTCCAGTTGTGTCTGTGCTGCCTACAGAATATTTATCTTTTAATTATAGGTAAAAAAAAATCTCATTATGTACTCTTTGTACAAAATCCTCTAGGAGAAATAGCTGTGTAATTGTAGTTATTATTACTGTGTCTAATACACTGTTCCCTGTATATTCCCTCATTCATATGAGTGGAAAAAACCCAATTGCTGAGCAGACAGAACAAATATTTGTTCCAGCAAGAGCATAGAAATTACAAAGGCTATGACTTCACTAATGAAACTGTTAAAGGAACTGTAAAGGCTTCTTAGTTTAATTAGCAGTTTTATTTTTTGTTCTTCCAATATAGGAATATATTTTCTTCTTGTGAAGCTAGGATGTCATCAATAACAATTGGTTACTGAGGAAGGAGGGTCAAAATCTGAAATTACATAATATTATTACTCATTCTTGTGGCATAAACTACTATTCATTGGCATGATCATTCCTCTGAGGCTGTTCATAAAGGGCATACCTAACTCAAATTCCAGAGTAACGGTTCTGACTGCTTTCAAGACAGAAGTAATGAATAGGATTGCAGTGAATCCAGAATTTATCTACAAATGGAGTGGCTAAGTTTTCTTCCTTGTTATTAATTTGGGGGGGGGAGGAGAGTGAAGAAAAAGAATCCTGAAGATATTAGGAGTCATTATTCTGAGTGCAAGATTAATTTTTTTCACAAAGTAAAATGCTTTTACCAACATGGGAGACAGTTGTGGATGTTGTTGAATGCTGGGGGAACTAATGAAGTTTTCAAGTAGAAGGAAAATATTCTAAGTATTTATACGTATCTGCATATATTAAGAAACAACTCTTATTGAGCTCCTGCTGTCAATAAGGGATATCAGGTTTTAAAACTTTGCTTCATTTAGGTCATGTTTAGTGGGGGCTATGCACAGATCCTGTGCTGTAGTATATCAGTGAGATTGACAACTTAGAGCTCTTGACAAATCTGGCTTTGGAATTGGGATTGTTTTTATCCTATTATGTATTGCATCTATTGCTTGAAAGGTTTATAGTTCTGCAGCCCCTGTAATGCTGAACTGTTATGTATTAGCACACAAAGCGTTTGACTGCATGAGGAAAACCTTACATTGAGAGAAGTGACAATGTGCAAGTCTTACATATTATTTTATTTTTAAAATTTTACTTTAACTTTTGGATATTTGTAATGAATTCCCAGTTTGTTTCTTTGTAGCGATGCTCAGTTTGTTTTGTTGTAATAAGAGAAGATGGAGAAGGCCCCTTTTTAGCATATTATTGTATGAAGAAAAGTTAGAGTGGCATTGTAGGAGTCAACCGTTATTCTTCGAGTTGTTGCTCCTTAGGTTCTTCACATATCAATGGTCTGATACTGCTGTCCTGAAAACCCTGGTAAAACCAGTGGTATTCCTGAAAAGTAGATATTGATAATTTCATGAGCAAGC
Source organism: Pseudopipra pipra (assembly GCF_036250125.1). NCBI lineage: Eukaryota > Metazoa > Chordata > Aves > Passeriformes > Pipridae > Pseudopipra > Pseudopipra pipra. Next base: position 13,742,112 of record NC_087550.1, read on the forward strand.
AACAAACAAGATATTCCAATTTCTGTTACCCAGTTTGTACCTCTTGGGAGTTTACAATAAGCTCAAATATCTTGAAGTTCTGCAGAAAAAAAGTAGAGATGTACTTGCCCATGAAGTTAATTTGTTTCTCAGTGGGTGATGTGGGACTAATGTACGCAGTGTCAGGCTGATGGAATAATCTTCTGTACTTAATTTTTCCAAAATCCTGAACACTCCTTCAGACATTTACAGTCTGCCAGAAATGCACTTGTTCCTAACAAATTCTAGCATCAGCTGTTAAAGTTATGAAATTAAAGATATTTTGATTTAGGAAAGGAGAAATATGCTGCAGTTCTATATGTGTGTAATACACACATTGATAAAAAGGATTCCTAAATGTAAAAGGAGGACAGTGATTGTACAAATCTCCTTACCATGCCTGAATGAGTCATTTAAAACATAGAAGTTAAAATCACACAAAACATGTGGGAATGGGGTCACAATGACAAACAGCAAATATTGTGCCAACAGTTATTTGCTGATTCAGTCAGTTGTTTTAGACACAGATCTCTAACCTGTTTTAGTAGTTTGAGTTTATCGTTAGTAAAATATAAATACTGAATTATTTTACTATTGTTTGCTATCAACTGTGCCACTTCATAGGTCTCTGTGTTACTGAATTCACTAAAACAGTTTAAAAGGCTGTGGAAAGACTGCTAAAAATGTCTTTCTTAATATTCATTACTACTGTATAGGAATATATGTATACAAATTACTAATATACTTAATATACAAACTACTATGTTTTGAATCAGAAATAGTGTGGCCTGCAGGATCTGGGCAGTGACTATCCCTCTGTACTCAGCACTGGTGAAGCCTCACCTCAAATCCCGTGTCCGGTTCAGGACTACTCACTGCAAGAAAAACATTGAAGGGCTGGAGCATGTCCAGAGAAGGGCAATAGAGCTGGGGAAGGGTCTGGAGCACAGGTCTGACGAGGAGTGGCTGAGAGAGCTGGCTGAGTGGCTTTCAGAGAAAAGGAGGGTCAGGGGGAACTTTATCCCATTCTACAACTACCCGAAAGGAGACTGTAGCTGGGTGGGAGGTGGTTTCTGCTCCGAGGTAACAGGCAACAGGACAAGAGGAAATGGCCTCAAGTTGCACCAGGGAAGGTTTAGATTGAATATTAGGGGAAATTTCTTCATGGAAGAATTTTAAAGGAAGGGGTTGTGAAGCGTTGGAAAAGATTGCACAGGGAGTGGAGATAAGTATCTCCATCACCGGGGGTTCGTAGATGTGGCACTTGGGTACATGGTTTAATAGTGGACTTAGCAGTGTTTGTTGGACTATAAAGGTCTTTTCTAACCTATAAAATCCTATATTATATATGAGTAGCAAAACAAAGCTTCGAACTCTTAAGTTCAGGATCAGGGCTTATGAAGTAGCAAAATGTGCTGCAGAGCCAAGTGTTGGTACAATTTCTCTAGGCAAATAGAAATGAATGTTGTGTTTGGGTGGCGTGCCTAGAAGGTAAATTCCAGTGCTACATATATTAATATACAGAATTAAAAAATAGCTTAGTGGTCAAGATAGTCTAACAAAAAAGTCCCTGAATGCCAGTCTGAGCTGCTTCCAAGGGCAGTAAAACCCTCGCTGTGAACAAATTGTCTTTTGGACAGTGCCTGAGAAATTTTGAAAGACATTGTCAATTTTCCTTTTTTTTTTTTAACAGCAGAAAATAACATAATATAGAAGAAAATTGGTATTTCTCACCATGTCCTAGGCATATAGTGACTGTCTGTGGGAACAGACAAATATTTTCCTTTATGATTTGTTATTGTGCCAAAATCATTTCGGGATAGACTTCCTTTGAAAATATATAGCATACAGGGTTCACCTAAATACCTGTGTTTTAGCTGGGTCTTCATTTCTTACTTAGAAACTTAGAATAGCAGTAGACACTATTTGAAGGGAAAAAAATATGGAGAATTATTTTGGGTGACTTTCTAGATTGCCCCCGAATACATGGAATACATTCCCTGGGAATACATGCTTCTAGAGGAGTTCTTGACATGGATATCTTTTGTAGACAAAAAACGCCCTGTCAGAGTATTTTGTGAGCTGTTGCAAGTCAGATATTTAAGGAGAACATGGGAGACTCACAGGAGAAGCTGCTGTTGTAGACATTTATTTGTATTGTTCCAGCAATACTGGTCACAAAAAAGGGGTATAATGAACAGGCTACAAAAGAGGAGTGTTAAAACATGGCCTAAATTTTCAGTGATGCTGATGGGAAAGACAAAACTTGACTTGATTTGAGAGTTAAAAGTGACATCAATAGCAACAAGAGCTTCTGCTGTTACATGAACAATAGAAAGAGGGGTAAGAACATGCAGGTCTGCTGATCAATGAGCCATTTAACAACAAGGAGATACAGCCAAATTGGAGATAATCAATGTCTTTTTTGCCTTGGTTTTCATTGATGATGTCTGCTAGCCCGCACCTAGTGACAGAGTTTAAGAAGGAAAAGGCCTACAGGTAATGGAGGATGATCAAATAAGGAATCTTGAGAAATCTTAACTAGTACAGTTTGCATCCAAGGGTGATGACAGAGCTCTCATATCATTGGAAGAGTACTCTCTATCGAATTTGAAAAGTCATGTACACTGGGGAAGAGTTCCAGTGACTGGAGAAAGGCAAATGCCTCAGACATCTATAAAAAAAGGCAAGGCATTTATCTCCAAAGCCATTTCTGAGCACATAAGGAGAATAAGAGGATTGAAAATACCCCGTAGATATTCAACAGAAGTGAATTGCAGTTGACCATTCCAATTGCACTCTGATAAAATGATGAGATCCATGGATGTGAAGATACCAGTGGGTATTTGCCTTGAAAATAGTGAGGTTTTTAACGTGGTCTCACACAGAATCCTTATAGCCCGGTTGGGATGTTATGTCTGGTTGAATTTATTCAATTAGATAGATGAAAAAATGGCAGGGTCATAGGGTTCAAAAAAAAAAAAAAAGGTAATAATTTTGATTCTACCTGAAGGTTTATTTCCAAGTAGAGTTGCTTTGGGTTCTGGCTTATCTTGTTTGAAATCTGTATCAGTGACCTGGAGGCAGCTCATCCTCCATTTTGGTGGTGCAGCTGGAGGAAAAGATTTTCTTTCAGAGAAGCCTGGACAGGCTGGAAGAATGAGCCAACAACAGCCTTGTAAAATTCAACAAAGACAAATGAAGAGTCCAATACCTGGAATGAACAAACCACCTTCAGTGACACAGACTGGAGAGTTATTTGTAGGCAAGCAGCTTTTCTGAAAAGGACTTATAGGTCCTGATGAACAGCAAAATAAATACAGTTCAGGAGGAGAGGAAGAAATGGATGCTGGCATCAGGAGAATAAATGGGTGGAATAAATGAATGTAAGGAAAATCTGATTGGGATTAGGCCTGAGTAGAAGGAAGGAAGTTCAGACAACTTCAAAGGAAACAGAATACAACACTCCACAAATACCTATACAGAATTCTGATGGCGAAATCAAATGGCTGATGATAATTTCTTATTTTCTTTCTCCCATGTCTCACATTTCTGATCAAGAAAGAAACCTCTGAAGTCTTAGAAACTGTTGTTTTCATATTTATTTCTTTTTATCTGAAGTAGAGTGTAATATTAAAGCAAGGCTAGCTACTAGTTCATAATAGTCTTGAGGGACTTAACCAATGACAGTTTTGAAGTTTCTTATATATTTTTAATTAGTGTGGGTTTTTCTCATGTAACAATTATTTTGGAAATTATATGTAGAATTTTGTATCTTCAGAATCGGAGTGATTTTAATATTATTACTTTACTGAGATATTAAGGACAAAGGAAGGATTAATGGGATGTGTTTTGCAGTGATCTGACAAATGAATCCTTGTCAATAATACGGATTCTGTTTATTGATTTTCATTTAAGAGGAAAAAAAAAAAAAGGCAAGTTGAATAAATGCCAGAAGCAGCCTTTGTCTTATTTCTGTAGGGAGATACAGTTGATTCATGAGCTCAAAGTGTAGTAAATTTAAGAGCTGCTTGTATATAGTGAACATATTGAAAAGCAGTTGATATAACTTGCGTATTAAATCAGAGGAATTCAATAAACAATCTTTAGATCTATTCCTCAATATAATTTTATCTTCTATAGACACAGTTTATAGGGACATTCATCAATCATTTTAACATTTATTATTGCTTAATATAAGTGTGTTTTCATAGTACCCTAGGAAATGAAATTAAAAATATTTAATTAACATGCAAAATCTAATATTTTTCATTTTGTTTTCATCATGGATTCAAGAATATGATCTAAATTAAATCTATAAAAACTATAAATGGTGTTGCACTGAGCAGCAATAACATGAAATTGGAAAGATTAACTTGTTTAATGTGTTTGCTTATCTTTAGCATTTAGATTTAGCTGCTCTTTGTTTCAGAGTTGTTTATTTGCACTTTTGGATTTGCAAGTAAATGTCACCTAAGACTGTACTCTGTTGAAGATAACCCATAATGTGCACAGGTGTAGCTAATCTGTTTGTTATACTGCCCTTTCTTTTCCTAAATCTCCTGGAGCCCTGCCTTGCTGTGATTATGAGGCAGGTATTGCACAGCACAGTGTAGTTTTCAAGCCTGTTAGGACACCAGTTCTACTTCCAAAGTTGAATCAATGTCATATAGGAAGAGTCCCTTTAGGGTTTTGTGTTTGCACTGCAAACAGTTAGAGAGTCAGTTGAAAAGAAATGCGGGCAATGCAGACAACAATTACCTGATTCAACTTGCTTTTCTGGAAGCATCCATTCTTCCTCAGAAGGGTCAATGAAGATTTTAGAATGGTCATTCCCAAAGTAACACAAGTAACAGCAAATCTCAACCTTCTGGTAGTACAGGTTCTTTCTTCCTCTCTGATGTGCACAAACCAATCTTCTTTTAAAGAACAGCTCACTAAAAACGGGCTCTAAAACATTTGTCATCTTGTACAATATTCCATTGCTTGCCCATATTCTTCTGAAATGCACACTTCTGAACACGCATCCATACATACTTCAGAGATTTATATTTTTAAAGAAATAATTAAAGTCACATATACATTCATGCTGTGCATATATATACCCCTTATCAGTTGAAGCATATGTTTATTTTTGTTCCTTGTCCCTCACATTTGGAACCCGAGCCTATTAAACTCATGTATCTGTCATCATTTCAGGTTTTCTGAACTAATTTTTGGAGAGAAATGAATTATTTCTGTTATTTTCAAAATAGGACCTGTCGTTAAAATAAGTTATCTCTTCAGAGTTATTAGCAGCCAGTTTTCTGGAAGTGGACTTTTGAAGCTGAAAAAGATTAACACCTTTGCAACTCTTTTCCCAGGGAACTCAGCTCTGAGACAGATTTCTGTACCTTTCCTTCATAGTTTTATGATGATAGACACTGTGAAAGGTTTCAAATAATACAAGCACCCATATCAAAACAGTAGGAGACAGGACAACCCGTATGAAAACAACCAGGAGACCAACAGGGGAAAAAATGGGTGTCTCTGTAATCTGACCATATCATGGCAGCAGAAGTTGGGTGAGCTGCCTTCCTCCATCTGTACTCTTCCACTGACACCGAAAAAGACTTTCTGAGATAGATTTCTAACATAGGTTTCCTCAGTGCTCTTTTCTAAGGCCTGGGTGCTGCTTGGCTTTAATCACTTTATATCTTCCCCTGCAAGACATGCCCTGAATAAAATAGAAGTTGTGGAATTTTCTCTTGTCTTAGTAGAATCTGCTGTTCCTGTAACTCTGCATCACCATGAGAGATATTTTCTACCTTTCTAGTTCACTTCATGGAGTAAAAGAAGTTTAATTTACCTTTTGGTTTGGTTAAAGAGCCATCGCTGACCCTGGTGGTATAACTCTATTTTTGTAATAAAACATTGCCTTCAAATTCTTGAAGTGTCAGCCACAGCACTTCTACCAGTGAAAGAGCCGTCATCCTGTGGGAGACAGAATCCAAACCTGATGTCTCTGGTAATCTGATATCTACTGGTTTACTTAAAATTATAGTCTAGTTGGGATTACTTGTGTCAATGAAAACACTCTTTTTGATGTCAGCTAATTTCTATGAGAAGGTTGAAAAAGAGTCAAACTTTCTGGTTGTTTTTGTATATACCGTGTTTTTTTCTGGACAAAGTACCCTGCAGAAATTATTTACAGCTCTTCTAAGGTGATTTGAGAGTTCTAGATGAGCCAGGAAATTAATTTACCTGTCTCCTTTTTCTAAACTTGATGCTTATCCTTCCTCCACTCAGTGTCGTTTAGGGGATTAGTTTTTGAGTTGTTTCTCTCATGCCTTCTTGAAATATTGAAAAATACTGTCAAGGCTGTTCTTTTGAAGGCTGAGAAGCTGTTGTAATCTCTGTGCTGAGACTCTAATTGGATAATGTTTGTTGTGAGATCTCCAAGTTCACAGTGGAAGTGAGGGCATTTCTCTAGAGTTCAGACTAGATGGGAGGTACCACTAAGAAATGCATTTGACAACTGCCAAGATGTTCCACAAGCAACTTATTAAATCCCTTGTCATCCTCAATTCAGGAATGAAACTGGAATATATTCTTTCTCTTTTCATTTTTTTTTCTTTGATGAAAGATTAAGAGATGCGCCTTCAGTGTAAATATATATTTGATCTATCAGTGGAACGCCACAGAGATACTGTTCTGCTCACAACTTGAATTCTTTAAGCTGTGCAATGATTGTATATGCATCTTTTTCATATTGCACTCTATCTATCTATGTCAAAGGCTCCCCAAGACCATCTCCCTCTGGAATTCTGCTGATGAGAGGGTCAGAGGGTGTTTTTGTTCATTCTGTCCTATTTTCATGACCTGACCATAAGAAGTAGTTTAAAACAACAGAACAACTCTGATGCTCAGTGGTTCACACAGCGAATGCACACGTAAACTTTACATCTCATGAGGTTAATAAATGAGGTTACTCAATAGTACAAAAACTTTTTATCATGTCTCATAGAATCACAGAATTGTTAGGGTTGGAAGGGACCTCTGGAGATGCTCTAGTCTCCTTATATCCTTTGACAGGGAAGACCCAGAACAAGGCCTCTGACTATTCCTCTTTCACAGTTTTGTATTTCTGATTTAGATTTACCTGTATGTGATCAAGATCCAGAAATACAAAAAAGTTTCTGAGATATTAGTGAAGTTATCACTTGGAAGTTAAAGTATAAGGAGTTGCCAGTTTTAAGGAAGGAGGGACACAAAGCCTCCAGATGTGGTGTTTCATATGCAGCTTTCTGTCAAGAACTGTGTGCATTTTTTGATTTTGTATTCCTTTGAAAAGTAGACACTGTAAAGACTATCCTGAGCCTCCCTTGGCAACATTCTAGATTTCCAGAGACAGAAGTTTATCTTCTGATTTGAAATTGTCTGCTATATAGTGCTTACTTGCATGCAATAACTGGCACATTGGACTTATTTCGTATTATATTTCTCTGGGGGTTTTGTTTTTTTATGGAAAAAATATTTAGAGCAGATTGCAGTGCATGTACTGCTACAGAAGTCCAATATGATAATGAGTTTTCAGAATCTGATTAGGCTTTCTCATTTTCTAATACTAGTGCTGGCTTGCAGATCTAAACAGCATTAGCTGTTTAGATCTGCATTAGTTTCAGTTCTTTGAACCTCCAGTCTCTAAACCTGGTTCAGTCTGCATAAATACAGATTAAATATCTTGGTTTATGTTGTAAGGAAAAAACTAATTGGGTTAATGTGATGAGTATTCTGGCTTATGCTACTTTTTTGTAAAGTACTGGTGCTCTGGTAAAATGTCACAATCGGTGAAGTACAGATATATATGTATTGTATTTTCTCCAATAATCCAGCTTATGGGGAAAATAAGGCTTTTCTCTTTTCATGTGATAAATATATAACAAAAATGGGATGGAAAAGTAATAATTTTCAATTAAATCACAGCACTTCTATGAAAATAATGAAGGTTGGTCAAACAAAATCTCTTTTTCTGGGGATTCACAGTTAAGGTAGTATTGCTGCTTAGTCCTTTTTTTAGTTTTAATAGTTGATGCTTAACACGTGACTAAGGCAAGCCTACAGAATTAACAATGTACACCTGCCATTAGTTCAAGTGATGATACTTTGTGTAGTCAGAAAATTAGATGTTTGATTTTATTACAGATTTTTTTTCAGAAGATTAAATATGAAATAAAACAATGCAGTCATTTTTTTGAACTACGTTTTGTATAAAATTAGGCTTCAAGGAAATGCATTCACTGTTTACTGTATTTTACCACAATAATCTGAACAGTATTGACTTGTTTGTTTCATATCAAAGGCCACATCTTTCCGTCATGCGATACCTCTAACTAAACTAGCTTAGACTATTTTTCTTTATAGGTTTTTTTTTTTTTCCTTAAGCTTGGTACAAATAAATACTTCCAAGATGGATTTATAACTGAACATTAAAGGGATTAATATAAGTTGTATTTATATCCTGGAACAATTAATATTCAGTTTTTCATGGAGTTCTTTATGTAGACTATATTATTCAAGTTGATTTGATACACTGAAGTGACTTGCCAATTGAATGACATCTGTAGGGCAGGGAAGACTGTGGATGAGACATTTCCTACTCAAAGGAGCAACATTTGATATGCATTAAGGTAGCTACAAGCCATGTTAATACTGACTTGTTGGTACAGAACTCAAACTCCTTGTGAGGGCTGGTAGCCAATCTCTCAGGAGGAGCAGGTTCTATTTAGGTTGTCAAAATGGTAAATGTGTCCTATGAGCTCCAGACTTGGGCAAGGAAAACTTATTTCTACCTCTCTTTCATAAGATTTATTTCTTTTTGATAAATATTTTTCAGGGACAGTTTCACACATAAACCCATTTATATATTTGACACAAAAACATCAGGGTTTTGTTAGTCTCTGGAGTCCCTTCTCCCATCATTTCTTAATTCAGATTGTGTTGTAGGATCTGCAACCAAGAATAAGCTATTTTTGAAACTATTTTCTACCATTATAACTTCCTTGAGTTTCCTGTTATGTCAGCAGCAGAGCTGCAATTTCAGTCCCCATTAATAGCATTGCTATTAATCACGTTATTTTTTAAAGTATATAATATTATAGACATGGACAAATACTTAATTAATGTCAGCAATTAATATGCAATGTATCTAAACTGTGGAAAGAAACAGTCATTTAACTGTCCTATATTTCCTCAGGCAATGAGCTGGAAAGAAAATGTCAGGGTTCATCACAATGGATTAAGTCAGCTAAATTAAACTGAAGATGATTTGTTAATCTGTTAGTTCAGAAAGGCAACATAAATATTCATAAAGTCTGCTTAAAAATCTATGGGAATATTCTTTATAATTAAGAAAACATTTTTACGTTATGATATTTCAAGTTTTAATTTTCATGTATCATACTAGGTAAGAACTCCTGGGTTTCTGGTTTATATATAACAAGAATCCGTATTTTTCCTTAGAGTGATTTGAATGGGAGTTTTTAATATTCCAAGAATTGGCCTTTGTCGCTTAAGCTGCCGGACTTCATATGGTTTTCTGTAAAGCATATGGCAGAGGACATGTGAGAAACTCAGTACGGAGTTATATATAAAAGGTATGACTTTCTATGTAGCAGAAATACACCAAATATTGCTCATCCCTACTCATGTGAAAAAAGGTGAAGATTAGGCCAAATTAATATTTAATAAAGGCGACTGTAGTTATGAAATGGTGGGAAATCTAGATAGGCAATATGTAATTTTAATATTTTACTATGGGAGATATTAAAAAGCCAAAGTCAGGCAAACATGAATATAGGTACATGTGTGGATAGAAAAAGTGTTATTTCATTTCTAATATATTCAGTCATGAATGGAGCTTAATTTTCTAATGCAGCCAAGGATTTTGCATGTTTCATCAAAATATACAGAAACATAGTCTTTTTTTCAAATGTTGGATATTCAGCACTGTCATAAATTTGAACTTTTCAAGTTATATCAGAAATATATATTAAATATATATAAATCATATAGAGTAAAATATATACATGAAATATATATCAAGGTAGATATCACAAGTATATATGAAGTATCTTGATATATTGGTTCTTGGGAGGTGTTACCCTATCCGTGTTAGGTTCCTTTTGCAACTAATTAAAAAAACAAGACCAGAAAGGGCACTTGGAGGTTGTGAATCAACTGATACATTTTAGATATCTATTTTAGGATACGAAGAGTTGTCTCTAAAAGTGTTTATTTCCTCTGCTGACTGTATGTCAATTGGGATACTGTCTAAAATAAGTAATTTAAATTTGACCAGGTGAATGATACCCACAGTGTTTCTAGAGCACTGCAATAATGTAGATAGCAAATAGTTGTGGTCTGCAGGTTGTGTTTTGGATAATTAATAGCAATCCAAATACTTTATAAAATTCAAACCAGGTTTTTATAAATCACCTATTTTATTATTTCAGGTGGTAGACAAAGATTACCTACAAAGGAGCAAATAAGTTGGATTTTGTCTGCAAATATTCCTAGTATTCTGTTCTGTGTCAGAGCAAGTCTCTAATTCTGTTGGATTTTTGGGAAACATTGCTGGGTCATATAGCCCCCAAGCCTTAGAACTGGTTTCACTGATCTTGCCAGTAGCAGGCAATGGTGATGTGTTCCCCTCTTGTCAGAACGACATGCTCAAAAAGAACTGTTGTACAAAAATACACAGCATTGGTCTGAAGGTTAATCAGGGAGCAATAAAGTGTCTGGCCACTGACACCATAAAATAAAGGTCCATAAAACACGTAGGTCAAAATATTAATTATATAAATGAAAGAAATATGTTCAATTTCCTTCAGCATGGAAAGGTTGAACCCTTACAGCATCATACAACAAAGTTATTGCTATTTCTATTTCAAAAAAGGAATGATTTATTCCCTTACAAAACTTGCTGCCTCACCTGTATTTTCTTCTCAATAATTATGTAAAAGTTATGCAAGGATCAACTGATATTAATGAAGACTTCTGTAAAATCTTTTGTTGTATTTTTTCCCTTCAATGAACCAAAATATTGAGAATCAAAATAGGACATTTTTCCTAGAGTTGTAAAGGGATGTCATATCATATTTGACCAGAATATCTATATTGCTCCGAATTCTGCTCGCAAATTTCAGCCTGAAGGTGAGAATAGCTCTGTTGTATGTTAAGATGCTTGTGTAAAAGAGAAAACACCTGGGTTCCCGTTACTGTTCAGTATAGGTTTAATTATTTATGCAAACCAAAGATCCTCAGGAGAGAGACTGAGAGCACTCCACCACAAATTATCCTCTAGCTTTGAGGCAGAAATGCTATCTTTAAAAAAGAGTGGTCCAAATTTAAATCCCTTAGAGTGCTGACATTCAAAATCTTGTTCTGGGCAAAAGGGAGCATATCATATAAATGTCTTTAAGAATTTATTATTAGTCCCATTGAACTAAAACTGCTTGGTCATCCGAACTAATAGAAAGAAGACCTCAAAATTATTGCATGAAAAACCTTTCTGGTGTTTATCAATTTTTGATACTTTACTCTCTAGGTCCTAACATTGACAAATTCAGTTCTCAGCAAGGGGAGGTGAAGACGTCTATGACAAGTCACCATCCTCTCCAGGTCTTTGCCAGGAGTAATTCAATGCCTGCAGGGTCCTGTCACAACAATCCCCTGCAGTGCTACAGGCTGGGTGGGGGAAGAGTGGCTGGAAAGCTGCCCAGAGGAAAAGGACTGGGGGTGCTGATCGACAGCAACTGGACATGAGCCAGTGTGTACCCAAGTGGGCAAGGTGGCCAGTGGCATCCTGGCCTGTGTCAGCAATAGTGTGGCCAGCAGGACCAGTCATTGTCCCCCTGTGCTGGGCACTGGTGAGGCCACACCTCAAATCCTGTGTCCAGTTCTGGGCCCCTCACTGCAAGAAAGACATTGAGGGGCTGGAGCATGTCCAGAGAAGGGCAACAGAGCTGGGGAAGGGCAACAGAGCTGGGGAAGAGTCTGGAGCACAAGTCTGATGACGAGAGCTGAGGGAACTGGGGGTGTTTAGCCTGGAGAAAAGGAGGCTCAGGGGAAACCTTATCACTGTACAACTACACGACAGGAGGCTGTAGCAATGAGAGTTTTGATCTCTTCTTCCAAGTATTAAGCAGTAGGACAACAGGAAATGGCCTCAAGCTGCACCACAGGAGGTTTAGATTAGATATTAGGCAAAATTTCTTCACTGGAAGGGTTGTCAAGCATTGGAACAGGCTGCCCAGGGAAGTGGTGGAGTCACCACCCCTGGAGATACTCAAAAACCATGTGGATGTGACACTCAGGGACGTGGTTTAGTGGTGGATTTGGCAGTTCTGGGTTAACAGATGGACTCAGTGATCTTAAAGGTGTTTTCCAAACAAAATGATTCTATGATTATTTTTGTATGAGAACAAATATATAGAACAAAATGAGAAATATAGAAGGAATGCTTGCAAAATATCTTCAGAATAGTTGTGTTATGGATGGAGCCACTTAATGAATTATAGCAAGTTTTGTCAGGTAATTTGCATTGTAAGAACTTTTTCTTTCTGTGTGTACATTAATTCCTGCTTGTTGTTTAAGCTTGTTTGTTTTCCTTCAAGAGGTAATCGTATATTCACATAACAGGTAGGCTCTACTCTATGGGGAGGTGATGGATGCTTTCTGTGAAGGATGAACTAATGCCTTATGATTTGTCAAAACCCCAATCTTTTAATTTCTTTACCTTTCCAATCAATACACATCCATATTTTGGATGGTATAGAAATTCATATGAAGATGTCATAGTTTTATCCCAGGTTTTCTCAGGGAGCCATTTATTCTAGAGAAAAATAATTCAGCAGAATCGTAGGAAGAAGTGAAACTGGTTGTGAAAGGATGTATAATTTAGATTATGTTCTCTTAAGGCTGGAGTCAAAGACACGAATTTCTTTTCTTTTGATTCTTATGGAAGCAACATGTAACCTGAGACAAATTTCATAATTGATTTAATTCAGCATTAGCTGTCACCGCCACTGAAATCAGTGGTCCTGATTTGTGGTGCCCCTTTTACTGAAATAAGGTAGGGTAATCTGTTTTGGGAAAGAGGAGGGAAAATTCTGTTGAGAGGTGTATTTGGAAATATTTCCATGAGTGACTGCAGATAGAGGAAACAGTTAGAAATCAGTGCTGGAGCAAATATATATGTATATATAGATATTTATATTCTAAAATCATGTATAGTCCACAGTATGCTATTCATATATATGCAAATATTAAATTTCTTTGTGTGTGGTCATCATCACATGATTTGTTTGTCTAGTTTGTTTATTTGGTTTTAATCAGGTGTGTCTCTTAGAAAAAAACCTGACCATGAATCAATGATTGTCTTGCATTTTAAAGAATAGAATTTCATAGGTAACACATTTCCTAGCGAGTTTTCTGTTTAGAATATTTTCATAGCATCAGAGAATCATAGAATCAGCCAGGTTGGAAAGGACCTCCAAGATCATCAAGTCCAACCCTTGATCCAACACCACCATGATTCTCAGACCATGGCACCAAGTGCCACATCCGGTCTCATCTTAAAAACCTCCAGGGATGGAGAATCCACCATTTCCCTGGGCAGCCCATTCCAATGCCTGATTACCCTCTCTGTAAAGAATTTCTTCCTAATATCCAACCTAAACCTTCCCTGGCACAGCTTAAGACCATGCCCTCTTTTCTTGCTGATGGCTGCCTGGGAGAAGAGACCAACCCCCACCTGCCTACAACCTCCTTTCAGGGAGTTGTAGAGAGTGATGAGGTCTCCCCTGAGCCTCCTCTTCTCCAGGCTGAACAGCCCCAGCTCCCTCAGCCTCTCCTCATAGGACTTGTGCTCCAGTCCCTTCACCAGCCTTGTTGCTCTTCTCTGGACCTGCTCCAGCACCTCAATGTCCTTCCTGAACTGAGGGGCCCAGAACTGGACACAGCACTCCAGGTGTGGCCTCACCAGTGCTGAGTACAGAGGAAGAATCACTCCCCTTGTCCTGCTGCCCACACTGTTCCTGATCCAGGCCAGGATGCCATTGGCCTTCTTGGCCATCTGGGCACACTGCTGGCTCATATTCAGCAGTGTTCTCATTTATTATTTTTTCTAATAACATGGAGAAAATTCTGAGGAACTAGAACTATTGGGAAATGGGAGCATGAAGACATGAGATTTATCCTTGGGGAATTATAATTTAAAAAGCTATAGTATGTGAGAGATTATATGAATATTGGTGCACAAAACTATTCAGTGATTAACACAGCATTATTCAATGCAGGTTGAGTTTGGAGATTTGTTAGTGGAAATATACAATCCTAATTTCTATTCCTTTCATTCTGTAATTAATTATAATGTAATTAATTATAATATATGTTTCTTTGTTTTTGTAGCAAATACCAATTCTGTTTATTCCTTCTATATTCCAAAGTGACATTAGTAGGAAAAAAATTACAGATAGTTATAAAATATCTTTAAAAGTGTAGTTGTCAAGTGTACCAGGGAACTGCAATTCAACCTTCTTCTGAAATTCTGTCTGATGGTTTGTCAATTGGGAGTCCCTAATGAAATATAATTGTCTGATCGAGCACTGTGCTGCAGTTGAAGAAAAGACTGATTGTAGAACTCTATGAAATCAGCAGATAATAGAGGAAGGGAAAAAAAATTATTATGAACATTGTAACACTCAGAATGAGAGAAGGAAAAAATGCATGGTGAAGGAATTTGGCACCAACCAAAGAACAGGAGTTCCTTTTTGGACAAGTATAATTAAATAATGTAATTAATTCTCAGGAGCTGTTGAAAAAGCCAGAAATCTTAAAGGCTTAGATGATATTGAAGATGCTGTAATTGCATCCAAAGCAGTGTGGGCAGCAGGGGAGGGAGGGGATTCTGCCCCTCTGCTCTGCTCTGGTGAGACCCCACCTGCAGTGCTGCCTCCAGCTCTGGGGTCCCCAGCACAGGAGGGATATGGACCTGTTCGAGTCCAGAGGAGGCCACCAAGATAATCAGAGGGATGGAGCACCTCTGCTATGTGGAAAGGCTGAGAGAATTGGGATTGTTCAGCCTGGAAAAGAGAAGGCTTCAGGATGACCAAATTGTGGCCTTCCAGTGCCTGAAGGGAGCCCACAGGAAAGATGGAGAGAGACTATTTACAAGGGCCTGTAGTGACATGACGAGGGGGAATGGCTTCAAACTGAAAAAGAGTAGGTTTACATTAGATATTAGGAAAAAATTCTTGACTGTGAGGGTGGTGAGGCACTGGAACAGGTTGCCCAGAAGAGGCATGGATTCCCTGGAAGTGTTGAAGGCTGGGTTGGATGGGGCTTTGAACAACCTGGTCTAGTGGAAAGTGTCTCCGTCCGTGGCAGGGGGTTTGGAACTAGATGATCCTTAAGGTCCCTTCAACCCAGGCCATTCTATGATTCTGTGACCTTACAGGGAATGTTAAAATTGAATGCTTCAAAAAGACCTTTGGATGTCAAAGTGTCATCACTTGGAGTGGAAAAAAAATCAACAGTGCAAATGAGTGGTAATCCTTTGGATTCTCTTTTTTCACTGCTGCAATACTGTCTCATTAGACTTTTGACCTGACCTGTTTCATGGGTTTTAGTCTGAAATTCAGACATTTGCTTGTGCTTACATACAGAAAGTATTAATAATCTTTAAGCTAGATATAACTTGACCCATAAAAGATTTAATCAGGTTTCAGCAGCCTTAATAAATATGTATTTAGTGTCATGAAAGGATTGATTTTTTAAAACGTATGATTGTCTGGTACATTAGATTGTTTGCTTATAAATTTGTCTGGCTAATTTCATATTAATTGCAACCCTGTTGGTTCTCAATTAGAAAGCTTTTCAAAGCAATCCTTTGAGAGAAAATTAGTTTCTTAAATCAAGATAATTAAAGATGAGAACTTGCTAGTACCCATACAATAGCATTCAAAGATCAAAGAGTTTAAGGGTTAAAAGAAAGAGCTTGAAAAGCCAGTCTGATTTCTTATGATCTCTGGCAGTGTCACTTATTTATAAGCATTTCCTTGAACTTTTAATTTTTTGAAACAGAAAGAATATTTATGCCAGAGACTTTTTTTTTATTATCCAGACAGGGCTCATGAGACTGTTCTGACATTTTCCCACAAGTCAAAGGGAATACTTTGCCTTCATTAACTGCAATATTTTCAGTTTTTTTAATAATACCTCAATAAGCAGTTGTTCCTTTCAGGTAGATTAACAAGATTTTTAAGTGTTTTTTTCTTGGTCCGTAATACTTCCAATACTTGGTGATAATAATACCTATTCTTTACTTATTTTTAATATTTAAATTTTGAAGTTTTGGGTCCTTTTCAGAAAAGTCTCATGAAATATTGCAAGCTTTTGTCTCAAGTAAATTGGTTCAGTGATGATATTTGAAACAAAAGATATTTAAGATTTTTTAAAATAATGTTACAATCCTATTTTTTAATTCTAGACCTGTGAAATTCCATGTAACTAGAATTATAATAGTTATTATAATAGTTATTATAATTCTAATCCTTAAATTACAGGTTGCCTCTATGTTAAAACTGAATCATCAGGGCTCAGGGGAGACTTTACTGCTCTCTATAACTACCTGAAAGGAGGTTGTAGACAGCTGTGGGTCAGGCTCTTCTCCCTGGCAACCAGCGACAAGACGAGAGGGCATAACCTCAAGCTGTGCCAGGCGAGGTTCAGGATGGACATCAGGAAGAATTTCTTCACAGCAAAGATGGTTAAGCACTGGAGTGGACTGCCCAGGAAGGAGTTATAGTCCCCATCCCTGGAGGTGTTCAAGAAATGACTGGAAATGGCACTTAGTGCTCTGGTCTAATTGACCCAGTGGTGATGAGTCAAGGCTGAACTCCATGATCTTGGAAGTCTTTTCCAGCCTTAATGAACTCTGTGATTCTGTGACCAGCAAGCTTTAGAAGCATATTTCCCAGGTATTCATACCTACCACGTTTTGCCTCATGTTATAGAATGATCCCAAAGCAGGAAAACTGGGTTGTTTTCTGTTGAAACTGAACTGAAATCTGTATTCCTGAAATAAGAGCTAGGCAGTTCTAACCCACTGAAGGCCTTTCAGTTCACAGGACCAACCAAGTGTTAGTCCAAAACAAAACTTCTGCAATGTATGCATACAGGCTACAGGAGATCAATCTCAAAGGTTTCCCTTTGTGCTGCTATTTTTAACCACAACAGATCTGAAAATGCAGTTGTTGAGAAACTTGAAATTGTCTTGATTCTACATCTTCATCCTGTCCATGTAATTTCTAGCACAACTTCTGTATCCTTTGATGGAAGGTATTTGGGACATTAAAAATTATATTTTAATAATTATAAGTAAGATCCTCACAAGTGGGGCCAAGTCATCCATTTCTTAAAAGACGTAGATGATTAGCTTTTCTCTGATAGGCAGTTCTCTGTGTTCAATTCAATATCTAAACTGGTATTAATATTCCCACCAAGTGTAATTGATGCTTGTAAAATCAAAAACCAGGAGAACTGACTTAATCATAGAACTAATGTCAAGATAATGGTTCCAGAACATATATCAAGGCCAGGTTGGATGGAGCTTTGAGCAATGTGGCCTAGTGGAAGGTGTCCCTGCCTGTGGCAAGGGGGTTGAAACTACATGATCTTTAAGGTCCTTTCCAACCCAAACCATTCTATGATTTTATGATATGATAGCAGCTCTTCAACCATTTCTTAGTTTCTGTTTGTTCTACTGGTGACACAGCTGCATGAATCAAAATCTTGATTAAGATATAGAGAAGAAGTCTGCCAAATTTTACTTAGTATTGGCAAATAACCAAACTTTCTGCTGAGTACTTTCATTGATATCTGTTGAATGTTCAGTTAAAGAGAAGCAAAATGTTGCAATCAGCAGCATTTATTTATTTATGTCTATTTCCCAGACAGCGCCTCTATTTTCCTAAGTGATGTATTCTCATAGTTAATTGATGATTTTGAAGGCATTAATAATGCTTGAGTAGCTAAAAAAGTTTAATTGATGAAACCATCTACATTGCTTCCCAGTCAAGTAAGGTCTAGCTTTTAGTAGATCTAATGGATTTTTAAAACCTCTCTATACCCTGACTTTTGAAAATACTGAATCTCTGAATAAGTATGCAAATGTGATTTGGAATAAAAAACCCTTACATGTATATCATACCCAAACCCAGACAGTTATCTTGAATATCACTTTCAGATATCTAGAATCTCATTTTCCAGAAGATCATGAGGAATAATGAATAACCACTTCCTAAGTGAGATTAAAGTCGTTATAAATTAACTGCCAAATAATTTAATTTTTAGGCTTTGAAATACAGGAATGGATACTTAACAGTGGGAGTTGGGTTTTCCAACACGAAGATTCAGTGTCAGATCATACACTTAAATCTGGTATTTCCTTTCTGATTCCGTGGGTGTTGAAAGACCATAGCATATATGAAAGAAAAATTCATATGTAAAATAAAACCTTTCTTTGCTTCAGTGGAGTACTGTATGTGTAAAAAATATTTTTGACATTTATCCAAAGATCAAAAGCTTTATCAGGTGCACTTGAACTGCTTAGTTTTATGACAACAGGGAAACAGTATGATTAGAAATCCAATCTTCTTGTCTGCATTTTAAATGTTTATTACGTAATTGCCAAGAAGGTTTCTCATCGATGTTAAAATACTTACTTACATCAGCTGAAGACATACTCTCTTATTCACAACAGCATTGTAGGAAAAGTATTCTTCAAATATTTTCTTCATTATTCTTGGGTAGGGGTGAGCTGCCTTAAGTCAAACAGTGAGGCTGCTCTGACATGTAGAGTTCCATCAGATGTAGTTTTAATTACATGGTATTAGGATTGAATACTTGGTTTCTTTTGGTGATCTTTCTTACATAAGCACTACCTCTAGTAATGGTGCTTACAGATACAAACATTAATTTCTACTGTAGGAAGAGTAGAAAGATTAATGTCAACATTAAATAAAAACACTTTTTTTCCACCTTAGGTATAAAATGCATGTATACAGCAGTTGTGGCTTAGCATAAGGACTTTTGTGTGTTAGGGTGTGACAGACTCTTCCTATTCTGTCAGAGATAATTCTGATTTGATCAGCTTGTTAAATCAGTTTGTTTCTTGTTTCTGTTTCTCATGAGAGGTTTTCTCTGAGCTATCATCTGTTCAGATTATCAACTGGATTATCTGTGCCTGTTCCTTACTTTGACAGGAAATACTATTCATCTTCCTGTCCCCTAATGTTTATGATATTTCTCTTAGAATCACAAGATTATAGGAATCTTGATTTGAAAGCATCTTTGGGGGTCATCTCTTCTAATCTCCTCTTTACAGTAAGACCATGACAAGCATTCCACTGGATCATGGCTTTAACTCTGAGGATACAGACACCACAACTTCTCTGGACAACCTTTCCTAGTGTTATACTTTTCTTCTACCGAGGGGTTTTTTTTTCATGCTGTCCACAGTTTGTGGTCTTGCCAACTATTATTTTGTCCAACAACATAAATACTTGGAAAAGCTTAAAAGTTAAAAGCTTAAAAGTTAAAAATGTCTTTTTAACTCTGTTTAAATAAGTTGTAGGCAGTTATTACCTTGATACTTTGCCTTCTATTTGCCAGAACAAGCCAGTCTGCTTCATATTTTTTTTCATGAGGCATTTTCTCTAAGCTCCTGATCATGGCCATTTGCTGGACTCTCCAAATTTCCCCTGTCCCTCTTGAACTAAGGCCCCAAAACTGGGCAAAGTTATATCCTCTTAAGCATTGAATAGAGGGTTGGAGAAGAATTCATTCAATGCCCGGATGTCATCAGAAATAGCTGGTTTGCTTTTTTAAAAGAATTTAAAATAAACCAGAAAGTTGTCTTTTTCTGTAATTTAATATTTTTTTCGGTGTTACTTCTTTTTATGGCATAAATTTACAACTACATTGAATCTTAGTCTAGCTCACAAATACTTTCAGCGAGTCCTAAATGGATCGACATACTGAGGGAGAGTTTTAAAGTCTTTAAAATTTAATTTCCATTACTTTTATCTTCTAATGTAAGATTATAAACTAACTCAGATGTGAAAGAGAAATTTTCTTATTTGACCAAGGAACTAATCTAAGTTTGGAGGTAAGCCTTGTTGTGAGCCAGAGGTTGGATAATATAACCTGTAGAGGTCACCTCCATCCTAAATAATTCTATGATTTTATGGCAGTTTTTCAGAGATATAATGAAAATATCAAATTTCATAGCTCAGTTAACCCATCCCAGATTTAGCCTGAGAGTTTATGTAAATGACCAGATTTATGCTGAATAAAAATAGCTACCTGTAGTGTAATTGAATTATTTCTGTGAATAGGTTATCATTTCTTACATATAATTTAATGTACCTATCCTTTTGAAGTACTGATCTATATACTGAGGCAGCTAGACAAGTTTTTTAAAAAATAAATATATTTTGTGTCATGATAAGATGTTTGGATTGGAAGTATTCAGAATTATGGAAGTTGTGTGCATAAAAGTGTATTATCTTTGCAAGGGACTGTGATGTTGAATTAACAGCCATAGACACAAACACATTCTGCCCACAGCAGCTCTGATATCCTCAAGTCACACTCTGTAGCAATGATGTCTAAGCCTTTTTTGAATAGACATTTAGTCAACCAAATTTCATCTTTCTTCAGGTTTTATCCATTCAGGGTAAGACTGTGCTGAAGGAGTTTTTTTCTAAAATATGTTCATTTTTATTGAATTTTTAATATCTTGCCATCTTCTGGCATCTTTTGTCATAATTTATGTAATTTATGATTTTTGAAAATTTGTTTAAATGGATTTTCAGCAGTGAATAAGAACAAACACATCTCTGACTTAATGTTATCCTAACTTTAAACTATAAACAATTAAATTATAGGTAAAAATGCATGCAACAATAATTCCGGGTTTGGGTGCCATTGAAATATAGTAATACTTTTAAAAGGTTTTGATGAAAGATAAAATATATTCGTACAAATAATTATAGTTCAAGATGTTTCTGAATAAGATTGTCTAAGTACTCTGTAAGTTACACACTGTAGTTTTTAAAATTACTTTACTTGTAAATTCCTGAAGCAGAAAGTAAGGAAACTAAAGGAAGTAGAGAAAGCATGTATCAAAATGGCTAATTTTCCATTCTGTGCTTCCAATATCTTTCCTTCTAAACACAGTTTTCTTAAAGAAGCTTAGTGACTGATGCAGATACTATTTCTTTTCTTAGGATCACTCCCCTTTGATAATATTTTTTAGTCTTGGATAATTAATAATGGAAAACACGAGTACTGGATTGTGGACTCTTGCATTTCAAATGTGGGTTCAAGTTTTTTAAGGACTTGATGGAAGGAAGAGAAAATAAAAACCATTGCTCAAGCTAAACTGTACTGAATGAAATGAGGAGTCCATAAATTCATATTCCAACCAATTTGAATGTCTCAGGAAACACCTACCTTTTATAAGGAGCATGCGGACAAACAGACTGGTGCCAAGAAAAGGACTGAAAGTTCTTAAATCTGAATTTAGATGCTGCCATGATGTGCATGTCTGGCATCAAGAAGTCCCTCTAGCCATTCTCCGTGCCCTTGTGACATCTGTCCTCAACAGGGCAGCAGACTGAATGAGACAATTCATATCTCTTTGAGCCATTAATTCATTTTCTTCAGATGTCAAACAGACATCCTTGGGTCACGTTTCCACAGTCTCTTTGTAAACCCTTACAATTAAAAATGTTGGGGTTTGTGTAGTTAAAGTTGATGCTCTGATTTCATTATGCACTTCTGAGAAATGGAATGAACTGCTTACACTTGTGTTAAAGAAAACTCCCAACGGAGACTGTAACGAATTCTTGAGGCACAAAACATTTTTACTAGATAAGTCCTTTTTCTGAAACAAATAATTTTTGCATGTGTCATCTCTTTTACGAGAATAAAAGACAAATCTGCGAGGAAAGCCAATGCAGTTTTTTGTTTGGAGGTTCTTACAATCAAGGTTAAAATCCTCTCTTTTTACCTACAGAGACATTGATTAGTTGGTGTATTTTATTCAAGATGTGTTGAACGAAATACTGCTCTTTCTGTTGCTGCCTTTAGTTTACATATTGTTCTACTTTAACTTATTTGTTGCCTACAGGTGCATTTCATAGAGACTACTGTATTTTTAGCAACATTTGCTAGGCAATTGCAATGGTTGCTGTATCTCGCCATCTACTTGTTTGTTAATCTCCACTAATAATTTTTGAACTCTAAGGCTAATTTCAGTGTTTTTCTGGTGAGAACTGAGGAAAAGGAATTCGTTGCACCTTTCATTGCAAAGATCTCATTTTTAAATCAGTGAGGATACGTTGGTTCCATAATTACATGATCTGATTTCTTGCCTTGTCTTTATTAGATTATTATCTTTAAGCAACTACACTGGCTTTATTTCAGATAAATCTCTCTATATATACATCACTGGAAACAATTATTATATGTCTCCTTTGTAGAATGTGCTTGAAGCAGACATTTTTGTGAGAAAGGGTTGTGTATTGTTTAAGACTTGGCAAACTCTTGGCTCCTATGGGACCTGGAGGAATCAGCTCTTTACAATACCACTCACTAGGATCTTAAGGAACATTGATTCACTGACGTCTTGAAATGTCCAGGATTTAGGGTAGAATTTTGGCTTTATTTTTCAGTGTCTGCCAGATTCAGAAGAACCTTTCCAATGCTGTGTCTGTGGATACAGAAAGATAATTCCAGGGTTTTTTTAAGTTTCCTCTTTTTGTTAAATGAGTTCTGTTGAATTAGTTCTATGACCATCTGAATGGTTAATGTGTTTGACATTCAACAGAAGTTTTTCATACAATTTTTGGCCTGAAGTTTGCGAAACATCTTGTTTGGATTTATAGTGTACGGGCCAAGTAGTTTAGATGAATGCTGGCTCCATCCAATATTCCGCTGCACTTTGAAGGATCACTTGGCCTATTAGCTGATTTTGAAGGAGGAATTTTGGCAGTGATTTAGCTTGGTGTTTTTTTGGTTGGGTTTTTTGTTGTTGTTGGTTTTTTGTTGTTTTTTTTTTCCCCAGACTCCTGTTCCCTGTATCATGTTTTCTGCTGCTGCTTTGTAAGCAGCATATATATACCTTTTAATTAGGTGTCCGTGTTCAGCTACTGCCTTGGCATGTTATCAAACTTGTGCTGATTACCCAGTAACAATGAAGAAGTGCAGTTTTAAAAATTTTTTACCTCAGTCAAACCAAAATGAAATGTAACGAGGGAACATGAGACACTTTTTATAGCATGAGCTCTCCTTTTCAGAAATGTGTTTAATGTTTGTGACTTTAACTTAAAGCTTGCAGTTTTGGATAAATGTCATCCTTCAGTATCATTTGTCTCTGTATTGTGCCTGATTTACTGTTCTATAATAAAAGACAGTGGACAAAGTGTTTTTCTATGTTTAAGCAGAATTTCCTGTATCTGAGTTAGTGCACATTACCACTTGTCACTGGGCACCACTGTCAGCTTGTATCACTCTGTTTGACTTCAAGCATTTTGAAAATGATGTTAAATTTATTTTAGATTAGATTAAAAACAAAACAAAGCACGGTGAAAACATTTATGTTGGAAAAGGCCTTTAAGATCATCGAGTACCACCATTAACCCAGCACTGACAGGCCCAGCATTAACCATGTCCTTAATCTCCACATCTCCGCATCTTTTAAATCTCTCCAGGGATGGTGATTCCACCACTTCCCTGGGCAGCCTGTTCCAATGCTCGACAGACCTTTCAGTGAAGAAATTTTTGCTAATATCTAATCAAAACCTCCCCTGGCACAACCTGAGGCCATTTCCTCTTGCCCTATCACTTGTTACTTAGGAAAATAGATTTAATGTTAAAAAAAATTAACCCTACCCACCAAGAACATGTCCAGCCTCCTACTTATTCTACATCTGTCATTCTAGGTTATTGTTATTGGAAAACCACTACTTTGAAGATTAAGGTCTTCATTTTTCAAATTTATATTTGTTGAGGTATTTCTGGGTTTTGAAAAGATTCTGTGTATAGGAGATATTGTGAAAATAAGAATTCCTTGATTTAGTAATTTTCAGTTTGGGAAGCATGTTCCTTAAAATTCATAGGCTCATGAAGTACTTTTTCTTTCTGTTTAATACTACCAAAACCCAAAAAAATTCTAATTGGACTTTTTTAAGGTGTTAAGCTTTGATAAGTATAATCATATTATTCTATGTTATTTTTCCCCACATATCTATGTAGTTATGTATGTATGAGATCGATGTATGACAAAGATTCCCCAGGATGTTTCTCTGCAGTTAAAATAGATTAATATTCTGTTAATCAGTGAATTTTAAACTTCCATATTCTTCCCATACATTACAAGAAGCTTTACTGAATTTAGCTAGAATAACTTAAATAGAATTAAAT
This sequence comes from Pseudopipra pipra, assembly GCF_036250125.1. Taxonomy (NCBI): domain Eukaryota; kingdom Metazoa; phylum Chordata; class Aves; order Passeriformes; family Pipridae; genus Pseudopipra; species Pseudopipra pipra. The sequence continues at coordinate 13,766,664 of NC_087550.1, forward strand.
ATCTGCATCATGTCATGCCTGGTATTTTATAGCTAAAGTCCTCCAAAGTTCATAATGCCTTTCACTTGCAGCAAATATTTCTTGCCAAAAACAGATTTTAAATGAATATGCTCATGTTTTTTATTTATTTTTTTTTTTAATTAGGTTACCTTTTAATCTTGTTTTGTTGGGTTTTTAAGTAAACTTCTAAGCCATGACTAGGAATAATAAATATTCATTAAATATTCTTTAGGTATCTTTTAAAGTATCTGAATATGCTTGGGTTTGTAAATTTATATATAAATATTTATACATATTGCATCTCTTACATTTTGAGAGAACAGAGCTCCCAATATCAACCTACCTGAAAATCTCAATAAAACTCACAATATTTATATGTTTATTTCTAAACTATAGTTTGCTTGAATTTCGAGGGGACAGTAATGAGTAACTTGTGTTTGAGTTAAGTCTTTTGAATTGTAATTGTAACAAGCAGACTGGCTTATACTTGTTTACTGTTTCTGCTCAGATATTAATAGCTTATCTATTTTACTGTTTCTGCTGCGTCATAGAAAAGAATATTTAACAGAGGATTTTCTGACTCTTCTTCAGTATTTGGGCCACTGTTGCACAGAAGTGGATTGTGTTGGTGCTCCTGCATTGTGCATTTCACCCCTATATAACATCTGTTACGCCCCAGAAGGGAATTTGAACTTCATGTGACTTTAGCTCTTCTCATCAGGGAAAATGACACTTCAACAGATGTAGGAAACAAATTCATGATGACACAAAGACTGTTTTGTCTACCCAAAAATAAACCACTCTGTATTTTATAGGACAGAAATTTAACAAGGAATCCATAATAATTCAAATAAAACCTTAGAACTTTATATCAAAACTGTATTTTCTACTGACAAATCCAAATTAAGGGTAATTTAATGAAATAGAAAGTTCGGTTATACTGAACTGCTTAATTTATTGTAAAACTTTCTGTCAAGCAATTATAAATGTAAACAACATCTCTCAGAACTGTCATACCCTGGAGAAGTGACACTTTATGATTTAGTAGTAGTCAGCCCACTGTGAAGTTGAAAAATAACCAAACTCTTAAAATTTAAGTTTTTGTTTATTGGCTTTTCAGATGCAGTTTGTCTTTGAGATATTTCTGCAAAACAAATTGCAGACAAGCATTCAAGGCCATTGAATGGAAGACAGGCTATCATTAGACCATTAATATATCTTTCTCATAGGAAAAAACAAAAGGTTACAGTGCTTACAGGATATAAGAATCCCGTCTAAATAGGAAACCTTATGTAGTTTATTAAACTGCTAGAAAAATTGGGGAAAAAATCTAAAAATACATTTCAATGATAAAACGTTAAATGAATTGCATTTGAATAGCCTGTTTGGATTAAATTTTCACTGTGGGTTCTCACATACACAAGAAAAAAAATATTTGTTAGCATTCTTTTTGTTCCCAAAGGATTACAAATGTATTAGGTGGTTTTAAACATGACAAGTTTCACAGCCTTTACAAGCTCAACAAGAACATCATCTCCTTTTCATTGGATATATGAATGATGATAGGATTTCTTCTCTATAGCGAGTTCATTTGGATATAAGAGAGATGTTACAATGTGTGGTAAAATCCTATTTTGTTTCTATCATTTCATTGTGGGGTTTCTGTTAACGATGATAATTTTAGTAGCTGTGTAATTAGCTTTAAAGGTCATCTCTTGTGTAACATCTGACCATGTGCCATTCCCTCTTCAAAGGTCCATAGTGTTGGAATCTTTTTTGTATGTGAAAAAATAAAATACCTTAGGGGACTTAAGATATTTCCAAACGTGGTTTCCAGTAGGTCATTCCATCTCTCAGGTGCAAACAGCTTAGCAGACTTTAAAATAACAGTACAAAATAGAGCTGAATTAAAGGAATTCTTCAGGGCAGAGGTGTACCATTCCTGTTTGACTGCTCATGGAAACAACTCGGAGCACACTTTTGCTAACAGAAGTGTAACTTTATGGCTTGTATAGTGGTTTTCTTCTTTTGTATTTCTGATTTTGCTGAATTAGTACTTGAAACAATTTAACCTACTGAGGTTTTTAAAAAGAACTTAAAAAAGTGTTTGCCCTAAAATAAAATACCTTTTAACTGTCTGATACTTAAGAAGTTCATTGTGTATTTAATAATTTATGTTTCATTATTTCAGCTTAGAAGTCCAAATAGATTTAAAACATACTATTAAAAAAAAAAAGCCCCCAAACCAACAAAACTTTTTGTTGTTTCCAAGTCTATTTAAAATAGAAGTTAATAGGAATTTAAGAGAGAATGCATTTCTGCAAGGATTATGCTAGTGTGATTTTTCATTTGAAGGCCATTCACTTGTATCTGGAAGTCAGTGCACTGTAACAGAATATTCTCAGAAGCCTGCATAATAAAGGGTAAAAAGATTAACTGGGTGAATGGTTGTTCTGGGATTGAATTTGATACCTATTTAAAACATACTAATTTCTTTATGCTCAAGGATAATGAAGCCTTGTTTTCTAAGCATATTATACATTAAATACTAGTTTAGTCGTTTACTGAACGCAAAACCACATTACCCAGGTAAGTTTGCTAATTACAGGAAGTCAAAGAATTATGATAGCTGAGGGTATAACTATTGTCAGAGAACTTATGCTAAACAGAATTAGGACCTTCACAAAGAGGACAGTCCTATCTTGCAACCATCCAAACTGCCTTCTGTAGCTATCACCCCTTTCCTTAGTTCTATGTTGATCCCATGACATGCCTTGTTTGTTCTTTGTAGCTGTGTACTTTTCTCTTTGCTGCCTTCCCATTGTCCTCTCCCCTTCAGTGAGTTTGCATTCCAACAGATTTAGAAAGACCCCTCTATGGCAGAGTGATGCCTGACTGCTCAGAAGTAAATTCCAAAATGCACTCCGATCTATCGATGTAGCATAAAAACTGTTCAACTGTATTGTACCAAACTTGCATTGTGCAGACTGGGGCAGAATATGGTGTGTTTTGTTACTGGTATCTTTCCAATACAGACAAAAAGGAAGATTTTGGGGGTTTTTTTGAGTGTTTGAGGTGGGGTTATCAAGAAGACGCTGGATGGAGTTATTAGTTGAAACAGAGGTTTACCCAATATTTTTCAGATCTTATTTAAATATTGTCTCCTTTTCCTTTTTAGTACCTTATGTATCTTACAGATATGTTTAAAAGTACATTTCTATAGTATACGCTTTGAACTTGTTTTAATATATTGCTAAGGGACAGTAGAAGTACAAATGCAAGTCACTTATTGTTACAATTTTTGTAACCTCTCACTGATGACACCTCACTTTTCTTGCATCAGGTGATGCTCTGTGTGAACAGCTATGGCAGGGTGTGATGTTTGTTCTAAAACGTGAAGGATACTACTGCTAATGGGACTGAAATCAGTTAGGCTACTAAATATTAGTCCTCATGAATGCAGTCATCTGTCTCCATATTTAACAGGACAAATGAACCTCTCATTACTGTTCTTTCTTATCTTCATAAGTGATTTTTAAAACCATTAAGGAATAATTCAGCAGAATCCTCTTAGTGCATTACAACTGATGATAATTCTTTTATAATGACTGTGGTCAAAAGGGACGGGATTGGTTGTATCACCTAGTGCTAATAGTGCTCTTTTATTTTGGTATAAAATTGGGCATGTACCAAAGACTGAGTGAAGTCCTGACTGACTTCACTTTTTCCCAGAACAGCTGTTGTACAATAGGATTACACTCACCAGTCTTCTACTTGAAGAGATCTTTTACATGTTGCCTTTTTGAATATTTTTTTTCTGAATAAGTAGTTAGGTGATATCCTTGGAAAAATGGGAAAAGGCAGTATTTTGTCAGATCCATGAAGAAAATACTATTTACTTTTGGGCTTGGCTTAACATAGTTAGATACCAGCTCTGCTGAATTTCTGGGGCATCTTCACTGACCTGATTTGCCTGTGTATTCAAAGACCATCAAACCAGTTTGTTACAAACAACTCCCTTTTATATTAGTCCATTAGCTGTTGGAGCACAGCAATAAACTTGAGTTGTGAGTGCATCACTGCCACCTTCATCAGAGCTTATAATAACTTAATGCATCTCTGTAGTTCTTGAAACAGATTTGGAAGTAGTGTGGAATTTCCTGACTGTGTGTTGTCTCTTTGCAATATTTTACCTTCAGTAAGTGACAAGTGAGCCTCCTCCTAGCTTCATACTTGACTATTTGCCTCACTACTAATAAGCAAAGATTGCTAGATTAATAACTTGGACAATATTTTTCTTTCTAGGTTGCATGAAACAATATTTTACTATTTACATGAAGCAGAGCTAGGAAAGTGATGAAGTTTAGAAAATGAGACAGATGGTCTTATATTTTTCTGTTTTGTAAATATTAAAGTACCATATGTAGGAAAGAAGACTTCCTCTTGGTTTCAGAGATGTAACCAGCATATCTCCATAGAGTTTATAGTTACATTTATGCTAAGAAATTTAATTGGATTTGAACCCTTTGCCAAAACTCTGTGAGAGTTTCAAATATGTGTTTAATTGATGAAGGAAAAATATTCTCTTGCTTTTTCACCTCTCATCCTGTTCCTTACATTCTACTTGACATTCATTACTTAATCTACTGCATTTACATAGTTTGACATCAGTTATTACAGTTATTGGAATTAAGCAGTGCAATTGTCCTTGAAGCAATACTGCTGAAATGCTGATGTATATATTTCTGAAGCAACTGCACAAGATTCCTAACTCCATAAAAAAAAATTTAGTACCAGAGAAATGGTGGCATAGGACCTAAAAAGTGAGTCTGTGATGTCTGAACACTTGAAATTCCCCAACCTCTCTGTGTTTATTAGTACTTTGGTTTCCAACCAGCAGTTGTATGTCCTGAGGTTATAGTGAAGCTTTACCTGACAAGTAAACAAAGAAATGAGGCTTGGAGTAGCCTCTTGGATGATTTATTACTCCTTGGTGCTTATTACAACATAAAAGAAAACTTTGTGTGAAACTCAGTTCCTTTCCTACCTGTAGGTTTGTCTTTTGCTTCTGATACCATGGACGTAAAGACCATGGATGAGAATGAGCACAGACTCTTTTCTCTGTCAGTGCTCTGTGTGTCCTAAAGGAGCTTTCACCATGCTCCTTGTTGTTGTGTGGAGAATGGTACAAATCCCTGATCACAATTCAGGACAACTCATGAAAAATGTTATTTACCACACATGTATTTGATTTCAAATTTATTTTATTTTATCAGAAAATAATTAATTTTGTTAAATTTAGGTTGGCAGGCTGATAATGAAGTAATCTGCAGTTTTCTCTGCTGTTTTTTGGTACTACTATTGAAGAAAAAATTCAAATCTTGTCAAATTCTTGCTTATCCAGGTTCATTACATGAAAGTTAATAGAAAATCTGTTTCATTACACTTTTCTTTTAATTGTATTAGTTGGCACATTATCTGAGTATTATCAATAGAGATTAATGTTTTTTTCTGTGCTCATCTTCTCTTGAATTTTTACTGTCAGCAGAACTGAATAATTGAGTGGTTTAGCAGGTTCTTATTCATGGGTGAAATTTGTGAGAGAAAAAATTTAGTTTGGAGCATAATACTCCTCATCTCTAGAGATGTTTGTCCTACTGGACTTTCATGCCAGTTATACAGAAGGAATCTTGGTGTGATTATGATGTTCAGTATAAACTATATCTTGTGTTGCAGTTTTCCAAAAGGTAAAATATTTCCAGATACAAAGAATAGACTATAGTTACTATATTTCAAGACTGAAAATCCAGATTTTCAGACTAGTATTTTTTCTTAACCTTCAGACACATCCCAGTTCTCTACTATGTAGAATCCTAAATGAAAATTCTTTAAAAAAAAGATTCCATTTTTTGCCTGTTTGATTTCTGCCTTGATTAGACCTTCAAATTAACGCAATTGATTTTATCCGCTGTTGGTTTATGAACATTTATTGTTCAATTTTTTTAAGATAATGGATGTTAAAGAGAAACAGCTGCTTAGAATGGTGATGATGCTGGAAATGTGGTTACTGAAGAGTACATAGTTATTTTGCATAATTAACCCCTTCACCTATAATACTGTCTTGCGTTGTGTAGGTTATTCCCAGGATCACGGGAGCAAAAGATAATTCAAGGTGGAAGGGACTGAAGAAGGTCTCTAGTCCAATCTCCTGCTCAAAGCAGGGTCAGACAAAACAGATTGATGTGGTGGGTTAGGCCAAGATCCCCTACAGTGCCTTGCTCGATCCTTTTAACAACAGCAAGACAGGGATGAAGTTAGGAAGACTGAGACTGAGAAAACTGATGGGTCAAGGCAAAGACAGGAGAAATCATTGTCAAATCACTGTTGGGGCATAACAGACTCCAGTTGGGGAAATAAAATTTATTTATCAACCTAACATAAACATTTAATTACCTGAGTACTTGAAAACAAGGATGATAAATAGTTAAACACTTAGGGAAAACACGTTTTTGCTTCTTTCCTGTGTTCCAGATACCTCTCCTTTCCATTCCTAGTCTTCACTCCTCTCATTATCACCACCCATGCAGGTTACACTCAGTCCCTCCAGTGACATGATGGGTAATGCAGGAGGTTGGGGTGAGGACATAGTGGTTTCTTTCTGCCATTCCTTCTTTTTTAACTCTTTTCTTCCACTGTTCCTGCTGCCTAACTCATTTCCTCGGTTCTGTTGTGGGTTATCCACAGGCCACAGTCCTTTTGGGGGTGTATTTGTTCTTGCATCTCCACCGTCCCATCAGGGCTGTTACCAGCTGTGTCATGGAGCACCTCCTATCATTTTGGCCTTGTTCCTCGGGCTGTGTTCTAGCAGGTGCTACAAACTCCTCTAAGTCTCTCAGTAGTGTCCTGCAGTGGGTGCGTTGTGGAGCTAGCTAGAACTGGCTGTATTTGCACAGCACAACCTCTGACCTCCCTCCCACAGAAATCACCTCTGCAACCAGCCCCCGCTACCAAAACCTTGCTATTTATAACCAATGCAGTTGAATATGAGAAGGTTGTGGGAGGTAGTGTCAAAAGCCTTGATAAAGTCAAAGTAATTTCCACTCAGTATTCTTCTCTCATGCACAAAACTAATAATTTTATCCTAAAAGTCAGGCATGATTTACCCTTTGTCAGTCTATGCTGAGTGTTCCAAGTCGCCTTATTCTCATTGAATTTATGGGTTTATGTATATTTCTATACATTTTTCTTTCTTTTTTCTTTCCCCCCTTTAATTTTGTCCTCAGGTTTGAGATATGAGATTGTTATCTTTCATGTAACATTTTATTTTGATTGTTTTCTCTACCTCTATATGTATTTTAGTTCAAAGCATAACAATGTTTAGCTGAAACTTCAGATTTGTTGAACAGGTTCTGTGTATAGAATGAAAAAAATACAAGACCTGACAATAAAAAATTTAAACTGACAAATACTCAAATGTATTAACAACCTACTTTATATTTTTCAGCTTTACTTCAAGTTACAATTTCACTTAGCAAAGTTGAGCTCAGTGTGGGTGAATCCAAATTCTTCACGTGCACAGGTATGTCTTCAGTTTACTTACAGATATGTGATTTTTGTTAATTTTTGAACTTCCTACATATTTAAAACTGAATTAATTGATTCATAATATTAAATTAACATAATGTTCTATATTCATATTGACTCATAAGAATCATGATAAATATTGGCTCTTCACTGGCTTCACATTTACAGTCTGGAATCTCTTCATTTCACACTCTGAATCACTCAGTTTGAATCCTCTGTATCAGTAAAGGTTGTTTATATCTGTTAGGATGCTTTTTTAGTTAAAATATTTTTACTTGTCTAAGTTAAGGAATTAAATAAGCTACCTGCTTAAGCTTTAACATCCTCTCCAACCTAATGAGAGAGCCAAAGAGTTTTTCTGGTGAGGCAGTTATCAGTCAGGAGAAGAGTTTTCATTTGCAGCTGCCTGATACTGATCCTTGACGTTTCTGAGTTGGCATCTTTCTCTGATGGTGACACATGGGCTGACTACACTGACAGTGCAACTGCCTGATGACTTGACCCGTTGACCCAGTGACTGCTGAACAGCCTGTGTCTTCCCTTTAGGACTTTATACCTGTCTGTGGGCTTTTTACCCTTCTTGAATTATTGAGCTGCTATTTATCCTCTCTCAACAATCGTACATCTACCTGCGGTTTTGTCTTGCCTGTCTTTCTACTGACAGTTTGACAGCTCTCACAGTTTAGCAGTTAGCTGACACTATAGAATCACAGAATCGTTTAGGTTGGAAAAGACCTCCAAGATCATGGAGTCCAACCTTTGACCAATCCCCACCAGGTCAACTAGACCATGGCACTAAGTGCCACATCAAGCTTTCCCTTGAACACCTCCAGGTATGGTTGTTCCACAATCTCCCGGGCAGCCCATTCCAATGCTTGACAACCCTTTCCATGAAGAAATTCTTCCTGAATTTTGCATAAATTCCTGACACTGCGTAGACTACGCATTGGATAAATTTGTGCACTGAGTAACATCCTCCTGAACTGCTAAATTTGGGTTGTTTTTTGGTTTTGTTTGCAGCCATTGGTGAGCCTGACAGCATAGATTGGTACAATCCCCAAGGAGAGAAGATTGTTTCTGGTCAGAGAGTGGTTGTTCAGAAAGAAGGAGTTCGATCACGTCTGACCATTTACAATGCAAACATAGAAGATGCTGGGATATATCGGTGTCAAGCAACAGATGCTAAAGGACAAACTCAAGAAGCTACTGTAGTTTTGGAAATTTATCGTAAGTAAAATACTACCATTAACAAATGAAAGACTATGTTTTAAAAGCCACTAGTATAGAGAAAGGAAAGCCTATCAAAATGTCTTCCCAAGCTCTGGTCTTTTTCTTCCACATAATTGCTTCTCCTACAGTTTAGTTAGTGGGTATTATGACAAAGACTCAAATTAAATGGGTGGTCACTTAGTAATATTGTAGATCACTTTTCCCTTATATTTTAGAGTGTCATCTTAGGAGGGTGCACTGTATGCTATGCCCCTGAAAGAAGTAAGTAAATATGAGAAACAAGTCAGATCAATGTCATTCTAATTAAAAACATATCTACAATATATTGCAAATATGTGTATAAATAAAATTTTATTATTATATAAATAAAAGTTGTTATTATTGCAGGAAGTGCAATATGTGACATTTAAAAAGTGGAGTTTTTGCTGAATTGGTTACTTTTATGTCAGTCGTTTGGTATTCTTGGCCTTATAATGGAATTTTGACATAAAGCATTGACAAGCTTGGGGTGATAAGAAACCAAAATGCATTTCAGTTGCAAGCAACTAATTGAAGCGTATATTTGAAAAATAAATACATTCTACTGTGGTAAGAGATTCCCTGAGAGATTTGTTGTCGGGTTTTTTTCTCACTGTAGTTGAATAACTTTACATTGTTCTATATTCTTCAGATCAATTAAAGATGCCTAGAAGCAGTACATTAAACAAACACAGTGAATATGTAAGGCAAGGTGTTTGCCGGTGAAAGGATGGGCCATATGCCAGCAGCCTTTCAGCTGAGTTAGTCTCTAATTTGATTAGAGAACAGTTTTTAAATGCTTAGGCATTACAATGAGACAGAAAATACAGAGTAGAACGGTAAAGCTCTACTTCTGAGGGCTACAGATAACTCACATAACAAAAGACATATAATTAAAAAAATGTTTTGATAAAAGAACCATGTAAAGGGTGATAGCAGTTACAAGTGATTACGTGATGGCTTGAAAGCTGGCAGTTCAAAGGATTTCAAGTTTTGTGGATTCCTTTGTATGCATAAAACTGCCAGTTACTCCATTAACAGACTGCTGAGCAAGCAACCCCCACAAAAATATCAAGGTTTGTGGGAACTCACATAAAAAAGTATCTTTATTCATATTTGTTATGTATGGTAAGAAAAAAGCAGCATAGACTCACTAACTGTTGGTTGTCTTAGAGCCTGGCTCAGGACTCACTGATGTCTATGGGAGGTTTTTCCCTGTCTTACATATGGTAAAATACTTCAAACATTTCATGCAAAGCTATATAAGAGCTGTGTGTCCGTCTGCTGTGGGAACTGTGTGGATTATTTGAGCCTGTATCAATACAGAAAAATGGAGGTGAAGTGGCATCTCTGCTTTATGTTCTCCAAAGTGTCCTCTGAAAGATAACTGACCATCTTTGCTCTGAGGCAACATAGGTTGGTTTGTTTATTTTGTGTGTAAGAAACTCTTCCAGAATTTTTTTTTTGTCAGGCAGGTGGTTTCTGCGTTAGATCTTGTATGAGATCATGGATTAATACCATCTTGGACTTCCATCACTAAATTCTAATAATACTGAATTTATTCAACCCACTAATACAATTGAATATTGTTTGGTTATTTGGGGTTTTTTTTCCATATTATTTCTCACTGGCTTTTGAGGTTTTCTGTTTTACTCAGCTGATGTTTTTCTCAGTTAGTGAAACTAAAATTCTACTTTTTTAGGTAGTTTTCCAAACTTTAGTGGTTTTGATGAAAGTTTTGATAGAATAAAAACATTAAGTTTTAGTTAAGTAATAAAATAATGAAGAATAAAACAAAAAAAGAGTAAATAGACTATTAACATGAATATATAAAATTCTAAGACCCAGAGTTTCAAAACTGGGCTCTGGAACATTGAAAACAAGGAAAATATATTTATAAAACATGAACGGATTATGTTTCATAATAAAATATGTTTGTAAAGTCACTTTTACAGACAGTGGAAATGATGTGTCTAGAACCATTTGAGTCTTATCTGGGAAAAATATATTATGGAAATAATTCTTTTTTATCACAGTGAGAAGGCGTAATAGTCACATTTATCTGATTTGATGTCACATGTAATTTTAATGCTGAGTGAACCGTAAGACACTTACTGTATTCTCCTTTTTTTTTTTTTTTCCTTTTCAGAAAAGCTCACTTTTCGAGACATAGTGTCTCCACAGGAGTTCAGGCAGGGAGAAGATGCAGAAGTTGTTTGCCGTGTTACCAGTTCACCTGCTCCCGTTGTCAGCTGGTTGTATCGGAACGAGGAAGTCACAGCTATTGCTGACAGTTAGTATTTTGGTAACTCTTTCAGTTATACATTCCAATTAATATTAAAGCATTATTGTAAAAGAAGACTAATCGCATTATAGTGGGGGATTTGACTAGCCCATGAGTCTGAGTATGATTTAACCAGGTTCAGTGGTCTACAGAGAATATACAATGGTTTCCTTCGTATGTCTTTTTTTCCAATTGGGAATTTTGTCTAGATGTAACATGAGGGTCCAAATGCCCAAAAGGTTGCTGTGAGCTCCTTCACAGGAACTCTTCCTGGTCTGCCTGAACATATGTTTAAAACACACACAGATGAGCTTCCCTGTGCACACAAAGCAGTGACACTGCCCACTCACTGCACTGACTTTGGGATACTTGCATAGTTGCTCAGAGAATTCCAGGTGGAATGGCTTTTTGCCCTCCTGTGAGAGTTTGCATGTGTTGGGGGTAAGTTAAGCTGGACTGATAAAGCCTAGGTGAAGATAAACCCCACATTCCCCACACACAAGTTCTAAGCCTCTAGAGAGAAAATTAATTAGGCACTTAGAATTTCTTTGACTTACTGCCTCAAAAACTGTGAATCATTTGTCAGTGCTGTCTCAATAGTCATATATGCCTTTATGGAAAATTGGGACTTTCCACATTTTCTGGAAATGGAACTAACATTTTTAGTGAACCACCTTATCTCATCAAACTTTGTCTCTGCTTATAACAAAACTCAAGGTAGCAGTATGCACTTTAAATTATTATAATTTTAAAAAACAATTGCTATTTTTATATAGAAATGAACATTAAAAGTTTATTTGGTGTCTCACAAAATGAAATAAGCAAATGTGGAGCAGTTTCTTGGGGAGAAAAAAAAGCTTGGTTGATGTTTCTGGACTTAGTCTTATTTTCCTCTCCTCTTGTAAAACAAAATTTTGATTAAAGTTCTTTCTTACTTCTGTATATTCTATTTCTTTTGTCATCTAGACACAGAGACTAAAAAGAAATTGCAAACTTCTACCCCTAAAAAAACCTGGTTGAAATTTATACATATATATATATATATACACACAAATATATATATACTGAAACAGTGATTGTAGGTGAAACATAGGAGATTTTGAAGAATACGAATTCTGAAAACAAAAATTTAGGAGAATGTGATTTTCAGCTGACAGCCTGATATGTACCCTAGAGTACAGCAAAATTTGCAAACTGTCAGCCAAAAATACCTCTAGCTTGGGTTACAAGGCTCTAAAAAGACATAGACAATCCTTCTTGCTACCACTTAGCATCTGATATGACTGAAGGGGAAGGTCCCGTGTCTGGCTGTTCTTCTGAATCAGGCATTTGAAGCTGAGTGGGTTGAGTCCAGACAATATAGTGACAGGATGGAGGAATGTAATGCCCAGTTACTGTCCAGATCCACTGACTCTAATTTGTTTAGTGAAGGACACAATTTTTTTCAGGATATCCACGGGACAGTGAACATTATTGTGTGTGTGCACCATCTCAATAGGTTGCCCAGAGAAGTTGTGGATGCCCCAACCCTGACGTTGTTCAAGGCCAGGTTGGATGTAGCTTTGAGCAACCTGGTCTAGTGGAAGGTGTCCCTGCCCATGAGGATAGGAACTAGATGATCTTTAAAGTCCCTTCCAACCCATGCACGATTGATTCATGCTGAATGAGAATACTATCATTATATACTTAAGTGGCATTTTTACAGCAACATGAGCTCCTCTTTCACAAGCCTACTAAGGGATAAAACATGGAGAGCAATGACTTCTAAAGAAAGTCACACATTCAATTCACCTCCCATTTTCTAAGCTTGATTATAATATAATGTATATTAATTTTGACTGTATGTAGACAGTATTAGTGGTGAAAAAAGACCCAAAATATTTTTCTTGTGGTATAACAGGTTTACTCATGGGGATGTCTATTGTTGTTTCCATTATATTTTTCTTCAATGAAAGTTGCAAAATTATCCAGCCAACACTTACAGTTTTTGTTTCTTGTTACTAAGGAACAGGAACCCTCCTGAAACTTCATTTTTTTAGTGTTTTAAAGAAATAAATATGACCGCCAGTCCTCTTGTTCTTCTCGTACATTAAATATTTATGTTAAAAAAAAAAAGAAAAAGTTAGCAATTAACTTAAAGAGGGACTGGATGCTTTCAAAACATTTGGAGGCACAGTTCTCTGGGAATTGTGTAGGGGTAGGAAAGAAAAAGATTATATAATTTCTAGGTGGCAGTGTGTGAAATGGCATTAATGTTCAAGCATGAGTTTATAAACCATACATAATTAGCGTAAATGTATTGAGGACATTGATGTCCTGTAAACTTCTATCAGGTGAAGCATAATTAAATTTTCTTTTTTCATTTCTCTCTTTATTTTATGATAGAATTCTTGCTGCTGAAACAGAAGTCATTTGGTTTCTAGTTAAAACTGAAAGCTAGTAAATCTTGTCATCCGCCAGTGCTGAAAGGATGACACTGGAGCAAATAGAACAAGAAAGGCAGCTGAATAACAAGCATGCAGGTTCTTCAAAACCCACATACATGAACTGCAGGAAGCAATTCTCCTCAAAAGATTCCATTAATGTTGACCTTGGCCAACTTCCAGGCGCGCACCCAACCACTCTGTCACTTGCCCTCCTCAACAGGTGTGGTGGGTTGACCCTGGCTGGATGCCAGCTGCCTACCAAAGCTGCTTTTTTTTTGTGGACAGTACTCCTCTTCAGCTGGACAGGAGAGAGAAAATATAAAAAAAGGCTCATGGGTTGAGATAAGGATGGTGAGAGATCACTCACCAATTGCCATCGTGGGAAAACAGACTTGACTTGGGGAAAAATTAATTTATTACCAATCATATCAGAGTAGGATAGTGAGAAATAAAAGCAAATCTTAAAAGAATATCTTCCCCACATACCTCTCTTCTTCTGGGTCTTAATCTCTGTTCTGGTACCTGGAGCACCTCCTGTCTCTCCTTCTGCACTGACCTTGGTGTCTGCAGGGTTCTTCCTCTCACTCCTCTCTTCAGCTGCACTGGCTGTTGCACAGTAACTTTCCCCCTTCTTAAATACATTGTCCCAGAGGTGATACAAGTGCAGCTGGTTGGTTTGGCTTTGGTGTTGAGATAAAGATGGAGATCACTTATGAATTACCATCACAAGCAAAATGGATTTGAATTGGGGAAAATAAATTTATTGCCAGTTAAATATAGTTGGTTAATTAAACACAAAGAATTAAAGCAACACCTTCCCCCTGCTTTTTCTCAGTCTTAAATTTACTCTTTCATTGCTGACTCCAGGGAGAGCGGGGAGATTGGGGAAGGGGGGTTGTGGTCAGTCCGTAACAGCTCCAATGTGGGTCCTTTCAGAGGGTTGCAATTGTTCAGGATAAACTTGTTGCAACACGGGGTCTTACACAGATTACAAGGTGGATATTGTGCTCTTTCCTGGGGCCAACATGTCAGCCTGTAAACCCAATGCACTAGTCCAGACAGAAAGGAGAGGAAAAGTTAAATTTGCATCCAGTTTACTCTTGCAGATTATAACTTTGCTGCTGCATATGCAGAAAAGTTTGTGCATGGTAGTTCAGAATCTGATTTTTTGGAATGAACTTCAACTACTCAAAGAGGCCACTGAAGTTCAGTTTATTCTAGCATATGCAGAAAATAGAGTGCTTTTTTTTTTGATTACGTCTTTGTACCCATTTCTGTGTAGTGTTAGACTGTGGTGAGATATTTACATCTTTGAGTAAGAGTGACTGAGGAAAGGAACAGGGGGAAGGAAGGGGGGAAGGCAAGCTGAAAATCATTAGACTTAATGGTGTAGAATGGGCACAAAGATACTTGGCTAATCTAGATAAAGAGAGAAGCAGCATTTTGTTGTTTATTTTATTATAAATTTTTCAATTTATATTTTGAATATTTTTCCCATTTAATCTTTTTAGATATCCTATGGAGGTGCTCATGAATATTCCACTCATTTTGCAATAAATTGTAAATTTGACTTAAATTTGGTGACTCCTTTGATGATTAAGTGGGAAGGTATGGATGGAAAATCCATACTGAAATTTAGGAAATGGCAATGCATTTTGCAATGAGAAAACCCCCTAATTTCTCAGTTGACATTTTACTTATAATTAACAAATGTTTTCTCAATGAGTATTCATATTTTACAGAGAAAGTACATGAATATTACTAATTTAAGTTGGTGTTCCACATGTTGTCTTGATTTACTAACTCCACCTAATCTCTTATTTGCCTTTCTAGATCGATTTGCAGTATTAGCAAACAATAATCTCCAAATTCTTAAAATCAATAAAAGTGATGAAGGAGTATACAGATGTGAAGGAAGAGTGGAAGCGAGAGGAGAAATTGACTTTCGGGACATAATTGTTATTGTGAATGGTAAGGAATAAAAGTCGGTGAATTGTTGCTTTATTTGATTGTTAGATCCTATTTTAACATATATCAGCTTCCAAAAAATACTGATTAAACTAGTTAATATAATTGTTACATCTGTTTAGTATTGTTTTCCTATAAATGTAATTGCTTAATATTGAAAAAAAATCTAGTCTACTATGTAAATAGAATTCATTGCGTTTCACAGTATCAGTAAATATAAATATGTAAAACCTGATTGTTGTTATTAATCATTCACAGAACATTAACAATTACTGCAAAACCTGAGTAGCAGATTATAGCAGTCCTGTTCACCCTGTATTTTTCAATGTTTTGTCATTTACAGTTAAACTGCAATTGATTTTTCATAATTATTCACCCTCACTGCATTAACATACTTTATGAACTGTTTTAAGTCATAGATACATTTTATTAAGATTAAAAGTCTTATTTATAGATTTTTTAATTTTTAATGAGGAATAAAATTTATAAGGAGTTACCTAAAATTTGAATTATACCTTTTATAAGTTTATAATAAACTTCTAAGAAGGAAAATGAATGAATTGAGACAAGACGGGGCATTTTACTCAACCTCCCTTAAATTCAGGGTTGACCTGTTGAAAGATAAATATCTCTTCATATATTGCCTGGAAAGGACACAGTTCATAAAGGTCATTTTTTATCTATGCCCTCTGTTTAATGTCAGTTTTGCAATGAAATTTTTTCCACCATGCCTTTTATATTCTGAACCTTAAATGCTTTGCCCTTGACTGGTCCTTCTCGGCAAACCTCAGTTTACAGAAGTCATTATCTAAGTTGAATTCTCAGTTAGTGTCAGCAGAAAGAGCAGGTTCTGGCACAGGTATTGCTAAATCCAGGAGTCAAGCAGCAGCCTTTGAAGCAGAATTCTTTAGATTGTTGTGGCTAGCTTGTTCTGATGCTGCATTACCTCCACTCCTGGTTATCTGCAATTCTAAAACACTACTTTGCAAACTGTGGTTTGACTTTACATAATTTATTGGTGGATTAGAAACACAAATTGGGTTCTTCATACATTTATTATTACTCTAGACAAGAATTCTAATGCTCACTTAGCTCTAATTTTCAATGTTGGGAGGAGAAGGAATTGCCAAACGAGTGATTCTGACGTGGTTGCTCATGTAGAATGGCATCAATTAAGAGCTATTTTCTGCTTCATTTATAGTAATAAATAGGTCTTCCTACATAAAATTTAATGTATAAAACTTGGTCCAAAATAGCTTTTAGAGTAATATCCATAAATAGATGAAAATTGTAGTGGTCTTTGGTTCACATTTTAGTTCAATCCAACATACATACAAGAATAGAATCAAAGGTAAACAGATGTCTTCCCGGTAATAATGATGAGAAAAATAATTCCATTTCATTGTCATTGCTGTATCTCTTAGAAGATTAAAGCACTTAAGTAATGTACTTAACCAAGTCATAGTCCTGTAGTTCTTATTTGTGAGCAGTAAAGAACCTGCTACTTCTGGCAAAAAATTGGTTCATCTTCTCGTGTTCCTAAGTGTATTTTCACTTAGAATGCGCTGAAAAGTGGCTAAAAATAGCTAAAATGTATTAAACACTTTCTAAGCAACACTTTTTTATTGGAGATGGAGGAATTGCTGTTGCACACCACATGGTTTTTGTATGCTGAGTAGAGAAAATTTTAGATAGGAGAGAAGTGATCTGTGAAAAACAGTAAAACACACCATAAAGAAGTGTGAAAAGTGTATAACAACATAGGCTTACTATTCACTGATAATTCTGGTACATGATTTTATGATAATTTGATATATTTAAGGTTCAGAAACTGGAAGGGCTTCTGAAGTAGAATACTAAAGCTGAAATATTGAGAGCAAAGCAACAGAAGTTGATTCTCAATGTTTGATAAGAAAAACCTGTTTAAGTACATTGGGAAGCCAAAAGCAAATTCATTGGGGTTTTCTGTTTCATCTTCTTTTCTCTAATGAAGTATAAATGTAAAAGGGATAACTAACTCTGACAGAATGTTCTTGCTAGCAGAGACCTGTGTTTTCTGAAGCTCTCATCTCCTTTTCCCTTTCCTCTTCCTTTCTGTGACATTCTCTCTTTTACAGATATCTTCTTCCTTCCAATCTCCTGGGATTGTTTTTATTTGCATGTTTCATAGAATCATGAAATAGTTTGGGTTGGAAGGGACCTTAGAGATCATTTAATTCCAATCCTTGTGCCATGGCAGAGACATCTTCCACTAGAGCAGTTTGCTCAGAGTCCCATCCAACTTGGCCTTGAACACTTCATATTTGCTTGTTAGTCAATGGAAACAGACCTTGGACAGACATGTGAAAATTACCAAATGAACAGATATATTAAATAGCAGCCTGTGAGTTGTGCTGTCTCAAATATTATTGCTAATTTTTCTGTCAGGTAGAGGTTCTCTGGGAACTGTTACAATTTTAGTAATAACTTCAGTAATGACACATCAAGAACAGAAACCATTCGTCACTCTCAGAACACAATTACAGTTTTTAGAAATACGAATATATTGTATCCATTGGGTTCTATCACATTTCCCCTTTGAAAGCTGGTGATTCTCCTGCCCAGGAAGTATGCAAGAATTCAGCAAAAAAAGTTAAATATTCATAATCAAGACTCCTGCATATGGATACCTCTTTTAAAAGCACTGTCTGACATCAGTGCATAGTTTTATGTCTTATGTATGTATTGTCTTATACGTTAGGTGTAACTACAGTCATCTTAGAATCTTCTCTATGAATATTGAAGAGCTGCTGAAAAAGACTTTAAAAAATTTATTCTATAGAAAAAGCTGCTATAGATGTCCTGAAAATATTAGAAGTCCTGTGTTTAAGAAAAGTAAAGAAATACTCATAGAAGTGTTTCATATTCTGACTTCATTCCCAAGTGTAACCATAAATTCCCAAATTAGCAAAGGATCCTGTCCTGCGCTTTAAATTGCTCCAGAAACACATAAATTATTTTCTTTTTCATTAACAGGATGTAATGTATGATTTTTTCCAGTTCCCCCTGCAATTATTCTGCTGCAGAAATCCTTCAATGCCACTGCAGACCGAGGAGAGGCAATAACTTTGTTCTGCAGAGCCACTGGATCACCTCCACCTGAAATCAGTTGGTACAGGTGAGTTCATTTGAGGGCTGCACATCGGGGCACGTTGTTTTTATGCCTCACGGTTTTCCACCACAGTCCATTAAGCTGTGTATCCCTAATTTCTCTGCTGAATTTTAGGAGCATTTGCTGTCTGTTTCTATTGTAACTGCTAAAGCTAGATTAAGCATTAATAAGTGAATGAACTTGCACAAATTCAATTGCACTCAGGTTACCAGCAAGTGAAATAAACATAAAAAGTAACAAAAATACCGTATTGTCATGATTTCTTCATACGTGAGTGGAAACAAATAAAGCTGAAGAAATGAGTCCATTTCCCAAAAACAACACAAGAAAAATGTAACAACGACTTTTCACATGAATGTATCAGGTAAAAACATAGGCATTTGTGCAATAAATAAATGTCCAATACAAATCAGCAATATTGGTAAAAAAGATAACATTTTTCCCATCTGTAAAAATAGATTCTAACCCTAACTCTCCATTTTAATGAGATTGAGAGGAGATATGGCTTCAGACACCTGTAGGACACGGAGATGTTTCACTGAATAAGTTTCAGTGTAATTTAATGTAATTTTAAAAGTGTAAAATGCTTTGAAAATAGAATTGCTTTTAAAGCTCATGTATGGTTTTTTGATTTTATCAGTGACATGAGCATAGTACAGCTATGTCATTTGGGAACACTTACCATATAACATTTGTAAAAATTTAAATATCTATACCCTCTGTGTTCTTTACATTTGAACAAAGATGTGCATCAGTCCTGGGATATAAAATATCTCAACACCTAATACCAGTGCACATTTCTATTTTAGACCTGAATAATTTGCATCTACTTATATTATTTCAGGTGAATTAAAAGGTCATTCCATTTGCAAAATGGGCATAGAAGGAATTTCCATTAATTCTTAATCTTCTTTGGAACCTTTGAACAATGTTAGACTAAGGTTATCTTCCTTTGACTGATACCTTCATCTTAATAAGCCAAACATCAAATGTGAATTCAAATTTTTCTCTTGTACAGTTTGAATCGAAGGAAATGTAAATCAATAGAATGAAAAGTTAAGGAATTAATGTATCTTAGAATTCAAAATTTAGTGAAGAGGAGGAAAAAGATACCCAAAATATATAGAGCCCAAATTAAAGAAATGATATTGAATTCAAGCTATGATATAATATTCCTTTTATTTAATGTCTTTGAAGTAATTTTTTACAGTGTCTCTCTTACCTGAACAAAAATCTTGAGTTGCCTGAAATCTGCTATTCTAAGTGGCTTTGGTATAAGACAGCCAATATTATGGTGTATATATTGTTAAGAAAGAATGCATGAATTTCTGCAGTTTGTGTATATCCCTGTTTATTTTTGTGGGATTTTCCCCATGTTTTATAAATATATAGCTTATGATTATATAATATATATAAAACATATATGGTGGCATAGGATATTATTATTGATATGCAAACAGGGAAAAAAAATGAAGACAGATAAATTATTTTTTTCTAGAAGAAACAAAAGTTTCTAAATTGTAATACAGTACTAAATTTCTGTAAATTTCTAAATTCTCTGTTCTGAACATTTAAGGTTTCTTTTCACCCACATATAGATAGCCAGTTAAAATAAATCAGAATCATCTGTTCTCTTTTCCTTGTTTTTGGTCTTACCTAACAATTTTGCCAAGATAAAGACCTTTGCTTTCTATAAGACTTTAGATTCTTTTTCTTTAGAAATTAGACTGAGCATAGAAAAACTAGATCAACATAATCTTTCTTGATTTTGAGAAAAATCTAAAAAGCATTGTCAGTGGTAGGAAAGTCTATCAAAACTGATTCATCTAATATTAATGTGCTTGTCATCCATTGAGAACCTAATTGAATCAGTTTATCAGAATCAATGGCCAATTATTCCCAATTTCATCTTGTTCAGTTTACTTTTTGATGTTGAATGTAAGTTTATAGTAACCTCGGTTTTAAGTTTCTATTTTAATAAACAAGTGGAATTATGGCTTGAACTTGATTAAATTTTAATGCTGATTTTGGAAGGATTATAATCTTTGTTAAGGGTTATGTTAAGTTATGGAAATAATGTTCAGTTTTATGTCCAACTGTACCTTTTATCTTTGTGAGTTCAGTCACTTTATTTAATTTGCCTCAGGTTAACCATTTGTAAAATGGGCATGTGCAATAAAATGATTTAATGGAAGTCTGTTTTCTGAGTTCTCAGAATAGCTAAGTATAGCTAATAGCTTCAGAAAGATGAAAACTATTATCATAGAGAATAATCATGCCATTTTCTGATGTGTCATTGCAAAACACTCAAAAGTCTACCAAGCTGAGGAAAAGTTCTGATAAAAAGGGAATGATTTGTACTTCATCCTGCTGGAAGATTTTCGTTATATGGTATAGAAAGTACATCCATGTCTATTGAGATGGTTCATCAAGATTATGGACTTGTTTTATATCCAGTTCAGTGTTCTTGTGTTGTCTTTTAAAATGGGCCCTCACACAAATTATTCACTCATTGGGTCTACTGAAGTTTCTTTGGCAAGAACTGCAGAATTTGTATCTGTCCAAAAGTAGCCTCGCCTTGCTTACAACCCACTGATATTTTACTCAATTTAAAAGTAGATTCCCTTGATGTTTCTTTTGTTTCCTTTTTGGTTTCCAATGAACTTGAGTTTAACAAGTCAGCTTCAGCTAGGGCATGAAAAATGTCTGTTTTTTTAAAATCAGATGACAGTACTATTAAAGCGATATATATTCCTCTGTGTTGATTGTAAGCAAGATGATGAACAAATAGTCTTAAGCTTTAAACTCTTTAAGACAGTGCATAATGTGTTCAAGCTTGAACTGTTTACATTCACCCTTTTCATTTCCAGGTGCTGACGATGTTTAAGATTTTGTCAATTTAAAATGAATGCATGTGAACTAATGTGTCTTTTTTTTTTCTCAAAAAATATTTTAGTTCACTTAAAAATTAGTCCTTTTGAAACACCTAGGCCAGAAAAAAGGTCAGCAAGGTTTAGTTGCTGCTCTATTTAATATATATATATACACAGAGAGAGAGAGAGAGAGAGAGAGAGAGAGAGAGAGTGGATATTTCATGGACCAAGAGAATCTAATTCTTTTGCTATTTAACTGGTATCTCTATTGAAGCTGATATTGCATTAATGTAAAGATAACCTTCAGAGAAGCAGTGCTCTAATGGAATTAAATTAGCCAGGACTGAAAGATTAAGATCCTAATGTAGATACAAGTCATGAACTGGAAATCTTTACTCATGCGAATTGTCCTGCTGAAAACATGATGATTGTTTACAATCGTGGTGATAAATTACTCTGGTAAAGTTTAGCTGGATCAATTTCCCGATCTTTCCTGACAGGACTTAGAATTATCTTACAAAAGAAATAATCTGCTTTAAATGTGTTATTCATATTTTCCTGTTATCTAATTTCAGCATCAGTCTGAATCTCTCCTGTTCACTGGAGGGTCCAGGGAAATGCTCATTTCTGCTTAGAAAGTGCCATAGATATCAGTGATGTTTTTGAAAAACAGGCATCTGGAAATTACTTCTAACCTTGAATATAGAGTTTTGTCTCCTAAAAGAAATCACTGGGGAGTTTTTGGTTGTTGGGGATTTTTTATAGCTGTTTGTTTATTGCTGTGTGGGTTGGTTTTTTTATTTGTTCTGGTTTTGGTTTTGTTTTTTTTCTGTGAGACCACCTAATGTGGAGAACTAGACTATTATTGGTCTATAAAACAACTTTTATGATTTGCTTTAGAAACAAAATGAACAAATATCATAATAATGTCTTGAAGTTGACAGCCAAGTGGACTACAGTTATTTACAAAAAAATATTACTAAAATGTGAGCTATTAACAGATATTAATACTCCCAAGAAATAAGCAGTATCCTCACTTTTAGGGAAAATATAATTTCAGAAATTATTAAATATATGTAATTATTGTTAGATGAGAATGAAATGAAAATAATTGTTGCTTAAATCTTGAATTAAATTTAGATGTCCAAAACTAGGCGCATTGAATAGAATATTTGAGTAATGTATATTATTTTTATTTTAAAGTAGTCTGTTTTCAATAAATT
The DNA here is from genome assembly GCF_036250125.1 of Pseudopipra pipra. NCBI lineage: Eukaryota > Metazoa > Chordata > Aves > Passeriformes > Pipridae > Pseudopipra > Pseudopipra pipra. Next base: position 13,789,421 of record NC_087550.1, read on the forward strand.
GGCGTTGTCAGCAGCATTATCAGTGCTTATGAAAATCAAGCAACTTCTAGACAGGTGGTTATGAGAAGGGGCTGTCGATGAACCAATGGAAATAAGATCAAAGGAATCCTTTACAAACTGGGCAGAATCAGAAAAAAAAAAAGAAAGTTAAAATTGCACTCTTCAAAAAGAAGCTGTGTGTGTGTGCCAGGGTGCTCAAATGGAACGGTCAAGCCTCGCTCAGCCCTCAGAATTGTTCACAGGTTTTATTATTTCTCTACCATCTGGTCAGAACTCATTCTAACATCTGGAGACATGCCTGCTTACTAAGTTGTGGCTGGCCAACAACAACTGAGAGAAAATAAATTGGAAGGGTTCTTGATGTGCCAATAGGCTCTACGTGTATGTAATCTAAATTTTTTAGAAGTTGCTAAGTTGTTACTACTGTGAACTGCAGCAGTTAAAATTAGAAAATATGTTTTTAAATGTTTTTCACGCACAAGTGTGTATTTAACCAATTTCCTTCTGTCCTTCCTTGAGTGTAAGCCATATGTTAGAGTTCTATTCACAACCATTTTTCTAACATTAGGTCAATATCGAACATTTAAGAACAAAGATATTGTAGTATTTTTAATACGTGTTTATTTTATAACCTGACAATAATGTTGTGCAGCTGAGGTCTTGAACATCAAGATGCAGTTCAGAATGTGTTGCCTGTGTCTAGAATATGCACATTCTTATGGTAAAACACTGTGATCCTGAATACCAATTTTTGCCATCCTAAAATCAACTCCCTTCTCTACATATTGCCAATTAATGCATTTTTAAGGCCAGCATATTTAGCAGTCTCTTCCCTCAAGTATTATTTTCAGCATATTGATGCTTTCATAGCCCATAATTTCAGAGTTTGGAACCTACTGGTTGAGTTATACATTGTTATTATTTTTTTTTTTTAGGAATGGCAAACTTATTGAAGCAAATGAAAAATATGTGCTGAGAGGAAGCAATTCAGAACTAACCATAAGAGATATTAAAAATATCGATGCGGGTCCTTATATCTGCAATGCTAAAAATAAAGCAGGAAATGACAAAAAACAGACATTCCTTCAAGTTTTTGGTAAGTACTGCATAGTATGTCCCATCCTGCCTTTTTAAATATAAACAGTGGGGAAATGAGGTGATAATTCACAATTTTCAGTGGAACAGTATTTCTGCAAGGTGCCTACTGATGCAGCAAACCACCCTCTGTATAATCTTACAGCTTCTTTCCTCCCTGTTGACTTCTTTAACCTTTACACCTGAATTTAATTTTGAAAGGCTATCTTCAGAATTTGCTTTTCTGCTATTCAGATACAGTACAATGGAGTGTTAAATTGTTAATTCACTCTGGTTTGCTTTTAGAAGTTGCATGAAAACCAAGAAGAGAAAGAGGGGGAAATTCTGAAAGGGGAAAACTGGCTTATTTGGACTTCTAAAGAGTGAGGTTTTTTAATAAGAAAACACCATGCAGAGATGTTCCTGATTTTTTAATTTGTGTTTTTTTTCTTGACTTTCATTTTTTAAGTGCATGATTGCAGATGTAGTCGTGAAAATATTGGCTGATCTGAGTTTCACAGGATGAAAGTAATAACATCAAAACTCTTATTTCTCTTTCTATACTCCACCACCTAATCTGTGTTAATGATTCTCTCCTTCACATAGAACTGATAATTTATTTGAAGTTTTGTTTAGATATAACCTGGTGAGAGTAGGCATCTGTGAGAATGTAGAAAACATCCCTAAGGATCACCGTGCAGGAAAAAGGCTGTAGCTAACTTATGAAAAACCTACAAAAATGAATATATTGGAGGGTTTTTTTACATTAATGATAGGTTGTAGAAGAGAGAAAGACTATTTACATTTGAAGACTTAAAGGTTGTACTTAGGACCATGGGAAATCAACTTTCCAGCTTAAAAAAAAATAATAAAAAAAAAATTAAATATACAAAGAGAAACAGTTCTAATAGCAGAGGGTAATCTGGTCCCTTGCATTGGAATAGCTTAGCTGTTGGATTGGATAATACTGCCATTTGGGATCTGGGAGCCTGAGGCTTAAGCTATTGTGTCAGATGAACACATCCCACTGCCTTTCCTATCTGAGAAATTCTTCCCAGCCCTCCACGCTGTGGTGTCTCCAGAGCTCTGTACCCCAGGTGTGTTGCCCAGCTATTGGGCTGTTGTCCTTGAAAGTTGTTGTTCTTGAGGTACTTGAAAGTTATTCTCAATTATTTCATTCTTTCATCTTTTAGCAACCACTTTGCTGGGGACTCCCTGGAAAGCTAAATCCAGATGTTTTAGTAGACACTATTAATTGGTTTAATCCATTTTGAACCTACGCATCCTTTTTGTTTCCATGACATCCTAAACTCATAAACTCCTTATATCGTTTCTTTCTGGCATGAAAAATATTTTCTTATGTGTAAGTTTGGAGCCTATATATCCCTTTGCCTGATAATTATCATTTTAAATAAAAAGTGAAGAATAATTCCGTAGGTTCTTTGGATCAAATGTAGTTTTCTCTCTTACTAGTTCATTTATTTTTGAACTATGACTTTTTGGTCAATTTAGCTTCTCCTTCTGTGGAAACCATTGTGAATCTCTGAACAGTGTATTCCTGTACCTTTCTGATTATAATTCCATGTGGCAAGGCGGGAAAGGCACATGGGGTTTGTGTTGTGAGGGGAACTGATCTTGGTGCCCTCTCACATTCAGTTTTTCTCTCTGGCTCTCCCCGAGTACCAAACCAGCGTTTCCACAGAACTGTTTGCAGCGTCTCCCACATCTCTTTCCTGAGTGGATAATTTAGAAGTTAATGTAGCAAATCTTGAGCACACCATCAAGTATTCATATTTAGTTACTTTTCCTGTGTGCTTTACTATTGAATATATTTAATTTAAATTATAATAACCTGTATGCTGGTAGTTAGTCCCTGTGTCATGATTTCACCCAGTAGGCAGTTAAGCATCACACAGCAGCTCACTTACTTCTCCTTGACAGCAGTGGGATCATGGAGAATGCCAGAAGGAAAAAAAAAAAGTAAAATTCATGAGTTGAGCTAAAGACAGTTTAATAGAACAGAAAGGGAGTAATAATAATAATAATAATAATAATAATAATAACAACAATAGAATCAAAATATACAAAAAAAGTGATGCCCAATACAATTAATTGCCCACCACCCACCAACCAATGCCCAGCCAGTTCCTGAGCAGTGGCCCTGGACAGCTTTCCCACGGTTTATATGCTGACCATGGCACTGTAAGTGTGGAATATCCCTTTGGTCATCGGGCTCAGCTGTCCTGGCTGTGTCTCCTCCCAGCTCTCTGTGCACCTGCAGCCTCCTCTCTGGTGGGGTGAGAAGCTGAAAAGTCCTTGATTTACTGTGAACATTGCTCAGCAACAACTAAACCATCAGTGTGTTACCAACATTATTCTCATCCTGAATCCAAAACCAGGTGAGCTACTAGGAAGAAAATTAACTCTATTTCAGCCAACAGCAGGACACCTTAGGGAATAGTATGATCAATTAAGCCTCTTACCTTATTTGTGATCTCTACAACTCAGTGTAATTTTAGTTTAATATTGCCTCTACAAAATTAACCTCTATTTAACTGTGAAAATGTGGAGCACACTTTTAATTTATGCTACAAAGAACTTTACTTTTTATTTTTCTGTTTCATGCAGGTTAAACTCCCAGTCATATACACAGCCAACAACTTTTTATACTTTTCTTCCCATTAAATGTGTTAAAATAACCTGTGCTCTGAAAATGGCAAGGCAGATGGGTGGTTATTATAGCTAAACAGTACACAAACAGCTAGTTTGTGTTAAAATGGCCTATTAAATTACATTTCTCTTTCCCACTTCATTAGCTTACTTGTCTCAAAAACCTGCTATCTTGAATTCTAATTTACAATGCCAACTCCTCGGGGCAGCAACTACTGTTTCTACTACAACTGGGCTCTGGCAGGGTTGAAACTTGTTCACACATTTCTACATTCCTTCTTCCTCTCTTTTACTTCCTTACCTGTTTGGAACACCTCTACCATTTAAAATAAAAATGATCTAATCTATAAAGGCAGTGATGACAGTTTTCTCAAAAGACAAGTCTTAAATCCCTTTGAGTGTGAAGTAGTAACAGCATTTTAACCTGTTTCAATTACACAGTCTAGAAAGAAAAACTTGGGTTTGTCATTCGCTAAATCAAGTCAACATTTCATACTGGTATGTGTGTGAATCCTTATTATGTCAGGAATCAAGTTTCAGCAATCTCAGGTATTTCCATGTTGGTCTCTAGTTTGTTTACTAAATTAAAATTGTACTGGCAGTTTCCAGGAGGATGGAGCTGCAGTTCTGATGATTCAAATATGGCTGTGCAGGAAGAGAGCAGAAAAGTATGATTCCTCCTGCGATATCTTAATCAGGAGATCCTATCAGGCAGTGATACAGGCATACTAAGCCTCTCACCAATAAATCCATGTTTGTCTCAATTACAAGCTGATTAAAGCAGTTCTTCTGATGAGATATAATCAGGACTATCCCAAGCTTTATATATGTGTCGCTTCCAAAGGCTGATGAAGCTTTTTTGCTAAAGATATGGGTAGAACTCTGTGAATGCAATAAATTGTGTAGCTTTTCCAAGAAATTGGTTATCAGCAAACAATGACAAATCTAAAACTTCAGGTAGTTATCTGTATTCTTCATAAGGTTTTTGGAGAGGCTTTAGGTGCACAACAGTGAGACAAATCCAAAAGAGACCAAGGATGGAATCCGAAAGAAACTTGTTTATTGAGGAAGTGTTGGAGAACTTAACACCAACCTTCCCTGCTCAGAGAGCAAACTTTCCAAACATTAAATTTTATTTCTTTATTTTGCAGATCACTCTTTTCATATTTATAAAATGCATGTCTTGTAATAAGCAGTTCCTTACCTTCTAAATAAAATAATTTTAATGAAGTTTAAGCATAATCAACAATTCTTCTATAATCAACAATTTTTTATTTCATCCAGGTGATCTAGTTCACAAATTTTAAAATTACATCACTACAAAAGTATTTCAATATTTTTGACTGAAGAAACCAGTAAAGACATGGAGGCTTTCTGAATTTGCATTCCAAGACTCTACATTTTTATATGCTTCATATTTGCTAGAATACAACAAGCAAATACCCATTCAGTCTGAGAATGACCTTATTAATTTAGAAAGAACAGTTAAAGAATTGGAGGCAGAAGGGAGGATGAAACAAATGTTTCAGTATTTCTGTCAATACTAGTCTTGTCATTTTCAAATAAATATTGTTATTTACATGTACACAAATGTATTTTAATATTTTTCAATGTCCGAAATGTCATTGAAAGGTAAAAACTTTTATTCAGTAGCAAGTTATGACTTGTGACCTACAAAAATGAAGCAATTAAATAATATCCCCCATATGAGCACTCTTCTTCTTCCAAGTAATAACTGTCAGCTAGACATATTTGATGATTAATCTGTGCTTATTCCTTTAAATGTCAGCTGCTCTTGTCTAAAATGTCAAGCTAAAACTTTTTATCTCATAGTGATTCATTTGAAGAAGGTCTTAAAAAAATTTATAATATGTCTAAGGTTAAAAATTAAAGAGTATTATTTATATGTTTTGGAACATGCATCATCTTGAGCAGATTATATTGTCTGTCATCTTGTCCAGATGTGGAAATCTTCTTGTTCTGATGGAAATAATGTAATTATAAATTCTGAAAAATTCTGCCATAAAGTACTATATCAGATGCCTTTTTTTTTTTTTAAGTGGTATATCTGCCACAGCTCTTTCCATTTTTTCCAGGGATGATATTATATCAAGGGAATGAAAGGATAGAACAGATTATATTGTAGCCAGGTGATATGGCTGTAGGAATACAGTGCCTAAGTGCCAAGGTCAAATATTTCATAGGCATTTGGATGATCCTGAAAGTGAGAGTAACAATTGAAGATATTTTGAAGTTTAATGTAATTGTCTTGTCTCAAATTCTTTTTTTGGTTTTAGTTCTTTCCACTGACATCCTTTGTTGAATCGCAGAGGAGAGTTTCATATTTTCTCAGCCAAATTGATATCCTGCTGCTGCATCCAATAAATCTGGATCTAGTTGACATTTCAAGAACCAGTGATCACTCGGGTATTTTCTTTCTACACATGATGTCACTCACCATAGTTATATATTAATGAAGCAGGATGTTAGTTCAGTCCTTTCTTAGGTCAAATACTACTTGATTTTAATCTCTATGCAGTAAACATACAATAGTTTATTCATAATAGTCAAGGGTGAACAGACAGTAGACAAGCAACAGGAGGAGTGTGGAGAAAAGGGATAAGGAGTGAGACAAGAATGGTGTGGTGGAAATGGATAAAACTGAGGTGGGTGATGTATCTAGAGACACCAAGTTTGAACCTGGTTTTTATGTTCTTCTTGCTGATGCTGAATGCAGCATCTATCTGTGAGACAATGGCCATAAGTGAAATAGTGCTCATAAAATGAGGGGAGACGAGACATAAGGAAAACATTCCTCACTGCAACAGGCTGGTGAGAGGGGCTGTGCAGTCTCTGTTCTCAGCATTTCTTAGGATAGTGCTCCACAAATCCCTGAGTAATCTGACCTGAACAGGGTTGGTCCAGATGACCTCCTGCAGTCCATTCCAACCTGAATGATTGTCTTTCCTTTTTTGATCCATTAACATAAGCCAATATTGCTCTTCTGCATAGCTATACTTTAGTAAGGCCATTGGAAAACAGGTTACATCTCTTTATTTTCTGTTTCATATGGAGTACACTATTGCAGTGCTTCCTCAAAAGCAAAACTCAGAAAAAATACATAGAAAATATATCGTTTTCAATAAATGTACTGAAAGTCGATGAAGTCAATGTTAAGAGCTGCCAAAATTTAATTTGCTCATGTAATCTGAATTCACAGCTTTTGGGTGTAAACTTAAAGAATCATATTCTTATTATAGGGTTACAGGTTAGATTTTCCAGTGGGATGAGTGCCTCATTTAATCTGTAAAGTGGATGGGTTCAGAGAAATTTAGTAATCATTATATATGAAGTAATACATAAGACCAAAAGATTTTTGCTGAAGATACTTGAATGCCGTGGAAGAGAGTAATATTCTATGCATAGTTCTACAACAGAGTTCTTTTGTGATATCGTACAGATAAGTCCTTGCACATGCTACCAGAAATTGTGTTGCATATCCAAATAACCTGACAAGTTAAAGTATAGATTGAGAGCTGTAGGTCCTGTGTAACTGAGGATATAAAGTGGAATGATTTGAAGAATGCAAATAATACCTGGAATTTTTTGAATGTATTTTACCACTAGTATAGTTAGTAAGCAAGGATTAACAGCTTTGGATCAGAGGACTCTTCAGTTCTTAATAGAGGTAATACCAGTGTGATGTGTTTTTTATTGGGGGATTTTGTTAAATCCTGTAATTTATGTAAGGCAGTTAAACATTGCTAAAGATCAAAGTCCATGAATAGTAATAATGCTTTTTTTTTCTGAATAATTTGCATTTGAAGACAAACACAGATTATCATGGAATCAAAGAATACCTGAGTCAGGAAAGCATTTCTGCAGACCATCTAGTCCAGAGTCAGCCAAAGCAGGTGTCTTGGGACCAACTCTATCTGGGTGTTGAGTATCTTCAAGGATGGAGACTCCACAATCTCCTGGGCAGCTTGTTCCGCTCTTGAGTTACCCTCAGGTTTTCCCTCTTTCTGTGTTTCAGTTTGTGCCATTGGCTCTTGCCCTCTCACTGGGCACCACTGAGAAGGTTCTGGCTCTATGTGTACTCATCTCTGTCAGGTGTTTATACACATGGATGAGATCCCTGATCCTCAGGGGTGAATTGCTGGCTCATTCTCAACTTCTTGACCACCAGGACCCCTTGGGCCCTTTCTGCAGAGCTGCTTTCCAGCCAGTCAGCACCCAGCCTGCCCTGGTGCATGGGGTTATTCCTGCCCAGAGGCAGGATCATCATGCAATCACTGAACCTTTGCTTCACTCCTGAACTGGCAGAGAGCAGTGAGGGCTGGCGGGTCCCTAAGGGGGGAAAAAAAGCACACAAACACAGCCACCAGGGCAGGTCAGCCAGGATCCATCCCACACTACTCCAGGAAGGGAGGAAAAAAAAGAAGTGGTTTTAAAGATAAATTTTGAGATTACATTCTTTGTGCAGGATCAGTAATGGAATTTGTATTTTCAACAGTGCAGCCTCAAATAATACAACTTAAAAATGAAACCACCTTTGAGAATGGGAAAGCAACCCTCATCTGTGAAGCAGAAGGAGAACCTGTCCCAGAGATTACTTGGAAAAGGGCCTCTGATGGAATGACTTTCTCTGAAGGCGATAAGGTAAATTTGCATTTAATATATAAAATATCTAAATAAGTATTGTCTGGCTAATCTTCTTTTTGCAAGCAGAAAATTAATTTAGAGATAGGTAATGGTAGATTCCTCTGAAATTAGAAGGAATTGCTATTTTCCAAAGTAGTAAAAGAGACATGGAGATTTTAAATTTGAAATTAAAAAAAAAAAAAAGGCAATGAAATACTGAAAGGTAATTAATCACTACAGGCTTAAATTTTAATACATAATCCCTACTAATGGTTTCAATGTCATGATGGCTACACATAGCCCTTCTTCAGTATATTTGGACTCTGTCCAGTAATCCTCAAAATTAAGTGGAGCTTATAGGTATCTAAAATTAAAAAATCTGAATACTCCTGAGTTCTTTATTTCCCACTTCATTTTTTTCATTCTACTTCTCTTTTTTCTTGTATTTTTCTTTGTGCAGAGGACAAACTGAGCCTATTTTCCCATTTTTTCCCCGTTTTCGTGTTTTATTACAAAAGTAAATTGTGTAGAGAAAGATTGCAGCCTGACAATGAGGAAAGTCAGTTACTGTGGGAACAAGAGCTGTAATTAGATGGAATGGTGAAAGTAAAAGGGCACGGTGTAGTGTTATTCCTAACCATGTAGACAGCAAGCTGTTTCTACAGAGCTCTTTTTAATTTTCCCTTTTTAAAAGTAATTTTCTTTTGGTATTTGAACAAGTATTTCCTTCTTAATTTCCTGACATAAGCTACAGAATTTCTCTGTACTGGTTAAAGTAAGACATACTATCTTTCTGGCTAACTAATTCAGAATTTTTACTCCAGATAATCAAATACAGTCTTCTTGCAGATTTTTGCATATTCTTAGGCATTGCTTAGAAAAAACCAAACAGTTGAAAACCTGTGCAGCAGTCATGTCACTGAGAGAACTAGATACATAGTAAGTCACTCAATTTATAGGGAATTGGTGTATAATAAGGAATTATGTACTTTCATTATTTGTATTCTGAAGGAGAAGGTCTGGTCTGGTCTAATCTCTGACTTGACCTTTCCTGGAATTGAGGCAATTTGTGAGGCTCTGTCTACCATTTTCCTGCTCTGTGATTTCCATTTTGAAGCAATATAACAGTTTTTCTAAATTAATTTTTCAAACAGTTTTGCATTAAAATAAAGCAGTTTCTCTCTTCCTTAAATATTTCAAGTTAAAGGTCATCTTTCTGACTCACAGAGATTACACTTGGTTCAAAGGTTACAAACGTGCCCTCTCAGTTATGTTTTAAATGATCCTGAAATAACTTTGTTACATCAGACACTGAAAAGAAGAGCAAATAGCAGAAACAAGCTTAAAAATGTTGGTGTAGTTGAAACTTGAAATTTATCCAGTGCTTATATAGGACAGTATCACGTTCTTAATTCCAGTTGCAGGTGGTTAAGCTGCCAGACATGTTGCTGTAGTATTCTCTGAACTTTAATTCAACTCAATAATACTGACAATCAGACAAAAATCTATATTCACTTCCTACTTGTGTGCTGACATACTCTATGTGGAAGATAAAAAGAGTGAGAATAAATACAGTTACGTGGTTTCCTTTGTTCTTGCCAATGAAAGAACTCTGTGTATTGCTCAGGGGAGAGTTTGTGCTGAATCTTGAATAAATGTTCTGAAATACTGTATATGTTCTTGAGCTATAAAATATGCTGCTACATTTGCCCTGTGGTCCTCCAGCTTTAGGGTGCCAAAGGCTTGGCTTGTGCTTTCCTACCAAATTAGACAACTAGGGAACAAAACTGGCAGTGATTTAATTATTGAATAATTGTTGAATAATACAGCAATGTTTTGCACATAGAAAGAAAAGGGAAAGGTGAATTGAAGAAAATGAGGGAAGAGGGGGAATAACAAAGAACATAGTCTTAAATTGAAATTATTACTTATGTGTGATAACTTTTGAAGTAATATCCAATCACAAGACAAAATACATTATGCATAAAGATTATAATCTACATTCAATGGATTCATCTTTTGAATTTTTGCCAATTTTTTAAACATTCTTGGTATTAACTGCACTTTATTCAACATTTCTGTTGAATTAAGGGTATCATTAGGGGATGATTTTTTTCCGTAGAAGATGGAAGAACTGCTTGTGCTATAACATTAACATGATGATGATTAAAGAACACAGAAACTGCTGTTCTTACTTTTTAATTATACTTTTATTAATTTTAGTATGTACCTCCTCAGTCATGTTGTTCTTGTTTTGCTAAAATGCAAACATACCTCATGTGGATAAGGAAGAAGGCTGAATGTGAGATCTTTCTTAGCCTGCATGGATTCAAAATGTTTTCTTTCCAGTGATAGGTCTTATAACGGGGACGTAGGCTTTCCTGAGTTTTGAAATTCTTATGTCCTAAAGAATAGAAAATATGCACCAAACTCATAGATCAAAGAAGTAACCCATCTGGGCTTAAGGAGGATAATATTAATGAGTAAGAGCTCTATAATTATCTCTTTGGAAAAACAGCTTTGATAAAGGATTTTCAGTACTTCAGAAGTGTGTATTTGAAAGCTGAAGCCAAGTGAGTTCAAATCAGAAGCAAGGAAGCCTTTTCCTCTCTCCTTTTATCAGTTAGCCTTTGGAACAATCTACCACACAGTGTGTGTTCCCTCTTTCACTGACAATTTGAAATATAGGGATCTTTCCCTTTCTTTTGACCTCTCTTGAAAGTTAAGTAAAAGTTTTCCAGGAAGTCAAATTAGATGTCCTCTGTCATCCTTCTATGGCTTTTTTAACCCATAAATACATGAGAGTGGGTAAGGTTTAGTAAATGAATGGCTATGCGTGATGGAAGGTGTTTGTGTCACTCTTTAAGGTGTGAAAATGGAGGTTTAGTCCAAGACCAGAGCTTCAGCTGCTGTTTCAGTGTCTAGCCAAAACTCTGCCTCTGCTCTTCTTGTCCCCAGCTCCCCAGCACTGCACATCTTTGCACTAACGTGCCAACCTGGCTGTGCCCCTTCCAGCTGTGATTTGAAATGATGTGGTCCTAAAGACCACCGTGCATCCAGCAGGCCTGGCCCTTCTCCCAGTGAAAAAGAGGAGGCAGGAGAAGAGTTGCTTTTTTTTAAGAACAGAAGGAAAGATAGTGATTGGATTTGATTTGGTATAATCACTTGTAAAATGGGGTTTGGATGTGCACGTAGATATCTATACATATCCCTCAAGGAAAGCATGTCCTGGTCAGTGGTACAAAAATGTCATTGACTCCTCTGAATCCTGCAGAACTGTGGGGGCAGAGTTTAATGCTCTGCTTTCATAGTGTCTAATTCTAGCAGAAATATTAAAGCTGACCAATGTTGTTTGTAATTGCCCTGTTTTGGAATACACATTACAATAACAAATGGGGCTTGATATGAGACAGTGGCTGCGCTGTATGCAGCACATGTCCAAAGAGACATATGCTGAATACCCTGAAGAATTTGTGACCTAAACAGACACAATGAATGAAAGAAGTCAGTACAGAGAGATCCCAGTCAAAACTTGGTTTTTGGATTTAAGATGTGGATTTATACTGTATTTTTTACCGTACTTTGTACTTGTATTTAAAACACTGAATATCTCTCAAGTATCTTATACTGTTTTCCTTGTATCCACAAGTAAAAAAAACCCTGATTTTCAACTCTGTAATGACAACTTTACAGAAACAGCTTGAATTCTGCTTTGCTTCATCTACCTTCCATTGTAATAATATGTGTCTGTGAAATTTCCTGTGACATTTTTTATAAATATTTCAGAGTTCAGACCAATAATTAAGTCATTTTCCAAGTTTGAATTCACTTTATATTGGCATACAAATCGTAGCTATGTGGAACTTGTAGAGTTTTTCATAGTTTTTATGATCAGGCAATAGGCAAAGTTAAAGAATTTGGGGTTTGTTTTATCTTTTTCTTTGAAAGATCAACTCTGTTTTTTCTTCAAGCCTTTTAAATCCACTTCATCCATTACAAAAACAAAAAAAAACACAGATTTTTTTTTTTCTCCCTGTATATGCTGTTTCTGCACAAAAAAACCCAGTGTTACAGTGTCAGTCTTTTGAGACAGTAATGAGAGTGCTTTCAAATTCTTTCTTATCAAGGATCAGGTCTTTATCTGAAATGAATCACAAAAAACGTAGATGTATCTAGGGTATTTTAATTGATTCCAGGAGACATCTTTCTTTTACTGAGCTATACAAATGCTCTCTTTGTAAATAATTCTCCTTTGAATAGTTGGAAAAATGTAAGAGGCAAGTCTCTTTGCCATGTTGGAGAAAATTGTTATAACCTGTTTCAACTACACATTGTGTGAAAAGCTTCTACTTACAGTATCATAGAATATTTTTGTTGCTGCAATATTAGCACAGGCCTGCAGGTCAGAACAATTTATGTAGCCAGCTGCAATTACATTTGATTATACAATTGAGACACTCTGCAAACAATTCAATCAGGCCTCAAAGGTTGTTCTGTTTTTAACCACAAATGAATCTTAGTGGGATTTACATGTTAAGGCTATGAAAACAAGAGTATTGTGACTGGAAGGAAAAGGTAAGCAAATGGACTTGAGCAACAGGGTCACTTTAAATGTTGGGTAATTAGTACTGTTGAGAATATGCAGATTTTTACCCTACAGCATATGCAAATAATGGAGCACATATGACCACTGAATAGGAGACTCTCAGGGGCCATCTGATCCATGGAAATCTGTATATGGTTTGGTGCTTCTTCATCTTCTCTATGGCATACTAATAGGGAGTTGGGACAAACTCTTTGCTAACTAGAAGGAGCAAAAAGGGAAGTGTACAGTTGGGAGAGGTGACAGAATTTTAGTAGGAAGACTGAGTTTGGAGAAGAAGGATTGTTTGCAGTTGGAAATGAAGAGCAGCTTTCTTTGGTGACCTGAGGAAGCGTTACGGTAGGAAAGCTGCAAGGAAATGTGGGTATTTCCAAGTTCTTAAGTAGCTCAATCAATCATCTGAGCTCTGCAGTCCTTTAAGTAAACAATATCTGCAGTGATGTGTAAATGAAGGCACAGCTGAAGCTGGAAATTATTTTGTGGTACCACAGCCTCAGCCTCAGTGCAGCATTGGCTGGTGGTTATATTGACAACTCAATACTAAATGTCAGCCACACAACCAGACAGCCTTTCAGAATTGTTCCTCTTTTGGCATCAGAATTAAATTATCTCTTACTCAGAGTAGACCCAAATGGCTGTACATACACACAGACATAGATGTATTCATGTTGTGTGGATGGCTGTATTGGTATTACACTAGCTCAGAATCCTCTCACTTCTGTAAATTTTTTCTTTCAGTAAAACTTTAAGGTCACCTTTCACTGGGAAAAATTAAATAAGCAGAGACTGAGTTGTTGATTATTTAAAGAAGACAAAAAGGCAAGAAAATGTAAAATTTAATAACTCTTCTGGCTTAAAAGCTTAAACAACCTAGGGAAAGAAAGACATTTATTTAGGAGCATGACTAATTTAATCAGTTGTTTAATGTGATGCCTTAAATTAAGTACAAAGTTTTTATCTATTCTGTAAATGGGTAATCCTATTTTTAACAAATTTATATTTAAAATTTAAAAATTGTCTCCCATTTAATCTATTTGTAGATATTTTTGGCTACTTTCTGTGGATTGTGGTGCTGTATTTATTGGCTGAAATAAAGCTGTACAGGCTTGGAAATGGTGTTTCTTTCCCTTCCAATATTAGCTTTTCCCATTTAGCCATAAGTGTTGATATTAGGTCTGTTACACTAAAGAAGAATGAAATTATCAGGGAATTTTTTTTTGGACCAACATTTCCTGCAGTATCAGGGCAGCTTGGACTTTATTATTCATTCATTTCTTCCGCAACACAAAAAAATTGTTTCATGAGCTTCTGCCTATGTATGAGTTGTATTGTCTGCTAATGGTTTAAGAACTTCCAAAGAGCTGTTATTTGTTTGATGAAATAGAGATCTTGTACCTGGTGATACCTTAAGTGATACATCCACACTTTATAGGCTGGTGCCAGTTGGAGCTGTTATTCACTGATAGGATATTCTCCAGAGACTTCAAAAATGTTGTGTTTTTTACATGCTGCCTGCACAGGTAATGAGCACAATCAATGGCACAATCAGCAGTGCAAGGCTGGCAACATGTATTTTACACAGTTAAAACCTGTCAGCAGTTTTTCTGACCTGAAAGACAGCTTGAGTACCCTTATATATTAAGAGAAAATAAGTCTTTAGACTTTTGGCAAAAATAGGATGACAAGTGGGCTGGATTCTATTTTTCAATCTGTTGTTTGATTTGTTTAATAAACTCTCTAAAACTATGTGTAATAGTTAGTTCTTAATAATTTGTTAACATCCTTAGTTTACTTAAAAAAACCCAACATATTTTCCTATCACATTTTCACTGTACCATCTCTCTGTGTTCATCTACTCATAAACTATTTTTTCTATTGATACCATTTTTCCGATTTCAAACACAGTTCTCAGATTTCAAACAGACACATTATGCCACTTTAACATGACAATGATGATGTACAAAGTGAAGACTCTACAGCATCCCTTACTGACAGATTCAGCAAACAATATTTCTTAGGACTGCACAAATGAAAGATAGGTCTGAGCTTTGATTCCTTGTCAAAATAACTCCCATCTGTTAGGGACTCAACTTTTGTTATTAAAATTTCTAGGTGTTCCGTAAATAATGTTGTTAATAATAATATAGCTTTTATCTTTTTACAAATTCCTGCTTGTGCAAGTAAAGCTTTGACATTTATGTCAAAGAATTAGTAGCATGTGGTAATCTTTACCTTACTGCAAGCTGATGATCTGAAATGCTTTAATATATCTTATAGGTAACATTAAAGCCCTTGGGGTTATATTACTGAGTAAAAGTTGTTTGAGTTATCATAGTATTCTATAAACATTCCTCTACTTAAAATAATATACAAAAGTGGATATTTATTATAGAAAGTTGCATTAAGAATACAGTTTTGTGAATATTTAGAGCTCCAAACTGAATAAATACCATTTTACCAGTACATTTAAAAAGTCTCATTTAGTGTTATGGTCTGTTGTTCAAAGTGTATTTTCTGCTTAAATTTAGAAAATGTAAAAATATATACAGAATCTCGTCAGGAACTACACTGACTTCCTTTGGAGCTTTTAAATGTAGAGATGAATAATAATAATAAAAGAATTAACATACATTCTGATTAGATAAACACAATACTTAGAGTATGGAACATGTGATGTTATTTATACCATAGTTATCAGTGCTTCCTTGTCACAAATCCAGAGTGATTTCAATAACACCAGAACTATAGCAGTCCTGTATTGAGATAAAAGTATTGCAATCTTAACCAAAAACAATACTGTAGGCATTTAAAATTAAGACCCTAAAGAACTTTCAGATTCATGAATTTCATAGGCTTTAGCAAATATGCCATAATTATGTTTAAAAATATTTCCAAGTTACATATAAAGAGGTATGGATTTATATGATTAGATTAGTCCTTTTGTCTTTATTACCTTTATCATCGTATTTGTCCAAATGTGATTGTGTGATTTTAAAACATTACATGTGCATCATTCATCTTGTAGCGAGTACCAAAATATTATTTTCCTGAGTTTGATTTTTTTTTTTCTCTTGAGATACCCTCAGCAAATGTATTTTCAGGTGCTTTTATTGGTAACTTTGCTTCTTCCATGGGCTGCAGCATGGACATCCCCTTCACCATGTACCTTCATGGGCTTCAGTTGGACAATCTTCTTGTCATGGTCTCCTCCACGAGCTCCAGGGGAATCTCTGCTCCAGCACCTGGGGCATCTCCTCCTCCTCCTCCCGCCTTGGTGTTGGCAGGGCTGTTTCTCACACTTTTTTCTTTGCTCCTCTTTTACCTTCTCTTCCTCATCCAGAAACTCATTACTTCCCTCCAGGTCCCAGTCTCCCCTCTCAATTTGCCTGTGTACCAGAGAATCCTAAAGCTGTGGCTAATATTTTAGCTGAGATTAATTTTACCTCGTAGTCTCTTCAATCTGTGTGTTCTTACAGATCTGTTTTTCCAGTGATGTACTATACATAACTTCTGATAATTTCGTTTAATAATATATACTCCTTGAGTTTCCTAACCTGTGCAGTTGAGTAGGCAAGGTTGTAAGCTGTCTGGAAATAAGCAAAAGATTGGTTCAAAGGTTTTGTTTCTCAATGATATTTTCCCCAGCAGCACGACATGTGGGGTTTCGTGCTGCCATGTTTTAATCTTTGCTTTCCAACTTGTTTCAAAGTCTAATAGGAGGACATTTTTCCATAATGTTTTTCATCCAGTTTGGCTGATATGTCCAGTATGATCTTTTATTTATAGATATACTTATAAATAAATTTAGAACTGTAAATAGAGAAACTGTATTGGATACCAATTAAATAAAATAACTGGAAAACTAATATCCTTTCAGACAGGTCCAGGTTAGCTCACTTTCTCCATTTTGCTTGCTACTGCAATAATTTCCTTTTGTTTCTTCAGTTACAAAAAGCCCTACAGAACTATCAGAGTTTGTGAATGAAGACTTTTTGATCTGTGAGGTCAGCATCTGTATCCTGCTGACAATTCCCTTCTCCTCATGACTCAAATAATGCCTTTGCATTTCTGGCTTTCTGTGACTTTCCTTCCCCTAAGGGAGCCTTGTTTCTTGCATATGCCCCTACAGGGCTCCATCTCATCCCAGTTTCCAGACAGACTTCCTATCTACTGTCTAGCCATAGTCATTTTAATAAAATATGCATCAACTTTGCAGTAAACTGGAAGGGATCCCAAGCTGCATACAACTACTGAACAAACCAGAAACTCAAATTGTGATTTATTTCTCTTTTCCCAAACAACAGTTTTGCTGCTCTATGTTTTATCTGCATACCTTCTGCACATCACCTATTCCTGCAGCTAAAGCTAAACTTTGTCATGAACTTTGTCTGAATTCTAAGAAAGTGAAATGAAGTCATATATACATGAATTAAGCTCTGATTGAGATTTTTGCAGCAGTATTAATTTTAAAGCTGCTATATATTCTTACAGAAAAGTTTTCTGAGCAAGAGTGGCATACAACCTGTATTTATCCAAGAATCTGTTTTTGTTCCAAGTAATATGTTATCAGTTAAACAAAATAAACCAAGCAATTATACTTAGATTAAAGTGTTCAAGTCATTACAGGACTGAGTTATCTAAGTAATAAAGGGGGGGAAATAATATTACAGTAAAAATTGCATACAAAAGTTTCCTAGTTTTCTTTTCCCTGTTATAGTCACCCTTCCAGTATTCTATGGAGACCTGTTTACATGCTTTGTCTTCATATGTGTCCAGCCACAGATTGTTTTGGTTTCTTTGCTTTTATTTTTCCCCCGTGTTTTCACCTGTTAGCCACTGAAGTTGCAGAACTGCATCCTCCAGTCCCAGTTAAAACAGGAAGCTAATGTTTTCTACTTAGATCTTTGCCATACAAAGTACTTAGCATAGAGCTAAGTGGAAACAAATTTGGGTATTTACCTGGTGACAAGGGACTTGCAATCATAAAACAAAATCACCTCAGACCAATGCAGCCTCTGGTAAGGCCCAAGAACCTGCACTGCAGCAGTGCAGAGCTTTTCCTAGGAACAGAACAATCATACAGGGCTAAAATCCCTGCTTGAAGGAAAGTTTTATAACTCTCTCTCTGGGCAGTGGGGTGTAATTTCACCATACTGGTTATTTCTACAGCTGAAGTAATATTTACTTCAGATTTGAACTGACCCAAACAGAAACATGACCAGGTTGAAGTTCCTAGTCAGAATCACAGAATGAACTAGTTTGGAAAAGCCCTCTGAGATCATTGAGTCCAACCATGTTTGTTGCAACTAATGCTGTGTATATATAATAGTGAGTATTCTTGCCCAGATGCACAGAGATTGAGTAATGAGTGAAGATTAAATTCTGGCAAATCACAGTATTTTAAGTCTGAGCAATTCTAGATCCCACACGGACATGTGTTTGGAGCCTTGTGCTATGCTACAGCGTTCCCTTATTTATCCTTTGCAGAAAGATCTTGTGACTCCAATTTGCACTGCAATTACCATTTTAGAGATTTACAAAGCTGTGAGCTTTACAAAGCATTATCAGTGTCCCATTCTCTTTTATTCAAAGAATCAAGTTACAATAAGATTTGATTGTCTAAACTAAAATGTAATTGTACAGTAAAATCACTATTTTTAGAGGCTGTTTTGTGTGAGGTCTGTATTGAATAAGAATATTGTACTCGATGGGGTTATTTCTGAAGTTTTACTGGGCTGACTCATCTGAGTCATGTGTGTTAATGGCATTATAGCAGTGTTGGAGTAGGAATAAAACCACTGGATACAGTATTTATGAGCGAAGCAGAATTTCTAATTGCCAAGTACAGAAGTAATTATTACAGTTGTAATATTTCTGCTATACTTATAAACACTCATTTGTGGTTACTGTTGTTATTTTTCATGGCCAACACTAATGCTTGTTTTGCTCTACGAGTTTTTTCATATGATGCTACTATTTTTGCCATTAAAAATCATCAGTAATTTCTTTCTTGTGATTTGCATCTTTAGCAGAAGTAATCTTGAGTGGTTGTTCATCATATTTTCTCTCTTTATTATTTTTCTTTCATATTCATTTGTGAGTAAAAACCAGTCAAGGAAAGAAGTTCAGTTTTCAGTGTCATGGCTTAGTAAATGTTTGGTGTATGGGATATCTTGTGTCATCTCATTGCATAATGACTTAAGTTTGAAAAAAATGCCAGCAGGAATCAATGAAATATCAATCAGTTCATAATTTCAAAAAATTATATGAAGCATTCAAGAACACATTTTTTCCTGATATTGTCCATGCTGCCTAACAACCTGCATAGAACCTGCTACTATTTCCAATCTGAATTCTTTAAGAGTAACTCCTGTGTCTGCAGTTGAACAGAAAATCAAAAGAACAGTTGTTTTTCTTCTTCAATATTAGGGGTTTATGTGACTTCCCTGGTGTTACACTATAGATCTACAAACAATAGGTTCTTCAATAATTTCTTCTTTGTGGAAAAACAAATTCCTAAGAAATTCAGGAATTTGCAGCATGCTGACATATATATTTAACAAGCTGCAGTTCTAAAAGTATCACAAGGTCTCCTATAAAAATCACTGAAGTCCAAGATGCTACTGTAGCATTATTCTGATTCACTGGACATTAAGGCATATGCACATAGCAATACTCTGGAATTTTCTGCTGTCTCCAACAGGTGCTTGGATAGAATACATTTACCTGAAGAGAATGGGAAATATTGTGAATATACCATCCATAATCCAGAAGGGAGCTTCCATCAGCTTCTACACGATGATGGCTGTTGTGACTAACAGCCCTTTCTCTCATCATCAAAGGTAGATTTTCAGACTAGGAATTGCTGCTCACGTGCATTTTATAGACTTCTGGAATTTTATCATCATTTAGTATCAGCATGTCAGGTTGCAGTTCTTATCTTTCATGCTGCTTCAAGAAACATTTTCACAAGCAATTACAATCTGCTTAAATCTCCCATATGAAAAATGTCAGCCTGAAGTGTATGACCTCAAGCTTTCCTCTTGTGTGGATATCAACACAACCTGAAATCAGAAAACTTCCTAATAAAATTGTGATTCATGAAATTCTGAACATGATTCTTTTATCCAGTATTTGTTTTCTCCTTGAAAATTCAGTGATGTGTACTGGGAACATGACCAAGACAACACAATGAGTTGACAATTTTTAGCAATTTGGTCTGAAGAAGGAAGAGTCGGGATTTTTTCAACTCTTCCCCCCTGCAGTGTGAGGATCTTCAACAATGTTCATCTAAACAGATCCTTTGGAGGAAATTTAAAAAGACCTGCAGTTTTTACTGAAGTTATATGTTCTTATAATGGCTTTTCTTTAGTATATTGCTCCATGTTTTGCAAAAGGAACAACAATCTCGATTCTAAGCCACTGTTTCTTCATCATTTCTGTTGTTAATATGTACAATGCACATCCAAAATAATACTAAAATACACAAGGTGTTGGAAGATATATTTGGTAAACATTTGACAGATAAAAACTGACCCATAGCATTGATACTATGGACAGTAATGGCACTTTGTTCACAAATAAGCTTTAAACATTACAACAAAAAAAAAAATTAAAGGTATTCAACTGGTCTGGATTTTAAATGTAGGGATTTTTTGCTTGCAGTCTTGGACTTGGACTTCAGGGGTTAAAGGAGTACTTCAGTCAGCCAAATGTTAAACTCTATAGAAAGGAAGTCAGCTGCTCTAACCATCCAAGTAATATTACCAAAATCCAGCTACAAACGAATCACCAATTTCTGCAACTCTTCTCGCCTTCCATTCTTGTTTTCAGCCAACTCAAAATGCAAGTTTTGGCAGACAAACAACTTCATCTCATTTGGTGCTACATTTTCTCAGTGGGAGCTGGAGAAGTGGATGATAATTCAAACTCATCCACTAACCACAGCATCTACCTCTGCCCAAGTACAGCTTTCTACAGCTGTAAATGAATGACAACTTCCAAGCATCACAATCAGCTAATTCTCCCCTTCTGAGTAATTACACTGATTTTACTACAATGACAATGGAATTTTGCAGATTGAACACTCCATGATACCTGAATAAGTTGTTCTGTCCCAGAAGCTGTTCTTGTTGCCTTTTGGATGTTATTATCTCATCACTTCTCTGTTCTCTCTGCATGTGGAACCCTTGAAACGCAGAGTTATCATTGCTGTGATGCTGCCTTGGAATTATAATTTTGAAGCTGTGCAAAAATCAGTCAGATCAGCATCATCTGGCCTGGGCTTTGGGAATATTCACACATGGAACTACAAATTGAGAAGCAAGAGCATGACAGAAGAACTCAAGGAGTAGAATAACATATATGTCACAACAAGAATTTTATCAAAACCAAAAATAATGGAATACTTCTTATTTTTTTATTAGTATAGGATTCATTTGGGTTTAGCTACGTATTCTAAGTAGGAATAATATTGCAATGCAGAAAGTTTTCATTTTTTCTTTTTTATTTTTTTTTAGAAGGTACTTTTTGTATTTCAGTGGTGTCATTATGTATAATTTTACTTGGAGACCTGTACAGAAGAGTTTTCTTTGTCAATGACAGAGAACTACATTGCTAATAGTATTCAAAACAGGTGTTTTTCTTTTATATATTAAATTCCTAATCAGTGGAGTGTGGTTTTCATGTGGATAAAGTCACAAAGTGACTTCACCTGAGTAAAACACTATCAAAGTCTCTGCTGAAGACTTGTCACTTGTGTTTTAGCTTTATTCTGGTAATGGGGTTGAGGGAGGAAAAAAACCACCACTAAAGCCTCAAACCCCTCACTTTTATTTATGAATTCTATGAAATTCTCAAATTAACATTTATGATGAAAAATATTTTGATTTCTTAAGATTTTGTTATGATTCCCAAAATGCTGTTAAAAGGTAATTTCTGAAGACTTTGGCATTCTTCCCATGTTTTAGAGTGTGTCTGTTAACAGACTTTCTAATTGATCTTTCTAAAGAGTATCTGTATCTATATGGAAGTGTGTTGTTCACATATGTTTTCAGACCTCAATGGCTATTCATGCTCCAGGATGGAGGATTAATTCAGTGAATGAGCACAAATAATGAGTACTAGACCACAGAGACTATTCTCATTGTCTAGGGTTTTGTTTTGTACATTTTTATACTCTTCATTAATACTAAGAAATAAAAGCACAGGTACTCAGACTGACAGAAGACAGCATAGTATGTATTCTACATATCTCCCACTATAATATTTGAAAGGAAAAATTTAGTAGGTGTCCATTGTTATTTCAGGCAGACTTGAGAGTTACTGACATTATTAATTTATAGAGATTATATCTATATTTTGATTTGTCCCCATTGGCAGCTCCAAGGCTTTTTTCCCGATGGGGGTTTTCCCTGAGGATTACTGGGCAGGTGCAATGTACTTGGTGTTCTCACGTGGGCTGTCTTTTCCTCTCCATGTTTTGGTGTGTTATGATACCAGATATGGTGCTAATATGTGCTCTGCATAATTAGTGCAGGAGAGAAATAAACCTCAGAAAGGTTTTACCAATGGTTACAAAGCTCTGGTGGGTGCAAAGCCCAAGATTAATGCCGCTTCTGTTTGGAATTGTGTATTTGCTGTTCAAAGTTAAATAGAAACACTGACACTGTGGATCCATGTCTCTATTAACTGACTTACACCATAAAGCAGTTTAATGCAACCACACTAGTATTTTTGAAGTACTTGTGAAAAATTCATCATACTAACTACCATTTTTTATTTGCATGTGTTAATGTCCAGCATATTCCAGCAATCGTCTCATAGACACAGACACCTGCTTCAAAACATTGCCTTTAATTAATTTATTTATTTATTAAAGGAATTTTTTTTGTTTGTATTTGCACTGTTTTCCTTAATGCGTTTCTGTGTTGAGGAATGTCAGACTATCAGTGTATTTTTAATCAGGTATTGCACCATATTTGCAGAAAAAAAAAAAAAAAGGAGTTGTGCACTATCTGCAGAATAGGTCGAGGGAACAGGACTTCTTAAACTGTTCATGAAGATGTCACAGTATAATATACATTATAAGCAATGTACTGGAACACATCTTATACATTTTTTATTATTAGGTAGCAATTTCAATGAGACAACTTTGAAAAAATAGAAATTATATTTAGTAGATGCTTATTTTTATGATAATTTGAGTGAAATTTTCTTGCCAACAATAGTTGTTTTATTTATTTTATGGACTTTGAACCTAGTAAATCCCTCTTACAATGTTTCTTACCATTTATTTGATTATGAGAATAAATGATATGGTTATGCAAAAATCTCCTATCATTCAGACTATTTATTAGTTTGGCTTTTGTCCTAACTATATATCTAAGATGTATTATGTCATCTGTATTTGAATTGCAGAGTGTGAAAACATAGGAAAGTTATTTTGGGTACAGTTAACATTTTTTTCCAGTAGTACTAGAAAATATTTAGATAAATTAGAACAAGATTGAAAAATTAGTGTAAAAACTATGTGTTTTAAGGAACTTTGTGATAATTTGCATTATTGTTTTCTTTTATAACATCAATTAACACTCATATCTGTTCTTAGGATTGGATGGAATAGCAAAATATCTAATAGTGATTTTAAGTATTTGGAATTATTAATGAACCGATGAATCACTACTAAGTATTTACTATTGTATCTGTGATTCATAGTCACAGGTTGTTTCACAGTTTTAAATGTATCTTCTTAGGGAAATATCTGTCATCAAAGTAAAATCGGAAATTAAATTGCTGAAGTGTATTTACATTTTAGGTGGGAATAATGTAGGTTGACCATGGTATTGCATGAAAAAAGAAGTAGGGAAATAATACTGTTATTAACTATGTCATAGAAAGTACTTGTTTTACCACTTAATATTTTATCTTAAAGAAATTGCTTTTCAATTATCCCAAGAATTCCTTCCAAAAGCCACGATATTCATTACTGTAACATATTTACAAGTAGCATCATAACTTTTTCTTCTTTAAACTTATAATGGAAACAGAATTTTCAGTATTAGAAATTACATAAATGACAGCTAAGTGGTCTTAGTTACTGACTTTTGCCAATCCAGAGGGGGTTTTGTTTGCTCTTGCATTAGAATTCCATGTCTCTAGTTTATGTACTTTAGCTGAGAGGTGCTCACAGGAAACAGAATTCAATGTTCTTGGATTCTGACATGGGATCAGAATACATTTCTTTCCATATAAATAGTGATAAACAGAATGCTTTGTCTGACTGCTTTCCAGCAAATATTTTAAGATCTTAATTGTGTGCGTTTTTTCCTCTATTAAGTCAAAGAACAGCTGTACAGAGTTAAATGCTCAGTCACTTAAATATCAGCTGCCTCATGGTATTTAGTGTAAAAGGAGTAAAATCCAGTACTGTAATGTACTGAACATTAAATCTGTTTCAAGTTTAAATGTGATCCAGTGAAATAGTTACTGATTTTCCCTCCCTTTTCCACCTCCCTTAATAATGAAGGTAGGTGAATATCAGTATTTCTAATAATATTTTTTTTCCTGAAACAAAAATAAAAACCAATGTACAACAAATTTCCCAAAGGTTTCCCAGAGAAGTTGTGGCTGCCCCATCCCTGAAAGTGTTCAAGGCCAGGTTGGATGGGGCTCTGAGCAACCTGGTCTGGTGGAAGGTGTCCCTGCCCATGGCAGGGGGGTTGGAATGAGATGACCTTTAAGGTCCCTTCCAACCCAAACCATTCCATGATTCTATAAGTACAGAGCAGAACCAAATTAAAAATAACTCCTTTTTCCTCAGGTATGAAGGTCTATGAAGGTCTACTCTATGAAGGTCGAAGTGCCAAGCAGAGGACTTTTTTTTTTAATTATTTTGTTCAGTTGTCCCCAATATTTATATATGCTTTAAATTCAAATAATTTGGGGGAGAGGAGTTGTTATGGATAAGGATTTTTATGAATTTGCTAAATATAAAATTTATGCTCTAGAAAATTGGAAGCCAGATTATTCTTTCTCTCTTGGCCTTTTCCATCCAATAATATGGAACTGAAATCCAGAACTTCCAGCTGCATTTATGGTTCAAGTTTTTTAACAATTTTGAGCTTCTGACTAGAAAATGTGAATAATGAAAATAAATCTATGGCTGGATTTGTAGTTTGGCTGTCGTCTGAGGGGTTATTTCTGCACTGCTGAGGACCAGAGAGATGATGCTAACTGTAATCTAAGATATAATGATCTTACATGAATGCATTTTCATTAACTGCAGCTTCATAACACAGTGAGTGAGATCATAAAGAAGTTTTGAGTATGGAGTTCACTCTTGAAGTCATAAGTTGATATATTTTGTGGTTTCTCTTGACAATGTTCCTTTAAGCATGTACTTATTCCTTTGATTATAGTGTCTAGAAACAGAACATATTTTTCTATATTTTTTTTTATTTATTTGGAAAATTTAGAAATTGCTTAGCTGTCAGTAATAACTTCACCGTAGGTGAAGAGGTGCTTTCAGTCATTCTTATCAGTGGTGTTTAATATATAAATTATACATTGATATACATATATAAATATATAAAACCTTCTTTTTTCCTGAATCAATGTAAACAGAGCCCAGATGGCCGTATAGAAGTCAAAGGGCAGCATGGAAAATCGTCACTGCATATTAAAGATGTGAAGTTGTCAGATTCAGGGAGATATGACTGTGAAGCTGCAAGTAGAATTGGTGGGCACCAAAAGAGCATGTACCTTGATATTGAATGTAAGTTCTAATATTTTGTTTTCTCTTTTAAATTTGTTTTAAAAGAAAAAAAAAAGTACATTCTTAATGGAAGGTCATTTTTTCATGGTAACTCGTATTTGAATTTGCATAAATGAAGAAAGCATGTCCTGTAGATCGTTATTCTGTGGAGGAATCCTGTCTTTTCTGAAGTTGATAAGAGCCTTGTCAGTGATTTAAGTGGGACAGGATTTCATCTGAAATCATATTCCAGTGGTATTACCCACTAACTTAAGGTTAAGCTTAATAGTTTCAAATCTTTGGGCTTGCTGAGACTGCTGGGGATGAAAAGTATTCAGCAGGATAAGGTAAGGACTGATTTGAGCAGCAGTTCAGTCTTTAGCTTTACCTTCTGAGATTCAACAAAGTCTCTTCTTTTTTTTCCCCCCACCTAGTTCTGTGATTTACTAATCCCTAAAAAGTCTCTCACCCCTGTTATAACCCCTCCTGAAGTTATCAAGTTGGTGACAATCTCTTTTACAGATTGCCTTTATTCAAAGCACTTGAATTTTATCCAGTAGAAAAGGAGATGGTTTTTGCTTAGAAGAGTGTGATGCTTTAGAAGCCAATCAGAGGATATAAATCTGAAATATACAAAAACCCATTGGAAAATTGTCTCTTCAAACTGTACTTCAAATTTATGAGCAAAGGTCTTCGAAAAATGGAAAAAAGAAAAACAACTTCTTCATTTATATTTGATTGTTATTCCATTTTTGTAGAGATTTTCTAGATACATTTTTTCCAATACATTTCCAATATAGTCTGAGTGAGCCTGTTTAAACTGAGTCTCTGAAGAGAAAAAGTCCTTCCAGTGGGAGGACAGAAGTTGGAGTAAGATCTGTGGCACAGGAATATAAGTAAGGATTGCAGACCACTGAGTGATTTACTGGGGAGTTCTGAAAGGGACTTCAGTATACATTTGTGTGTTCCATCTTTTTGGCAGAGGAACAAACAGTACATTGTGGCATAGGAAATAAATCTGGAAGCAAAACAAAGAATAGTCAAAAGAATGGTTAGGAATTGAGAGATTTACCAATCCAGAAGACCTAGAAATAAATACAGTGTTTATTAATAGCTTTAACATAGCTAGTCTTCAGTAGTCATATAAAGGTATTTTGAACTTTGCAAAATATTATTTTGGGAACATGTTAATTTGCTGTATTTGTTTCTTTAATGAGTGCACTGGTAATAAGTTATATGTATTAAAAGGAAAAAAACTAGATAAAAATAGAAATTCAGTGAAGATTTTGGAAATTTTCTGTGAAATCCTGCCTACTCTTCACATAGTGGTATAAAATATATTCTTTGATTATGGCTATATAACTGCTGTGCTTTGAAGTTAAATATTAATACATTTTATATTCAGTAGAGAGACATGAGATGCACCCCATGTTATAAAACATGGGCAATTGAAATTTAAGAATTTATTAGCAACACAGAATTCATATCGAAGGGCATGACAAAATCTCTGCATTGATACAATATATTATTTTAATCTAAAACACCTTTCAGGGTAAAAGTTTTAGAACAGATGGCAAGAATTTAAAAGTAACATAGTCTTATAAAAGTATGGCAGAATTAATTTTAAATGTGTGTGGGAACAATCAAATATAGTGTATGAGAAAATAGAATAATTTAAAGTCTGAATTTATGCCTTAGTAGACAATTTTTATACAGCATAAAATTTTCTACAGTTCAAATGAAACATAATTTATAAAGAACATAGAAATATTATTCTATTGTCAGAGATATCACACATTGTAATGATTACTTTTAATGTATAACACAAGATTTGTATTATGACATTTCTAAAACTGGAGATTTAAGATTTAAATACTTAACTGATAATGAAGTTTAAACAATTTTTTCCAGCACAGGTGTTTGAATAACAGAAATACGAATTTTTTCAAATCCTTTATGTCAGGAGTTTTATAATGCAAGGAAAATATTTCTGGGGTGATACAATTTAGGTCTATCTCCATTCATATTCTGATTAATGAGTTAGAGAAATGTCTTGCTTTCCTTTGCAAATAACTTTGCATTGGTACATGAACTGCAAGTATAACTTATTTATCTTGCCCAGGGAAGAAAACACTTGTCTTAATGGTGAAGAATTCTTTAGTTCTTTAAAATAGTGTCCCCAGGAGGAAGTGTCTTTTTTCCAGCCTCATCTCCCATCAGTCAAGTCTCTGTCATAAACTTCTGTAATGAAACAGCCTCTTCAAAGAATCTTTCAGCACCTCAGTACCACCATTTCCACCCAGTGCTGTGTTGTTACAAGTGCCAACAGTCCTTTTCTCCACTAAAAATACCTTCTTTTATGCAGCAGGTGTCATAGTTATCCCTCATTCCAGCTATTGCACTTCATGAGTTGCAGGCCAGGGAGCTTCAGCAAAAGGCACAGGTTCAAAAACTAGGCAGCTTATTTGTGGTTTTGTAGTAAACTGGTAAAAACAGGGGGAATCGCTGTAAGTCTGTGAAGTGAGTTTCATATAGAGGATTTGATTCTCCTTGTAATATTTTCCAAGTGATATTTTTTCAGCATATTATTTACAGTTACAAACATTGCTATCAGGGCTTCTAGATTTTTTTTCCCAAATATTCATTTACAAAATTGCGTAAAATGCTTCAAAATATTTTAATTTTCTCTTCTATTATTTTTGTTGCATTCTCTTCAAAACCAGCTTTGAAAAGAATTTTTTCAGATATGGCTGACTCTTGCAGTCAAGCCATTTCAGCGGAATTTTTTATTATTTTTAATAATATTCTCATTTAAAGCTCAGCAACTATTTTAAAATTAAAATATAAATAAGCAGGACTTAATTGTTTATGTTGTTCCACAGTTTCTAGATGGAACCAGTCAATGAACGTACGTCTTTTTGTAAGTTAGTAACAAAGCTATAGCAGTTTCCTTTGTATGTTTTAATACATTTGACAGTCTGTGTAGTCAGGAGAGGAACATGGTTCCATCACATCCTTAAACGTCAGTGCAGTCAAACAGGTCTAGTGGAGGCGCCGTGCTCTGGTGTCACTCTCTCATCCCGTTACTTACTGACCCCTATCAGAGACCTAAACTGACAGTAGGATTGCACAGTTTCCATATTTTATCCTTGCTCTCTGTTGGGGATGTTCTTGATGATAAGAGCAGTTCTGCAGAACAGGAAGAGATTATCAGGTTTGATACCAATTGGGCACAGTTAACCCTGCCTTTTATCTCAAGTAAATGCTAAGCAGACATGAATTGCAGGGAACCCAGGGGCATTTGTGAGGATTTCTTCCTGCAAAGTCATCTTTGCATTTAGTTTTTCCCATATAAAGTAGTTTTTATATATATATAAATATAAATAAGTATGGAAAAATAAATCGAAATTACATCAAAAATAAAAGTACAATTTGTAAATGCTCTTTACTAATGGATTTCCTTAACTGCAAAATTTGATTGCAGACATGAAGCCCAGTGTGCATTGGATGATAATAGTAATAATAGAAGTAACACATCCTTTGTTACATCCTATATGATGTATATTGGGTATTAAGATGTGTCTATAGTGATTATCTCTATATTTATCATAGACAGAGAAATAACTATATCTTTTTTAATAAAAAATTATAGAAATAAATAAAAATAGATGAAGCAGGAGATACTCTAAGATGAAGTTTTCAGGAGGGCCTGAGGAAGTTCAGGCATAAATCTCAGTGAATTATGAATTGATTTTACATATAATAATATCAGGCATCTCTTAAAATTTCGTTTTGGCTATGCAGATGTTTAACTTTCTATATGGTATTTTTTGTCTTTTTAGATGAGACATAATTGTTCTGACAAATACATGCTAGGGTTAGAAAGGAATCTTAAAAACCATAATACAGACCTGGCTAAATGAAGAAAAATTCTGATGAGAGAACTCGTTATTTCTTGGGTTCCACAAATTTGTCACTGCATAATTCACGTCGGAGAAAGAAAAATCTTGATTTTGACATGTTCAATATGCTACATCATCTTTCATCATAGTATTATTCTGAGTTAGGGTGCACTGATTTACTAAGCTGGAAAAGCTTCAAACAAGCCAGTAGTGAACAACATTTATGAGCCTTGAAAGTGACTCTCTATGTGCCCTTAGTTTTCCCTTCATTGTGTTCAAACTGTTCATTAATCAGTCAGAAGCTTTCACAGAGTTCAGTTTTTTCCTCTCAGGTGCACACCTTGTGTAAAATGCTGGTGCCTCTGACTGCTCTGTTACCACCAGGTGCAAATTCCTTTGGACAGTGGTCCTTTTACTGGAGAAAATATATTAAAACATGTTCTTTGGAAATGTCTTTGTTTTCTCACATACTACCTGGGAAGCATCCTGATTCAGAGACCTTTTTAGCTGCAATTACCAGTTTTTTCACATCTCTCTATTTCTATACTAATTCTGCAGTTATTAGATGTGCTGGATGGTCAAAAAATGCCTCATGGTACACAAAGACTGATTTTTTGGGATATAATCCTCTATGACAAACATATTACATTGAGTAGCACGGTACACTTTTGCGTGAGATCAGCCATGCAAGTAGTTGATAAACATGATTTCAATAGAAGCAATTTCTAAAAAAAAAAAAATAATTGAATAATTTAAAGTGTCTTCCAAAAAAGAGCAGTTTTTCTCACTATGACTTTTCATCCAAATCTGAATTTTGTAGTTATATTCCTTATTAGTTAAGTACTAATTTTCAGTGGTAAAAAAAAAAAAGCGTAGCATGTGCAACATAGTCCTTACTTGTAAAGAAACCTGTACAGTATTTATTATACTACTTTATTGCTTATCAAAAACAGGCTTTTTTACTTTCTATTTGTTTTTCCTTGCCACAATTTGAAATCAATCTCATTAGTGTTACAGTCTTGAACTTTGTTTCCTGAATTGATTAGTCTTTTGCCTTTTTACTTTGTTGTATGTTAGCTGGATTGCACTGCGATTGATGGAGGTGCTTTGGATTCATGCAGTTCAATTTTATATCTTTGCAAAATACATACAGCATTACTTAAAGAATGTTCAAGAGATTGTATACAAATTGTATTTACCTTCAGGGAAGCAAGGCTTTGAATTCGTGAAAATGCTACTACTGTGTGCGGGATGTCCCAAATGTTATCACAGAATCATAGAATGGTTTGGGTTGGAAGGGACCTTAAATACCATCTAATTCCAAGCCCAGGCCATGGGCAGGGACACCTTCCACTAGACCACATTTCTCAGAGCTCCATCCAACCTGGCCTTGAACACTTCCAGGGATGGGGCAGCCACATCATCTCTGGGCAACCTAGATGTTGTAGCAAACATCACAAAAATTTCAGCTGCCTACTGCTATCGTAAATTAGAATAAATTCAAACAGTTCATACTTTAAATTTGGTTTCTTTTAAAAGAAATCAGTGAAGCAGCATCCCATTGCTCCTCACAGAACCACAGAATGGCTAGGGTTGGAAGAGATTGCCTCTTTCCTGTCTCTGGACACCACTGAAATAACGTGGCTTTGCTTTCTTTACGCCCTCCCATCCCCCTTAATCATGAGAGCCCAGCTCTATCTTATAACAGCCAGAAAAAAACCCTAATAAACACAGTCATATGGCCTAGGAAAGAAACAAATGACAGGAAAAACCATCAAGAGAAACAAAACTTTGAAATAGTCTAGAAAACATTTGCATCTTTTCTATTAAAATATTATTGGCTTTACTTACATTTATTCCTGTCAAATTCACAAGTCTAAATGAGAAAGCAAAGACAGCAAAGGTCAGTCTTTCACATTTTACATGTGATAATTTTGACACGTCTTTGAAGCTCATGAATATCAATTGCGAGATTTTACCATTTTCATTCTTTGACTACCTTGTGCGCTCGCACAGAAGGAAATTTGATATGCCATTGCAGTGGCTTCAAGGGGGTGAGAATGTTGAACTCAGACCAGAAGATGAGGTTTATTGCATAAAATCACCTTCCAAAACCGTTTCAGCAAAGCTTCCCACATTGAACCAGAGATGAACGCTTCTGTTTGCTTTATCTGATGTTACAACAGTGAGTGTGGCAAAGTGGATAAATTATACTTTATTCATCTATGTAGTAAATATACCTATTGTTTAGCCCAAAAGGGTGGAAAAATACTTTAGAAGAGAAATTCCATCTTAAAAACTTTTTGCCTATATATGTTAATGACTTGTTAAAATGTGATATTCATGGTAGGAATTTCTCTAAATTTTTACCTAAATGAGCTCTATACTACATGTTTTGGTTGGCCTTGCAATGAACTTGATATCATTTAAAGTAGATGTTTGCTATGTTGGTTATTTTTCCTCTTAATAGAAGAATACAATTTTGAATTAATAAAATAATTTAGGTTTCATTTTGTTTCACTTCTAGTAATTTACTCATTAATATGTACCTATGCTTTTTTTCACATATGCAATTTTGAAAAGTAAAAGGAGAAAAAAAAAAAGAAAAAAAATGGAAGAATTTTATGTTTCCTTGAAGATGTTTCTATTTCATGAGTTAGTCTTGTAGGATAAAAAAGTTTAATATTTACATTGATAATGAATATACAAATTTTAAATGGTTTTGCAAGTAATTTCATATTGTGTTAAGTGTAATTTATATTATACACTGATGACCTGTGAATAAAAAAAAAGGCAACATGGCCTTTGTCCCGCTCTATACCTCCAAGAGAGATCTAGCAGAGCAGGAACAATGCATCTGAGAGTTATGAAGAAAAAAATCAGGTGGTATGATAAGTGTGATGCTGAAAAAGTGGAACTTTAACAAAAAAAGGACCTTAAATTGAGATTTTTAACCTCTTTTTTTTTCTTTTTTTCCTGGTTAACTTGCCTTAAGAGCAGAATACTTGGCATTACTTGAAATTGGTATTTTTAAATACCCAGTGAGGTTGAATACACTGTACTGGGGGTCAGAGGGACATGAGGTGTAGCTTTAGAGGCACCACATGTTAGAAATGGTGTTGGATATACAAAGAAATTTCAGCAATGCTGATTGGATTTTTAGTTTGTTCCTTAAAGTTTTTTAGAGCTTTTATTCATTGTTTTCTGGACATCACTGTATGTAAAAATGAAGTAAAGACATAACACCGTTAAGAGTCCTTGCTCCATACAACAACAATTATTATTTGGGAATATATGAGAGAGAGATGAGGGAATGGAGGGATGATATCAAAAAGGAGGCATGGAGATAAGGATGACAGATAGAAAAACATGGAAGGTAAAGACTGGACAGGAAGAAAGGTGGGGTTAGGAACCTGATTTGAGAAAGGCACGGCAGTTTTTGACTTCTGGTTATAAGAGAATTATAAAATCTAAGATTTGATGTAAGAAGTCTGGCCATCCTAAATTATTCCAGTAACTGTGTCCAGGAATGCACATGACATTTGAAAATTTGATAATAATGTGTTATTAATTGGCAACACCTGATAAATTTATCACTAAAATGAAAATTACTGCTATGTGAGAGATGTGTAGGGGGAGTCTTCATGTTCTAGATCTGATGGCTAGTGTTATTGGTGATTTACTGAGACAAGAAAATGATTGATAGACACATGCAAACAGGGTTTTTTAAGCATCACTATTGACATACTTAGGTTATTTTGTCTAGCTATGTTTTCTTTATAATTTCTTCTAATTTAAACTGGCTTAGGTAATTTTAGAGAGGTAATTTTTAGGTAATTTTTTAGAAAATTTTTCCGTTCACAACAGATATTTCTATAAAATTAAAATTTCTTGGTGTTTCAGTTTGTTTTGTTTTGTGGGGTTTTTTTGTTTATTTGCTTGTTTGTTTTTTTAATTAATCAACCAAATACAATTCCTTAATGTCAAGTGGAATTCAAAGAAAATTAGATACATTGAATTTCTGCTACTCTGGCAGCACCAAGCACCAGAACCATACATGCATTCATGGCCCACCATTTTTTAAGGTGACAACAACATGCTTTGCATCTAGCAGAAGATACCTTATCTTCATGACAACTAATTTTTTTCTATGTTTATGGAAATGGAGCAATTGGTGTGGGAGTTGAATATTAAAAATATTATCCCAGTCAAGTTTATCAGAAAGTAATACTGCTTTCCAATAAGAGGGGGATTCTTACTCTTCATAAACTGGAGAATTAGTTGATAATTCATCATACTATTGAATATCAATCTTTTATTGTAATGCATTTTGAAAGGAACCAAGAGAATGGGGCAGGGGAAAGGAAACATTACTGAGAATAGTGTTTCCTGCACTTGCTGTGAAAAGAACATATACCTCTCAAAACTCTTGAAATTATGAGCTAGATTTTGAAAAAAAAAAAACAAAACAAAACCCAAACCTCTGTTTTTTACTAATAATCATGGAAATTTAAAATTATTATATGATAACTTTCATTTGCTTTTCTATTTGGAAACTTCCCATGCAGATCTCGCATGTTTTTCCTTGCAGCCTCACAATTGTGGCAGTAGAAGTAAAGAGAAAGTTAGTTCTCCAGTTCCTATGCTCGTTTTCAGGATGATTATAGATCAAAGTATAACCACCTAACCACATTTCTGAAGTCGTTCTGATATTATTTTTTGTTACAAATGAATATGTGACAGTTATTACAGTTGTCTGCGGAGGTTCTTCTACTTTTTATTCAAGAAAAAGCTATTAGTTTTTAAATATTAATTATTGAAAACAGGTATGAGGGAGAAAATACAAGAGAAAGATAGATAGCTGTTAACCAAATTGTTGCAGAGTTACAAAAAACTGAGGTGCTTTTACAGGACCAATGACAAGGACAGTACTAGATTTGCTAGAGGATGTGGTTTATTAAAGTCCTTAATGATGGGAAACTTATGCTAGTATTAATCCTCTAAGAGAGAAGCTTCCAATAATATACTGCAGGAAATGTCCAGCATCTTAGGCCTGACAACCTCTTGCATATTTTCATTGTATGATCCAGGAAAACAAATTGTTTGAGGAACAAATAGCCAAAAGTTTGAAAAACTATGTTCTTGAATTAAGACGTGCAAATCTCATTCTGCACACAAGTTTTTGATTACAGTTTTCTGGACACATGGACTGAATCAGGTAATTTGCTATATCTAATTTTGTGTATTACACTGAACGTACACCAGAGCTGGATCTTTGAAGTCCTTAATTTAATTACCTTCTAGACAAGACAGGTGATGCATTAGTCTGCTCTTGAATAACTGTTCCTGGACATTGTGCCTAACAAGGATATCTAAATACAACAGACAGCTTTCAGGTCACAGTTTGCTTCTCTTAAATAATCTCACACAGGTTATCCAGAATGACTTCTAATTGGAGTACTGACCTGCCTGTTTCTTTCTTGTTTGTGAAAATGAACAGGTTGAGTTTAGCTGATGCTGGTGCCATAACATTAACTACTCTAAAATGCCACTCTAAATTTGCAATAGCTTGTAGAATCCTACGCTCATAAAATAGTTTTGTTTAATTTTGTATCTTTGTAATATTGTCTTTGTTCCTTCTAGGCATCATTTTCATTTGGCTTGCTTCATGTCTCCAAAATAATATTCTATCTTTCATAGCTGATGCTTATGAACTTTTATCGCATCCTGGGGCTGTATCCAAAGCAGTGTGGGCAGCAGGGGAGGGAGGGGATTCTGCCCCTCTGCTCTGCTCTGCTGAGACCCCACCTGCAGTGCTGCCTCCAGCTCTGGGGTTCCAAACACAAGAAAGACATGGACCTGCTGGAGCAGGTCCAGAGGAGGCCACCAAGATGATCGGAGAGCTGTAACACCTCTCCTGAGGTTGATAGAGTTGGGGTTTTTCAGCCTGGAGAGGAGAAGGCTCCAAAGAGACTTTTGCAGCCATTCAATATGAAAAGGCGGATTATAAGGAAGAGAGAGAGGGAGGGACTTTTTATCTGTAGTGCTAGGACAAGGGACAATAGTTTTAAACTAAAAGAGGGCTGTTTCAGAATAGGTTTTAGGAAGAAATTCTCCCCTGTGAGGGTGGTGAGGCCGTGGCACAAGTTTCCCAGAGAATCTGTGGCTGCCCCATCCCTGGAAGTGTTGAAGGCCAGGTTGGATGGGACTTGGAGCAACCTGGTCTAGTGGAAGGTGTCCCTGCCCATGACAGGAGTGCTGCACTAAATGACCTTTCAGGTCCTTTCCAACTCAAACCATTCTATGATACTGTGTGCCTTTATTAACTAACATGAATAGTAGCTTTTGTACATTTCTTTGGTTTTTTGGGGTTTTTTTTGTTTGTTTTGTTTTGTTTTGTTTTGTTTTGTTTTGTTTTCTGTAGAGTGCCAAAGGTTCAGGTATAATAAATACCATCAGTGTTGATTTTTTTAAAAACTGACTGTATTCAAGCTTCTACTTCTGTTTAGCTATTTAGAAGTCCAGCATGCTCCCTTAGCTGGTAGTACTTTGTTTATAAAAGCTTAAAAGCGGGTTTTCATTTGCACCCTGCATTGATTTTTGTCAGGTGTAAATTAATTCTGAGCTACATAGAAGCTAAGCAGAGCATATTATTATTTTTTAAGGGTTTTAATTTTCTAACTGATCTGCACTGAAGCCTTTTTTTTTTTTATACAGTACATATATTGCAGCTAAAGATCCTCAACATATGTAAACATATGAGAAGGTCCACCTTCTCATTTCTGATTGGTTTTATTTAATTTTCAGTTAATAGAATTTATTGACAAATATTCTGTTTATTTGTTTCTTAATTATTTTAAAAAACTGGAGAGATCAGGTTTTGCAAGCAGTCAACCTTATGTTTTCAAAGCCTTGGCCTTAAGATTTGTTATTTTTTCATGCTCTATTTTATATTAAGCATATTTTGTGTTTATGTTTGATAACTACTAATTCTGTAACCATTTCAGCATAATACACTGCAGTTAGTGATGAAGGGCATACCAGCAAAAGCAAATTCTTTCTATAAACCAATTATTCCCTTCTAACTCAATTTTTTAAATTTTATAAAGAATGTAAAATATCTTTTATTTGTAATGTAAAAAAATAATTTCCAGACTTATTTTCTTTGTGTAAAACATCACTCCAGGCACCTTAATCTATTTTGACTAGGAAATCAAAAATCATCTCCTTTAAGATGATTTTTCTGAATCAAGCCATTAGCACAGTCCTTCTGTTTTTCCTATATTGGAGCTTTTGACTTCTGAGGAAGTGGCTGCAAAGCCTTTTTACTCAGACTTTTTGAGAAGGAAATTGTGAAGCTCTTTTTGTTTTGGAATGCTTTACATTTGTGAATTGCCAGTTTTGAGATATACCTTTTTTTGACAGACTTCTAGTCCTACTTGTGTTTTTTTATGTTTATGTGTATTAGTATCTGTAGTCACGTAGAGATGGCAGTCCATAACTCACCTAATCTTTTAAAATATAAACAAATACATACTATGGTCATCCAAAATTTACCTTTAGAAGAGAGAGCACTCTGAACTAGAAGTCCCTCTTCTCCTAAATGCTTGTACCTGCAGTATAGAAGTGTACATTACTTTTTCACTTGTAAGACTTGTAAAATAGGATATGAGTTTGCCACATGTATTTAAATCAACAGAGAGCATCAAACCATATAATGTTACCAAGGAAGTTACTCATATTCAGACAGAGCATCTCTCAGTCTTCAGCATTCATGCCTGTGTTCATTAACAGAGAAATTCTGAGAAATGTGCGTTGGGAGACAGTGCTTACATAAACTTTGGTGTGAAATAACCCCATTTGGTGCCTCACAAACACCCTGATGAGTTTATGATCCATATGTCGAAAACATTATTGATCCATCTGTTGAGCAGGCAGAAGTCAGTTCACACACTCTTCCTACAAGTGGATCCCTCCATGAACTTCATTTC
Organism: Pseudopipra pipra; assembly: GCF_036250125.1. Classification (NCBI taxonomy): domain Eukaryota; kingdom Metazoa; phylum Chordata; class Aves; order Passeriformes; family Pipridae; genus Pseudopipra; species Pseudopipra pipra. The sequence goes on from NC_087550.1 coordinate 13,827,059, forward strand.
CAGAGGAAAAGCCAAGGCTCTGACTCTTGGTATTCTGAGACTCCTGATCATCCTTATCCATAAAACAGGCATTTGCAGTTTGCTTTTTTCTTCATATTCTCCCCTAGCGTGACATGTCACACTCTGAAGACTTTTTGATAGCTCATGCTTTACATTAACCTGTGTAGATGATGAAATATGGGGGTTTTAAAGGTCTATGAAAATCAAGAGCACTAGAATTACTTATTAAAATATTTGGAACACAAAAATGAGTTCCTGTATCTGGTAAATAAATTCATAGTCAGACGTGCTTTAGTTATTTGGGTGAAACTGCTGGTTTTCTTACAAAAATAAAGGCTGAACAGTTATTAAAGAAGATGCTGCTGGTGTTGAGCAATGTAGCAGCTTTGATCTGTGCTTTAAAACTTCTATTCATAGCAATTCTTTTCGGTCAAAGCCTGTATGCCTGCATGCAGCAGCAGCATATGTCATCAAAAAGCTGTTCTTTTTGACAGAGGCGAACACAGAAATAAATTGAAAACGTGAACTTGAAAGAAAAGAAAAAAAAAAGGAAGTAGTTTTTAACCATACCTGAAGCTAAATTTCACTTAGTACTTAAATGTGCTCAGTTCTGGTCTCTGACAGACCTATTAGCAATTTTCTAGCCTAAAGTTAAACAATTTGTGAGAAGACTAGAATAGGTTTTCCTAGAAATATCTAGGAGCTATTTGTCAGAATAAAAATATATACCTATATATTTCAGATGTTAAAAAGCTGTAACCAATACTTCTCTTTAGGTATTAAAGTGCTTAAGAGAGTTTCCTTAATATAATAAAAAGAATATTTTCTTAATACTCATAAAATATAAGTAAAAGTAGAAAAAAATTGCAACAAATATTTGATAGGCAAAAATACTGTTTACTTAAGACATAAGCAGAAGAGGAGGGGAAAAAGCTACTCCCTCTCATTTTCTAGAGACCACTAAACTGTCTTGCTCTCCAGAGAAACAGTGAATAGAACAGATAAGTCTTGTCACTACTGGCATTGTGATCTGAAAATCACAGTCTGCAAACCAGCAATTTCCTCTGTGTCAGACTCAGTTTTTGGTATATGTTTAATGTACCCGTTCATAGGCAGGTTTGTAAGGAAAACACACCGCGGTTTTTCTTGTCTGTAGCTTGATCATTTCATAAGTTCACAGTTCCAGTGAGAAACGGGTGAAGCTGAAACACTTGTATAAAAGTTTGGAGAGTGAATATAATTTCTCCATAGCAAAAGATGGCACTATAAAATCAGTACGTGAACAGATTATTTCTGTAAGCTTTGTAGGTCACCTCCCTTGGTCATAAAAGGGTTTGGCCAAAGAGCTTCTCATCCTCAAGAGGAAGTGTTCTTCCTCACTTATGAGATATTGTTTTTTAAGGGCCTGATATTGCCTAATGTTAAATATAATTAGCAGGTGTTTTCAGAATTTCAGCTGAAACAGTTTCAGGAGAGGAGAAATTTAACAAGATGAAGGCTTAACAAACTCCAGGTTGAATGCTACTGCTTTCATAGTCCATAATAAACTGACACAGCAATCAATTGGAATTTCTCTGTGAACATGAAGACTTGGATATAAGTGTACAGCTTGTTTTACTAAACCAGTCAATGTACTTGTGCATTACTTTCTTTTTCCAGATGCTCCAACGTTTGTGTCAAATCAAACCATGTATTACTCTTGGGAAGGCAATCCCATCAATATAAGTTGTGAAGTGCTGGCAAATCCCTCTGCCTCAGTTCAGTGGAGAAGAGGAAAATTAGTTTTACCCATAAAAAATACAACACATCTGAAGACCTACAGTACAGGAAGAAAGCTGATTCTAGAGGTAAGGCTTAAAATGCAAATCAATGTGGTGATGTAAAATATTTTTATCCTCAGTTTGTCACCATTGAAAGTACTATAGAGTATATTAAAGGATAAGACTTACAATTTAACAAGAAATGTTCTTTAAAAAGATACCAAAATAACAAACAACTGTATAGGAACTGATTTATCTCCATGTTTCTGGTTAGCAGTTAGAAAATAAGCTTTATTTGTGTGGCTTGTGCACAGGTTTCCATCTGCACCGAACAAAAATGCAACTTCCATTTCTTGGAAGTAAATAAATACATAAATAAACCTAAACCTTGCACATCAAGTTAATACCAAAAATTAAACTGACTGCCTGGTAGGTATTTTGTATATACAAAGAGTTTGTTAGATTATTTTTCTTGTTTAAGGGTGCAATTATAAAGATGAACAATGTCACTGTTTTCCACGATTGGATTTCCTCATTGGCCTTTGAGAAGAGAGAGTTTAACATGGAAAAAGATGTATTTAGGTCTATGTTTGGGGAATATACCAGATAGGCTGAAGTAAGAACACATCTGCATATTGGTAAAGGAGAATATACTTACATTTATACTTCATTAGCAACTAATGTTTACAAACTGTATTCATTTTAAAGATTGCTCCCACCTCTGACAGTGATTTTGGACGGTATAATTGTACAGCCACAAACAGAATAGGAACAAGATATCAGGAATATACACTTGGTCAAGCTGGTAAGTTAAAATTTTGTTTCCTTCTCTTAAATATTTTTTTTACTGTAACCAAAATGAAGTTCAGGCACATTATCCTCTGTTTCTTTTATTCCATGGACTGTTTGCAGTTAATTTAATTCTCTAAAAGTTGAGTTGCAATATAAAGTAAAATAAACCAGTTCCCTCAGAATATGAATCTTTTTTGGATTTAATTTTAAGGCCTTCTGAAATTTGAAGAAATTAAATTAGTGTAACTTTTTTTCCTTTGCCCTCACTACATTCTACATTTATAACAGTGTATTTTCATTACTTCAACAGAGAGACATATGGTTTGCAGGCAATAAAAGTAAGAAGGAACTAGGAAATTCTTTTTTTTACTTTTTCTCCCTGGTATTTTCTTTATAAACTAAGGATTACAAAAGACTGAGATACTTCAGCAGAGAATTTCTACCTTCATTTGCACTTTTAGTTATTTAAAAGAATTTGAGCTGGAGTGCTAGATTGAATTAATTTAAACTCTGAGATGTCCTACAACTTATTCTTACAGGATTTCTGTAAGAATAAGTTCTTACAGAATTTTTAGGTCCTTCTGTTGTTGTTTAGGCAAATATAAAAATCTGACTGCAGATTTTGGGCAGAAATAACTATAAATTGAGAACAAATGAGAGTTTCTTGGCTTTGTTTTCAATTATATTTTCTTGTAGAATGAACTAATGTTTGTTCAGCAGGCTTGGAGGTCTCCAAGCATTTGGATCTATGTACTTAATGATGCAAATTTTGCCAGCTTTAATGATGTCTAGGGAGCTATAGTGTAGCTTGGTATTAAAGGAACAGCCACACTGAGAGCTCTGCACCCTTTGGGATGTGTCATTATGGACCACTTTCAGGCCACACTGTAACACCAAACTGGCTGACATATATTGAAGGGGCAGGTAGAAGTAAGGTCTTTTATATCTATTTTTTTTTTGTAAGACATGTATATTCTTTATGATCTTGAATGCTTTAGTCGAATGTAACTTTTAGTTTGTTTTTCTTAAATAAGGAAATCAACACTCTGGAGCTCTACTAGAAGGAGTTTTGGAGGTGCTTTGCTGAAACATTCACATCCAGTCATAGCTCTCTTACTTGGCCTGGTAGTTTAATTTGTGTAGTTTTGCTCCACAGAGTGATTGGTTTTTTTAGGTATCTCAGGTGTTATAAAAACCAGTTGTTTATTAATAAACTACTTTGACTTTTTACACAGTATTGATAAATTTTCCCATTGCCATTATGGGATGAATTACTAACACACACTCTTCCTGTATTTTGCTTTGAAGAACCATCAAAAGTGTTGAGATTCCTAAAATAGAAAAATGTGGGGGTTTATTGAGAAACAAGCGATTTCTATGGGGCACAATTTTACATGATTCAGAAGGTCCACTACCCTTCATTTTACTACTTTTTTAGGGTCTTAACTGTGTTGTGATCTTACCTTCCCTTGGCAGCTACATGTGACTACTGAGAAAAAAAGTCTGTCCTGAAGCCATGAACATAAATGATAGGAAAGGGAAGGAAAATCCCCACTTGTATCCCTCTGGTGTCTTACCTCCCAGGAGAGAAAAAAAAAAAAAAAAAAAAAAAGAGAAAATATTGTAGTTGTTGCTGTGTGCTGTTTTTTCATAAATATGTATAACATGGGAGAGCATCTCAACAGATACTGTACAGAATATTGTTTTTTTCCTCTTAGATTTGCAGCACAGTATCCCATCACAATAAATGATGCTGCACGGTGATCATTTTAGCTATGTATATCCTCTCTGCTTTTATAATTAATGAATTAATTTCAATACAAAGAATATAGCATTGTCAATTGAAAAAGAACATATATTTTGAAATATTTCAGAAAATTCATACATGAAAGCCCCTGGAAATGCAAAAAACAAAGAACTTCATACAACCTGTAACCCTGGCTTGACTTTTCAATACAATTGTATCAGAAATGTTACTGCTGCCAGTTTTTCAAAGAGCTTGATATTCTCTACTTTTGCAATAGTTCACTTAATATTTTTTTCAGTCAGTTCATCAGAAAACTTGATGAACACTTATAAAAGTTATATATTGGAGTTATAACAATAAAAAGGCAAATCAGGGAAAATAAAGAATTATGGAAAGGTATTATGTAAGTCATGAGCTATATATGGATACTCTATATAATAATATTAAATGCAGAAAATAGGGGGTTAAAAGCAGGTTTTTTAGTAATGATAATGAACAGGGCTGGAAACCTTGGGTTTGGGGGTGTCAGGGCTCCATTATGCTGCCCACTACTTACAGTAGTGTAATGCATAATATTCAGTATCCTGAAAGATTGATATTTTGAGCATTTACATCTAAATAGACCCTGTTTTTAGAAAAAAACTCAACAAGTTACAAGTTTTGCACTTAAACTGAAAATGGAAAACAATCAGGGAGATGGAGGATAAAATAATAAATACAGGTATAAAATGTCAAATACAGCTTTCTTTCTAGTTTTATTACTTCCATCACTTTACTTTGGTAGATTAGGAAGACCTAATGATTGATATTTTCCTTATTAAAGCCTATAAAATCACTTCATACATTGCAATGCAGCCTGGATTGCCTTCTGGCTTTGATTATAAATACAAGTGCTGGGGCATAGCATACTTTTACAAAGCCTCTGTTATGGAAAAATAAATACTGTTCCTAGCTGGGAGATGGTATTAAGCAAAGTATGCTGCTGGGGTAAATTTTACAAATAATGATATTTTTACTGCATAGCTTTCTCTTTAAATTCTGCAGGAATTACTTGTTCCTTCATGTTTTGTTCCATTTTTCTGCTTTGCTGGATTTCAGAAGAATCAAGTTACCTCTCTTTTTTTACTTTACTGCTACTTGAAAAGTGATCACACTGTCACGATGCCATTATCTTTATTTCTGTTGCCCTTCTTAAGAAATTAGACTTATTGATGATAAAAAAAAAAGATTTCTTTCAGAATTTAGATGCAATTTGCAGCCATACCATTTTGTATGACAGGAAAACCATAAATGTTCACTCAGATTATACAGAGCTACTGAATCAGCCTGAATTTCATTTAAACTTTCAAAACAATTGAAGAACTGCAGACTATTTGGGATTTCACACTGAAAGGTGCTGACCATCAGTTGAAAGCTTAAACAGATGTGCTCTTCTCCTGACTTGTGGTGATCAACTCTTAAAAATACCACGTAGTTCAACTATTCCTGCTTTTTCATTGTTTAAGCATTTAAATGGTTATGTGAGTAACATGTAGAGTGTGAAAAGAACCACAGGCATTTCTTGCCACTGCAAATTAATTCCTTCATGTCACAGCCACACCTTATGTTTTAGAAGTCTGCTTACACTGTGGTTTTAATCTGTGACAGGATCAGATTTTAGCAAGCCTGGTGAGCTTGGCAGGTTGTCCCAATGCCTCTCAGAGCCTGAGGTGATCACAGATACTCCTAGATTTGTCCAGTTCTAGTTTAGTCATAGTTTATGTGAAATATCAGTATGCAGGAAGCTGGTAGAAACTAGCAAAGCATTCTTCCTTTATGTTGGATCTCAGTATTGTTATTTTAAATGTTTTTTGTATAGACAAGTAGAAAATCATGTGGCCATCAGTACTCTAGGACTATGTTTTTGGAATAGGTAATTTAATATCTTAGAATGATAAATCTTAAGGTTATGACACAGAGCTAAACTGGATTATTCAATGTATATTTTGCACATAGCAATGTATAGCTGGATGGAATCTAAAAATGTGATTCACCTCCAAGGCTCTCATGGCCTTACTCATCCTAGACTTTCCTGACCCCCTCTTTATTCTGGGATGGCAAAGGGTTTAAAAGTTCAGATAAACAGTCTGATTCCCCTTTTTACCCCAGTCTTTTGGCCTTTGTACCTAGAAGGATACTTTCATTTTTGATGAAAGCTGAAATTCTGATCTCACCATGTCATGCCTTGAGCGTGCCTCTAGCAGCTATATTTGTTGTAGCTATATGATTTATTTGTTTCCTTTCTAAACCAATGTTACATAGAATTAAAAAGCAAACTTTCAATGATATCATTAGATATTGCAAGCTCCTACACCTCTTTATTTAATTAAATGTTCTTTAAGCATCCTGTATACAGAGAAAATTAGTGAAGATGGGGAATAATGACAACAAAAGCAATTTAAAACGTGGGAAATACAGTAATTGAGCTTCACAGAAACTATATCCTCTAATCTGTTTTATGGAATAAAGTCATGCCCAGAATATGATAAGGCTGATCAATAACTGACAAAGGCTACAACATCAAATTAAGAAGTTTACTAGTCTGGAGTTTCAATGCTGGCATTTTGTTGCTGGTTAATGGATGTTCCTTTTGTTTCCCCAATTTTCACACAGGCAAAATAAAATCAAAGAAGTAGGACTTATTTTTCCCCAAGGAATAATATAATGAAAAAGATAATCATATTCTGCCAGAAGTCTATTGACTGCCACAAAAATACGGGCAGACCTAAAATCTAGCTCGCTGTTCTAAAACTTGCCATTCACATCTTAACAGCATCAGCTAAAAGATTTTTATTGAAAAAAAACAGAACCAAAAAAAAAAAAAGAAAAGGAGAAACTACAACATATTTTCATATGGCCTAGGTGTGAAACTATCAACATGGCAACAGAGTTTTGCTTTGTGTACATTTTATTTTAATTTTTGTTTTATATATTTACTTGCTAGCTGTGGTCCAGATTACTTAACTAAATCCTTATTTTTCTAGAACTGCCAGTGATTTGGTAAAAGAAATCTATGTAGATGTAATATTGAATTTTTCTTCCATTCCAAGGATGTGCAAGTACAAGCTGTGTCATAGAGATTTTTGATTCCAAAGGTCTAGTCCCCAGCCTCTTCTCTTTCCCTGGCAAGGTCCTGATGGTACTTACATTCAGCATTTAGACATAGTTATTTTGAGTCAATATATATGCCAGATATACAGAGACAGGAAAAGCTGCAGAGCTGCAGTAGGAACATCCTTACAGGAGATAGGAGATGACTTAAGTGGAAGACAAGTCTCTGAGCCCACTCTCTACTCTCACAGCATCACTTCCTTTTCTCCATTTATATTGGGACTGCTAAACTCTCAGAAGGAAAATTATTTTCTTCCATAAAACTATCACAAAAATAGCTTGAAAAGAAAATTCTCAGTGATAAACAATGGTTATGTATTGAACAGGTTTGGTGATAATTGTAATAGACTTGAAAGACTATTTACACGTCAGTGGAGATAAATATGTACTCATAATTCTGTGTGTACTTCTTTATCAGCTGTGATAATGTTTTTGGAACCAAACTAATGCTACTTATTTAGGCACAAAGTTCATTTGTGCAACCCAGAATTATATGCTGGGTACAAGTGCAATTTTACACTTATGAGGGGATACTTTTTGATTTTATTTATAAGGAATTGTTTAACATCATACATGAATACAGTCACATAATGAACAGAGGAATAGTTGCTGAGGAAAGAAGACAAAAGATGACTAAACAGCTGACACCTGTTTTTTTTTTTATGTCGTACTTTATTTTAAAGGCTGAACTTGTGATGAATTATCCCTTGTTTTGACAGCAGCATAATGACAAAAAAACTGGCAGTGGAACTTCTGAGGAAGTATATTAGAATCTCTACTGTCACTAAGTGATCTTTAGAGCAGAGAAAAGAAATCCCATGCATTTTCTACTACATGATCCTTCAACTTGTATCCACATCAGTATACATGATCACTGCCCATAGCTAAACTCCTCTAAGATTCATGTGGTTGGTTGGTTGGTTTTAGGAGGAAAAAGAACAAGAAACATCCATAGCTATATTCTTCCAGATGCAGACTTCAGAGCACACAACATCGCAAATTATCCTTCCCTCTTGCTAAACACTGAACCAAAATCCTTGCAATTCTGACATGGAAATCATGGCAATGCTCCAAGTAATTATGGCTGACAGGGGAGAGCTCAAATGCTGGAATGTTTAGCTAGATCAAGACCAGAAGGCTGTATACCTTGCATGATCAAATTCTTACTATCAGAGAACTACAAAATTAGATTCATTTCGTTATGCTGCTATTGATCTTCTTTGGGGAAAACAGTTATAGATTTGCTCAGTCTGAAAAAGGTAGTAGGTATTTTCTTGTATCTTAATGGTATTGCTAGTATTTGGTTTTGGTTTTAACTCGGAAGTGTCTCCTGCTGTATTTTCTTCAGGTGATTCACTGTTTTCCTTAGAACTGACATAGTTCAACTCTGGAAACTGCATAAAAGTTGCCTACACCTGTGGCTGCCTTGGATTGTGGAATGCATATTTAAAATAGTATTGTGGATGTATTTTACACTTCAGTGAGTTCTAAGCAGATTGCATTGTGCTAGTTATGCAAAATATTTTACTGGGTTTTCACAGGACCTTCATTTTACGTTAATTACCAAAAGGAATCCTACCTTCATTTGGCAGAAATTGTATTTGAACCAGGAGTAGAGAATATAAGGTTCTTCCTGAAGGGTGTCATTTTCCCTATGCCATGCTTATAGTTAACCATGCACAGGCAGTAACACACAAGGAAAGGAGATCTTAACATTTGGAAAGTCAAGAACAGGGTGGATATGTAAATAACACATTTTTGTTTCATACCATTGACCAAATATCTGGTTTGATTCAAACAAAAGTACCAGTGAATTGCATTATTAAAATAGCATACAAAAACTAACATAAAAGTAAGATGGGTGAAATTATTCATTTATCTCCTAAATATTTTTGTTTCATTTTAATTATTTTAACAAGAAAAAAAAAATTTAGAAGTTTAGAAGCTATTTGCAATATTGTAGGTATCCACAGCAGCTTTTAGCTTGCAATTAAATACAAAAAGAGCATTTATCTTCAGTACCTAAGAGCTATATTTGCTTCCCAAATGATTGGTATCCACGTCATACATTCACATCACTCATACAGTGCAATGCTGCCCTGGAATGCTTTGATGGCATCTATACTGGTTTTAACCCAATGACCACCAAGTATTGGAGGGTTCAGGAGACCTATAGACAGAAATGCTAACTGTGACAATTCACAGAGGTATCATATCAGCATTAAGATACTCAAGTCTGACAACTGTTAGAGATTTTTTCAGAAAATAATTTAGTTTTCTGATAATTGAAAGGTTATACACCTTCCAGCCCTTTTAGACCTGCTTTGGCAGGCATTCTTTTCCAGAGAATTTGTGGCTGAATATGTCAGCTAAATCAGTTCTTTAATATTTTATAGAAATTTTTGTCTCATTTTCATTCAAGTACCAATACTGGGCGAAGCTCAGATTGATTCTCCTTTTATTCCCAACTGTCTGACAGCCTTTGAATACCGACAGTGTTTCATGGAAATGGTTCATTACCCACAAAAAATTATAGGCCTTGGCTCAAATTCTTGCACGTCCTTACAAAAGTATCTTCCATAACATGGAGACAAAAGCAATCTCCAATGTGTAAGTGGTTATGCAGATAATCTTCAGATGGATCAGAAGAGAAATTTGTAATGGTGTTTCAGATCCCTAGTATTCTGTCCACAGGAGTAAAATTCTTACTAATATTTTTAATAACATCTTCTGTAATTATAACACTTTAAAATGTAGGACAATTAGAAAAGCTAGTCTTTTGTCTCCTGTGTGTTTGATCATACATTTTAGAAGTAATGTAACCTTTCTATTTTTAAAGCTGTGCTGACCCTGATGTCAGTGCTTTGCTTTTGTTTCATATCTCTCTTTTCAACACCTACAAACACCTGCTCTATTTTCATAGTTCTTTTCTACTTTGAAAGATATGCATTTCCTTTTGATTTCAGGGAAAATGTTTCTTTCAACCTATTTTGCAAATTAGTTCTTAAACTGAACAGAGAATAGAAACCTTCCATTAATGTATCCTTCTAGTAGCTTGAAATCCAGTCTTTCAAAAAAAGAGAAAAATGATTCATGTTTTCAGCTGTATTTCAGAGTTCCATAAAATGGCCAAATTATTTATACAGTTCTTTGTCATAATCTCATTTAGAAGAATTTAGATTCTGAATGATCTATTTAGTGTAACTGTTCCTTTTGTTATATTTGATTTAAAGTTTGTTATTCTTTTTTTATATAATTATGCAGTCAACAAACTGATCTCCTACATTTGACTGTGATGAAATTAGCTGTTGAAAAAGATCATAATATAAAAGAAAGGCAAAAATGTTTTTGCATTACTTTAGCATACAAGGCAATGAATGTGGTTTTCTTACAGCTCTGTAGTGGAAAACAAGTTGTTTATGTAACACAAACATTATTATACCATATTCAGTATTTATTTTTTCTCCCTTGAACACGCTAAGGAGACTTTTGGGGGTAGATTATCAACTGTTTAGGTCTCTGTAATTGCTGCTGATTATTAAATTGACATTTGTCCTTTTTTAGATGTGCCATCAAATCCGTATGGAGTACGAGTTTTAGAGCTGTCCCAAACCACTGCCAAGGTTTCGTTCCATAAGCCAGAGTCACATGGAGGTGTTCCCATTCACCACTACCAAGTGGATGTAAAAGAGGTGGCCTCAGAAACCTGGAAAATAGTTCGCTCCCATGGAGTTCAAAGTAAGTATATGAAAAATAAATGGGAGTGTTTTAACTGAAAAGAATGTTAAGTGTGTGTTAACTGCTTCTTTGTTTGTCTTAATCCAGTAGCTGTATCTTAACATTAGTGAAGACCTCTTTACGCTAATCTTACTGTTGTTTTGTAAAACTCAACTGTTACTTTTGAGTTTTAAAAAAGTTTACAAATATTTCACATTTTTCACTCTCCAACCAAGTAGATATGAAGAATACTTTTGAAGCTATAAATTTCAAAGAGAGTAGAAATCAGTTAGTTTGAGAATGTGCATTATGCACACAGAAAATAATTTTAAACTCTTATGTAATATTTAATTCTAGGCATTAATTTCTGATCTTGAGCTACTTAGTAAACTTTCTATGTACCTGTTAGTATTCATGATATCTGTTTCAAAAGCATAACTCTAATGTTTGTTCAACAAACAATAAATGCTCTCTAAAAGGGCATCTAGTTGCACCCCTCTAGGCAGAAAAGAGCATAAGCCTTCCCAAAGACACAAGTTCTTTAGGTACATGCTGAGGTGGGATGTTTATACAGAGTAATGTTAAGAAAATACATTCAAAAGATCAGTAAGCCTTTGTATCCAAATTTACCTTTTCGCAGTTTTAGTGCAAGTTAAAGCAGCCCCAACATTCTTCTGATTTATACAGCATCAGGTGAATGGTTTGGAAGCTACCAGCAAGGTCATGGAACAAAAAAATGTAGCAAATTATCCATTATGTGTTATCTCTTTCCCTTTCACATAGACAAAATTTCTGCACTAAACAGAACGTATTCCAAATTACAGAATTATTTCAAAGGAACATATAATGAACATGTAGTTAACATGTATTCAAAGAAACATATAATGACTCTTTATCTTTTGTTTTTCTCAATCAAACACAGTAACTGTGTGTCTAGATATAATACTGTAAATCATAGTAACATACATTTTATTCCAGTATAATTTTCCAGTATTTCTTTCAGTACTAGTAGATCTAAAGAAGACAACTTGCTTCCTGTTTGCAGGGCAGCACATGAATGGCTATTTGTTACTTCTTCCTTTCTTTTCATGTAATGTTTCAGACCAAGTTTGAGATCTTTTTCTTGTAGCTTCCTTCAATGAGTTGACAGTAAATTTTTTTCTGATGAGAACTGTGTTAAGATCCAGTTATTAAAATTATTAGAAATGCCTCTGCCCGAATTAAGGTGCAAACAAGACCATATGCCAAAGTCAATAGTATGGATTTTATTTAACAACAAATGTGAGGCAGAGAGAGAGAGAGAGAAAGAAATGGGAAAAAGGAGGCAGGGGGTGGGGGCAGGAAGAGAGTGACAGACTGAAATTAAATAGAAAATGTATCACTACTCTGTGGAACCCAGTGGACTCCTGTGGGTCTTGTTCTTCTCAGTGGTGAGGGTCCCACAAAGCACAGGCACCCCAGGCACTCCTGATGGGGGCAGGGGAAGATTTGCAGGCTCTTGAGACAGGCTTCCTTGTTTACTTCTCCTCAGACCTGAGGTGATTAGACAATAGTCTTGTTCCCCTCACAGTCCAAATTCCAGTCAGGAGGCATATTCCGAAGGGGGAGTGCTGCAGTGGTCCCAGGCAGGAGTTGCTTCCTTGCAGTTTGACATAAAGGCTTTCTATGATTTTGATCGTGTTTAAGACATTAACAACATTTCAGTCTATCACAAACTGTAATATATGAAATACCAAACCCTGAGGTGACCAGTTTGTGTAATAGTGTGCAGTCAGTGCCCAGTACAAACCCAGTGACTACAGAGTCAATCACACATCATAGAATCATAGAATCATAGAATCATAGAATCATAGAATAGATTGGGTTGGAAAAGACCTCCAAGATCATCAAGTCCAACCCCTGATCCAATTCCAATTACTATATCAGGGCACTAAGGGCCACGTCCAATCTCTTTTTAAAAACCTCCAGGGATGGTGAATCCACCATCTCTCTGGGTAGATGCTTAATTTAATTGTAAAGACAGAACAAAACAAAAGTCCTCGGTGTTAAATCCGTAGAAAAGTGTATTTATCTTACTCCCTATAAAACTTTCTTTCCTATTATTTCTGTTGATGTAAATGTTATGAAAATATTAATTGGTTACATTGGGAAAGATGTGTAATTTGAAACACCCTTGTGGTTATTAGAGTTGACTGGAGCTGCCTTTTCAAAAGTTCACACTTTGATTTTGAAACATCCTTTCACCATTGCATGTTTTTAAGTTGTTGCATACAGGTAATTTGGAGATTTCCGCATAAACAAATTGATCTTGAAGTTATTTTAGTCCAAAACTTGCTTGAATTCTATGGTGATCTATTCTAAAATCAGAGTAGAGTGACAGGTACAAACACCTGCTGTCCTTATGCTGACGTTACCACCATGAAGTAGACTGTGACTATTGAGGATCTTTGCTGCCAATCCTACTAATATTAAATATACAGCTTCTTTGAGAAAAAGGCTGTATTCATTCCCACATGCTGTCATGTTATTTCTCCATGTCTTACTTTTGTGCAAGCTGCCTGATTATTTAATTCTTCTTTCTGGTCTGGAAGTTTTCAGGGTATATACCATCTTGCAAGCATGTATTTTCCTTTTTTTGTCCCCCAGCTGTATGCTGAAAGGTTTTATTGAGAAAACTAAATAGGTCACACTGATCTTGGACATATTAAAGATACCTGTTAATAGCATGTATTATCAAAGACTACTCCAATTGATGACAAAAACTAATAAATATGAAAGCAACCTGAAAAGTCATCTTGGTCTACAAAAAATTATGTAATAAATATATAAATAGTGAGAGGACAATGGGCGATATTAAAAATTAATACTAGATTAATACTTAATTCAGGATGTTTTCTGAAATCTCTATTGGTATACCTCTGAATAGAAAGATTGAGATTGTATATCCTATATTTCTCTGAATTTCTCTCTGAACTATTTTAGAAACCAAAAAGTACTGCAGACTGACAAATATTTGCTAAACAGGAAAAATTTTGGTTTTGTAAATCTCGTTGATGCCACACTATGTAATTTGTTTGAGAAGTCGTAAGAGACCTGGTTGCATTTATTACAAGTTCTTGCAGATATTCTGTAATAAGTTAAAAACTTGTTCTATTTGTGAGGTACTATAGGGCCAAACCAGAAAAATAAGATATGTAACCAAAACACAGACTGAACAGTCCAGAACAGAAAGAATCTTTGCAAATGGAGATGTCAAAAAACAATATTAGTGTCCTTTTTTAAAAAGAAAATCTGCTGAATGTAACTGGAATACTTCTGGAATATTTTCTAAAGCATCTTTTTAAACTTTTCTCCGTTTATGTTTTAGCCTACTTACAGTGTCATGGTAAGAAAGCCTCTCTAAAATTCCTATTTTCAGTTCCTGCAAGAATTTTCAAAGAAAATTTTATTAGTATGAAGTAGGGTTTTTTCTTTATACTTTTTGAGATATTTAGGATACTTTTAAGTATTCTGAATGTTAATAAAAATTAAATGTTTTTGATACAGCTTCTCATTCTTCTTAAGTGACTACAAGCCACTTTCCTACCATACCTCAACATGTTCTTAGCTGAGTGAGGAGGATGTTTAGAATGCAGTCAGTTTTCTGTATTATGATTTGTAGCTGGGTCATCATAATTTCCACACTCAGTCAATATTCCTTAATGGAAACAAAACCACTTTTTCCATCTGTTCACATTTTAGGGACAGGTTTATGGCTAAGATTCAGATATAGATGCTGTTTAGACAGGGACAGTTAACTGCTTGCACATCTCAAGTGATGATGCATACATAATGCCTGGGTCATGATTCTTTCCCAGCAGCCAGTGATAAAATATTGTGAAATTTTAAAGGATTTTTTTTATCAGTCTGATTTAACTCAAGAGTGGTAAAACTGCAGACCTTTCTTGCCACAGTGTATGTAATGTGAAAATTCCAAAAATATCATTCAAGGGAAAGAGACAGAAAAACCTACATGCAAGAGCAAGTTTGTACCTGGAAGACTGTTAGAATTCCAGTACAGATATTTTCAGGGCTAAACTGAGTCTTTGGCTCCCTCTATACTATGACCTAAAGGAATAGTGTAGTCACACAGAACAGCCATAAAATGATAAAATTAATGAAAAAAGTATTTTTAGTTTAAACAAATGTCATGGAAATGTACCTACAGAAGTAAATTTATGAAAAAAGCGTTAATAAATGATTAATAGATGTTTCAAAAAGTTTTTGAAAGGAATTGCTATTAATGATAACAAGTCATTAATTTTCATCTGATTATGATCTAATAGCTACATATAAATTCTTTTACAGGTAAGATTTTAATTATTATAATTATCTGATTTATATTATTTATATGTAAAACACAATAGATGCTTACCAAGGCTTTTAGGCATTCTTGTGTAATCAATCATCCAGTAAATACAAATAAGTTTAATCAGGACAATTAAGCAGTATGAAATGAATTATATGCAAATCTATTCAAACATCCTGCCATTCTCTTGATTTCCTGTTTTCTTCAAAGTATCCCTCTAAAGGTGACTTTTGTCTCAAACTTTACTAGACTGAGCTGTTTTCAGATCAAATAAGGGAGAAAATCCCAGTCTTGGAGCTGTAGTCAAGAATATCTATTTCCCTATTCCCTCCTCTTTGTCTTTTATAATGAAGAACGTTTCATTTGAAAGTCTGTGCTGATTGCAGCTATTGAAGGGGAGTGCAGAAAGTGAAGCAATCATCCTGATACACCAGTTTCAGACTATTAAGGAATTTAAAGTCTTAATCAACATTATCATAGTTCACCAAGAGATCAGTGAGGAAGTGGCACTAGATTTTTCTGCCCTTGGTAGGTGCTCTTCTGAATATGAACATTGTTTTGTTACAGGATGCCTGCAAATCTCTGTGCAGCTTCACTTTACAGCAGTTCTCCTTGTGGACCGGAGTCCTGAGAGGAGCTGGATATGCATGGGCAGATCAGACATTTATGACCCTGTCAGTAGTGCAAAAAAGCCCACTAATCCTGAAGTACTGTATGTGCAAGGTTCATTCTCCAAGGAGAGTTTGCATCCCTTTCCCTGGACAGCTGGTAAACCTGTGAGATGTCACCCATCCCCCCTCAGGGAGGGGATAGCCACAGGTGAAGAGCATGTGCCAGGATTTCTTCTGTAGACACAAAGAAACCAGTGAGAAGGTGTAAGATACCTATGCTGGGCAAAATTACCTTACCACGATCTTCTGTGAAAATTTATTTTTAAAAAAAGGACATTGACTGATCTGTTTCTGAGTAATCAGCAAAGACTTCATAAGAAACAGCCTTCATTATTTTTTGTTTTCAAGCAGTAGTGAGTTTTCTAAGGAAGAAGCAGGATTGAGTCTGTGAGATTCAGTTATTCACATCCCTTCAATCCCTCAGAAAGCATCACTGGTATAGCTCTAATAGAGAAGCCATCAAGGTCTTGCTTTGTCTTAATAGCTTTATAGACATTAGTAATTCTGGTTCACAGGCAGCAAGTAAATGCATTTGTAAAGAAAGGGCCTTACCTTAGACACAAATCCAAACCACTGTGGAGGTGTGCTTGAAACCTGAAAAGAATGTGTTCTCTAAAAACATTTGGATGTCTTCAACAGGAATGCACAAAAAACTTTATTTCCTTCCTTCTTCTGTTTACAGGTAGATAAATAGAGAAACACGTCAATGGATCTTTGTTTTTCAGAGCATTTTAGTGCAATACTAAGGAAAACCAGTCTCTGCATTTGTAGTGCCACTTGTTTTGCTGGTGACAGAACAACATGAGGAGTACAGTAAAAACCCAGTCCCACATTAAGATTACTGTGGAAATGGACCTATGGGATATATAGAGATATATGGGATATATAGAGAGAAGAGAGATATACATTTGGGGATTTATGTAGCCAATACACATTCCCCCCCTTTTGCTTCCCCTGAACTTCTTGGGTTTGGAAGTTTTCAGAATTCAGATAATTATTTTTTTTTTCATGTCTATTTTAACTTCTTGCTTTTTATCATTTTTTAGGAAAGGTTTGGTAAAATTTTAGATTAATATATTTTTTTTAATTTTTAAAATCAAATTATTAATATTTTATATAAAGCTTCAATAAATA
Organism: Pseudopipra pipra; assembly: GCF_036250125.1. Classification (NCBI taxonomy): domain Eukaryota; kingdom Metazoa; phylum Chordata; class Aves; order Passeriformes; family Pipridae; genus Pseudopipra; species Pseudopipra pipra. The sequence continues at coordinate 13,844,378 of NC_087550.1, forward strand.
TGGAAGACTTCTTAAAGTTAGTCTACTCATTTCTTCAGTTTAGCAACATTTGAAAAAGTTTATAGGTTTTCTGAGTTTGTAAGGAAATTGCTAAAATAGTAATGCCTAGATAATTTAGAATTTCTTATATGGGTTAATTTTTATATCATCAAATGACTGAAGAAGTGCACATAACAGAGTTTGCAGATGATAAAGGTGCATCTTCTTTACAAGTATACCTTCCAAAACAGATCACTGTTAAACACTTAAAATTAATAAAGGAGGATAAAATTATAGTTTAGAAGGAAAAAGTATTTTTCAATCATTCATGTGTAAACTTCATAAAAGAATAGTAGAAGACACAGAACCTCTCTTGAACAAATTTGCATTTCTTACATAAGGTATTTTTTTCCTTAAAGCATTTGCCTACTGGTAAATTAACATAAAATTAAGTGTAATTAGGTTAGAAACTGGTGAATCTAAGGATGTTAATTTGTTGTGATGCCCTAAAAATAACTTACTTAAAGAATTAAGTACTCTGACATAATTTTTAATACGCAAAGTTCAGGAAGCTACTGAACATGACAACCTTATAATCTTCTTAACCTTGGATCTTAAAAACCAGAGATGTCTTGTGTTTTTTATGTTCCTGAAAAAAAGCCAAACAAACACCACCACAAAAAAACCCCAAACGATAAATCAAACAAAAACAAAACTAAAACAAAACCAACTAACCAAACAAACAAACAAAGCCAACCAACCAACAAAAAACCACACCAAACTAAAATCTCTGGACTTTACTGGCATCTCTAGGTCTTGATTTTTTTTTTTTTCAGGAGATATTCAGTTGAGTTTCAAGCAATTTAGAGAAATTAACCCTGGAATTATAATTTAGCATTTGTAGGATACTAACACAAAACAATTTCTACAATAGAAAAATGATATCAGCTAAAGTTTACGTTCCCAAGCCATGGGGTAGAAGAAAAAATACAGAAAATGAAGATGTTATAAAAACTACTTTTTTTAATCTATTAATGTGTTTTGAGTTTCAGTGTTCAACAGTGTTTTCTTTTTTGATATTAGAGAATCCTCTTACAATGGCAGAAAGCAGAAGCTTTATGAAATAATGAGCCAAGTATGATTCAATAATGAATGTGTTACTCATGAATATATTTCATGCAGTGATATCAAAATATACCAAAAATACTTTATCAACATATGTTTATACTTCTTTATTGAATTTTTTATTGAAGGAGACAATAATTTTCAAAGCCTTGCAAAAGAATAATCAGACTATGTGCAAAGAGCAGTAAAATATAAATGTTTTTACAACTTCTCATTATAATTCAAAATGAAAAATATTACAACCCAAGAAATGCTGAAAACTTTATTCTTTGTGCAAGAAAAGAAAATCCCTTGACAGGTGGACTACAAGTAGCATTAATTTACATGTGTGAGAAATAAGCATAACATAAGGAAAAAATACAAAGTTTGTATAGCATCTTTTATGCAAACTGAATAACAATAAATGTAATATTTCAGCTTTAGCTATTAAGGAGTTATGAAACTTCAAGCACTAATGCTTGAATTTGCTTTCAACATAACTTTTTGGTTTCTCTCTGGTTCTTGACAAGTTTGAGATCAAACTTGAAATAATTCTTTGTAATTTCACATTCAAATCTCAGCAGGTTCTGTTAATTTTCTCTTTTACCTAAGTGAATTCACTTTCATGTACTTCATGCAATCCTAGAATAATTTAGAAAGAAAGGGACCTTGTGGTCATCAGCTCCAACTCCCCCCCCATTGCAGCAGGACCAGCTTGAAAGTTTTATTAGGGCTTTGTCCTGAGTTTTTAGTTGTTTCTATGAATGGAAATTCTGTATTTAGAGGTTTGTTTGTGAAATGAGGGGCTTTTTTTTAAAATCAAGTCATATCTGTATTAGTTTTTTCACATGCATTTAATTGGGGCTTTTAGGTACTTTATAGTAGAGAAAGGATTTTCTGTTACTCAAGGTATGTGTTTAACCTGCTTTGTTGTGTTTTAGGCCTGGTACTGATGCTCTTTTTACTACACGTATCCTTAAACTTAGAGGAAGTTATGTACATGCCAGTGTTGATGAGGTGACTAAAACTTGAAGTTCTCTGTCTCTCTCTCTTTTTACTTTTGAATTGGCTGCATTGAAATGATGTAGGCAACTCTTTCTACAAAGCTTCTAGTAAAAAAAGAAATCAGTACAGTTAAAATAAGGTCATTCCATTTTCTACTAAACTTCATTTTCTATCCTAAAGCAAGAAATTTTGATAGACATCATATGAACAGACATTCTTTCAGAAGACTTTAGAATTTTATTGAATCACAGAATGTTTTGAGTTGGAAGGGACCTTAAAGGGACCAACTCCCCTGCCATGGGCAGGGACAACTTCCATGAGACCAGGTTACTCAGAGCTCCATCCATCATATTCTTGAACACTTCCAGGGATGTGGCATCCACCGCTTCTCTGGGAAAACTGTGCCAGGGCCTCACCACCCTCACAGGGAAGAAGTACTGCATATTTTTCCACTGAGATTTCAGAAACACCGCTATGCCAAAAGATATTCCTTCTTATGGTAAAATACAGCAATTTGTGCAATTTATTAGTGTAATTGTGAGGAAATCTAATAGATAGATGAGTTAGAATTCTCATGTGTTATCTCTTAGGTTGTAGGGTTTGTATTTACTGCTTCTTTTGTACTGAAGCATGAAAGTATGTACCCCACTGATTATTAGAACAATTTCCCAGTGTAACAATACTTCACCATTAAACTGGGAAGACTTTCAAATGGATTCCTGAGAGATACAAACCCCATATAATTCAATACTTTTCTAAATGAGTTCAGTGATTAAGTAGAATATTTGTCGATCAAACAGAAATAACTTGTTTGGTAGGCTAAGCCAGCATTCAAAATTACTTTAATAATTGAAAATCTTCAAAGCAGAATTCAGTAATTTCTCCTGCAACCTTCAAAAGCAGAAGAAAAATGCACTCATCAGCCTGTTCCAGAGGGAAAATACATTTTTGTAAGTATTTGAGACATTTAGTTCCTTGGCATATCTGTCAGATTTAGCTCCCTGTGACATGAATTGTGATCCCATGCAGTTCTGATATCCCACTTGCTGTTCCAGAGGAGTGTCTATGCCTTTCTGGAACATCTGAAACTCCACAAATTTAGAAGCACCTGAAGTCTCAGAGGTTCTTGTGCCTGTTAAAGAAAGCCATAAATCATTCAGAAAACATTTTTGAGTTTTGAATTGAGATTTAGAGTCTGATTCTTCTTTTAGCAGACTGTTAGGCAAGCAGTTTAAGAACAGTGAAAACATGGATGAAAAAACCTGTGAAACTAGACCCAAAAAATATATTGTCCCTTTTATCCCACTTGTGTGTTATGTCATATTGATTGTCATATTGTGAAATTTCCTGAAATTACTAGTTTAATTAAAGAAATTGCCTGTTTTCAATAGGCAATAATTGTTAATATTGTAAAGAAATTTGTACATCATTCCTGTTATCAGTTAATATACTGATGATATTATTGCTAAGCCTAAATTCATGGGATTTTTTCTTCAAAAGAAACTGGATATTTAGCTGGATTCAAAAATAATTTTCTCAATTTAAACCAGTTTTGAAATTACAAGAATGCAGGAATTGTATGTATATGTCATTAACCTATGGTGATGTAAGACACAATACAAATAATATGCATAAAACTTTAAAAAAAAAAATAAATTCTTGTGATAAAATGGCATGATGCAATTTGCCAATACAATTTTCTATTACAATTTGCCATTAAAAAAAAAAAGTGAATGAATGGCTGCAATTTTATAACCAATATAGATTACAATTAAATGGTAGCACAAAGACCACTCAATTTAATTTGGGTACATGCCTGCACGTAAGAAAGTTATTCAACCTTCTAATTCTGTCTCTATACTATTTTTGGCCTCCATCCAGCTTAATCTTTGCTGTAAAAGTCTCATGTGTGTGGAAAGGTTGAACTGTAAGTAAATGTCTTAAACTAAATTACATGGATGGATTAGAGAGACTGGAAAGCGAGAAGTGTAAAGGGAAAACTAGGTTTGAATATTTCAGGTTTTTATACAGACCTGAAACATCAGGAGACTGAGATGTACTTTTCACATTCAAAAGTGAATAAAATGTCATGAGAAGTGAAGAAAATCCAGACAATTTACTGCACAGCATGGGTTCATAACTAAAGGCAACTGAGTGTTATGCAGATATAACTACTGCCAATATCAGAGCTTACTTTTTTTTTTCAAGAGCTTGTAATTCTGTGCTTTTAATTGCATTTAGTCAACCAGTCAAAGTTCATTGCAAAATGTGATTTATGTGCCAGTGTTGGGTTTTTTTTAAGACATAGACTTGAAAATCTGTAGGAACAAACACAAGATACTTTGAATGCATGAAGTATGTAGTAAATATTTTAACAAGCAATTACATGGAGAATCGGGTATTCCAAATGTATTTCACCTGATGCTCCTCTGTTGTGTTAACTCCTGCCTACTTCCTATTTAGACCTTTCAGGCTTTTCATGAGGGCACACTCTCAAGTCAATTTGCAGTGAACATGCTGATCTGATGTAAAGATCTTGCTGATCTGGCTCGTAAAAGTAAGTCTTGTTAAGTAAATAGTGATGCAGTGCAATATTGGATATGAATAACTGATAAATGAGACTCATGGTGCAGCTGCAAATTTTGCCTTTCAAATCTGTATTGTATTCATCCCCATTTACTTTACATTGCTAGTCTACTTAGAAAAAGGTAAAGTACATTTACAGAATATTTATGTGTATATAAAATTCTGCTGCATTTTGTAATACAAAACAGAAAAGTGTTTCTGGATGACAGCGTGTTCTTGGAGTATTTTCAAGGTCACTGAATGACAGAATAGTTATGAACAGGGCTCTCCTTCTGCCACGTACAACAATGAGCAACAGAAGGATAGCGTGGATCTATCTGTATTACATTTCACAATATCTTTAAATTAATCTCCCTTTTGTCCCTTTTTCTCTCTCTCCCCATTTCTTTCTTCAGTGGTAAGGAAAAAGTATAGTATACATGATGAGGATGAGAAAGAAAAAGTTATGAAGGAAAAATTATCTTTGCATGTAGGAAGCAAAAAAAACCAGTTATTGAATCATAATTCATGTCAGCCTTGAGGTCTTTCCTTTTGCAAAGTAGGGAATGCCATGAAAGGCACATTTGGGATCACATTTTAGTCCCTTTGCTTGTCACTGTGAGGATGGTCTCTTTGATGATAGCAGTCACCAGGAGCTGGTATATTCTCACTTTAAATGGTGGTGGTTAGGTTTCTGCCACCTCCTGGGTAACAGAGCAAGTAGAGTCTCTTTTTCTCACACTTTGCATATTCCAGAGTTGAAAATTGCATGGCTTAGAGTCAGAACTCCTGTGTCAGTACCTACTTCTTAGGTAGCTCCAAGGCTGCAGCAACGTATGTGAGAAAAGACATGTAGATTTTATATATTTTTCTGTTTACTACTAGTAGGATGCAGAATTACAATCAAAGTTAAAATGTTGGGATTTTAAATAGCAGCCTTAACTGAGAGGCAAGGCTTGTTAACATACATGAATTTGTATATGAAAAATTCTCTGCTTCTCTGAGCATGGTAATAGACATTTTCATTCCTTGGTACTCTCGGATATTCCTTTGGCTTACTATTAAGAATTCCTTCCTTTGGCTTACCATTAAGAATTCCCAAATTCTTGACATCTGTCTTGGAGTGCTGTAGGAATACTGATATATTTGTAGTAATGAGTAAAGAGTCATTAATTTTCTTACGTCTTTGAATCCATCTGGTTAAGCAAGGCCACCTCTTATTTGTATATAATAACATGGTGCAGTTTTGTAACACCATAAGAAAACTAGTGAATTGCATGGTATGTAAGAAAACTGGGGAATTACACAAAACATCTTAAATTTGTTGCAAAGTCTCATGGGAAAAAAAATTGTAGCTCTGCAGAACTTGGCTGACAACAGGAAGGAGATGCAGTTGTTAAAAGTAAACTGCTGTCAGTATTTTCTTAGACTCGGAAGGCATTTTCTGTGAGGGATTTTTTTGACAATTTTTTTGTATCTGTGATAAAAAGATATTTGGACCAGTAATCAGTTATTGGTTTAGGATAAGTTGATAGTTTACATCTGAGATATACACTGCTCTATTAAAAGCAGTCAGCAGGAGCTTGTCCAGTCTTGAAACGGCAGTTGTATCACACTGAAAAATACTTGTCTGCTCAGCCTTTTGGAAGAAAGATTTGAGTTCACTCTGTGAAGTCAGTCAAGCAAAAACCAACTCCAAGTAAAGCTGTGCTCCTGGGCACAGTTCTGCCCTCATTGGCAAGTCCTGTTTGCCAGTGACTGGTGATGCAGAAGAGCAGAGTCAGTCTTGACTCAAATGGGAGGACTCTGACCCACCAAATGTCACTGTATTGCAAGAATCTGTGCCAAGGTGTCCCATACCTGCCTTTCTCAAGCAGTGATATGGTCCACAAATCTACGTGGACTTGCCACACCATTGGATAGCACATACACATTCAACCTGACGCTGAAACCACTTCGTGCTTGGAAGGTGCAACATTTGTCTGTTAGGAATTCAAGTAAGGCCTAGCTCACCTTTTTTCCCCAAGATCTCTCAGTAACAAAGAAATCATGGCTAGAATGTTGAATGTAGGAGACTCTCTTCAACTCCCAACTTTGTGTTGCAATTTTCAAAGGGGATGTTAGGTCACAACGAGATGTCCATTGTAGGAACAGAAGAAAAAAGGGCAGGAAAAGCTGAAATACAAGTAGTTAAATTCTTTCTGCCCTACAAGGCAGTGTAAGAGATTCTAAATTCTGGCACAGACTGGGATGGGATACAGTTTGATTTATACCACTGAAAAATGAGAGAAAGTGGTATAGCTGTCTCAAGCATAGAAGAAAGTAAGGTATGTACTCATAGCTAACCCTCAGCCTCCCCCCTCAAATTATACTCCCTCCTTCAATAATCTACAGTGAATTCTAAACCTTGATATAAAGCATTGTTGCATTTGCTAAAATCTAACAATGAGTATGTTCTTTGTCATCTCCTAATAAATGGAATCCCTTAGAAGACCCTGTTTTATTTTCTGGGTTCTCTCTCAGTAAGCGTTGGTTTTAGCCTTGATTGGTGTTCAAAAGGACTAAAAAAAAGGGGGATAAATGAAACAATATAAATTATATTAATGCTGAAGGCCTTAATTGCCCTTCTACAATGAGATTAACACAGTTATTCTTTTACTACATATTGTGATATTGTATGTTCACTTAATAAAGCATCACTTAGAAGACTTACTTCTACTGTCTTTAAGTGTTCATATTGCCAGTGGAAGTTCAGATGTATTCAATGGCCTAGAAATTTTTCTTATAGGAGTATTTTAAAACTATATCTACAGAAAGTACATTTGATTCATGGAAAGGTTTAACTTAATCAGATTTTATATTTAGCAGTGTAATTTGTACTACTAAAATTGCAGCTATTATAGTCACATAAATATTTAACAATGAACCGTGCTGAGAACAAATTCCCATTGATTTTACTGTATTCGTTTATTGTTTCATAAAAAATTTTAAGTGTAGTCCTTTCCAAGTGGCTGGCTGTTTCTTCAAGCAGTAGACCCTAAAATCCTTGCATTAAGAAGTGCACAATAGTTTTATGGCAGAGGAGGAAACAGAGTTCCAAGGACCAAGATAGTATTCGCCTTTCATTTATAGAATCAGAGAAAGGTTGGTTGGAAGGAACATCTGGAGTTTATCTGGTCCAGCCTTCTGCTTAAATCGGGACTGGTGCCAGTCCTAGATCAAGCCAGGCATGTCTTTTTCTAACTCAGTCTCAACCCCCAAGGATGGAGATTCCTCACCCTCTTGTCTTGGTGTAACCTGTTGCAGTGCTTCATGTCTCTTCCAGTGTATCAATATTACTAATATCTGCTCTGAAGTTGCCCAGCTACAGCTTGGGCCTGTTGTGCTTGTTGTGCTCTTTGCTACTGCTGAGGAGAGTCTCATACCACTGTTTCTATCTCCATTGAGAAAGGATGTAGGTGACTGTTCAATTCCCCCTTGGCATTATCTCCAGCAGACTAAATAACACTCAGCACTGTGCGTTGTTCATATCCTACACTCCTTTTGGTAGCTCTCTGGTGGACCCAATCTGGTTTCACAGAATCACAGAATATGCTGAGTTGGAAGGACCCACAAGGATCATCAACTCCAGTTCTTAGCCCTGCACAGGACCATCCCCAAGAGTCACCCCGAGTGCCCGAGAGCATTGTCCAAACACTTCTTGAACTCTGTTAGGCTTGGTGCTGTGACCACTGCCCTGGGGAGCCTGTTCCAGGGCCCAGACATCCTCTGGGTGAAGAACTTCTTTCTAATATCCAACCTTAAACCTCCCCTGACACAACTTCAGGCCATTCCCTTGAGTCCTGTCACTGGTCACCCCAGAGAAGAGATCAGTGCCTGTCCTTCCTCTTCCCCTTGTGAGGAAGTTGTAACTGCGATGAGGTCTCCCCTCAGTCTCCTCTTCTCCAGGCTGTTTCATTTTGTTCTGGGACACACAGTCCCAGCTTGGTGTTACTAGCACTAACTAGAACAGGACAATAAACTTCCCTCAGCCTGCTGGCTCCATCTCTGCATCGCTGTCTCCATTGGCCTGTGTGCAGCTCTTCCTACACAAACCTTTCAGCCTGACCAGAAAGACCTCTTGCCCCAAAGACCTACAGTTATCTTTGATCTAATCAAAGTTATCTTTGATCTAATCAAAATGTTTCTGTTGGGCATCTTGGCACCTGCATTGGTGAACATCAAGGAATAGGGTTACACAGATGGGATTCTGTCGTCTATGCTGCTGCAGCTATTTTTTCTTTCATTGAATTGGTTGGGATTTGTGTTGTGTGTTTTAAACTGCAAGAGTGTGATCAGTTCTTCTAAGGAGTGCACCAAAGTTCATCAGTCTCCATGAGATCCATTTCCATGATTTAGATTAACTTCATGCTTCTACATTTTAAGGTAGCAAACAATTAGCGAAAGTTGTTTAATTGGATGTTAATTGCAACACTTCAGAACACTGACAATCCTATACACAGACAAAAAAACCTAATAAAAGTATTTCTTAAAAGCTTGTTCTAAAAAATTTATTTATTGAATAAATAAAATGAAGGGCTAATGAGTACTGTGAGGAGACCTGACATTTTAAAGGTTAAGTTATTCAAAGAGCATTTGTTTTTAAAATGCATTTAAATTCTGTGGGTTTTAAGCTCAATACATATTTCCATTTTAGCCAACTGAATTGTGTAAAAAATTAGTTCATTCCATATGCCTTGTTTAGCTTAACAAGATCTCCTTACAGGGATTTTATCAACAGTTTCAAGGACTCCATCTCCTGAACTTTAAATATAGGGATGCCTAGTACATTTTTGATTGTCCATTCTTTCTTTCTCCTCTGCATTTCCTCTTCCATTTCTTCTCTCTTATCCCTTTCCTATTCCTTCACTTCCATTTCCCTTTCCTTTAATATGTACAAGTATCTTTTCTGGAAGTTGATTGCATTTTCAAGGATCTGGTATTAAGCAGTTTGCTTGGTCATCATAAAGGTAGTATAGGAAATTTTCAAAGTAAAACCTTGGAGAAAGGGATACTAAAGGAATAGAAAAGAGAGTTTTTTGGGGGGTTGGTTTGGTTTGGTTTGGTTTTTTGGGGGGTTTTTTGTTTTTTTTTTTTTTTTAAGGTATCAGTACACCTTTGAGTATCTGTGTGGTTCAATGGGTGTTACTACAGAGGAGGAAAAGAAGCTCTTCTCGTTGGCATGGTGAAAAACACATTTGACTTTGTTCTCCATAATTTTTTTTAAGTGATGAGATACTTCTTACTAAAAACTGAACCAACACCTAATGTGATTTTGTACATTCCAGTTAGATAAAACGTAATCAAAATAGCAACCTAAGGTATTTACAAAAGGGTAATACAGAAACAATTGAATAAAAGCTTAGTGGTGTCAAATTTGAAGAAAGGGAAGGTGACTTGTAAAGGAAAGTGTTGGGTTATAGATGAATGAAACAAAGAGTAAAGAAAATTCTGAAAATTTGCCTATCTCAGTTTTAATGCAATGATATGAAAAATCAGGAAACTTAGGACAAAATAAGTATTATTTTATGGATAGTCAGTATATCCATTACATACTCTTATACATTCTTATTGTACATTAGTAAATTCTCATTTGATAATGTTAGAAGGTTTCTGTATAGAGAAGAAGCATAGCAAGTTGGAATTAATAGTGAAGCCTCACATGATCTCCTAGAAATTTTGGCAATTTTTAATTATGAAAAGTTTGCTTTTACTAAAAACGCACTAAAAACATTGTAATTAAAAATAATACAATTTTTAATGGGAATTTCTTCTCCTAACCTACCCCACCCTGCACACACAGTACTGTAAACCAGGAGAACTGGCTGTTACATTCCTGTCCTTTAGGTTAGGGTATACTATTATCCATGTCATCTTCCATTTCAGGGAACTACAGAAAATAGTAGCTAAGAAATATTAGTTAACAAAGAAGTGAACTATAGATATGTGAGGGAACTATTTCTAATTAGCATACACTGAAAGTGGTAGAGAAATACAAAGCATTCCAAACAGTTACAGAATAAAAGTAAAATTATTTCTTTTATTTTGAATATAGAATGTGTGTTTGAAATACAAATTCTGTCTTAATGGTGGTGAGAAACAAAAGCTCTCAAAGCTGGACCCTAGTTTCACATGGGTGTTGATAGGACAAGACATTAATCAGTACAAGTGGCAGGGTTTGGTCATGAAATATTCTGTTATTGTCAAATTAATATCACAGAAAACTGTGAAAATGATATCAAGATAACATGGTCTCTTTTAGGCTATAGCCTAAAAATATTACATACTTTTAATGATTTTTCATTTTTCTTAACACTAGTTTGCATAAATTATTTATTTTATATGCAGTTCGTGCAAGTGTGTCTCTGTTCTGAATGAGGTTATGGAAACAGTTTACTGTTACAATGATCCATCTCAGCAAATTGCTTTTGTTCCCGGAATTTTTCTCATAGGATTTTTTTCTTAAACTGCATGCTCTGCTGTTATTTTGATTAAATACAGATTGAACTAAGGGTGCTTTTGAAATAAATAAACTAGAAAATGAACTTCTGGAGAAAATCTATTCATCGTTATACCCAAGGTTTGTTATGTGACAAAACCCATCTTCTGGATTCATGCTGATTCCATTTATTATAAACTGTATTCTCAATCCACAAATTTACTCTTTCTTAGGGGCTTTGATTTACACTCCTGCTTTCTTTATTTTCATTAATTTATAGCACTTTGTGTTTTATAACTGTAATTGTCCCATAGATTATTTAACCTTTTCTTATTAGATTTATTTCAATGCAAATAGATAGCAAAGAAAATCCCCTGAATGACTCTAAAGTGGGGATACTACTCTTGATTCGGTTTGTATAGTGATATTTCAGAATCCAACCCAATAAAATTAAAAATTAAATATATAAAGAGACTTAACAAAGTAATTGTATTTTAGTATTTTATATATTAATATTAAAAAACTAATAAAGCCATTTTTGCAAAATGCATTTTTAATGTCAGCTACTGAAAAGTATTTTGTAAGAAAATTGTTCATGTTAGTGAACATTAGATTATATTAATTATAACTGATCTGTCATGCTTTATATCTTTATTCATAGGTGATTGTTTGTATTCACAATTAATTAAACCTCTGCAACTTTTATTCCAAACCAATGCAATAATTATACATTATAGTGCAAAGAACGATGGAAATTCCTGACAGAGCTATTTTATCTGATTATTAAAATGTTTGCATTTTTTCTGTGTATACATTTTAGAGAATGACTTAAGGCTTGATATTGTCTCCACATATATTAATGGAATTTATGCCAGTGATTTCACTGGCAGTAGGATTTGCATTAATTATGGGTTTTTTCATATAATGTGCAATTTGAAATGTTTTCATTATTAGAGTTCATTCATTTGTGTTAGTTGAATTCTAAAATTTATAGTCTGCTTGAATCAGTATTTATGAAATTAACTGTTATTTGGGCAAGGCTGACAGGTGGAACTGAGACAGTCTGGCTGATTCTGCATATGAATTAACATTTTGTCTATTGTGTAGCAAAATCTTTTTTTATTTTTTCCCTGTATTTCTACCCCATGGCAAATTCTAACTTCATTTTGTCAATATTTCTGAGCTGATTGTAAGGCTCAGCTAGAAAAGAGAGTTTTTAAACTCTTCCTCCTACTGTGTAAACACAGAGAATAAACAAAACAGATGCTGAAATTTTGGGAGAAGTTCCTCATATTCTGTGACATCTAGAAGAGTCTTAGACATTTGTACAGAACTTTAATGCTCAAGTTCCTCACTGCTCTTCTCACGTCGTGCTGCCATAGGTTCCTCACTGCTCTCTTCCTGTGCTTTTTTTTTCTGTCCTTAAAAGAACATGAGTCATCATCACAAAAAGAAACCTGTTTGAGCTTCATAAAAATGCTATTTTATTTATTTTTCCTCTGAAAGAGGTTCTCATATTTCCAGGGGACTCATTTTTTCCCTTGAGGGTAGTAAAATAATGAGTAATAGGTGCACCAAAATGCTATTAAATCAAAACACTCCAGTTATCAACATGCACTGTATTCAGTCTGCATTCAATCTCTGTAGTAATACAGATGGAGACTAAAGAGAAAGGAGTAGGAAAAAAAATCCTAAAATTTGTAATGTTTCTTTGACAGAACTTTCACACTTCTGCCACAATCTCAAATATATACGAGCAAAGATGATATTCCAGGATTATATGTCTCAGATACTTTGTTTCAAAATAAATTTATATCCTGCTTTAGTTAGATCTGACATCCTCAAGGGATTGAATTTGGAACGGGAAGAACATTGGTCCGTGCAACAGATACCTCTCCAATGAGAACAATGTAGTGATGTGCTATTTCTGCTAATTAACCTCATATAAAATCTACTTTGAGATTAATGTAGTGTAACTGTACTATTAGTTCCCCTAACCTTCTTTGCTTTTGTGATGGTTTATGTAATATATCACAGTCCCTAGAAGGTTTCTGAGGAAGATTACTTTGGTGAAAAGACAATTTTATATGCCAGACATTTTCCCTCTCATTCTACTGTTATAAAGTAACGTAAATAACCTACCCTGGACCAGAAAAGCAGCTGGGGAATTTTGTTTTGATTTTACTGACTTGGATTTATGGTACAATTTATTTCACAGCAAATCTTGCATCAGATGTTGTTTTCCTGTGGTTCATCTTGACAGCAGTTAAAATTTTGTGAGAATAAAATGAACTTTTCTAGCTGAAATGCTTGCACACTAGATTTTAAATAGTGTGGAATTCTGCATTTTTTTCTATCTATATTTTGTCTATATTTTTGTGTTTGTTTTTGTGGTTTTTTTTTTACTGCATTCATGTTTTTATTGTTTTAGACTTGCTTGCAAATTAAAACAATCTGTAAAATGAAAAATAAGGACCATATTTTTAATATTGCTTAAACTTTAGGATTATTGCCCCAGAATATGTTACACTGAGTTTTTTTATGCAATAAGGTTTATTTCTTTTTCATGGCTGTGTTTCTTTTTAAATTCTGGCCAACAACATTTTAATAAAAATCAAGCCAGTGTTCCTGGCATACCTTGTTAGAAAAGTATTTATAATTTTGTTTTAAACTCCTTATCTAGTATATAAAACCAAAACCAAAATAACTGATAACTTATTGTATCATGATCTCCTCGAAGAGCACCTTGTGACTTGCAGTCTCCCTGTCTATCTTTTTATAAGTGGAAAACAGTAGGGTCTGAGGTGTTCTGCATCATTTTAATGTATTAATTAAGTAACTTAAATTAGTTAATTTAGTTAATTTGCAGAGTTCACAAGAGAATGTTCTGGTTTTCCCTCTTTAGAGTATTCCTTCCAAATCTGCTCCTCAATGTAACCCGTCACTATATGAATAATCCCAGCAAAATCAGGCTACAAAATTGAATTCTCCAGCTGAAGCACACAGATATTCTAATTAGAAAGACAGTATAAAAGCAAAAGAAGGTAGAAAGGTAGACATGAGAGGTAGAAAAAAAACCTGAAAAGTTTCAAATCATATTCTGAAATAAAGGAATTTCACTTTCAGTATATTTTGAACTTGATAGACATCAATGAATATACAAACAGCACAACATACAGTATGCAGTGGACCAAATTTTTCACATTTATATACTATGAAAGTGAAATACTATATTTCTTTCAGAGCATTGTTTGAAATTTTGCAGCTAATTACTTCAGTGATCATTGCAAGCTGTAATCAAAATATCCAATGTGGCCAGGGCCATGAAATAAGGAGTCCTTTAAGAAAATCTTAATTTTTATATGGAAAGATATGTAGGATGATTTTATATTTAAATGACAGATGCATATCTTAAAAAAAAAAACAAAAGCAAAAACAAACAACTAATTTGTCAAGTATTTTCTTCCATTCTTAACATATTCCAAAAAATGTGAAACTGAACAAGCAGTGGTAGTTTCACTACTCTTAGATTACTTTTCAGCCCTGCCCTTTTGTTACATACTGTGGGACAGTTTTATATCTTAGTTATTCTAAATATTCTCTTGGAACTGAGTATGTAAAGTATTCAGATTCAGAATGGTTTTTTTTCTGTTTTTTTTTCCCAGCAGGACATAGTTATATTTTTCTTCCTACATATATAATATATCCACATCTACCATCACTGATAACAAGTTGGTCCAGCTTTTGAGGACATATTGTGCTATCAGATACAGTTGGGTTAATTCCATAAATGTAATTATAAGTCATTGTATCTAGACACATAGTGCTGTGCAGAGGATTCTGAAGTATACAATGATTCTTTAAATACTGCATATATAAGTAATTTTGTTCATTTATGTAGGCCCCAGGAGTCGCTTAAGTGTTTATGGAATCGAATCCTTAGGTTTCGTGTATTTAATACATTTGTTTTTTATTAAGTGTTGACTCATAGTCATGCTTTTATGTTGTTTAAATTTTAAATACATTTACAGTAACACTAATTTTTAGTATGCCCTAAGGTTTATTTTCAGTGAAATTATTCAGCCTTGGAAAGTAGTCATGGCTGAAAGGCAAGTCAAACACTGCTACTGCTTGGTTTAGGTTTTAAATTTCATCTTAACAGAACTGAATGTTATATATCATAATCCTTCCCTTCTCCAAATTCTATTCTTATTCTCATAATGGTACTTTATTTTTTCATGACATGGTTATACTTCAGAGTTTGATATTTTTAAATTTCATGAAATTATAAGGCTAAAATATGCTGGAAGACATAGAGTTCTACTGCTTTGTTTACTAGAAAACAGTTATCATGTTTCAATGGCAAATTCATGCAAAGTGCCCATAATAGAGTGTGAAATGTAAAAGTTACTGTTTTTCCAAATTCATTAAATCCCTTTAGCACCACATGTAATGGAAACTCTAGCTGACTGCTGCAGAAACTAAAGAAATAGAAATTCTAATAAATCTGAACTCAAAAGACTAACAAAGAGTACGGACAGAAATAATCATGCTTTCATTGAATATGTAACTTGAAAAGGAGGCCTAAAGCAACTATAAAAATACTCCTCTATAATGAAAAATGAGGCTCCCTAGAGACTGAGAAAGATACTACTGTTTTTTTCTTGAGACATTACATTTCTATATCCTCTTCTAAAATATTACAGCCCCTGCCTTGCTGGGCAGGAGAAATGCTACTGTGCTTCTAGTCAAGTCCATCTAATTTACATCCATTCCCCACTATGAATCTGACATATGGAGAGCTCATCACAGAGCTGGCAAACAGCAAACAGGCAATTGCTGTAGAGACAACAAAAAAGAATCTTTCTTGTAAAGGCAGGGTAATGCTCCAAGAACTCTCTTTGGATCGATATTTCCAAGTGCATATTCACCATTGCTATTAGTAAATACAGTACTACAATATTTATAAATATTATATATTATTTATTCCCATGAAGGATCCTGGAATCCAACATTTTTTCCCTGGATTTTGTTTCTAGAGCTGTTTCTGTACAATATTCTTGCTTTTTGGCAAGCTTTTCCCCTGTTCTCTGCTTCTGATGCTCCAGGTGCTATTATAGAGATAGGTTGTGTGAATGAATCCTGTCAGGGGTTCAGTCTTAATTTCTGAAAGCCTGTCATAAGTTCAAACCCCTTGGCTTCCCAAATCACCTTTTTTTGTTTGATTGATTGTTTTTTTTGTTTGTTATAACTTAATACACACTTCCATGCACCTCCTCTGAAATATATACAAATGTGACTAATTTACTTTCAGGTCCCTAGCAGATAACTCAGAACTCTTCCCTTGGTCATCATACACATCTGTCACTTTAGGTCTTGAATACTTTGTTGAACTGGCAGACGATAGCACCAGCAATTCACCACTGATGTTAATGTAACTGTGTAGAGTGCAGACCAAGGACAGTTCATACTCATCTGCATGAAGGAAAAATGGCGATTTATGAAGTGTATGAAGTTGGCTGGAAAATGTATTAGGTGCCAGTAAGGAAGAAGGAGAATTGCCTAAATTTTTGCCAGATTCCTGTCTCCTCTGTGTGGTGGGTGGTCCGTGGCTGGATGCCATGTATCCAGCAAAGCCATTCTGTCCCTCCCCTCTGCAACTGGAGAAGAAAGAGAACAAAAGTTGACATGAGGACCAGGAGAGGTCACTCACCAATTACCATCATGGGCACAACAGTCTCGACTTGGAGAAATGAATTGAATTTATCACCAGTCAGACTCAGAGCAGGACAATGAGAAGTAAAACAAATCTGAAAAACACCTTCCCTCCACCTCTCCCTCCTTCCCAGGACCTACCTCCTCCCCCACAGCAGCTCAGGGAGATGGGAATGGGGGTTACTCTTAGTTCATCACAGATTGTTTCTGCAACTCCTCAGGGAGAGGAGTCGGAGTCCTTCCCCTGCTCCAGTGTGGGATCTCTCCCACAGGAGAGACTCCATGAATGGAGTCCAGGAAGGACTCCATGAATGTGAGTCCTTCCCACAGGCTATAGTTCTTCATTAACTGCTCCAACACTGGTCCCATCCATGGGGTGCAGTCCTGAGGAACAGGCTGCTCCAGTGTGGGTCCCCCACAGCATTACAAGCCCTAACAGCAAACGAGCTCCAGTATGGGCTCCTCTCTCCAGAGGTCCCTGCCAGGAGCCTGCTCCTGTGTGGGCTTCCCATGGAGTCACAGCCTTCTTCAGGCATCCATCTGCTCTAGTGTGGGCTCCTCCAAGGGCTGCAGGTGTATCTCTGTTCCCCTGTGGACCTCCACATGCTGCAGGGGCAGAGCTGCCTCACCATGGGCTGCACCAGGGGCTGCAGGGGAACCTCAGCTCTGGCACCTGGAGCACCTCCTGCCCCTCCTTCTGCACTGAACTTGGTGTCTGCAGAGTTGTTCCTCTCACATATTCACTCTTCCCTGAGAGAAATTATATCTGTGCAATAACTTTTTTCCTTCTTAAATGTTATTGCAGAGACGTTACGACCTTCTCTGATGGGCTCAGCCTTGGCCAGTGGCAGGTCCATCCTGGAGCCATCTGGCTTTGGCTCTGCCAGACACAGGGGAGGCTTCTGGCAGCTTTTCACAGAAGCCTCCCTTGTAACCCCCCCCAGCTACCAAAACCAATACAGTGTGCTCACGGTGTGAACATAAAATATCGATTCCCATCAATATCTTTGACTGTTGCCTGTGGCTTCTGAAACACTGACTTTACATTCCTGCAGAAGCATAATTTGCTCAGTCACAACAACAATTCCATGCAGATGAAAAAAGGGACTATTAGCACTCGACCAAAAAGCTACGTTTGAAACCAATGTACTATTGGAAAATGGGACTTGTTAAGTTACAAGTGAAGCAAACAAATTATGAAGTTGCCTGAATTTCTTTAATTTATTGCTTCATCAAACTTTGTTCCTTTTTTTCTTTCCCTTTCCTTTAGCAATGGTTGTTCTCAGCAACTTGGAACCAAATACGACATATGAAATCAAAGTAGCAGCTGTAAATGGAAAGGGTCAAGGAGAGTATAGCAAAATTGAGATCTTTCAGACCTTACCTGTCCGTGAGTAACACTTATGCTATTAAATGAAAATTATTACTGGAATATGTTACCTCTAGATCAGCTAATAATTTGAATTATGATTCACTGTAGATAATGTTTTATATTTATACTCTACTCCCTAGTGTATTACAACAGTCATTGCTTCTCAGAAATCATGTTTTGTTCATCTTATTCCCGCCCTTCCAAGAAGTATAAATGAATTTAAATTGACAGATTTATCCCATTATCTTATATTTTTGAAACTCGGAAAAATCTATATTTTATATACAAGAGAACAAACCATGAAAGATATTAGATTAAGGGCTTTTTCTCATTTACACTCAGGATATTATCAGCATCTGTGAGAAATGAATTGTCCATTTCTGGAGACATTTCTTCATCAAATTATGCTGCCATTGTTTTGCAATTATTAAGCCTCAAAGAGAAATCTTAAGATGTGGAAAAAATGATGAGGATAAATTGTTGTAATTATGATTACATGCAAATGAAAAATTCTATGAAGCCAGTTTTATATTTGTAGTAACTATCAGCAAGAGATTCAGACTTAAACATTAAAGACTAATGAAAAATATTTTTCTCAAATTATCTCTAAATAAAAAGAACAATAAATAAATAAAATACAAAGCGAGAAGAAAAATAAAGGAACTAGCAGATGGCAGTGTATAGTAATCAAACAGACATACCAAAATACATCAGCAACTATTGCCAGACCAATCTCTCATAAATCTGTTGCAACTGAACTGTTTCCTGAGTAGGGCATGACTCAGTGTAGTTAATACCAGCCCTAAGGGAATGAACAATATTCATGCAACTACAAAGAACATAAAATATTTCTGTGTTGTTATATTATGTTCTTACTGGTACATTTCTTCTGTCCCAAACCAGTAACATGACAGCTTTTAATTTTCTTTTTCATTGAAGCATATGCATATCCTAAATATATTGAAGGACTGATAAAATGATTTGCTATCATTCCTATGAAACAACATACCTGATGGAAAAATGGCAGAAACTCGTGAAGTTTATATATATATATATATATATGTCATCTGATAGAAAGCTAGGCAAACTTTATGTTGAGATCTGTTTATCCTTACTCCGATAAGGGATAAACAGAAATAATAAAATTATTTTAAAAGAACTGTATCTCTTGGGGTGAATGCAAATTTGCAGGTATTTTGATGATTAGACACTTCAGCATGAAATGTTCATGTAGGATCTGTTTTAAAAATTTTTAATAGGCATTGCATATAGAAATGATAATTAGTTAGTGAATTTTGACTAGCAAAGTGGCTTAAACTGGCTATAAATCTTTGGATGATATGTTTAAGAATACTTGGGTTTGGTTTTGGAAATGTTATTCTTTACATTTATTCTTGATATTGACTACTTTAAAAGTATCTAATTTGCCTTGACACATTTATTGGAGAGTATATTTACTTTAAATTACAATTTAAATCTTGCACATGGGACTAAAGCTCATGCTTAATATTAAGCATGAGCTTAATATTCTCACCTGTAAGAGAGTGTTGATCTTTAAATTCGGTGTGAGTAGCAGCCTACCAGTCTTGCTGAATTGATGGCTAAAGGATTTCAGAAGGAAATTAATTTCAAAGTGTCAAAAGTTGGAAGGTCTCAAAGAAATTAATATTTCTTTCACATTTCACATAATTTTGTTTCCTGGTATGAGTAATCTACATTGGAATATATTTTAAACAAAATATTTAACAATATTGTTGAGGTTGTTTTGCATTGCCTGGAAGGATCATATTGATTTTAAGGTTTTGATTAATATTATTACAGACAGGTTCCCAGCTGTAATATAAGACTTATCTCACTGCTGAGTTATTATTATGTTTTTTCCCTTCTTTAGGGGAGCCAAGTCCCCCTTCAATTCATGGACAACCTGAAAGTGGCAAGAGTTTTAAACTTAGCATAACTAAACAAGATGATGGAGGTGCCCCCATACTGGAATATATTGTCAAATACAGAAGTGTAAGTATTTCAGTTAATCAAAATAAGTGAGTTATGCTTGTTAACATCTGCTTTTAATGCAGAGAAGACTGATGAAATTATTTGAAATGTAACAATTTAACAGAATGGTTTTGTATACCAGGAAAAGTAAATAAGATAGAGTATGTTTTCTTTTGTTGCTAAGTTGATGATGCCAGAGTATAAAAAAAAAATTAAAAGAAAAGGTCTTCCTAAGGATGTAACTGAAATTTCATTCCAGTAAGGAAACTATATTCTCTATTTTGTTACATTGTAAATTAAGAACAGATCTGGCATGCTTAGAAAACAGGCTTTTCTGTAATGTATAATTTATTTAAAAAAAAAAAAAAAGTGTTGCTTGTTTTTTTCTGTTATTAAAGTAGCTCAATTATCCTTCAGTTCCTGGTGTATTATGCTTAGAAAAGATTGGGTTGAAGAAGTAGCTACAGAGCTGGCAAAAGTGATGAATTTAATTCCAAAGTGTTCATTTTTTAAAAACTTCATAGTGTTCTTTTAGGAAGATTATAGTACATTTATCTGACTAAATCCAGTAAAAATACATTTTACCAGAGTGTTATAACAAATTTACCATTTCAAGAGTCTGAAAGATTGGGAATGTGACATCATATATCCAGTCATGTTAAATGGAATGTAGTTGGAACTGTATTTAACAGAACGAAGCAACCTTTGAGAAATTAGCTGCAGAACCTCTTTTAGTGTTCCCAAAAAGGAAAAGACAGTTCCTTAACTTGTAACAATTTTTGTCACATTTCCTGATGTTTCTTATAATGTAGCTTTTAATGATAGTCCTGGGATTATCTGAGTGCTAAACCTGGTATGTAGAATGATTCTCCTAAACTAAGTATAACCACAAAAGATTGGTAGCTCCAAATCAGTTGAGAAACATTTGGTAGCACTTTTAAGAGTAGCCTGAGGCAATGACCAGGAGTTATTCTGCTATCATTGATCCCTAAATAGTAATCGACCTCCTCGAATGACTTTCAGTCCAGTGAATACAGTTGGCATAAAAAAAAAGTAATTGTAAAGAAGACGAGGGTAGTAAAATATGCAATAAAAGATACAATGCAATTTTGTGGGATTGAACTTCCTAGTTAGATTAAAATGCCTCTAAGTATTTACCATGTGGAAGAAAATAAACTGTTTGGATATAATACATGCTCGCAACATACGGAACTTAATCTGGTTTCCTGAGCTAAATGCTTTTGGAAGTATCCTGAAAATTTTTTGAAATCTGAATTTGATCTTGTGTGTTGAATAAAGTACAATATTTTAGCATAAAAGATGACTTTTCATGTGTGTTGTTGAAAGGTAAATGTACAGTTTAAGCAGTAAGTGGAAACTCATTAGGTTACTGAAGAAGATAGCGTTAATTGAACCTCAAATCCTTATCTCCTTAAGCTTCCAATTGAAAAAGCAATTTGACTAAATTAAAGGCCTTCCTACAACAAAAGAAGCAGAATAATTTTTTTGGTGTTTTAAGCAGGATGAATGAATGCTATTTAAAGTTCATAATTATCTGGTGACTGCTCCTCTTCTATCTTCCCCATTGGTCATATTTAATTAACTCTTACCAGCCTCATTACTAGCACCTGGACCAATGTATTTGCTTGCATGTTTAAAGAGCATATTAGATAAGAACCTGTACATCAGTGGCTTTTTCTTCATGTCTTATTAAAAGTCAGTTCCCTCATGTTTAAGTTTTATACCGATTTTTTTTTTTTTATAAACTGGGGGGAGGACAACCTTTAAGATATTAAAGCAATTAATAGCCTGATTTAGGGCAATTGGTAAGTTTTCTTTTTCTGGAAATCACATATTTCATTCTGTCAAATATTGCTTCCCTAACATCAGTTTCTTCATACTATGGGTGAGAATTACTGACTACAGTCAGATAATAAGCAGCTTGACATTTTCTTCTGTATTCCAGGGAATACAATTTTTATGAGTAGCAGCATCAGATTTTTTCGTGCTGTTGCACTAAGTCAAGACAGTCTGACAAAGCTTCACTGATGGAGTCTGAAGCTGATGGCACACATTGGCTTCAAAGTTACCTTAGGAAAGAATAGGAGGGTAGTAAGAAAAACAAAGGAAAAATTGTTCCTCAGTAGCCAGTCGGGAAGAGCAGTGATAGGAATTCCCTAGGGAAGCATCCTGTCTGATGCAGGAGATGACCACCCGACCACATCTCTCACAGTAACTGTGTCATTTTAACGGGGGCCAATTCAAGCTCTCCTTTGGTTGTTCCTGCTTATGGTCCTTCTGAAGTTGGTTGGGACACCCATAATGAAGGGCTGGTGTTTCCCAGTGGGTGTTAAGCTTTATCCATGGACATTATGGAGATGTGTACTGAATTTGCAAAAGACTATCACCTGCTGTGTTATTTACCAAGTTCGATACTACACAGAAGGTTGGTTTCATTTTTCCATGGTAGGAAAAGTTTTAGTAAATATTCAAAAAAAAAAAAAAAAAAGC
The DNA here is from genome assembly GCF_036250125.1 of Pseudopipra pipra. Taxonomy (NCBI): domain Eukaryota; kingdom Metazoa; phylum Chordata; class Aves; order Passeriformes; family Pipridae; genus Pseudopipra; species Pseudopipra pipra. The sequence goes on from NC_087550.1 coordinate 13,867,099, forward strand.
AAAAAAGAAGGCTCTCTTTTGTGGTTAGAAACAATATAGGCAGAAGCAAGAAAAATTGATTAAAATCCTGACTCGAAAACCAATAACAGTGCTTAATTTGCCTTTTACGTCCATAATGGTGTTTGGAGGAAACATTAAAGGAGTGATTAGTTTTTGCAGGCTTGAAAGTTGTTCACCATGTTGACAGGTGACAGGGTTCCTATTAATGATCTGAATTTTGGAAAACAAGGGTTTGATTGATGGGTTATATGCTTTGCTCTTGTTTTGACTATGTTGATTTTATTCCTTTAGTCTGTGATCATTTTATTCCTTTATGACAGGTTCTAGAACAAACCTCTATAAATACGAAACATTTAAAAAGAGATAATTTCTCATTTACTCTCACTCTTGAGTTACCTACCAAGAAACAGTTAAATGTTTTTGCACCTCTAGGTTTCACTTTACCTGCCAGATCCTTGGATTTTCTGTGCATTTTACCACCATGTACATTATCAGCCATTTTGTGCTTTGTCCTGTATTTTACCCAGACCTAGAAATCACCAACCAAATGTAATCAATTCTTGTGAAGTCACTGCTTTAAACTGTCAGATTGTTTTCTGTGAGGATTTCTTGATTTTTTTTCTTGCCAGATATCAAGATAGTGTGGCATCTCCTGTCCTTTTTTATCACAGAGACCATCACAGTAAGTCTGTTTGGGCTGAACTTTCAGCTCAACAATTTAGAGTGGATGGAGAATAAGGGAAGAGTTGAAGGGAGTGACCTTGGATATATTGTAGAATGACCATTAAAGAAAGAGATGTTATTTTCTAGACTAGTAGACTGGTGTCTTAACACTGGAGTGGCTTTACTTCCACTGTTGTCAGGTGTGTCTTCAGTTCTGATAAGCAACAAGTTATGCTAGACTGGAGTTTTACTCTACTTTTTTTGCTTTTTTGGGGAGTTGAGGGTTTGTTTTTGTTTTATGTTTTTGGTTTTTTGTTTTTGTTTTGCCAGGGCATTTAGGTGTTTAAGTTACAGCTGTCTTAAAAATCTAGCTATTAGATACTTCTTAAATAAATTTGGCTGATGCTAGTATTATAAAGCAAATATATACACAATTAAGAAAGAATACTGTGAGGGTTTTGTGCTTGATTTGGCTTTGATTTGGTCTGGTTTTTGGTTTTTTTTCCAGTGTAGTGGTCTGTAGCATTGTGACAGGTTTGTTTCAACCAAGGACTTATAGTGGGAAGAGGACAGTGTTAATCTAAGGCTTAAGAGTAATGGAAGAGGGCAGTGAGATCCCTAGAAATTGCCAGTCACTGCCTAGGTCATCAGTGGCTTTCTGTAAAGGAGTATTTCTGCATTATATGAAACAAAATGAAATGCAAATAAAGGAGCAGTTTAACCTCTCCAGTTGCAGATCTGATTGTAGTTTCTGAAAATGTGCATTTGATGGTGGATATTAATGATACAACTGCTGATAGTAAGTGATTATTGAAGATATTCATATTAATCCATCTCCCAAATTAGACTCTAGTTTGCAATTTAGAAGTTTCTCTCTTTTGTTCTAGAACACATAGAGCTTTCTATAAATTTTAAGAAGTATTAATAATAAAAGAACCCAATATAGTACAAAGTGATTGTGGTTTTGTTTTCTGCTCCTTAAGGTACTGATTAAAGAGTCTTAGAACAAACAGATTTGTGGGAAGATTTACTTGGCAGACTCTTGATTTTTGTTCTTGTCCCTCTTTTTCCATTTCAACACTAATAATAAAATAAATGTGGACACATTACTGAGCTTTGCTTAGCAAAAAAGTACTTGAAAATACATTATAGCTGAAATATCAGCTATAAAGAAGGACATTGCTGTTCTTTTTCTTGGTTGTTTTTTTTTTTTTTTCTTTAAGATGCCAAAAGCAGGTGGTATTCTGGAAGACTTCATCTGCTTGTCTTTAGAAAAACACACCTTGCTTTCCAGATACTTTATCCTCTTCCTCCTAACTTGTGCTTGTCACTCTTCACAAAATATTTTGTGTCTTGGCACTCAGGGCTTGGACTTTCTTTCATTTATCTCAGTTCACCCAGTTGGCTTCAGGTTCAGCTAAACTTCTCTGGAATACTGTGCAGGTATCCCGTTACATTTCAGCTGTTTCTTTATTTTCACCTGACCAAATTGTAGAACACCTACATTTTTACTTATTCTATCTGTAGATGTGCAGCCTCATACAGAAATCTAAGTTGGAAGTTTTACTTCCAACCCCTAAGCTCATTCTATTCATCACATCAAATTCTACAGTTTGTCTTCAAAACATAGTCATATAGTCATATATCTGTTTTCAGTACTGTCTTTTCCACCTGCAAGAACCATATTAGCCTGAATCTTTTTTTTTCCATTTCAGTATATTTTTTCCCCCCGTGTGATTCTAAACCCCTATGGAATTTTCCAGGATATTCACATGGTATATGTGCATAACACAAAGGTCATGTATGGAACTTCTGATTACTCTAATGTTGATATTCTTTGGAATCTAGCTGTATTTGTGTACACACACCTCACCAATTTAAACAGCCATTAAAATATGGTGCTACATAACATTGCTATTCCTGATATTACTAAGAAGTATCTGCAATATATTGCAATCACTATTGGATCCCTCTATTTCAGGAGTGCTACGCAAAAAATATATTTTGTGAAAGGAGTTTGGTATAGTGACAATGTAAGTGGATTCACTCAGTGGCAAGTCAGATGATTGCAACATTAGGATATGGGAAAGTATCCAGAAAATACCAGTTTCACTGTATGATGAGCAAACTATTTTTACTCCAGTGTATTTAGATTTTTTCATGATTTGTAATGGAATTACCATTCTGACGTTTTTCATTGATCTGTGGCTGCATTAAGTGGGAACTTTCACCTGGCTGCAAATATTCTTGAAAAGACATTTTGCTGGATTTTAATCATTCCCAGGACTACCATGTGACAACACCAATGCTGGTGCAGAAGCAGCAAGAAAGTTTATAAAAAGATGAAATCAGTATGGAAAAATCATCACACAGATCTGATAACAAATGAATTATTGCAGCAGTGCCCATAAGTGAGTTTAGTCTGTCCTCTGTTTTCTGAAGACTGGGGGCAAAAAAAAAAGAGACATAAGGAGCGTGATTGGGCCCGGCCCTGACCTCTCTAAATTGGATGCTATGTTCTCTGAAACCTGTATGAGTGAGGAGCAAGATGCTTCAGCAAAGAGCTTAAATATAAGCTGCTGAGAAACACAATAGTGTGCAGCTAAAAAGTTATACTTCCGTGTATTATAAGTTTTTTGTCTTTATTTTTCCCCATAAAGTTTAAATCCACTGATTAATTCTGTGTTGCTGTATGGGTTGGATGGCCAGAATTGTCTCTCAGCCATGTTTTTTGCCATTATTGTACCTCAGTGTGTAGTAAAAATAGGACTGCAGGGATTCTTACTGACTGTTACTGGTGGTCCTTTGAACTAGATCACTTTTGTGTTTGATAGTATATATTGTTTTATCCTTTTATCTCTTAGTTATTTTGTCATTTTTATTTGTATAAAGAATATTTAAATATATTATGCACTCAAAGGAGAAATCACAAAGGTAAGCACTCCAAATTTATAAAATGCCAGAATTGTTTGCAACTGAAGTCCTTATTTTTTCCCCTTGTACAGATGTCTTAATTACCTGAATTATGAGAAATTATGAGAATCCTTTTTTCCCCTTGAACACCATCTCAATGATTTACATGTCTCCTCTCACCAGTGTAGACATAGTACTTCATAATTTCTAACTGTTGTTTATATTGTTGCATACAACCTGGTATGCAAAATGCTCCTGTAGCACCACATATTGCTACAATTTTCATTAAATTACTAATGTATGATATAAGCACAGCTTGCATTCGTGAACAATTCAAGTTTGGGTTTAATGGCAAGTTTCTTTGAATGAACATTGATCAAAATGTAATTGAAACATCTATATAAAATAAACCTTTTACATAATTTTTTCTTAGCAGCATTTGTAAATAATTATCCTGCCGTTCTACCAGATAAAAAACAGTATTTGAGCAAAGAATAAATTGAAGCCAAAAGGTTAAAAAGGGTTGACCACAAAATTCTTTAAATCCACTTTATGGAAAATTGATAAGGAGTGGTCAAAATTACAAAAAGCTGGAGTACTCAGAACTCCAAAATTAGTTTATTTCAGTGTTCATAACCGCTGTAAAGGAAACTCTGTATTTTTGTGTCTTGTGCAGATACAGAGTTTAGACAAACAATACAAGAGTTTCTTAGCATTTAAACAAACATTTTCATCTTTGCAGAAAGACAAGGAAGACCAGTGGCTAGAGAAAAAAGTGCAGGGTAGTAGAGACCACATCATCTTAGAGCACCTTCAATGGACCATGGGTTACGAAGTACAAATTACAGCTGCCAACAGACTGGGTTATTCTGAACCAACATTGTATGAATTCAGCATGCCACCAAAGCCCAACATTATTACAGGTGAGTTTATTTCATAGTGTTTTCTCTCTGTGAATCATTTCCTACTCATAGTACACTAATTTTTGTGGTTGAACATAACATTTGAACACTGAAATCTTTAACTGAAAAAAGCTGAGACCCAGATCCTATTACCTTCAAAGACTCGATTCAAAACCCTTAAATGGGACCCCATCTCCCACTTTTCTCTTACTAGCCAAGGAATTTTTAAGTATAGAAGAAAGACTGAATCTTCAACCCAGATGATGGCAGTTAACAAGCAATATAGTATTTAAGATACACCTGCTATACATTTTTAAGTTGCCTCTTACTGTCTATTGTCTGTTGTAAGCAACTTATTTAGTAGAATTTGATTTCAGTCCCCTCTCAACATGTGCTTCAAGCTCCACATGTAATAAAGGTGTTTAATTTAGTGTCTGATGAGGTTAAGACTTCGAATAGTCTTGCTTAGATACTGTCTGAATTACTCACCCTAATATGTTGACTACACAGAGTTCTATGAGGCCTATTTACAAGCTTTGAAATCTATAGAAATGTTGTTCATATTCTTAAGTCTGTAAATAGGAATGTTTGGAATTCTAATTAAGAAAATTACATCGTAGTTAGGAGTGAGTGTCAGAGTTTTAATGCTTCCCAATATGAAGTCTTTTTTTAATGCAACAACGCTAAATTATTTAGTTCAGAATAAACCTAAAAAATGATGAATTCTAAAGCATTATGAGTAAATTTATTTTTTAATTTTTAAATATAAAAATTTTTATAAATGTTATGAGGAAAAGATTTCAAACTGTTTCCTTCAATTATGGGCTGTTGTATTTAATAATAACTTCCAAATTAGATCAGTGTCATCATTACCACTTGAAAAATCAGTGCTAAATCCTCTAACATGATATTTTCTGTCTGCTGTATATCAAACTATTGGAGTATTAGAATCAAAGAAAAAACTTGCTGTATAAATATAATGGGAAATGTATTAAAAAATAAACTACATGCGCTTCAATGTGAGCATCTGACTTGCATCAACCTTAGTACAGTGGCAATGAGTTTGAATGAGTCATGGATTACTGTGTCATCAGAAGAATTTGAAATAATTGGCTAATTTTTTTTGTCTGTTGTAAGTTTTCTTCAAATACATTTTTACAAAAGTTTTCTCAAGATCTCTGCAACACTTTTAAGTATTTCAGAGCAATTTTTTTATATTGGAAGCATTGTGATTTGTATTTACAAAAAAGAAAAGGCATTTGTAATTCATTCATATGTTCAGATCCAGTTCTAGTACAAATATTTGGTTTATGCACTTGAATTGCAGTGGAGCTGATTTGCATCTTGATTGAAATTCAGGGTCTCAATAGGTCCTGTGTACTTGTTTTTAAACAGACAGTGCCTTGTGATTGCCATCATTCAGAAATAAAATTTCACATGATTGATAAAGAAAAGGGGAAAAGAAGTGTAGGAAAGCTTATTGTCCCAAGGAAATAAAAATATTTGTCAACTAGAAAAATAAGTAAAAAACTTGTTTAGGAAAATGGAAGGGATATGCCATTTTTCAATTTTTTATGTTTGAAATGAAAATCTTTCTTCTTTTGCAATGCAATCTAACTTCAGCCTGTTATAATTACATAAAGTATTCCCTATTATTGCCACAGCTGCTGTAACAGAAACATGATATGCCTCTGTAAATGATAACATAGATGGTCTCTAGACATTCAAGTAGTAAGAATCTTAGTTAATTTAATTTCAAAAGAAAGATAGAACATTTTTCTCTAAACACAGTTTTATAGGCACTTAGGGGCTTTTTCCTCTCAGTGCTCTCCCATAACCTCTAAGTAGTTGTAAGAAGCCTGTTACACTATTTAACTTCAGCTCCTCTTTATATGAATCATTACTGCAATTATGATTGTGGAACTAATTAGTTTCCTTGACAACTGTTTTCTGCAAAGCCTGAAAAGGGTGTGAAATTCCAATCATAGGAACACTCTGTAGGCAATTTTTAAAAGTATGTCAAAAGACAGAACCAGTGGAACATTAGTGTTCATATTCATGAGTCAGCACGATTATCTTGTTTTGAAATGGCATAATATTATTGCAATATAATATTATATATACACATAACATTGTTGCAAAAATACGAATGTAATCTATTAAAACTTGATAGATATTGTTTATAAAATGCTTAACTTTGAGCAGAAATATTATTTCTGATGTCAGTTAATTCTGATGATGCTCTGTTTGTCTGCTTTGAGACTAAGGTGCTAACAGCTAGGCACCTACAGCTAGGTTTGAAGAAGGACATAGGCAACAAAAATGAAACGGGGTAGACTTTTGAATGAAATCCACATCACCTATCCTGTGCTCACTTAGCAGCTGAGGATAACTGAGGTTCCCTTTCTAAATATTAATTTAATTATTAGAAAAGCCTCTAAGACTCCTGAAGGTTTTCATTTGTATTTGCCCAGATCTGTGGCAGTTCAGCTGAACTGTTTATGTCTTGCTCTAAATGTAATTAAAAAAGAAAAACAGTCTGTAGATCCTGTGTGTTCAATCCCAAGGGAATTTTGGGATCCTCTAAGTGTCTTGATAGTTGACTATACCGAACATAATATTCTGGTGAAGATGTGTGCCAGCCAGTGCAATTAGTCAGAGAGAGATGGAGGCAAGGATACATTGGTTGTCCTTCAGTAGGTGCTTAGCAGGGAAATGGGAGTTGTCACAAGAACTAAAACTTCGGTTCTGATTGCTGCAGAAGAAGCTTGCTTATGCTTCCAAGAACCACTGGATACAAGACAGAAATAGTAATTCCTGAGGGCAGGAACTAGAAGCCAAAACTATAGTTACGTGACTATGCCATTCCCGTGGACAGTGAATCCACAGCTCTGCTTGCTAGGGAAGTGTGCAGGTACCAACTCCTGGCTGGCAGTCAATTCCATAACACAATATGATTTTCCTTTAATAGCCTTAGGTCTGGAAAAGAGCTTGAGGCTGCAAATTACTGTCTGGCATCAGCAAGGTGTATAAATGAGACAGACATTCCTTTAACTTTTCCTGTGGTTGGCCTCAGCAGCCTCCAACTACAGATCTACTGATTTCGTGGTGTCTGTCCCTAGGCCTGTAATATGGTCTCCACTCACTGAGTCAATCAAATTTGTGATTAGTTCCTCAGAATTTGTAATCCTTTTAATGAAAATTCTCTGGTTTTCTGAGGGTTTTATCAGTGGAAACTTGCACTGACTTTGAGAAATACTCAGCAAACCAACTTCTTAAAACACTTTGCTTTAAATAACTGTATGGATAAATATATTCAGGTATATATATATTATTTTCTGCAGTCAGCATTTCTATATCTGTATTTCAGACTTTTCTTAGGTGTACAAGCAGGTATTTTAGAATCATGTTTGAAGAAAGAGCAGCATAGTCTTAAACGTAGTATTTTTACGTATTCAAAAATCTCACTAGGGATGTTAGTTGGCAGTACTTGCAGGCAGGTGCAACTCTTAGATCAGTGCACTTGCCTCTGAGTGAAGTCTTTATCACATTTTAGGTACTAATCTCTGATATTTCAGAAAATTTTCATCTGGCTCCTCTACAGTGTTAAGCTTCCTAGGGATTCTCAAAGGAACTTGTGTGCCTTAGGTCTTTATCTGTGTCAGGACAGCATGGACTAAACTCTGCAGCCATAACAAACACTCTAAGTGCCACCAGGAACAGCCAAACTCCATCAGCTCCCAGAGTCCATTTTTATGGGCCCATTTACTCTTTTTTCTGCTGGGTGAAGACAGAGACCCTGTCTTTGTACCCTGCAGCTTGTACAAAAGTGTCCAAATCTGCTGCCCTTCTGAGCCATTACTATTGCAACCTAAAAACACATCCACAGATTTACAATAAATGGATCTTAAAAGAAGATGAAATGGAAAGTGTTAAAAAGGGATACTTTCTGCAAGTGTCAGATATATTTTCATAGATTAGTGGTAAAAAATTTATGCAGGTGCTATCTTCCAAAGGCTTTTATCCAGTCAGTGCTGTTACTTTGAAAGGCCAGTAAGTATGTTAAAAATGGCTGCAAGTTGTGTTTTATCATAGGGGTTTTTTTCCTCATTATAAGTTAATAACTTGAAGCAATAGTGGGAAAACTAACTAAATAAATAAACCCCCAACATCTGGGGATAATAAGAACCTCTTAGATCTATTTTTCTCACTTTGCAATATTGGTTGGTTTTGACTTCCAATACTGCAGGAACTGTCAGAGTACTTTTTTATTCACATTGCTGGAAGAGTTTTAATCCCTTGTGTATCTCATTTATTTTTTTTCAGTGAATGTATGTCACCATTCTTAAAATGATATAGTGATAGACAAAAGAGAGACAATAATATGTGGAATTTTCTCTCATCACCACTGGTAGCAAAGATGATACTCATCATGCCAAAAAAGATTTTTATCAATAGCTTTCACAAAAAGGCAGCTTTAGGATCTCCAGTGTTCTTGAAATGAACGAAAAATAAAAATAGCTCTTATCATTTCTTTAGCTATGTGTGTATATATTTGGGTTTGCCTTTGTGTATATACATTCTATGATGTATTTCTTTGACAAAATAGAGCTTTTGAGCTATACAAATGGTATTTTGTTCGAAAAGAAGCTGGCGTAAAGGTTTTCATCCAGAAACTGAAAATTACTGAGTACAGCAAAACAGAACTAAGTTTCCCTGATGCTCACAATTTTCTTTCAGGGAGAGTCTTTTTATTTAATTTTGCTCTAAATCAAGCAATTCAATGACTTTTTTTGGGGTGGAAATAAATGCTATATGATTCCATCTGTGTAGATGGAGTAGGTTTTTGTTCCTGTCACATCTTGCTGCCAAAGAGCAGACTCTCTTGCTGCAGATGCTCTCCTTCTCTCTCACATCCCTTCAACCCACGGGTTGTATGAGACTCCCTGGGACATAGTTTCCCTGCCTCTGAAGGAAACAGCCTCCCTTCTCTGGAAGAGTTGACTTGACCCTGACCATGCATCAGCAAAGGGAAGCCAAAAAGCCACCTTCTTCTTTCATGTTCTTTACTCCACCACAAAAGTATGTAACAATTGTTGACTTACCATACCTAGGAATAAACTTCCAAACTGAATAGTTCTTGGGTCCTTTGAAGCACTTTCATTAGATTTCAGATCATTTCAGATCTGTTTGAAATTGGATTTTTCCTGATTACAACCAAGCTTCAAGGTCAGGGTATCATTTAAAATCATGATTGCATGACCAAGGCCTCTGCTGTCATTTCCACTAACCTTTCTTGCTGCAAGAGCACTTTGCTCCCTCTTGTTCAACTTGGTGTCCACCAGGACCCTCAGGACCCTTTTCTGCAAAGCTGCTTTCCCACTGGTTGGTCTCTAGCCATAGACTGGTAACCAGGGTTGCTCTTTCCCAGGGGGAGGACTTTGCACTTCCTCTTGTTCAACTTCCTGAGGTTCCTGTCAGCCCATTTCTCCAGCCTGTCCAGATCCCTCTGTGTGACAGCTCAGCCATCTGGTGCATCAGCCACTCCTCTGAGATTTGTGTCATCAGCAAAGTTGATGAGGGTACTCTGCCCCATCATCCAAATCACCGATGATGTTGAACAGGAGGGGGCCCAACATCTACCCCTGGGTTGGCCTCTGGTGCTTATTCTTAGTTGTAGGAAAAGTTGTGTTTCATCATTAAAAGTTAAATTAGGAGAATTGTGGGGATTTGTAATCATCTTCTATTTTATTCTCTTACCATAGAAAAAAAGGTAGAATGGCTGCCAGGAGCTACTTGAGTCAGGACTAAGAGTCATTCCTTATGTGCGGCTTATGAATTGCCTGTTTGAATCTCTGGAAAAGGACTGTAGAATTACATTATTTACCAGTTTGTCAGGAATAATGTTTTGGTCTGATTTTCAGCCTGTGGTCCGTAACCACTCTGCTCTTCCATGTCTGTGTTTTTGTGTACATGCACAAACATCCATCAGTTTGTGGCTTCTAATAACTTTTGAATACAGTTGATAATTTCACTAAATTTTTCAGAGAATGGAGGCTTCAAAACTAATCATTCCTGCAAATTTTTCCAAAAGAGTTATCTAAGGAAAAAAATAAGATTTTCTGTTGTTCAGTAGGCAAAATATTGCATTAAAACTTTACACAACTGTAATAATAAGAATACTTGGGGGAAAAAAAGTTTTAACTTTCTGACCCTTGTTCCTTACACCAATTTGGATAGCAACAGTAAATTTAAATCAAGGGGGAAAAAAAAGAAAAAGCACAAAATATTTTCACAGGCAAAATTTCAGTTCCAAGGATCTAAAATTTTAAGGCCATAAGTACCTCTTTTGTAATGAGTCTGTGTATTACAATTTTACTAGCTCTGACTAGTTTGTTTTTAGCTAAATCTAAAATGAAGAACAAAATGCAGTAGTGAAAAAGGAAAGCCTGGGGGATTAGTTCCTTTGCAGCTCTGATCATTTTCCCAAAGCAAAGAAGAGCTGCAGCATTACCCTTGTGAATTTACCTACATCATTTTCTCATAGGCTGAAGGATGTTGTAATTCCAAAATCAGAGCTTGAAAATGAAAACTTGTATCGGATTTTTTGTTCAGATCATAATTCTGAGATAAAAGTGTAAAGTCTTTAGCATATATTGCTGTGATGGAAGAATAAATTTTTAATTTTATTTTCTGAAGAATAGAAGGATAGAGAGATGAAATATGTATTTGAGATCTCATGCTTTGAGTAAAGCAGTTGGTAGGAATCACATCAATCAGATAAATTAATATCTAAAACTTCAGAAGGATGGCAGACTCCACAAAACCTGTTTGCTTTTGTTTTGCAAACCATACTAGAATTTGCTGAGTAAGAGCCATTTCTCATCAAATCCTGCAGAGGATCATTGTTGAAAGTGATAGGGCATGTTCTTGCTGAAGGCTAAAACCAGCTGTGTTTGCTCCATTCCCTGCAAAAACTAAAGTTGTTACATGAAAAGGGATAGAAATCCCTTACTAAAATTGGTAGAATTTATTCGATATGAATCAGAAAAGGAGACAAAAAGGCTTGCACTATCAAAGATGTCAATAGGAAAAAAAATACACTATTTTTTTGTAAAATCTAGTTCCTATGGTACAGCTATTACAGCCATTAACTACCACTGAATAGCAGAAGAGCAGCAATCAAAGAACTGGTTTGTATTCTCAAAATTTCCTCTTCAAAAGGAATTTAATTCTTTTTTTCTTTTACCATATAAGTTTGCTCATCTTTTTGAACTCTGTGAGGTAAAAAGAAAATCGTCATAGATGCCGAATGTTGAAGCGCCAGGCCACACTTTAGAAATATGGTATTCTTATTCAGCTCGACTATTTGTTATAGATAATTGCCAGCATTGTGTTGCTTTATAATTAAAATAACCCTGAGTGCCAGTTAAAAGATGAAATAGTTAGGTATATACCCTAAAAATATTTAAAAGCTAAGTTGAACACTCATAATTTCTTTAAAAATGTGTATCATTGAAAACAGCGCAGTAGAAATATGGGTGAGGATGGGATAGAATCCATAGCTGCTCTTAGTTTATTTTTATTGCTGTCTTTTCTACTTGATAGTTACCTACACTCACATGTATGTTTGTGAAAGAATAGGGACATTCCTGTCATAAGAAGATAATGCATTGGTTAAATATTATGCATCCATGTCCCAAAGGCAAGTTTTCCACTTGATTATATTAAAAAAACAACAGCTCTGTGATTTAAGCTAAATTTGAGGTTTATTGCAAAAATACCCCAGAAGATTTATATCCTAAAACCTAAAGATCCTTTTATTTTGGGTACTGCTTACATTCTACATGTTGTGATCATGTACTTGTGGAAAGAGATAATTATTTATCTTCCACTGGCCTTTCTCTTCAGACTCTGAGCTCTAGAGATTGAGAGACATACCCCAATATGCTTCTGTTTGGATGTCAGAAATCATCCTCTCCACTGATTTCAGTTTTAAGCAAATCCTTTTCAATCTGAAATAATTATAATAAGGGACCGATATAATACATTTTAGCTTAATAGTTTTCTTCTGCTTACACTAAAATTTCTTAAAATTCACTTTTAAAAGTAAATTTATAAAGGCATAACCAAGGTTATTGTTCATACTACACAAGATTTTCTACATTTCAATTTCTTTGGAAGTGTCTTTTGAAACAGTAGCCTAACAGTGATATTAGTCACTATCCATATAATTACTGTATTACTGTAGCTGGAAAAAAATAAAATCCAGTCAACATACTATATTGCATAAACTTGACTGTATTATCTACCAAAAAGTTAACTTTTAATATAAATATTAGTAGAAAATATACATGCAAACTTCATATATTTCACCAGATTGCATCCAGACGTTACAGTCTGACTTGAATGTCTAAGAAACTACTTTGTTCCCACCCCGGTATTAAAGTCAATATCTAATTACCCAGCTGCATGTGCTAATTGCGTTGGTCACTCCTAATTCAAGTGGACCTATGTCCAGGTTATTGATGCCACTTTTTACAGTTGCCCATTCTGAATGCCTACGATAATTCAGGTACAGATGAACTAATTAGCAAGGAGAAGCAGATAAACAAGTTTGTCCCTTCTTTAGCCCTGTGCATGAGGGAATTGTGTAATTGTTTACTCTTTTTCACAGTTTCTTCTTTGAGCCTGTGTGCTGTTGTTTGTCCTTGCTTTAAATAGTCACTGTTTCTGATAGATGTTACATGACGGTTTCGTGAGTTCCAAGTACCTCCAGCATAAAAATCACATGGAAGGTTGCCTTTAGATTGGGCTTGGCTGAATTGTTTTGAATCTCAAGGGAAGCAAGAAACATGCTTCAGCTTAAGTGTTTAGATAAATTGTTTTAAAGATAGCCCAAAGAGTTTGCCACCTTAACTGCTGTGGAGAAACACATGTTGCTGCTATTCAGGTACACCTTTTCCACAGTTTACTTTATTTTTCACACTTGGCCAGAGCATTTCAATGGTTACCATTTCAGCCACACTTTAATTTGATGTTTCTGTTAATGTCTTTCTAGTGATTGTCTTTGACACAATGTAAATATTAGGATTTTTTCTCTCTTTTTTCTTTTCCATTGTCACTTTTTTTTTCCTTTTTCATATTGTTTCAACCTTTTCACTTCTTTTTCTCTAAAATTTACTTCTTTTTCACACTCTTGATATTCTGTAACAATTCTTATCCACACAGATAGATGCTGTGAAGCTACTAGACGTGAAAATGGAGGCCAGTCCCTGCAGCTGAATGCTGCTGTTTTCTCTCTCATTGTAGTCATAAGTTTCTGGGGCATGTTTTGATACTGTTGATAAGGCAATCAATATGTGTTCTTCCTTTTCCTCTTCATTTTATATTTAAGGGAAAATAGAGACCTTAAAAAAATTGTACTTTTCTACAGCTCTTCTAAAGTTTCCACTCCTAGTTAAGATCCCAAATAGTGTAATTGCTTCAGTCTGTATGTGCAAAATTCTTCATCTGGATTTTTGGAAAACCGTGTGAGTTTTATGAAAAATTCAACAGATGATGCTTGACCCTTCAGTCTGACAGAACTTGGAGAATGAGACCTATTGAATTTGATCAGTGTGATTTGATTCTATTTTCTGAACTATATTTTGATTATAAGAAATCCATGCAGAGACTTTACCATTGTGAGTCACATGGCTTTCCAATACACCAGTGATTGATTTTGCATGAGAGCATTGTTATTATTTATTATATTAATACTTTGCACAGAGTTGTCCTTGTACTAGTTCCTTCCATAATGAACTTAAAACTTTATGCTTAATGAAAAGTGTTCAAGGCCAGGCTGGATGGGGCTCTGAGCAACCTGGTCCAGCGAAACATGTCTCTGTCCATGGCAGGGGAGTTGGAACGAGATGATCTTTAAGGTCCCTTCCAACCCAGACCATTCTATGGTTCTATACGTCTGTAGACACGTTTTCTTTCTAATGGATTTTAACAAACATTTCTTCCCCAATTAATTATCTAGGATTGCTTTAGTTCATAGTGCTTTAATTTCATATTCATCTCCTGTGCCTCTCCACTGCCATGCCTCAGTACATAAAAGAGGTCCCTGCCCAACAAACTCATTTCTTGTGACTGTAATGATGCCACATTCCATTCCATGGCATCTGTTGGACTTGAAGCTCTGGGGGGGTTAATTTTGACCTGTGGTAAAAACAGAAAGGAGTATTTTTTCCTATTTTATACATTAAAAGCATGGTAACTAGAGTAATGTAGACAGAACCTCAGCAAAAAATTATTTTATTTAGTAAGAGTCTGTGAAGACTTTTTGCATATATTTAATTTTAAAATTTATATAGTTGTCTAAGTTTATGGCTTATTTCTCTGTTGCATACAGAATAATCCAAGAAAGCAATGCACTTTAAATCTAAGACAGAATTAAATATTTATTTTAAGATACTTCCCTTCAAATTGTTACTAAATATAACAAATACGATAAATAAACTGTATATGTTGATTTTTTTCTCTCTTATAGTTCATACCTTTTAGGATTTAATAAAATCCTATAACTTTGAAATTAGTTGTTCAAATTTAAGTATTTATCTTCACCCAGTTACAGGATTTTCTTTTTTCTAAGAAATAATGATTATGATTATTTTTGCCAGTTTCAATTTATTACATATTTAGTGTAATGAAGTAGCTGGAATTCAAACAAATGCTATTTTAAATATATTGGCTTTATTGTGATGTCTTGCTGTGTTAAGTGGAGCCACTCTTTCATCCCTGGCCCTTGCCACTCTGTTTTGCCACTTTAACCTAATGTAATGACATTATTTGAAATTAATTACATTGATATGTGCCTGGCAATTTCTATTCTAATTTTATAAGAGTAGAAACTTTGGGTTCCCAGTTCGAGTCATTCAGGTGAAAGCCTTTTTTTTTCCACACACAAATGTGAATATATGTATTGATTTTGTCATTTAGCTGTATAAGTGTTATTCTTCTAACATAATTTTTTTTTTTTTATGCTTAAGTGTTTATTGAACCAAGAGACAGTAAGTATGGAAGGATAGATTTTTTTTTTTAATTAAAGTTTTCTCTTTAACTGTGCTGCAGAGGATTTGGAATTACTAACTACACATCAGTTACCAAAGACTTTCAGATGTGAGAACACATTTTCAATTGAGTAAAAGTCTGACAAGTGCTGTTGCTAATGCTAAATTTATTTATAGGGAAAGAATCACCTTGGGCAGGAACTTTAGCAAGAGCTGTAGGGTGGGTTTTTTTAATAATTTAAAAAATCCACATAGTGAAAAGGTTTGTTGTTGTCATTATTGTCACTATTGCTGGTTACCACTATTGTGGCAACAAAACATAAGACTACAAGTACATCTCTACTTACAATTGGAGAACTGATGTTTGGCACATATGTAGTAAGTAGATGCTGCTTGTCCAAAGGGGGAAAGAAACCGCTGGACAGGGACTGGATGCATATAAGGAGACAGAATTTTCTTTTGTGGACACAACAAAAATAAAAAAGAGCTGTTCTGAACAGTAAAGAAAATCAAATTGCAGATACAATCACAACTAATGAGCACCTGCCACTGGATTAATCGGTCTTAAGTAAAACTTAGATTGTCTCAAAACCTGAAAATTAAAATAGGGAGGGTCTCATTAAGGTTGCACAGCTGGTATTACCTTATTTTGCAACATTTTCCTAATTTTCTAAAATTTGAAAGAAAGTTTTTCTACAAAATATTTTTTAACCTATTTTTACCTGTCATATACTTGTCTCTGTTCTTACTTTTTTAACAAAATAAGACAAGACAAGACACTACTACAGGTATGTATAAAAGCAGAAAAATAAAAATTTCCATATAATTTTCCTACTCTGGTTAGACATTTGAAGAACTCTTTACCAGCTGTAAATTTATTATCTTAGGAAGTCATTCTAACATTGTAGATAAGTAGACAAGATAGGAATGAGGGCGCAGAGACTGATCGACTGTGAGCTCTCCAAACATATTGTGAAGGAGATAATGAGAAGCCTTGAGAAATTTTAGAAGCTAAATATACATTATAAATGACAAGTTGGCTTTTATCCTCTACGTCACAATGCCAGTGGGATAAAGAGACAAATTTGGATCACTTATCTTTTTTTCCAACTGATAGTAGCTTCAGCTGGGAACTACATAAATTTCCTCCATTAAGTGAGAAAAATTTTAGGTCTGCTCCAATTTAAACTCTTCTGTGCTTTGCATTTTGAGGTTATCAAGCACTTTGAATGTGATCCTTTTCTTTTGGCCCTCCTCTTCCCATCAAAGTCCAAAGAGGATGAGTTAAACCAATATTATAGGGATTATGTGACAGCAGGGCCAGGCAGTTCTGGGCAGTGACCCAAAACCTCTGTAATGAGAAAGAAAAAGAGGAAGAGAATAATGTCCTTGGGTTGTCATGTGTCTCCTGAGATGAATAAATAGTACAGCTTTGTTTGTAGTTCTCTTTATGAGTGTTTCATAATTGTATCTTTAAAAACAATGAGAGTGAGATTATTTCACAATATTTTGTTCAATCTGTGAATATACAGAAGATTTTGAACTCCTGGCTTCTTACAGACAAGCACGAGGGAAAAAATGAACTCAGACATTTGCGAATTAAATCCATAGGTATAGACTGAGCAGCCTAAAACTGTAATTTAAACTGTATTAAAATGATAAATATGTTGTCACAAATTGAATTTAATATTCTGCTGACATTAGTACTTAAATGTTAGATAAGTAAATTTGTTCCTTTAAATGTAGTAATTGTAAAACAGATTTTGGGTTTTTATGATTGACAGTGTAAAATGTTACCCTTTTTTTAACATTGTCACATATTTTGAAATGCTAATATTAAACTGTCTGTAAGACTGAAGTCCTAAAATATTCTGTGCTGAACTTATGCTTTAAATCCAAATTGGTGGCACAGAAACTTAAAAAGGGTAATGATTATTCTGTGATATAGCAGTATATCTCTAAGGAACAGTATTTTTAAAATGTTCTCGTTTACAACCTTTTGAGTCTAAGCCTGGCTTCTTCCCTAATGAGATTTTATGTGTTGTCTTTCTTGTTTCCAGAGTTTTGACAAGTTCCTAACATTTACAAATTATTCACAAATCAAAGTATTTACATAATGCAACTTCAAATGCGATCCTTCATTTATTGCAGTAAGGTTATTAGAATATAAATTGCTGTCTCTCTAAATAGGAAAAATATTGCCCAGAAATAGACACATATACTGCATATATTGAAAACAAAATATAACTTCTGAGTGGTTTTATCAGACGGACAAAACATACTATTACCAAACAACAAAATAACATTCCATTTCATTTTCCGATGAAGGTACAAGGCCAAGCACTGATGAAAAAAATATGACATGCATATGAAAAATAGATAGTTCGAAGATAAAGAAATATAGTTATTTAAGTACGTATGTAACCTTATAACCAATACTAAGTCGGATTCCTGGGTGCAGGTTTCCATCAGGCAATCCTCATTCACTCATTTTAATAGCTCCACTCAAAGGTTTATGCAAATGTAAAGTTAACTAATTAAGCCTAACAAAACAATTTTATTTTTTTTAAAATGTAATAGAGAGCCATATACAATTTGTGATTTTTCTAATAGTCTCCAATCTTCTACACGTTGTCCAGTATGATTTCTGATTGCTCATTTCTTCAGAATTTTTGGGAGCAAAGGAGAAAAAAGTATTACTTTTCCGAAGCAATTTGAACAATATCAAGGCAAGTGTAGCTTCTGAGGTTTATAATGACATCACTGAAATCTTTGCTACATCTAGAACTCACCTACATTTATCACATTTACTTATTTACTTTCTACATTTACTTCATCTATTTCATTTCTCCAGGCATGTAAGGAATGTCCAGTTTTCCTTTGGTATTTATCAGGCTTAATATGTAAGTGATGGAAATTCACAGGGAAAAACCTTTTCCTTTTAATGCCAATGACAACATCCTAATAAAGCTGATGATCTCAAGTATGAAGTGTAGAGATCTACCAACTTGGCCTGTCTAGAATCAGCAGCCATATAGAAACTGTGTGCTTGAGACCTATACTAGGTTTAGATATTTTATGTAAACTAGATCAAGGAACTGAGGTAGGAATATCCTCATTTCATTTTCATATGTTCTAAAGCCATGAGAAACTGTAGTAGTAATTCCTGACATCATAGTCCCATTATGTTGTATGATATTAACAGTTCTGTATATTTATTTTACATGTTTAACATTTCTGTGGAGGCAATTTTCAGTGCATATTTTATTTTCATATAATTTTAAATATAATACATGTCTTAGGTGCCCTATACTACAAGCAAAGTAAATCTCACTGAGAATGTTTCTAAGAGCATTACAATTGAAAATGTATACAATGTACTAAAAGCTAATTCTGTGAAAAATACTGGAAACAATGCAGTGTCTGTAAGTTTCTGTTTTCAAAAACAGTGTGAAAGGCAAGAGAAAAAATCTGGATTCAAAATAGTTTATTTTAATTTGTGAAACAATTACTTTTTTTTGTCTTTTTCATATTTCACTGCCATTTTGCTCCACTGATTTCTTTTACGCACGCAGCACTTGCTGTCATTTCTGCTTTTTCCCTGAAGAACCTGTGCATGGTGTAACTGTAATGTCCCTCAGCATCTTTCCAAACACAATGTCATGAAATGTATGTAACTTTGTGCATCTTTCATCTGTTGTTCAAATTTCATTTTAGTTTATGCAACTTCTGTCTTCATTTTTGTAATAAAGAAAACTGACTTAAAGCATTTCAATCTGTATTTTCTTTATTACTGATAAATGCTGGGTTTTTTTCTTGTATTATCTGCATTATGTATTTTGTAACTGAAGAGATTTTTTAGCATTGTATCAACATTTTTATTTCAACAGTGTTTTTTCCAATAGTGAATACGAAACACCCATACACACAAAACCCAAAACAAAACCAAAAAAAACAAGCATCACAAACCCAAAAAAGTCACTAAAAATAGAATTCCTGAATTTTACGTTTGGTTGATATTAGGTGGCTGCCATGCTACTGCACTAATGGAGCAAGTATGTGAAATGTCTGTGCAAATATGCAGCCTGAGCACATGATCCACGCTGATTTAATCTGCCTGCTTGAAACAGTTGTATCCCCAAAGGCAGATGTTTTACTACTGGGAGAAACTATATTGTTACACAACTCTTTTGTACCAAGTAGGGCTCTGCTGGCAGTTGCAGTTGTGGCAGTGTGACTGTTTCAAATAAAAACATGCACCATATATTGGCAGCACTCATAATATTAATGCTCTTTTTGTAGCTAATGATACACAATAATTATATACTTGAACTATTCCAAGTATTACTTCTTGAAACTGTTGTCTTTGAATTTACATCTGTCTTAAAGAAAATGCTGTCAAAATGCTGAAATACTTTATCAATTCAAATACAATCCCAAGATAGTTTGACTGTTTTTCAGGTCTCCCAGCTACAGTGCTCTGCCTGCAGCTGTCATCCACTATAAAGATGCAAAAATCTCTCAGGTCTCTGTGGTATGCTCACAGTATGATTTTGAATTCTCCTAAATAAAGCAATTAAAATAATTTATCCTTTTATGTAAGAGCAGTACTGAAACCACACATAATTGTGTGTTCTCAATACCCATGTCAATCTTAATTAATCTGCAGAGGTTCTTAGAAATTCCTCCAAGAGACATGTTCAGTAAATCTGCTGTCAGTTGGAGTGGAGGAAACTGGGACACAGGAATTTGCTTCCCCAAGGCCTTCTAAAACCTGGGTGCAGGCCTGATGCCATAAACCCCACAGAGCTGCCATGGTTGTGCAGCCTTTCCTCCTCAGTGCACAGGAGGGCTGGGATCTCTCTGCCCTCTCTTCTCTGAGGCTTCCCATAGAAGGAGGCAGCAGTAAAAACATACTCTTTACTACACTGACTGAGCAAATACATGAAAAAAGGGGCTGTAATTACCTGATAACTCTTTAGGCATATCAGAAATGCCTCTGAAGGCTTCTTAGGGATAGTTTGATGATGCCAGGAATACTGTTTTTTAAGCTTTGTTTAAAAAGTAATAAACAACAACTCTGGAGAGTATTTTCACAACACAGCACACTTTTTCTAGTAAATGAGGCCTCCTTGCCTTTCCCTTGTTATCCCTCAATGGCCACAGACAAGACATTGGCAGGAAAACTCAAGCTGTTATTTACATTACTATTCTTTCATTTAGCTCTTGTATCAATGTCTATTAAGACAACCTCCAATAAGAAATGATGTAAAGGGCCATTAGAGTAAATGAGAACTCAAGTCCTACTTACTCAGTATATCCTGAGAGAGTCATGATACAAGAAATTTTCCTGTAAAATTTAAAGGAAAATAGTATTTTCAGAAAATTTGTTGGCAAGAGGATCTCAGTCATAATAAAGAAAAGCTCCCTCACTCAGATAAGTATCAGAACATTGCAACATTTCTGACAGATATCATTTTAGACATGCTTATTTTAGTAGATGACTTCTGTATAACTGATAATCTTGGTGGCACCACAGACTCCTTTGACTGTGAGTGCCCATCTCTCCGTGTGTTGTTGTTTCTTTAGTCTGTTCTTTACAGCTACTCTTGCTGCCAGTGAAAATCACTGAAACTCCACTGCCATCCAGCTCAGATTTCATTGGAAATGGGAGAAAATGAAGATCTGTCATTGTGGGTGGAAGGAAGTTAGAGGAAACCACCTTTTCAGTTAGTTACCTCAGAGTTCATAATACTGTCCCCTTATTTTTCAAAGCTGTGTGTCAAGTGTGTCTGTCAGAACATATTACTCAATTGTGCAGTACAGAGCACACACATCCTCATGTGCTTGTACAGTGCCCTCAGCTGTATCTGTCCTAGCAGAGAGTTATAGGAAAAATCACCAAGGAAGAAAAAGCATTAAAATTAATGTCGATTATAGCCTTGTTAGCATCTTTTTGTATTAAGGAACGGTATAGAAAAGAATAATACTTACTGTCACATTCTCTTTTGCATCGAACGTTCCCCCAGTAAATGTTGTACAGAATCATATTAATTTTTTACAAGTTGATGTTGCAAATGTAGTGATTTGTTTATTTAATTTGAAGGTAGACACGCAGCTGCTGGGCACTTACCTGGCTTAAAAGCCCGGTTTACTGGTATAAGTTGCTAAAAACAGATCGTGGTCTTTATTCCCTTTTGCCTGCCATGATTTTTATCTCAGTAAGGAACAGGAGTGCTTAGTAATAGAAAGCTCTTGGACAAAGCTAAGATATGGTTCCTCTTCTAATTTATAGTCTTACAGCATCATGCCAATCTAACTAAAAAAGGTGGGTACATGCTACCTTCACATGCTACTCAAGATAGAGTTCATTCTTCATTTGATGGGTGTCACACAGTCCTTGCATCCTGGTCAGCCAAAGTAAAGGAGCTGGAGCACAAAACAGCTCTGTCAAAGCCCTCTTGGAGATTTCCTGTTGGAAAATGAAGGAGGAAGATGCTTTGACTTGCAAAGCTGTGCAAGTCCCACAATATAGGTATATCCATTTTCAATACAAGGAAATGCAAAGCATTAAAAGGCAGTGAAATATAGGTATAATATATAATGAAAGGTATAAGATATAATGAAAAGCCATCATTTGAATATTTACAATTCCCTGCCTCTGACACCTCATAGTTTTGTATACATATTGTATATATTTTTATATCTGGGATGGACCTGTGCTACAGATGTATGTTACCTGTTTGGAATTCTGTAACATTTCTGATGAATTCTTTTGGTTTTGCCATTGTTATTTTTCTCATGATAGGCTGTTTTCCGCATGTGAATCCATTTGTCTGGGTTTTTTTTTCCCATCTCTAGCCCTTTAGCTTGGCAGAGCTTGTTCTAGCAATGGTCTTGCCCTTCCACTGTCATATTATTAACTGGTAGAAAACAGCTCTTTAATTTTTTAGTACTGCATTATGATTGTTCGGATGCTCATCAATGGATATGAAATTTTAAGATCTATGTTTTCTGTCTTTTTAGAGGTTTTGATTTAGAATATGCATTTGTAAGCCTTTCAGTCTAAGTTTCAGATCAGATATAAAATCCCAGACAATATTCATAGGCAGTGCAGAAACAACTCTTATGGCTGGGCACCTTTTAAGAGTCAGTACAACAGTGCAGTTCAAGAAGACGACAAGCAAGAGTATGTTTTTCCTTCCTCCAATGACCCAGTGCAGTATGTTCAAATTCATCCTCTAGTTCATAATTTTTAACTACTTCAGCTTGAGAGCATTTCTTACTTTATTTTCTGACTGACCTGAAAGAAAGGACAAAATGCATGATATGCCTGCACTCATGCATATGTAGCAGCCAGGTGCTTCCCTATGAGCTTGGAAAGTCTTTTATATCATTGCCATTTTCCCTTAAAAATTTAAATGACTGGAAAAGGGTGGAGACTATGTAGCCTCATCTATCTTTCATCCTAACTTTAATCCATGTCTGCTAAGGAGGAGGGGAAGGGAAGAAAGGCACAAGAAGGTGCTAACTTGCTTTTTTTCCCCCAACAAAATTAAAATCACTGAACATCTGAAAGGGACCTCTGGAATTCATCTTGTTCAACCTCCCTGCTCAAGCAGATTAGTTATTATAAAGCTTACAACTATTATTTTATTGTACCAGCAATTGAATATATAGAATGTGATTCTGTCAGAGTACAGTGAAATTCTGTCACCTCCAAGAACATACATTGATGTAACATCATTTTGAGTATCCCAGTGTTGCCTGTTTAGTTCCTGTCACTTTGTGAGGAAGCTTTAGTTTTCCATGTATACCTGTACACTGGAGCAGCCCAGAGAAGCTGTGGATGCCCCATCCCTGGAAGTGTTCAAGGCCAGGTTGGATGGGGCCCTGAGCAGTCTGGTCTAGTGGAAAGTGTCCCTGCCTGTGGCAAGTGCTTGGAAAAGGATGATCTTTCAGGTTCCTTCCAACACCATTCTGTGATTCTGTACACATGTACAGATGGTGACTCTCTAGACCTGCTTCCCTTTAGGGTATCCGATGGAGACTCCTTAAAGGAATTCAGTCTGAATTTGCATTTGAGGGGCCAGAAAATTTATCTTTCCACTTAGTTCTCTTCACTGCAAAATTACTTTCCAAAGCTCTCCATTGCTCTTTCCCATCAAATAATGATTTCTGCAAAAATGTTCAATTATTTTATTAGACATCGTTAGAAATATTCAACAAGTGAGAACTTGAACATTTCCAATACTTTCCGTGACATTTATATAAACTTGCTTCAGGGTTTTTTTTATTACATTTCTGAAATTTTTTTAGATCTTATTTCCATACGTATTCATTGATAAGCACTTTTTTGAAGAAGTGGATGAATGAAGTGACTTTAAGGTTGTCGGTTTCATTCATTGTCATGGCAAGGTTTATTATATTATTCATGCCACATTCTCTATAACAAAAAGCATGTCATTTTAAATTTAGCATATTTTTGACAAATTATAATTAAAACTCACTCAGAACTCTCGAACTTACACTTTTTTTTTCTCCAAGCAGTGCTTTAAAAGGCTCCCTATGGTTAGACTATTAAGTTAGGTATACAATAATTCTTTTCAAAAAGTTGCTAAGAACCTATTCTCTTGCATTAACGTTGAATTTTTATGATTTAAAATAAGTTTGTTTTCAACTAGGAAAAAAATGGTATAATGTATAAATACTTTGTTATTTTAGAGTGCAGAGTAGAATTAGTATTTTGAGTCCATTTAGTATATACTGGAACACTAAAAAAACACCAAAAGTGTAAAATCATTTCTTTAATTTAACTTTCATTTTGCATTGTTTAAGAATTGTTGCAGTAAAGTTAAACCAAATTTAATTTAATGCAACACTTTTTGATAACAAAGGTGCTTTTCAAAGTTGGTGGAAAGGCTATATGTAGTATGACATTAATATTACTTCCAGTCATAGAATTAGAGCTTCTGTTGATGTCATAACATTATAACATAAAGTTTTAAGAAAAAAATTGACATTGTTTTGAAACCATAGATATATTAGTATATGATTTTATAAAGCAGTTGGGAGAGGCCTAAACCTCTTTAATAGTACTTGGCATTAGTTTTACAACTTTTGTGGGAGCAGATAGAAAAGTACAAAATCTTAAGGAAGAACAGAATTAAGCCACCAATGAACTTTTAAAACACTAATTGCATATGTTTTCATTAAGACTGAAAATAAACCATAACATAGGTACTTTTAAAACACAAGACAGTCCAATTTCTACCTGTCTTTAGAAGAATAAAGTAAATTAAGATACTTAGACAGGTCAGAAGGGTGATAATAGCCATGCTCCTCACCCCACCACAGGATGTGGCCACGTTCCCGTTATTCAGAAATCAGACTTATGAAACAGAAATGTGTATGAACAAATGGGTTTCAAGTAGGAAAAATAGGACTTGAGAGGTAGGGCAGTGGTAAGGATGGGGAATGCTGAATGTAAAGGAAATTATCTATCACGAAGAGATAGAAAAAGTATGTAACAGTCAAATATTTAGGTCTCACATATACCGAAGAAGATCAGAAACAAAAAACAGTCTCCCTCTCAACTATGGCAAGTATTATACAAAGGAGGAATATTGCTACTGTAAACATTTCCTTCACTTGACAGTGAAAATACTGTGTAGGCTTTTCTGTCACTGAGTCATTTGGGATGGGAAGCTTGCCACTTCACAGCGTTCCAGTGACACTGGAAATGCTGTTCACAGCAGTGAAAAATGTATCTCCCTGTAGGAAAGAACTCTTAACACTGCATTAAAAATAAAGAAAAATCCTAAAAATAAACCAGAAAAAAACCCAGCAAATAATCCCTTTTAAAATATGGATTAAAAGACACTAATTTTACTCCTCCACATTCTGTTTGCTGGTCAAGAACGTACAGAGATGAAAACTTCACAGTATAAGATCTTGAAAACCGAACTCTATAGAATTTAGTGGTATTTTGTCAGTTGAAACATATGATCTTTTCAATAAATTGGAATTGAATATCTACTTATATCTTCCTGACAATTCAGACTAGTAAATAAAAATGTCTGAAGCTTACAAAAGAAGCCATCAAATAGGTGGGTGGATGCATGGATAAAGTAAGTTTTGGAAGATGTATCAGAAATTATAATAATTACCTAGGAATGTTGAGGTTAAAAAAAGGGAAGAAAATGAATTAATGTGAAATGTCAAACTTCCAACATTGCTGATGGAGCAATGCATAAATGTTACTTTATTTCATTGCTGCACCATTATTTTTGTAATTTATGTAGTGTTTTTTAAGTCTTTCTGAAGAAAGCAGATTAACTTTGAAGTAATATCTGTCTGTTTTTCTGTCTATCCATCCATGTAAATATATACACTGAATTCTGGCTTATTGCATAATAACACCATGAAGAACACTTCTATAATAAAACAACCCATATAATGGACAATGAAGTCAATTGCATAAGAAGTAAAATGCTCCCCTTCTTTTGAAAACAGTTCTTACTTTTCCATCTTAGAGTCCTACACTAAGACTAGACTAAGAATGAATATTTATGTATTTAGAAGCCTGCAAAAAAAATTTTTGAATTATATTTGAAATGGTAAATAGATATTAAAATTAGTTAAGCAGAAAAATGAAAGCTTGAACGCTATGCTTAATCTGAAAACAATCCACAATGTTTTGGGGAGGCAGAAGAGAAAGAAGAGGAAGATGATATTTTAAAGTAGTCACATTTCTTTATTTATATTCTGTTACATCCACTGGAGTTTGCTCCAGGACAGAGTATCACACTAGGCAATTGTCACTGGCCAATTTCTGAGCCAGGTGACAGCCTCTTGAATTAGCTGGTGCATGAACCATTGCTGAGCTGGCTTTTTTCCCATAGTTTATTGATCAGATACAAATCCTCTCCTGTATAAGGGTCGTCTGAGTTCACAGACACAGCAGTGGTTGTTCTCCTGAGAACCACACTATTCAAAAGAGTTCACAGTATTGCTGTCTCTTATAGAAATATCAACCAAATCGAAAAATTAAAATAATTTTTTTCTGAGTTTTGTAATAAGGTAAAATTAACTAAGCGTCAAGTCTCATAATACAAACACAGAAAGCAAGATCAGGTGTGGAATATGTTTATTTTTAAGTGAATGATTGCATTTTCAAGGTACAAGATGAAACCAAATGAGGTCCTAACCCTATAATGATTTAATGATATGCATATTTTTCCTCATACTAATTTATTTAAGACTGTGTGCAACTGTTTGTAGACTAAATAGCTTGAATTAACTTGACTGAAGACTTTTTTACTCTAATTCAAAAAATGACCTTTACAAGAATAAATACTCTATTGGCACTCTCTTAAATCTTTCAGTAATTAGAATCAGAGAATCATAATTATATTTGAAATGTAGAAAATGATAGCTTCTATCAACTATTATTATGTTGAGCACTTAAAATGTTTTCCTTAGGCTGCTTACTGATACTCTCAGTCTTAGAATGCTGAGATATTATTTGTTATTTAATAATGCCATTTATGCTCTTTGACCATATTGGAATTTTGGCAGTGGGAAAGTATTATGCAGAAGAAAATGTTTTTTGTGATTTTAATCAGGTAATATTCATGCTCAATCTTCAGGACTGTTTATTCCCATTAATTTCTCAATGGTTCATTTCTAAACATCCTTTAGTCTCCTGATCAACAGCTTTAAAACTTTAGAAAATGATATTTTGGGATTAATTTTATTAATAGGTGTTAATTTTCTTTCCTTCAAGACACTCTTTTTAATGGTCTTGGACTCGGTGCTGTCATTGGCCTGGGAGTGGCAGCCCTTTTATTAATCCTGGTTGTGACTGATGTAAGCTGCTTCTTTGTACGACAATGTGGATTGCTAATGTGCATCACCAGGAGGATCTGTGGGAAGAAGAGTGGTTCAAGTGGAAAAAGTAAAGAACTGGAAGAAGGAAAGGCTGCTTACTTGTGAGTATTAAACACCTATGCTGGAAACATCATTAAAAGAAAAAGTTGGCTGTCCAGCTTATATTGACTTTATGGCCATTTTGTGGTGTGACAAAGGGAATTAATAAAATGTTTCTATTACTTGGAAAAGGAAATGTGTAGAATTGTTTATTGCCTTTAAAAGAAAAATTGAGACACAAACAAGGAATTTACCGTACCTCACTTTAGGATGACCTCTTTGTCCAGCTTGACACAAAGGAAATCAATTGTAATGCAGTATTAGTTACAAGCACATATTTGGTTCATGAGGAGCAGGTAACAGATCATTGTAACTCCCATTTCTGCAAATCCATCTTTAAGCTGCTAATACCCAAAACCTCAGCATATGGTTGTGACAGTGCCAGTAAATCTGAGAGTGAAGGATGTAGTATTATAAAAAATCCATGAAAGAATTTTTCTTCTCAGATATAGCACTTGATGGAAAAATCCTTTTTCTTGCCCAGAGACTTTAAGAATGAAAGGTATTGTTGATTTTTTTTAAGTAGGAATGCTGAGTTAGATGTGGGTGAAATGGTGGTGAGTGTGATTGTTCTTCATAACAATAGTCAATGATTGCTAAACATGAGTGGGAAATAAACAATCCTAATTATCACAAATAGCCTTCTGTAGTGGCTATTCCATCAGACAAAGGTGAATGAACTGATCATTTATGTGCAAATATGGTCCCTTAATTAAGAGTGGATACTGAGATCTCTGGCAAAACAGTTCAATTACTAATTGCATAAAATAACCATACTTTAGAGACCAAGCCTTTACAGGGCTTTCAATATGTAACCTGGAGAGAGGATTATTTGTGGTCCTCTATTTTATGCAGTTCCATTTTTTTACCAAAATGTGCTTA
This sequence comes from Pseudopipra pipra, assembly GCF_036250125.1. Lineage (NCBI taxonomy): Eukaryota > Metazoa > Chordata > Aves > Passeriformes > Pipridae > Pseudopipra > Pseudopipra pipra. The sequence goes on from NC_087550.1 coordinate 13,895,507, forward strand.
ATTACCTGATTATGTTCATCTGGTAGACAACTTATGCATACACTGTAATATATGAAAGAATGCTGTCTTTGTGTGGCTGATTAATATTTACTGGTCCAATTCCTCTGTGCCTCTCCCAGCAGTCAGGCATAACAGTTTATTGTCCTGCAGCATCCTAGATCCCGTCCTTCCCCAAGTGCCTGTAAGAGCAGAGTAGATTTTGCAGCCTTCATTATTCACAGCTGTAACAGGTTTCTCCATTGCCAGTACTGGAGGTGTAAAAGCCTTTTTTTGGTTTTAATTCTGGCTTTTGGGTTTCAGACTGTGTCTTCCTTAACTTGACTACACGTCTTGGCCAGGTTCTTCTTAAAAGAGGTTCCCTTTTGGAAACAGCTCCATAGAACAAAACCAGTTGTAAGCAAGCAGAGACTACTCCCATCAAATAAGGCTTCTGAATAAAAGTCATGCCATAAAATAAGTGTTTCCTAGCTCTCCCATTTTACAGCAAGAGAAAGATTAAGGATATTTTTTCTATTGTGTGAATCTGGCCTGTCTGGATCAATAGAATCAAGATGTGAAGCTTCTGGCTCTGGCTCAGCTGTCCTTTCCTGTTGAGCACAGCACTTCAGTTTATGCTTTAATTTCCCATTCAAGGAGTGACCAAGTACAAATTGGTGTACAGACCCTCCTGAACGGGAAGACCTTAGGGAAATAAAGCTGCAAATGTCACTTGACAGGAGTTTATACCTTGTTATCAACATCATACCCAAATGCCATTCTGTGCTGTCCCAGGAAAGCATAAAGCTGGTCTCTTAATATTAATTCTTCCATGACACGTATTTTAAAAGAACAACTATGTTATTTAACTATATTTCTTTTCATTGCTGGAGTGGCCTTCAGTCAGTCAGGTCTTAAAATACTTGTGACGGTTCTTATTTTAGCCTGTTCTCTGCACTAATAAACTGTCAGGCTAAAATTTCAGGACAGACTTGAAGAATCAAAATTTGAATTTATTTCATGCTAACAGCTATTCCCTAAAATACACTGACATTTCCCTGTTTTAAATATGTCAGTTTGCATTCTGGATTTTTGAGCAGGTTTGTGCTATGGTTCTTGGTTACACTTTGATTGTAGGATATATATATATAGTAATTAATTATGTTCCATATGCAATTAATGTAGGTGATACAATGCATGTAACATACACACAGCCATCTAGAACAAAAATGACATAATGCATTTCCTATAAATCACTTTCTCTTCTGTGGAATTCTGAAATGTTACACAGTTTGTACATTCTGCACATGTATGTGAATGCTGCTCATGAATAATATCTTTTTTAGGTTTTTGGTCATGCAATAATGTTTGTAAGACTCTAAATACATTGAAAAACCAAGCAGAACTTATCAGTCCCTCCACCAGTCCAGCTTAAATCCATAATCTTTTCACAGATATGAGGTAGCCATGACAGTTTAGTGCATCATCCAAAATGAGCTTTGTATCCATTTTTGTGTCTTAAATGTCATTTGCAGAGGTGAATAAGCACATACAGGATTGGGGGTTTTGGGTTTTGTTTGTTTGGGGTTTTTTAATAGACACAATCTTTAAGACTTCTACCCATTATTTCTTCTCCAGTCAGTTTCTGTATCTATGCTAAACTCTTATTAACCTACAAAGATTTTCCTTAAGGATACCTACCAGAAGATGGTAGAGTTTTCTTGATACTTCCTGTTGCAAAAGACTATTTAACAATTTTTTTGTCAGAAACTATATGAAAATGTGAGACATGAATTAGAGAAGCATTTAGCCAGGTCTTTGCTGTGGCCCATTGCAGACTGACTGCTCTCTAGAATATCAAAGGTCCAGAAAATAATCTGTTAAATATAAAAGTGATTGTTCATCTGTAACTCAGTTACCCTCTGTTTCCAGACTGCAGCTGATGAAGTTCCAGGATACAATTCCTGATCTGATGACAGGAATAGAGATGAAATATTTGCATGGAAAGAGGTTTTCTTTTTGGAATTAAATATAGATCGGGTATACTTTGATCTGCCTTTTGAGAGTAAAATTATATGCAAGTTACTTAATACTTTTAGTAAGTCATGTTAATCAGTAAGTATTGTTAATAATTCTGTAGCAGTGAGCAGTTATTCCCATATCATGGTCATATTATTGAGAGCAGCCATGCCGAGAAGGACTTGGGGATTCTGGCTCATGAAAAGCTGGACATGAGCCAACAATATGCTCTCAATGGCCCAGAAACCCCCCGTGTCCTGGGCTGCATCCAAAGCAGTGTGGGCAGCAGGGGAGGGAGGGAATTCTGCCCCTCTGCTCTGCTCTGGTGAGACCCCACCTGCAGTGCTGCCTCCAGCTCTGGGGTCCCCAGCACAGGAAGGACATGGACCTGTTGGAGCGAGTCCAGAGGAGGCCACCAAGATGATCAGAGGGATAGAGCACTCTCTCTATGAGGGCAGGCTGAGAGAATTGGGGCTGTTCAGCCTAGAGAAGAGAAGGCTCCAGGGAGACCTTTGTCGTTCTTTCAGTACTTGAAGGGGGCTTATGAAAAAGATGGGGACAGACTTTTTAGAAGGTGATGTAGGGATAGGACAAGGGTAATGGTTATAAAGTGAAATAGAGTAGATTTAGATTGGACAGGAGGAAGAATTTTTTTACAATTAAGATGGTGAAACACAGGAACAGCTTGCCCAGAAAGGTGGTGGATGTCCCATAGCAGGAAAAATTCAAGGTCAGGTTGGACAGGGTTCTGAGGAACCTGATTTGGTTGAAGATGTCCCTGCTCATTGCAGGGGATTTGGACTAGATAACCTTTAAAGGACCTTTCCAACCCAAACCTGTGATTCTGTGACTACCAACAAAACACAATGACAATACTCCCTGCTCCATCTTCTTTATAATTCATTGTCTAATTAGCCCAATGGTTATTCATTTACTTATATGTGAGACACTAGCATTTGTTCCTAAATGGGGGGAAATATGACACAGAAACAGTTTTTTCTACCAGGAAAGCAGAAGGGGTTAGATTTTTACCACACAAGGGCTCTTTACGCCACTCTGGCAGCTGGGGTTGTCACAATCTCAGGAGATTAAAGCACACTTCTGCAGTGTGTATACAAACATAATGACTCTTTAACACTGCCAGAGAAGTTCAAGTATAACTAGGCTTCAAATCCTATATTTATTATACTATGTTAGGGAAGTTTACATCTATTCCCACGAAGAGGCTGTTGCCTTATTATTAGTCATAAACAAAATGCTCTTTTGAGATGCTAATTCATCATGTTTGCAGAGTTAGGTAAGTAACCATGGATACAGGATGCTTTGAAGACTTCAAGGAATTGGGAACACACTGTTAAATGTGTCTTGGTGGTGTTAGTCACTGATAATTAGTTCTGCCTTTCTTTTGCCAACTTTTGAGAGCAGGGATCTTGGTAATTCGTTAGGTGCAATGTATATGGTTAATATGGTGATAAGAGACTAAGACTCTTTTAATAATTTTTAGGAAAGATGGATCAAAAGAGCCAATAGTGGAAATGAGAACAGAGGATGAAAGAATTACCAATCATGAAGATGGGAGTCCAGTAAATGAGCCAAATGAGACAACTCCCCTCACAGAACCAGAGTAAGTAGGCTGATATTCCCTGGAGTTTCACACAAGCTCCTCTTGGCTGCATGGATGGACTGGATTCCCTCCAGTCTGGGGGGGAGATACGCAGTATCACCAGAATGGTCTGCTGTGGCAGTGCAGTGTATGAGTGTGGGGCTGGTTGGTTTGCTTGTTTTTTACAATAATCCATCTAAATCACTGTACCTCACATATACTGGCTGAGGATATCACGAGACATTTTTCTCTGCTTTCTGTGACCCAGAGTACAACCACATCTGGGCATTATCCAGCCCTTGGGTGGCAACATCACGACAGTCAATCCTGCAGTGTGTCTTTACACAATCACCTGTTTGGAGATTAATGAGCCTCTGGGGAAATTTTCTGCTCTTCCCTGCTGCCCTGACTCCCGAGGAGCTCCTCCTGTGTTCTTGGTCAATACAGGTCCAGACTCATCAGCAGCCTTTGCCCAGCCCTGGTCCTGGTGGGACATGGACCGGGCACCCTGCTGCTGCTCCCAGTTCTGCCTGTTGCATTCGGGGAGCTGGAGGCTGAGGACAAGGCTTTTCCTGTGCTCCCTGGCTCTCAGGATGCACCAGAGCTTGCCCCAGTGCTCCCCTGCCATTCCTGGCTAACCTCCAAACCCCGAGGGGAACCTTGGCCAGCAGAAGCAAGTCACAGCCCACTCTGCCTTCCCTCCCAGCCCCAGCACCTGCAGCCACCTCACTCCCCAAGCTCTCCTGACTCTGCAGTGGTGACTGAGCAGTACAAGGATTTTTTAAGTTGGTTACAGCTGATCTTTACCACCCATCCAGAAGTTATTCACCACTCTGGGAATCTCCTGACTCTCAGGAATAGCTTTAGATTGACACACACACATCCCATAGGTAGGGCACAATGATCCTGTGCCCCAGAAACCCAGCTCCTCACAGGGTTGCCTCTTCCTGCTTTCATTCATTTTACTGAGAGCTTAGCTGAGTATTTAAGTCCTCATGGTGTAATTGGATTAATTGAGCTGAAGGGCAGCTGCTTTGCTCTGTTTCCTTGTGCCCCCTTCCTGTCCCTGCAGTAGTTCTCACCCACGCTCGCAGACTCCAGCTGCCTCCTGAGTTGTGGGGATCAGCCTTGTGCCTGGGGATCCTGGGTCCTGACAGTCAGGTCCTCTCCTCTTTTGCTGATGCAGCCCCTGGAACAGATTAAACTGGGCAAAGTGCCTGTTGTTTGTACCTGAGCAACAGTTTTCAATACCTGGATGGACCATAAATTTGCGAGCTGGTATTTTGCTAAGCTTGTTGTTACAATGAGAGCTTCCAATGCTTTTTTTTCTTTAAAAATTTAGCTTGAAGAGAAACTAATTTGTCAATAAAGGTGATGACAGTACCATTCTTTCTATTGAGAGCCCAAATACTGGTGTTAAAGAGCATGAACTGCTTGCTCAAGAGTTTAATTTCTGAGCCTCAAAAGTTGATTGATTTTAAATTATTAAAGAAACCTCCAAGTTTCTTTGGTTGGAGCCCAAGATTTTCCATGTGCTGTGAAAACCTCCTGCCTCATGAGATTACTGTCAGGGCTACAAAGACACATAATAAATATAGAAATTTACCTGATCATTATTTGATGAAGTCACAGTTGTTTTTTTAAAAGGAGAGGGTGTTCTTATAAAACAGTGTCTTTTTTTTTCTCCATTATCTAAAACTGCAAAAGCCAGAACTGTAAGTCTAGCAGGCCTTGGATATCACAGAATATGTTAGTGGGTAAGGAACCAGGGCCACAGTTGTTCAGGTTTCAAGACTATTTGTAGCACCAGCTCTTGCAAATACAAAAGAGATGCATCTAGCAGGGGACATGATACCAGGAAAAATCCAGTTAAATTCATTCTGCTTGTCACAATCTTTAGAACAACTGACAGGAGTGAAATATGAGAAAGTTAAAATCAAAAATGTTTTATTATCTTAGGGGAGGGGGAAAGAATCAGTCCCCGCTGTCATGGGAAAAAAACCACTGAAACTAAATCATAGGAACAACTGATAAGGATTTTGATGGGTATTATGTCCTTGAAAGAATAGGACTGCTAAGAGATATTAATAATGATGACAGTTTCCTTCTTGGTATTTTTTTCTCTCACAACCAATGGCAAAAGGCAGCAGTTCAAGGCAGAGCAGGACAGAGGTCAGCTAAATATTTGGGACAGTGCCACTTAGTAAACTAAAGATGAAAAGAGCACCATGCAACCAGGACACCTGGAGGGACAATGGTACTAGGGCAACACAGAAAGACCTTTGGCTTGGACGTGGGTCATAACCAATAAAACAGAGAAGCACAAGTGAGATGCCACTAATGGAGGATGCAATAGAGAAGAAGTCAGTCTCTCAGTAGGAATAACACAAAGACACATTGCCAACAACAGCCAGAAAGGCACATGCTGGGCAGAGTGAGGATGACCAGCAGGGATCTTGGAGAGAAGGGCTTAGCCTGCAGGAAAGAAAAGTTTCAAGGACATTCCAGGCAGGCACTGTTCACACATGATGGGATGCATTCTGACTAATTCTGGCTGTTTTAAATGTATACAAGATAAGCTTTGAGGTTAAATTAGATGAAATATTTTGAATAATTAATTGAATTATTTTGAATAATGCCAAATTATACTCAGAACCTTAAATGCAATTTAAGCAATTGTGGGAAATAACTAGTAAAGAGATTACTTCCTCTTACAACAATAATTTTCATTGTATTGCTCAGTATATCATTTGCCAATCTATGTTTTACTTTATCTCAGGTAAGATTCTTGTCAAAGCCAGGTTTGGAATCCTTCTGTGACAGATTAGCTCAAAGCACTTTTACCTGCAAGTCAACAAGTTTTAATCATTCTGGCAGGAAATCAATTTAAGCGGTGCATTTCATATCTCATTTCTGTAATATGATTAAAATACCACATGCAATGTGGGACTATAATTACCTTCCTAGTCTGACATTATTGTGTTTCCAGTATTGGTTGAATATTTCTTAGTATTAATGAAGTTGGGTGAATTCCAATATTAAAATGGAACCATTTTCCTCTAAAATAGGAAAGTAAACATGCTAGTTAAAGTTTTGTATGGGTAGTAGCAGCAGACATTTGCAGTTAGACCACATGCAGTGCTAGAGGAAGTCAATATTATTAATGATTGATTGCAACCAGCATCTGATTAAAGCAAAAAAACTTTTAAAGTTCTCTGGTCCTTTTTTTTTTCCCCTCAAAAGGCTTTTATTATAAAATGTTTTAAGATTTGAAAGGATTAGTTTACCCAGCTGAAATATATAAAATTATTTCAAATAGATGTAGCTAAAGAAAAACTAGGTATATGAAAATTGGTGTAATTAAAACATTTAAACTCAAATTAATTAATGGAAAGATGAAAATGATTGAATCTATTAATAAAGATTAAATATGAATTAATATTTTAAACAAATGGAGATGAAAATTCAAAAAAAAAACAAAGTCAAAAAGAATAATGTCTAATGATAACTGCACTCGTAACTCACATCATAGAAAAAAATCACCACAAGTTTTTAAAGACAATAAGGTCAAAGACCTTTGCGACGAGGAAAGTTTTGAGGACTAAAATTTTTTATTTGTTTGTAGTCCTTTTTCTTTGTTGTTCCTCATTTGTATGTAAACCAAGGCTAATTTGCTCACAATGTTTGTATGAACATGGATTTTAGTGATGCCCCGTATCCTTCAATAGGGTTCTAGAAAACCTTCCTATTTCAAGTAATTTGAAATTATTTGTAACACAGTCTTAATCCACTTTAACCAATTTATTTAAATTTCCACACAGTATATTCTGTCAATTGCCCAGTTTTTACTTTGACTAAATATTTCCTCCCTTTTCAGCACCATCTTTTGAAAAATTACTGTGCCTTTATTAAAACCAGATTAAATTAGATCTTTTTTCTTTCCTTTTTTTAATGCTAGTTTATCAGATCTTTGACACGTGTACCTGCTCACCTGAAATGCATCTCACGAGCTGCACCTCCTCTGCCCCAGTGTTTAATCCTCTGTTAAAAATACATTTGTGTTGATTCTGTTGTTTCCATTCATTCAGCCGTCCTGTTGTGGGCTGAGATCTGCTTCCCTTGGGTGTGCCAAGGGAAACACTCAATTAGTGGGGACCTCCCTCTGTGCTCAGAGCCAGACAGCTGATAATATACCCCACGTATTTTACTGTAATAGAACGAGTTAGTCTTGTCTTTGATTTCTCGCAGATATAGGTTGTGCTCACTGTTTAACCTCCACATAAACAGCATCTTTCTTAGTTCTTGTCAGGTGGCTTAAATTTCATAAGGCTGGGAATTTGGGTATTGTTTTGTTTTATTTGCTGTCATTAAACACTGTTATTACAAGACATTCCTAGGGGATTCCTCAGACAGATTTTGAACATTTTATTGCTCTTCGGGACATCAAGGCAATCACAGTGGAAATTTACTGAAAGATTTAACAGTTATTATGAATAAAAACGGCATATGCAAACCCGAACTGGAATCACAATTAACAGCTATTATGCCCAGGAGACATTATTACAGGAACATCTCAGTAATCCATATATCTTTTTGACAGCTATATTTTTTGATAGCTAATTACTGGCAGTAAGAAATCAATGATTTTCAAGATCTTTTCGAATGAAATCACATTCAAAAGGGTGGGGATTCTTTTGCCATTGGTATTAAGTATTATAAAAATCCTCAGAGTTTTCACTAAGTTGGTCTTAGAAGAGTTGTAAGTTATTAATGAAGCTATATTGTGTGATCTATGAAAATTAAATTGTAGAAGTTTCTAAATAACTATGCACTATAAGTTCTTTACCTATGTCTTGGTATAATCTCCAATGATAGCTGTGTTCTTTTGTATACAACTGAATTTACATTAAGAAACAGACATTAAAAAAGAGTTTAATCCAGATTCAGCAAAGAGCTGGACTGTAGGTGTTCCACAGTATCCTATGGAACACATATCTCTGTGCTGTCTTGGGTCAAGTTATTTGACATTCTATTTTTAATTTTGTCTTATTGAAGAAGCTGCATTTTGGGCAGCAGCAATGTTCTTATCATGTGACATTTAGCTTTTCATGGCTTTGTAGAAATAGAAAGGGTTAACATGGATTTCTTTAAAAGCAAAGAATGCCAGTGCACATAATAAAATAATTACATATTATTTTCAATAAGTTATGATTTTAGAAACACTGTGAACTGTGTAAGTCATACATATGTTATAGACTTAAATTCCAGATTGTGTTATTTATGTCTTATCATAATTTCTCTTTTTGTCTGATAGGAAACTGCCACTAAAGGAGGAAAATGGCAAAGAAGCTTTAAATCCAGAAACCATAGAAATCAAAGTTGCTAATGATATCATCCAGTCAAAAGAAGATGATAGCAAAGCATAATAAGATAAACTACAGCTGTCTGGATAATGCATTTGGATTGAAGTAATCCCGTGACCAAAACTTTACAGCTGACCTTAATTTCTTGGGAAACTTAAGCTTGGAATAGTTAGTACGTGTGTACATATGATGAAACAGTTCCTGTCTACAGTTTCTTTCTATTTTTTTGTTAATGGTTTTAGTATGTAGTTTTGCTGACACCAAGTCCCATGGTATAAATTGGACAAATCTGCAGAACAAGAACTGTAATTTATTTTGTGAAAAATTATGCCTATTTAGAAGAAAAGTTGCAGAGCACCCCTAGCCACAAACAGCATATCAGGTCTCTCCAGATCTTACAGTGCAAGCTACATACATAAAGTGCCATATGCTACTGTATTTATTTCCATTTATAATAAAACAAAAGTTTAGGTTGTCTTTAAAAAAAAAAAAAAAGAAGAAAAACAGTTTCAGTATAACCTTTAAGACCTTAGCACTGGCAGATACTCAGTAGTCATTCCAGCTGTGATTATCACTTGAAGTAAACAAAAACCACTCTTCAACACAAAGGCAAGTCCACCTGCAGTTTCACCTGGGTTCTACAGTAAAATGAAAAGCTGATAACCATGATGGTATATATGGATATAAATAAAATTGGTAACTGTTTTGTAATGATATATTGGCCTCATCCTAACTACATGAGTGTGACTCTGAAAGGCTCCAGGATTGGATTTTCAGTGCTTCAGGTTTTCTATATTAAAGTTTTGGAGGTCGCATGTGAACTAAACTGCAGCAAAGGTGTGGAAAGAAAACTCGTTTTTAATCGTAATCTTGTCTTCAAATGAAAAGTTACAATATTTGTCCCACCATATTTATACATATAGAATATTCATTTTGCTCTTAGTTCAAGCCATTTAGTTGGGGGATGAAACTGTGTTTTAGTGAAATAGATACATTTTCTCCCCAAATCAGTGCATAAAACGTTAAAGTTAGCCTTATTGAAACAGCAGTTGTTCCTTTGTGATTTCTTTTGTGATACTCTTTGTCTTAGCAAATAACATGTAAGAACAGATGGAAAGGCAGACTTTGCCTTAACAGTTAGGAACACTATTAAATTATTAACTTAATGCAGTCTTATATTCAACCAAATTCATTTTTTTCCCTGTTAAACTTTCCTTAAGATATTCCTTTTTATTATTCTGGTCAACATGCCCCACTTTGAAATTTGACAGATTTATTTGATGCGAAAATCATTCATATTTAGTATCATTGATTAATCACTAATTGGAACAATATAGTTTGTTTCCATTGCAACATAGTATATCCACACCTACCAAACTCTTCAAAGTCTTGCTTTGGAAGAAGTAGATAAACCATATAGAAAACTAGATTGAAAAGTCCTACTTGTCAGGAGTAAATGGTAGAGTACTTTGTGGATTTTCCACATCTAAGTCATGGCTGAGGTTTAAGTGTAGCTTTGCTCAGCAAATTGTTTTGTGTCCATGCTATATCTGAATTCTGCTCATATTTGAAGTTCTTACACTTGTTGTCTTTTGTGCAGTAAAACTGAAAGTGAATTTTAAAAGGATGTCCTTAAATTTGAGGAAAATGTCACAATACCCTTCTTGTTAACCCAAGCTTAAGTGCATTTGAAAGAGCTAAGGAGGATATATTTAATTATTAGAGCTGTCTTATTTTTCAAAACCAGGTTATTTTATGGGGTTGTTTTACAACTTTTCCTCACTTTGGGAAATACGTGCAATGACCGAAGTAGCTGAGGACAGAGGCATGCCACTGGTGTGGTTAGGACGAGAAGTCAAGCTCTTACAAAACTAGTACCAAAGTGAAAAGAATGGGTAAGAGGGGATAGCAATGTGGGATGAAAATCATGGAAGATGATAATTCAAAATTGCTGAAAGGAAGTTTCCCTTAATGCTAAGGCACTAATTCTGGGTGAAGAAAAGATGAAGACATTCCTTTATGACCTCTCACTGTTGTTCCCACATCCTGAGCAGGCAGTACCACCAAAGAGCTGCTTGTCTGTCAGATTTCTGTTCTGTTCCTTTTTGAGTACACAGTGAGCTGAACTGCCCCCTAACCTATAATTAAGAGAACCAGTTGTCTTATTTATATATATGAATATATATTCTTTGTACAAAGTATGTATTTGCTCTATCAAAATGCAAGGAAGGGACCTGGGCAGTTCCAGCAGTTGAGAACAATGCGGTTGGTGTGGCTGAACATCCTCTCACACAATACTTTTTCCAGGGTGAGGATGAAGGTAGGAGACATCCTTGATCTTCTACCTGCTATCACAAAGTAAGGTGGTGCCATGCATATCCACATAAGTCAATCCTCCCCAGGCAAATGGTGCTTTTCATGAAGCCAGACTCAGCAGTTGCACAAGAAGCTGCCTATACCACGTGGGCAGAAGTAACGCTGTCCAGGCTCATCTGCAGATGCATTTCAAATTTTAGTACTTCTTTAGTTGGACTTATGCACACACACACAAAAAATCATGGACTATATTGGTGGGGAGTTTTTTCCTCTTTTTTTTCCCCTAATATGGCCTCTAATTCCAATATGAAGGAATTAGAAGATTTAAGAGATCTTGTCAGCACATTATTACTAATATGCCTGTGCTACTCTTCACAAGCAAAATATCCCGCAAAATTATTTCAATATTCGAAGTAAAAGCATTTCCCATTATATTAGTTTACAAACCAAAAGCTGTTTCCAGGAGTATTTAATTTCTTCTTGCTGTTATGCCTCTTGCCAGCTGGGCTATATGAGGGCTGAGAATAAAACAGTTCTATTTCCTGATGGACTGTCCAAGCATACCTTTTTGGTCTGTGGATTAATAGGTAATCTCTTGTGCTTTGACTCTGTGCTGTGCAGGAGAAAGCCAAACTCTATGAAAGAATGCTGAAAAACACTGATATTTGCAAATATTTCCAAATGAGGGACAGCTCATAGTAATTTGTAAGATATGTGTAGAACTGGAATAACAACATTTGTTTATTTCCTTTTCCTATTCTAGACTAAAAAAAAAAAAAACCAACAAACAGATATCTGTATAAATGTCACTTTTACTGTCTAAAAGTAATTTTAAGTGTTAGTATGAAATGTCAGAAGAGTTGACAAAATATAACTATTTGTAAAAGTAATCTGAATTGTTACACTAACATACTCCAGGGACGAGGGTGGGAGGGAGCCATTGAAATTATTACTGATATGAAATGTGGCAGTGACAATCTCTTTTCAACAAAAAAAGTAAGGAGTACAGTTAAGTAAAATTACTTAGAACTCCTTGTTATAATTTTTTTAGTAGACCTCTGTTCTGATTTACCACAATAGTAACAAAGTTTTAATTAATAGTTTACAATTTAGTATATGAATGTACCCTGGAGAGGTTTTTCTTGGTTTTGTTCGTTTATTTGGGGTTTTTGACTTCTAAGTTTTTTTTGTGGTTTTAAAAATATTTACTATTCTGGTGATGCTAATGCCTAATGTGACAAAGATTAATTTATTTAGGCCTCAGTCTTGCAAGAAATTTTATATGGCTGAACCCACCCCACGTATGGCACTTCACTGACACCAGTGGGGTGGATGTGAGCAGGAAGATGGATGTACTTTCATAGGAGAACTTGCAGGACTGGGCCTACTTTCTATCTCTTCATAGATATTTACAACGTATTTACACAGTGACCGTCATCTACAAAGGCTGTTTGACAACAGTTCCTGGTATAGTGAATTCCACCTGCTGTCTTCAGCCTCTGCATTGATGTTCATCCAAAAAAAAAGTGGCTTTCTTTTTTATGATGGTAATTACTTTTATTATTTATTTAAGTGCCAATCATCAAACTGTAGTATAATCATCATGCCATTTTTTTTTTCTGTTTCCTAGACCAGATAATGGAAATGTATTTGTGCCTTTTGATAGCATGCCACTCTGCTTTATTAAAGAGAAATCTTCAATAATTTGTCTACAAAGCCTGTTTAAAATAATTGAAAGCTTTACCGTGACATTAAACTGGAGATACTATTGTCAAGTCACGTAAATACTTTAAACACAATTTTTTCAAAAAATCAATTGAGATCACAATTCCACGGAGGGTCATAGTGGGTGTATTACTGCTGAAAACTTTCAAGTAGATGGAGCACATGGTGGATGTGCGGGGGTGTTTTGACCAATTTATCAAGTTGAAGAGTCAGACAGAAAGTCTCCTTAGTTCTATTTAAGTGCTTAGACCTAAAATATTAAAATCTTTTTCTCAAATTTGAAAGATGATGTGGAGCATCTTCCCACCATTTTACCCCTGGAGAAAAACTGGAGCGAGCATTTGTTTCGCAGTCATTTGCAGCCTCACCATCACTGGGTAAGCTGTCACAGGAAGTAACATCTTGGTTGCGTAGTTGTGTCTGAGGGATGATAATCACTCCTGATTAAAGAACCTCCATAAAGGCCTTTTACTGGAAAAGCTCAAGACCCCTGTTATGAATTAACCTATGGAGGGGTGCTGAGGGTGCTGCAGGAAGGGCCACACTGTAATCCAGGTGGCGTTGGGCTGTAAGACACAAAATGACTTCAGCAGGGCCTGAATTTCATCCATCCATCCACCTCAGCGAGGCTCTGCATGTCCTCAGCTGATCGAGTTGCTTCTAAGTGGAACTTAAATGTCCCACCAGGCTCCTGCTAACATTTTGCACAGAGGGAGTTTTTCTGTCAGGCGTTTGTATTGATCAGGAAATTGTGACAGAATATCTGATGACAGTTTTTTTTCCAATACTTTACCATATGTCCAGAAAGAAAACATCTCTTTAAATAATTCATTGTGATTGCGACAGTTCTTCAGGTGAGGATGAAAACATTCTTAAAACATATCTTTGTTTAGCTTCAGATAATTGTTCTGATCAATGAAAATCTACCATGGCTAAATAAATCTTTTTTAAAAAGGATCCACCCCCTTTTTTTCAGATTTTTTCATATCAGTTCCTGAAGTAGCCTGTCCACTTGACAGCAGTTCTTTAGTAGTGGGGAGAAACCACTCACTATGTTTTAAGTGATCTTAAGTGATAAGTTTTAAGTATTTCCACTGCACATATAGATGTGTTCTTATATCAATTTATTTGAACCTGAGCCAAAAAGAAGCCTTACAAATTTGGCCTTGGATCAGGTTCTGAGAAATCACAGTTTAGCAGTCTATCTTTTCTCTTACCAGGCTTTGAGAGCCTCATGATGTTTGACTTTCAAACTTGAATATTGGCCATTTTTAGCCCAGAGAAATGAGATAAATATTTATTGCCAAATTTGTATTGGCAGCTTTTAAGTCACAGGTGAGATCGGGTGCGGGTGGGATGACCAGATGCAGTGCCAGCAGAGTTCAGGAAAGCAACTTCCAGAGAGAACGGGTGCCAAAGAATGAGCCAAGAGAAGGCTTCGATACCGGGAGCATCTCTCCTTAGCATTGACAGGGGAAATGGGGAGCTACTGAAGCAGGAGAGGCTGCTGAAGGGCATTGCCAAAAGGCAAAGCACTGTGAGCTGTGAAAACCAGTGAAGAGGGAACATTAACCACACTGTATCCTTTAGCTCTACCATGTAATTAGGCAGCATTTTTTAAAATCTAAAATGCAGGGTTGGAGGAAGGGAAAACAAACCCTCAGAGTCTCTATAGAGCAGTGACAAATACACAAAGCAGTCAACCCCCCCCAGAAGATAATTTTGTTGCTCATGATGTAGAGTTCTCACTAAGAATTTTGAACTACTTAGACAAGGTTTTAAAAGAAAAAAAAAAAAGCTTTCCTGCTACAATGAGCACTCGGTACGTATTTGTATGCTATGTACAGTACAAGCTAAAGCATACCATATATTGTTTTTGTTATTCCACATGTTGTCAACAGCCCACTTGCGATATATGCCACCTGAAATATATATTGATAAGTTAGCTACCACTGGAGCTAGTTTGTTTATTGTTTCAGAATCTTATGTCCCTATGAAATGCTGTGTATATATATATATCTCTATACTGTAAAAAGAAGTAATATCGCAGATGCTGGTTTTGTATTTATGAAAGACATTGAAAGTATGGCTTAAAGTATATCAATTATTTGTCACTCTTCACCATTTGTATATTAATAGTAAAGATACTTTTACTTTAATGAAGTGTTGTCGTTATATTTATTTTTGCTAAGCGTCTTTCTGTCAAGATGTCTGATTCATTAGGAGTCTCATTGCCAAAAAGAAACATATCAATTATTTTACCCTCTTTATAGAAGTACTGAAAAACACTCACACAGACCTACAATTTATTATTCTCTTTTCTGTCAAAATACATCTATTGTAGCATCCTGAGCTTGAGGCCCATTTTGATCAGCCCTCTAAGTGTTAGTGTTGATAGCTAATAGTCCTTTTTTCCATACAAGTGCAACATTTTAAAGGTATTTAGTATATGCCAGAAAAAAATATTATCAGCAGAAGCCTCCTTATTTTGCCAAACCTTGAATCTTCCAAAAGTCTTGTAACTGTGTTAGCACCACCAGGAGTTGATGGTAACAGGCTGGGCATAGTCTGCAATGTAGTGGGCTTTTACTGCAGTGCTGGTTTGTATTCCAGTAAGACAGAAGATGGGCAAAGCACACCTCAGAGAATACAGCCCAGGCACTCCCCTGAAATGGCAGAGCAAAATCTCCTCCTTTTTACCACCAATAAAATGAAGTAACCTAAGAGAAACTTGCCAGATTGTGTATTCATGCCTAAGAATCAGCTTTCTGAGTGCCACCTAAGTTCTAAAAAACCACACCAGCCTAAGAAAGGAGGGGCCATATATAGGAGAAATATATTGTTCTACCCAACAAAATCTTCACAGCTGTATCTTTTTCCTTCCACACACCCTTCAGCTCTGACCTTGCAGATGTCTTAGGCATGTGTTTCCCTAAGTGTCAGTGACAGCATTAACAAATAATAAAAATACCTCTTTGTATTGAAAAACTGTGCATGAGAACTTGTTCAGTGTCCTGTTAACACCAGTACACCACGGAAAATTTTTCATATAGTCATGTCTCTTGCTCAGAAAATAAACAGACTTTCTCAAATGGTGCACAAATTTAGGTCAGGTATCTTGAGAGTCAATCAGTTTAGTGCACTGTCTGCAGGACAGGTTCCCCCTTTAATTTAGAGGTGAGCAGTAAATGCAACTATTGCAAACTACTGGTAACGGAAAGATAATGTATGACATCTTCAGAAACAGATTCAACCTTTTAAAATTCAGCCTTGTCACAATATATCATTCTCTCATGTGATTCAGATGTTACTTGAAATACAAGAAAAAATACTTAAAATTATACTCAGGTACCTTGATAAGAACAATTTTTTTACCCATGTCATTCCTAAATTGGTCACAGATAGCATTGGACCAAAAAACCTCCAAAATGAAATGGAAAAAAATGTGCCACACTGATTCTTGATTACAACTTTTTCCTTTGAGACCTAGCAGATCCTGAAAAACAAACTGTGTTTGTAAACTCATTCCTATGTGGAAAATGCTTCTTGTTGGGGATATGTTTCAAACTTCTTTGGAGATTTATTAAACACTTCCTAAAAAAAGCTAAACCTCTAAATCAAGCTTAGTGTCATACTTTAACTTCTGTAATTTTTATTTTTTTTTAGGAAAAAAGATAATACTGTCCTTCAGTCTGATTAAACAAAGAAATGAAATGTATCCAGTTGGAGCCAATATAAATATTGTCAGTGGTGTTGCTGAGAAAGCAGAATGAACCACATCTGGCAGGAGGGTGATCAGGTTAAGCACACACTTGTAGAATTCTTTCAGGCAATCTGATGATAAGGTGGACAAAAAAGTTTTTAATTAAAAAGAAAAGCTTTTTCTGCTAAGCAAATGCCATCCTTTAGGACTTAACTAGTGAGGGAGAAATGATATCTTATTATTTTAAAGTTTAAAAAGGAGTTTCATTGTCTTAGACCATAACATGATGAATGAATTTTACTCTGGTACTTATTTTTATCATAGATCAGAGGAAAAAAACTTTTATAATTTACTTGTGTCTGAAGGGCTAAAAAGCCTTTAACCCCAAGAAATGAGAAGTTCCTATGTACTGCCATTACAATTTCCAAGTCCATAATAAATAAAAATTATTTTGTTTCAAGAATTGCTTTCAAAAGGATTTTATGAATGACAGATGTATTTTAGGAAACAATAATTTGGAGAAAGTAATGACATATAGTGTGCACATTTAATCGACGGGGCGCTTGCACTGAAATTCAAACTACTGTGTGAATTTTCACAGGGTGAAAGTGGTGATGTATATTAGAGGTCTCCTATGCAAAGGTTTTAATTATAGACAAGTTTTCTAATTAGACCATTCCCTAATGGGATGCAAGTGTTAATTGTTGCACTGGAGTAACGGTTCTGTCCTTCTTGGTATTCATGACATGCCCAGCTGCAGTATTTTTTCCTATCCTTCTCTCTAAGAGGTATATATTCAGCAGAAAATAGTATCCTTAAAAAAATTAAAGGCATTTACTCTGAAAAGTATGATTTTTGCTTGTTTTGAGTAAAGGAAAACATATAAAAACCACTTGTATAATCTGGTGATGTAAGACACAGCTATAATATCATTGCCATGCACTTTTTTCCATACAATACGCTTGTATTCTTCAAGGCAACATAAACTCCTTAAGCTAAAATATCCATGTTTTTTGTGTTATGCTGATGGATGGTGACACGAACATGCTGAACAACTGACCAAGGAAAGCGTTTGATTGTTTTCTGAGAGTTTAATTTCAGCATCAGTCCAGGGTCTCTGAAGATACCACTCTGTCTGCTGGATACGGGCATGAGAGGGAAGCAGTAATGTAGAGGCATAAAAACAATTGACTGCTGATTAATTTTCTGCTAACTCCACTAAGTAAAAATACCCCAAAACCCCACAAAGCAGCTAGAGCTTAGTATTCGAGTCCCCTGATGCTGTTGAAAGATAACCACTGTCAAAGTGCCACGACTTCTGGCAGCTCCCTGACACCGGTCTGCTGGGGGACCCATGGGGGGGGGGGTCTGGGAGGGTTTGGCAGCCAGGGTCTCTACCACCATCCTCAGCCCAGGAGCAGGGCAGCCTCATGCCCAGGGGCCCCGTAGTGGGGATGCAGGGTCAAAATTAGCCCAGGAAGCCAGGATCCACCTGGTCTGTGAGCACAGCTGGAGCAGGGGCTGATGGCCCTGGGAGGCTGATAGGAGTTGTGGGTAAGCTGGGGGGGGAGCTTCAGGGGTGGGCAGGGCCAGTCGGGGATGCCCAGGGCTCGGAGAGTAAGGGGGGAAATTCACAGAGAGGTAAGAAGTTTTTATATTCTCAGGTTGGGTTAAAGGTATAGAAGGAAAAAAAAAAAAAGAAAAAGGTTTTGGAGGTGGGAATTGGGTACATGCCCATTTGCTGACATGTTAAAGCAGCAAGATGTTGATCATTCAGGTATTTTGGGTTAAGCATGATTCTCAGCTGAGAAAAGCATAGTGCCATAAGTAAACTAAATCACATTCTTTGTACATTGGTTTTGTTGTATTTTATGTGAGATTTTTGGGAGATAAGCTCCTTGTAGTTCGTAATTTGTCTGAAGTGTGAGAGCAGAAGACTGACAGAGAAAGGCTGTAGCACAGGATTAGGGATCAGAGGACCTGATTTCCATTTTGGGTGATAGTTGCTTGGATTGAGCAAATCAATTGCCAGGAAAGAGTAATGTTTTTTTTCCTCTCTTTGGCCATTTTGTGCTAAAGATTTATGGACCCGTTTATCTTACTGATTTCAGTGAAACTACTTGCAATAAATACAAGAACAAGCATAAACTGTTTGCTAGATTTAAACCTTAGATTAAAAGTGCGGTTTGCTGTGTGTTGTGGTGGAGGAATCTTTTTCCTGCTGCTTCATGGAGTTTTAGTGTGTTCGAATTTGAACATATTGGAGCCTTCAGTTCTGAGCACACATTTAATACTTGAGTTGGTACCACTGTCTGAGCATGAAAGCAATAGGCAAATCCTGGGCAGAGGATGCATTCTCTGTAAGAGTGGCAAGCTAGACAAAGGAGACCTATTACCCATAATTGTGATATTTTTAACTTCACCTTAAAGAATTATGAATTCTTTATCAAATTATGAGAAACTGAATGTCTTTGTGTAGCTTCAAAAAATGCTGCTGTCTTGATATATTATGGTGTTTGTTGAGACAAATTGCTCTGAAGGTTTGCCAGTAACTTCTGTGTGAAAGGGCAGCCATGAATTAATTTATTGTTCAGAGAATAGAGACAATTTCTTTCCTATACCGTAACACCCAAATTTCCCTGGAAATACTTGAGTAACTTAACAGACAACGAAGAACACACTGAGTTATCTTAAATAACCTATCTTAAAATCCTTTACTATCTGTAACAGCAGAATTTACCTCTTCTAGGATTTTTTTTCTTTACTAGGCCTTTTGAGGGCAGTTTAAACACTACAAGTTTAAAGGGGTTAAACAAATGCAGGTGTGGTGTGATGTGGCTATTTTGCCAATGGCTGGTGCTCCCAACTTCACTCTTTCCCAGAGGTAAGTATGTATGTTCAGGTGCTGTTACAGCTTCCTCTCTTGCTTCTGAGAAAAGAAGGTATTGTTAGAGGGACTGTAACAGGGAAGCTTTTAGTTAAACAACAACTTTTGTTGTTTGGATGCTACAGCTTCTGTCAGTGGAGTATCTAAAAGCCTTGAGCGGGCTGAGGGAGTGCAGAAACAGAATTACAGTCACAAAAAGTCAAGAGACAAAAAAGCAAAACCAGAGGAGGGAAAGCTGACTTATGTATTATCAATAAAAAATCTATACTTTGGGCAGGAATGATGAGTATAGTAGTTTTTAATCGCTTTTACTCTGAAGATGAGTGGGAAGAGTGATGGAATTATCAGAATAGCTTTAGTAAAGTAGTGAAGAGTTAGGCAAAAGATGTATTAGAAAGTTAGTGAAAGAAATAAGAATAAAAAAGGGTAGGAGAAGTTTAAGTGAGACCAAAAAATATAATTTGCTGGCAGAAAGTAGTTCTCTTTTTAAACAAAGAAAATCAAGTGTGAGAGAGAGATCCAGCATGCTGACCTGGAGAAGAGTGAAATGTTGGTACCTTTGCGGTGTTGGGAGGGTGAGCAGATGCCTGTGTAAATAATTTTTGGAGGGTGTGTAGAGTGCTTGATACGATGCTTTTCACTGATAAGCCCAGTCAGTGAAGTTAGAAGACGTTTACCCTAATTCTTCGTAACTTTCTGGATATAACTTGTCACTCTATTCCTACTTTTGAGTGTGAATGGAAGGCTTTCATACAGTGGCTTTATTTCCTGCTTAGCTATTATGGCCTTCCTGGGTGTGCACACTGATGGTAGCTGACCCAAATTCTCTGTGAAGTCCCATTCCTGCCTTACCTTGGTATATTGGTGGAAACTGTTGGGCCTGCAGGGTGATATATTAAAAGCAGATTTCAAAAGAGAGGCAGAGGCTAAATTCTGTGTTCTTAACTTTTCCATTCTTCAGCCTTGATTAACAGTGGAGTAACTGAAAGGTACAATTGAATTGTACTAAACCAAGCTGTTCAATGTGGTGTTCTTGGGGTTTGGTAGGGCTTTTTCTTGTTTGTTTCAGGTTTTCTTTGTTTTAGTTTGTTTGTTTGTTTGCTGTTTTATTTCTCCCAAATAGTCCTTCAGCATTCTGACCTGCACCTATTCCTATAATACTGAGAACTAAACTGAAACTTTCTTTTTTTCTGCAAACAATTAATTTCCTTCCTCTCAGGCTCTATTTCACTAATTCTTCTGACAGCCATGTAGCACTTAGGTGTGCTGCAAAGCCCTGCCTGAGGTGGAATTTTTGCCTAGTCCAGATAAAATATATTCCTTTCATCTTGTCTTTTTGTGGATTTTTTTTTTTTGGGTAGCCTTAGAGATGGATTAAGCTCAATTTTTGTGACTGGACATTTATTCCACTATGCAAATTTGTCTCTGTCAAGCTTGATCGTAAAAAAGACAAACATGAATACTGCTTTTCCTTTGTTCCTTTTTCTGTGCACAGGTTTTTTCTTTGGACCACTCGTGGATCTATTGGCTCATGATCCTATGGTATGACTTCCTTTTCTTACCGTGCCTGTGGTCATAACATCTCCATGGCTCCAACTTCAAAAATATGTCAGGCAGACAGGTTGTGTTAGAATTTAGAGGTTTAACTGCACTCATTTAGCTGAGCAAGTAGACAGATCATGACAATGTGCTTTAGAAGATTTTGGTGGTACTTGGCTTTTTCTCAGCAACTGTTCCCTCGGACAGATGTGCCCTCTCACGTAGGTGGACTTGGAAAGGATGTGATGGTGGATAATATAATAATACTAATATAGATGAGGCCTCTAGTACATACTGCACTACTACTGTCACAGCAGGAAGCTGTGATAAAGGGGTTAAATGGTCTTATTTGACTTCCCATTTCTAGTGGAACAAATTTATCTATTGGAATAGGGTTGGTTTATTTTTAAATTGATTTCTGTTTACTTGGCTCTTATTAGACCTGTTTACAGAATGGTCATGTAATGCATATGTCTCAGAAATCTCTTTACTACAATAAAATAACAGGACCCTATTTAAAAAATGGCTAATTTGTGGACCTTTGATTATTTGTATACTTTTTTTGCTAACTCTCACTCATATTGCTTCAAATTAGTTCAAACCAGGCTGTCATTTTCTAGAAGCAAAATGGGCTATGACAATCTCCCAAAACCCAGAAAGTATTGCAGCAGGTAATGTTATTATGATAGTAGTGGAACTTGCTGCCTTCTTGTAGCCAATGGTGTTTAGAAAAAAGTCCAGTGTATTTATTAATACAAAATACTCTAAAAATCAGCGCCCACTCACACTAAAATTGATTTATGACCTGTGTCTTCTTTATAGCCAAATTGATCACTGTTTATTTGCCTCTTACTAAAAGTCTGTTAACAAGAGATTGTCAGTCTCATGGGTGGGTGCTGGCATGTATAACCATGAATATGTTAGAATTTAGCAGAAACTTTCAATGACTGTTGCAGTCTTTCCTTTACTCCCTTTGAGCCACTTCACTGGTACATAAGGTGCCATCACATCATGCTGCATTTAGAGCTGCAAAGAATAATACTTGACTTTAAAAGACATTTCAAGTTGTAAGTGAAGTTATACCATATATCTGGATTTCATCTGTTATTTTGGTTAAAAAATATCATAACAGTTTAACTTAAGGTTTTATTAGATCTGAGTTGGATGGATGTAGACAACTTACAGCCTCTAGGCACAGCTTTTCTTCCTTGTTTTTATGTTCCACTGCATGTTACTCTGTCACAGTATGAAGAGGCAGCATTTTCCCAAAGCAAAAGTTTACAGCTTGTTAGGTAGAGACTGATAGATATGAATTGTTTGCTTTGTTGTTTTTTTTCTTAACAGTTTAATTCCTTCAGTGAGAAAAATTTATGCCTGCACGTGAATTAAGATTGATTCATCACTCAAAACAAAATATATCAGAAATGCACATCATAATTGCTTCCTTTTTATCACAATATTGTACCAGCTTGCCTTCTTTTTCCAGCCAACCTCCTCAGACCATCCAGAACCGCCAAAACATCTGAGATAATACACATTCAATTACAATATTATAAAGATGAACCATCTGTCCTAAGCTTTCCAGTGTTGCACGAGAATGAAAATAGGAATATGAAAAATCCCAGATAGGTTGTCATAAATCCAAACATGACATAAGTAAATTAAGTCAGTCCCTAGTATGTTTAAATAGCCATCACAGATTTTACCACCTACAATTAAAACCAAAATTAGAAAGACTATGTCAGATGCTGTGGAATCCACTGAGAGCAAACGAAAGTAAATTGTTTCAGTGCATTCAACAAACAGTGGCAATTTTATCAAAGCTTTGTTTTTCAAATAAAACCCAACTCAATCCACATTTAAGGAGTCTAGAAGTAGGCTTTCTTTCTGTTGTGCTTTACTCCACGGTAATGGAAAGGATAATGGACACTTCACTCTTAATACTTAATCACATTACATGATTTCTCTTCCATCTTCCACTTTCAGTAGATCTGTGTTTACACAGGTATAACCTATTCCTTATACTGCAGTGTGTCTGAGGTTTCTCTCACACTGATGGGAACAAAGCTGTTTGCAGAAAATGAAGAGCTGTATACCCCACTGTTGGTGCTTTCTATTGATTGTTGGCTTATAAATAGGTTTACCTCTCAGTGCAGCTCTTGCCTAAGACCTTTATGTACACATATTTTGAGCTAGGTGTGCTATATCTGCTAAGCTAAAATGCATTTAGTAGTGTGCAGGAGTTATCGTACTATCTAATTTAAGCCTATTTATTTTTTTTAATGATCACTAGAATGATTTTTAGTTTTTGTGAAAGATAATTAACATCCTCCACTTGTGCAGAAGCATAACGGGGTGGAAGGAGAGCTGAATAGAGGGAGAAGAATAGTTTTCACTGCCTAGTTAGTTATTATCCTAATGACATTCCTGATGATTTAAATAGAAAATCACTGTATACAAAATGTTAGCCAGAGATACAAAAGAATTTCTGTTCCACACGTACTGTGTTTATGTTTAAAAAAAAAAAAAAGAGAGACAGGAAAAAAGTGGAGCATGAAGGCAGAAGGAAAATCTGGATCGTGAGCTGATGGGAAGAGAATTGTCCCATAAAAAAGAAGCTGTGGGTTTGTTTTTGTTCTTTCATCTTCCAGTCAGAAAATAACCTCTTCTTCTGTCATCCAATGTGGTGCTTGTTCACTTGGTGCATGATTTTGTATGTTAGCAAAGAGAGGATAATGAGGTGCCACAGCCAGTAGATTGATCCCTCTTTGTATGGGTAAGAGGACTGTAGGTTTAGCTGGGAGCAGGATTGTCCATCTCCAGCTCAGTCTGAGCTGCAAGGTAATCAACAGAAATTCCCTCTCTTCGCACCCATTTCTTCAGCACAGCTCCTGCAGGAACTCTGTGGAGTAGCAAAGTTCTTTGCCTTTGGTCACATTGCAGTGAAGGGAGTTGTCAACAGCTTCACACCATCCTGTGATACCCCTGTGAGTGGGAAAGTTCCAGCCCCTGAAATGGCTGCACTGCTTGGAATAGAAACAGCTGCTTCCCAACCTGCAGGGCATTTAAGATGCCTGTTCCTCTCTACACTAGTTACATTTGGAGCTGGAGCTCTGTGAACCCTGTGTCCCAGGTTCCTGTTCCCAGCCTCTCTGAAGGCAAGGCTTTCCTCCACCCTCATTTGTGATTTCAGTCCCTGGAAAGACAGGTATGTTTGCAGGGTAGAGAGGTCTGTTTTGTGCCTTAACCAGATGATCAAGCTGCTGGTGCATGCTGGTACAGTCCCACCAAAGTCAAACTAGATCCAGCAGACTGCCTCAAAATGTTTGCAGACTTTTGCAAATTAGTAGGGACCTTCTGCTCCTTGGACACCAAATTTCATACCTAACTTAGTCCTTCTCTTTCTCTATTGCAGAGAATACAATTTGAGTTTCTCACAATTAAAAAGCTGTTACATATGAAAAACTAGGTATGATGGTAATGAAGCACAAAATTCTTAAACTGGCCTTATATTTGAAAAGGACAGTTAATAGTATTTACATTTAGTAAGAATTAAAAGACACAGGAGAAGGTCACATTTTGACTCTACTGTGTTAAAGCACAAGGAGGTGACAACACAGGCATAGCTCTGGATAAGGACTAGGAAAACAAACAACTGTGTCATATTTAGTGAAGAGAAGAAAAAAAAGGAAGGTGTTAAATTAACTGCCTTAAAAGTTTGTTTTCCTAATATTTTTTTCCTTTTGCAATTTTGGACCTCCAAGCTCTTCTGATGTCTAAACAATCTAAAACAATTGCACATGCAGTTCATTTGAGCTTTTGCACTACATTTCAGTAAAATAAACCAAGATGTACATAGTTACAAGTCATTATTATAAGGAAGAAAGATGACACCATATGCAAGAGAGGGAGAACCAAAAATTTGTTGTTAACAGAACAAAAAATGATAACACCTAATCACAGTATAACAGTTGTTACTGGTTCAGCCATACGAGCACAGTTCAAATTAGAGCAGAAAAGCCTCATTAGTAATAATGTCATTAAAATTGATAAATAAGATGACTTGGTTTTGTGTTATGCCTGCCCATCCAACAAATACTTTTGTAACAGGCACACCCACATGATGCTGCTGACTTAGGAAGCTTTCAAAATGAGGCAGTGAACCTAAATATAAAGATATTTTGAAAGGTGATTGAATCAGCAGTGTGATCCTGAGATTTTCAGAGGCACATATCAAGATGCAGTGGTTAATTCTGGTCTCTGAACCTGACTGCAAATCAAACATTGACTGATAGTTCAGGATAATCAACTACATTTATTGCATCTAGATATGTATTCTTTGCTGAAACAAGGTCAAATGCTGAACTAAAGCTTCAGTGTTGTAAAATTCACACATTATGGTGTGATAGTAAATGCTGAGCTGGTTAAAACGTTACTGTTTATTTAATGGTGAGTTTAAGGAGGTGGAAGCTGATATTTCATAAAATCATACCAGTTCTTCTTAGGACTAATGAAGTAGTCCTAAAATAATGAGTGAGAACTGTTAGAGTTATAATTAGTCCTTTTTTTTTTTAATCAAGAAGTGTTTTGTTTTGCCTGTATACTCCTATTTAAGATTGCTAATTTTTTTTGTGTCTGTTAACATACAACATTATTTTAAACTCCTTTTAGTACTATGCTGTTCCATAATGAATGATCTTGCTAAGATACTAGGACTTTATTGTCATCTGCATATGAAATACAGGATATCTTACGAATAACATCCAAACCAGAAAGCTTATACGTGCATTTTTGGAAGATTTTGCGTAGTAACCCTTGTTGGGTTGAAGGCATTGAACCCTCTTATGCTGGTTTGGGCTGGGATACAATCGATTTTCTTTAATTAAGATTGAAATCAGGAACATCAAACTATTTTCTCTTTGGGTAGAGACATCCATAAAGAGAAATCAGAGTCTTTCTGTATATGGAGGTGGGTTTGGTCTACTGGAAAAAACTGAATTCTCCAAGAATACAAGAAGGGAAAACTTGTATTCATATTAATTCATAGTGCATGTTGACAGGACTGTATCTTCAATTAGAGTCTGAGATTTCTTATTTGTGTGAACTCTTTAAAAAAACTGATTTTGAAACAGTCTTATATGTAGCATTTTACTTATCTACCTCAGTATTTTCCTTCCTTTGGTTTGATGCTTTTTGTTGATACTTCTCTTATTTAGTATTACTTGGTCCTACTGTGCACTTGCTGTATGTGCTGACCATACAACCTACTGTTAGGTTTGTATTTTTTCCCCTCAGCTGAGTAGTAGTTCATCAGGAATAAAGACTTGAGAAACTCTGTTTGCATACATGTATATACACACACATGCATATGTGCATATGGATGTGCTATATATGTGTATAGCTCTTTATATATACAATTATATAGTTCTGTTTGCTCCACTTGAAGCTCCTGATCAGTAGTCACATCACAGAGGTCACACAGCAACATTTTGGCACAGTCTGTTTACTGGCTACTAATGAACTTGTATAAATTTTAATCTGCAGTATGAGGAAGATTTAATGAAAATATGTGTTAATACAGCAGCTTAATGGTGAAATTTTCCTGCCTAAGTTTGGTTAAAATCATTCTAGAATATTTAATATATAGTCTAAAATTCAGTGCAAGTGCTATCTGCAGTCTAGATTTTCCATTCCATTTTCCTAATGGCATATTTAAATGTCATTGAAATAAAAGAATGCAGAGGGGAGCATTTGTGTGTCTTGCTCTACATTTTTTAACAGACTAATTCAGTCAATAGCTTCTAGAATATATCAGGAAAATGCACACATATGTAAAGTGACCCTAAGCCAAACATCTCCAGCTATGTGGCTTAAAGTTCTCCATCAGTTTGTAAAATACATAAGCTCATATTTTGACGTCAAGAGTTTCCAGAGATGCTTTCAAAACATCAATGCACTTACAAACATTTATTTATGTATCAGCCCTCTACCCTTAGAACTTGATGCCTGATTTCTAATGAATTATTTATTTGATGACTGTTTTACCTTTTGTTTTTTGAATTGATCAGGGATACAATACAGAAGAACACCTATTTATTGTTGAAAAATATTAGATTAATAGTTTTTGCTAATACACGTTGCTCTGAGATAAAATGTGTTCCAACAGCTCATAGGTATTTAGTGAGCTAGGCTGGATAGTACAAACAGAACTTATGTTTAGAGATGTTTATTATATGATTTTTTTTCTTTTTTAACCACTAGACATTCTGGAAAACATATAAAAATAATATATAAAATAATAAGCAGAAAGTATGAATTTAAGTGGCTTTTTTTAGCTGTGATTTCTTTTCAAGATAAGAGTTCGTTGTTTTTTTCTTTCTGTAATTAGGCAACAGCTTTTCAGAAAGAAAAATAAAACAAAGTATTTTAAATATCTCTTTAGAAATTATTTTTTACTTCAAAACCAGCTTTAACTGCTTGGTTTCTTATGCTGCAAAATATCTACCAATACTTTTTATATGTTAGGGTTTGTTTTTTTCTAAATTCTAAAATGTTTGTTTCTGTGAACAGCTGATGATTACTCCACCAAATCCCTCAGGAGTAATATCTGAAGTTCCTGAATCAAGTAACATTTTCATAAAGAGTCACAGAGATAAAGTCTTTGTCAAATGTGGATTATGTTGTTCCTTAATGGAATAGAGGTTGCCTGGGCTTATTTGTCTACTTTAATGTACATAATTCAAAACTAACCTTCTATTCTCAGATATTTGTAGGTTTTTTCTATGTTTGAACTACCAATAGATGCAGTAGAATTTTCAATAGTCAACCCACATTCCCCACCCCGAGCCATTAATTTAAATTTTTTTAGGATCTGTGCATCTGTTCAGAGTTTGGCTATAAAGATTAAATTTAAAAATCATAACATTTATATATACAGCTGTTTAGACCAAAGAAGTATAGACAGGAATATGATTGCTGTGATAAGTCAGATGGTTTTCAAGGTCTCAACTTTCCATATGGTTGTAATGACCAGAAAAACTATTAGAAATTACTCATAATATTGCTTGTTTTAGAAAGTCCATATCCTTATACATAGTTTTGACTTCCATGTAATATTTCATTCATATACTAAGAGAGGCTTTACTCAGTTTATACACAAGTTGCCTGTGTTACTCTTTACTATAGTTTTTACTTTTGGCCTTTGCCTTCTCTCATTCCTTCCTCTGTCTGTAGTTCATTTTAACTAACCAGTTTCTTTTTCATGTAAAACCTAATGTAAATCATGTTATATCCAATTCTACCCTGTGAACAACTATAGCCAAATTCCATTTGGAGCCTCTGCTGTTATTGTGTAATTAAAAGTAATATACTAGTGAAATTTTTACCATTTACTTGTATCTTTGTCATATCTTCAGACTAAGATAACATTATTATTTTGCCCCTGACATTCAGTATCCCTTTTCTGTATTTTTAATGTTTTGCTTATTTATGTTTAATAATGGTGTAGCAGATATGCCTTTTGAGGTCATGTCCATGTGGCACAGCAGATACTCATATTATCTTTGAATGAAGCTTGATTTCTTGAAAGACTTAAATTTACTTTACTCATAGGCAGAAATGATAGAGGTGATGAAAATGTGAAACTTCCGTGTTTGGATTTCAAAACACCCAGTTTGAAAACTGTCTTGAATCTGTCTTACAGCAGCCAAAGAAGAGGCTCTGAAAAAATGTTTGTCTTCTTCATGTAAATTTGCAGTTGTAGAGGAGCTGAAGTGAGTTATTTGACATAGTAACCTTGAGTTACTTATAAGATTTTATTGACAACTGCAGCCCTTTGCCAAATCTGTCTTTATTTTTACACAACTTCTGACTGTCCTTGTTAGGGTACATTAGTGTCAAACTGAGGAATGCTGATTAGGGAAGACAAGTCATGTACAGGCTTGCTATCACAGTCCCATTTAAATGAGGGCATAATGTATTTTGGCTCTGTGGAGAAGATATAAGTTTAGATGTCTTCTCCTTCTCCCTTCCTTCCCTCTTCCCTCACCCTCTTCTTTGATAAGCAGTAGTTTGGTGAAAATTAAATATCTGCCAAGGTTGAAAATAAATAAGTCTGTACAACTAGGCTTGGACTCAAAGCAGGACAGCAGAGAGAAATAAACTTCTTTTGGGGAAGCGCAGTGACAGAATCTTAGAACTTTATGAATCATTCTTCAAGGAGATTGAATAACAGCTTGTGCCTGAGCAAAGGCCTAAGGTTGAAGGTCAGGAGAAATGTGCGTGGAACACTTTGTCCATTGAACAGTCTTCAAGAAGGACTTTTTACAAGGGCCTGTAGTGACAGGACAAGAGGTAACGGCTTCAAACTGAAAGAAAGTTTTAAATTGGACATACGGAAGAAATTCTTTCATGTGAGAGTGGTGAGGCACTGGTGCAGGTTGCCCAGAGAAACTGTGGATACCCCACCTCTGGAAGTGTTCAAGGCCAGGTTGGATGGAGCTCTGAGCAGCCTGGTTTAGTGGAAGGTGCCTGTGCAGTGGGGGTTGGAAAGAGATGATCTTTAAGGTCCCTTCCAATTGAAACCATTCTGTGATTTTTTTAAGATTCTATGACCATTTCCAGATGGCTTTTGATTTCCAAAGAGGGAGACTCCACAATCAGTCCGGGCAACCCTTCAGTGCTCAGTCACCCTCACAGTGAAGGAAGTGTTTTCCTGTGTTCAGAGGGAACCTCCCGCGTTTCAGTTTCTGCCCGTTGAGTCTGGTCCTGCCTCTGAGCACCACAGAAAAGAGCCAGCATCCATTGCTTGTACAGCCTTCTTTCAGGTGTTTGTACACACTGATAAGATCCCCCTGAGCCTTCTCCAGGTTGAACAGTCCCGGATCTCTCAGCCTTTTTACTTGGGAAAGATGGCTCTAGTTCCTTAATCGTCTTCGTAGCCCTTCGCTGGACTCTCTCCAGTATGTCCATGTCTCTCTTGCAGTGGGGAGTCCAGAACTGGATACAGTGATTTTCTTACTTCTGAAGAATCAAAAGATATCTGAAAAATTATGAACTTTTACTCAGATATGACAGAACTCAAAATTTTCAAGAGGTTTTCTTCACTTTCTTTTTGGTGAATAGAAGGTATATTATTTCAATACAATTATAAGAAGCCAATGCAAATTGTTCAAATTACAAAAAAGTTTCACGTGTTATTCTTAAAAAAAACCTAGAGATAGACGTCAAAAAAATTCTATACCTCTGTTTTTTAAAAATCAGAATTTTAGTGTTAATGGAGCTCTTGTAACATTTGTCAGAAAATTAAATGGAGAAACATGAAAATAAGAGAAGATTGCACTAACCTAGAGGCATAGTGAATAGTCCCCTTCCAAATTAGTCTGTGCCATTGACATCTCAGTGCTGAGCTTCTCAGAATAATTCAGGCATAGCTTTTCAGGATAATCTCAGTTGTAGATGGGATGGTTCATTGCAACAGGGTTGCTGCAGATAATACAGACAACTGAAGAAAACTACTTCAGTGATCATGGCTTTAGTCCTGTTACTGCCTACTTTGATTTTGACAGAGGTGAGTTGCAAATATATTTGCTACTCATGCAATTTGTTTTTGTCAAAATAGAAAAATATCTGCATGTACTTGTAAATATATGCAAGATCTCCTTCTTTGCTGACCTCATATTTAGAACTCCCAAGTGGCCACTCTCTACAGGTTGAGGTATAAATTACAAACTGACTATGAATTATATCTGTCAGTATTCATTGGCATAAACAAAAATAAGTTTGGGCTTTTCCTGACAGAATTCAGCTTTCCTTTTCATTAAAAACTGAGATGTACATTAATTTAGAACAATTCATGTCTTTCTTCTTGTGTTCAAGGTGGTAGTTTCAAACTTGTTGCTTTAAATCAGTAGGTAGAGTTCAAGTTTCTGAAGGAGTCAAGAATTACTTTTGCTATTGTCATGTCTCTGCTCCATTAGTGCATGGAGGCTTGGAAAGCTGTATTACTGAGCCCCATTGTGTTAGATACTGTTTACATGTGTCTAAAAAAAAAGTCCATTTACTAAGATCTCAAGTTTTCACATAAGAAGTTGTGCAATTTTTTAGTATGTCTCCATCCATCCATTGTTATTCATCGAGATTCAAGTTCAAAACTGTGTGACCTGGCTACTTTTTAAATTTTAAATTTCACGTAGTTTTAGATGACAAGTAATTCATCCCTTTTTTTTTATCCTTAAGTTAGTAATTCATACAAATCTTGCTACTTGTGAGGTATGGCATCCCAGCAGGAATTTTATTAAAAGCTATGATAATTCCACAGTGCAAGGGAAAAGGTACTATTGCTGTCATGCTATGCCTTGATAAATATAAGTTAACTGGAGTCATTGCAGTAAATACAATTCTTCAGACCTGGCATTAAGGTGAGAGTTTGTCTTTGTTGTTGCTTTTCTGCTAATGTTCTTTGTGCAAATTTCTGCTTAGGTAACTTAAATAGCTCTCAGTTTCAAATTGCTTTTTCAGTATTTTTTTTCCTTTTTGTAAGACACAGATGGAAAAAATACCATCCTGATTCCTGCAGGTCATATGCTAAAATATGGCTAAGAATATTCTTGTACACTTTCTTATGTTGGACTGTTTCTATGTTACCTAATAAACAGATAATTAATAGAATGTCGTATATAAACCTGTTGGAAACCGAAGTTTACATGCAGTGGTGTCAGTAATATGTTTGGGTCTGATGTCCAGCAGGAGTTGAGCACTCATACTAACAAACAAAGCAGGGATTCCCCTGCCTATGGATGCCCAGAAGCCTGTTGATCAGTCCTTGTCCCCATATAAATAAATGTATTTCCAGTGAGAAAGCATTTAATAACTTTTATCATCAGGACTGTGATAAATAACCAAGTGAATTGTAATTTTCTCCCTCTACACACCACATTAATTAAAAATAGATGTTTGTATAGTTCTATAGTTCTTCAAAGTTTTGATAACTTTGAGCTGACTTTCATCTCCGTTCAGGTAAGTTCATCATGGTAATAACATTTTATAGTCTTTCCAAGTTTTCATTTTCACCTGTTTTATGAACACCTTCATAACAACCTAAAGGGCTCTTCTTCTATGCCAAAATGCTAATCAAATAACTCTTCTATTACTAATAAAAAGTGTAGAAATTTTTTTCCCCTCTAACTGAAGCTTCTGTGTATATGTATAACAAATTTCCTGGTGAGAGAGATTATCAAGAAAAAAGGATAGAAGAGTCTGGAAGTCTTTCTACTAGCTTAATTTGATATTTCAAAGAATATGAAATCCATGCAGCAAAGCATGTAGCATATGAGTTTAAGCATGTGCTTATACTCCTTTCCATTCTGCACAGTACTAAAATAACAAATTTAAAATTAAATATATATAAGAGTTTAAATAAGTGTTAAATCACTGTTCCCATTAGAGTTACTGTTTTGACAGGCAGGCTCTAACGATTAAACACATTGCTGAATTAGAGTCTTAAGCATCTGCCTAATTTAAGCAGTAAATCCTATTGAAGCAAATGAGTCTTATCCTGATTAAGTCTCTTACTGAACTGGGTGAAAGCGAGAGACTGATAATCCTGGGTAACCTTAAAGTCTGGCAAGCAGACACCGAAATGAGTTCAGACAGTGAAATATGAATTATAGCTCCCCAGTTAGCCATGTCTAGAAGCACAGATTTCAAATGGTGCCAATCTCTTTATTGAGCAGATGAATCATACCGGAGAACAGCTGGAGAATAAATCTATTAAAGTAGGTGGCTACGTGAAATCTAAAAGAGCAACATGTGATTGCTGCCGGGGGCAGGCAGTGGGCTGTGGTGGGTCCCCGGGGGGTTCTGGGCTGCCCTTGCCCTGAGCAGGGCTGAGCTGGGTTCCCAGAGTGCCCGTTGCCCAGCCTGTTTGAGCTCCAATTCTGGGAATGGTGCTGGGAAAGGCACTGGCAGCCCCAGGGATACTGGGGGAGCTGTGGAGAACCTTTCACCCCTTCCCTGGGATCAGAGAGAAGGGAGCAGGTCATAGTATGCAAATGAATGCAAAGAAATCTGAACTGGCACTGACAAGGAAAGGAACCAACCACCAACACCCCACCTGTCCCAGGGAGAGCTGAGGACATTGATGAGTCACACTCCCCTCCCCTCTGCTTGGGGAGCACCATCAGACCCAGACAAGTTTTGGGAACATAGGCATAACATAGAAAGGAAGGATGAGAAAGGTTTTTTTTTTTAATATAGTCACAGGACCTGAGGGAACGGCCTGAAGTTGTGTCAAGGGAGGTTTAGGTTGGATATTAGAAAAATTTTCTTCGCTCACAGGGTTATTGGGCACTGGAAGAGGCTCCCCAGGGTAGTAGTCACAGCCCCAAGCCTGACAGAGTTCAAGAAGTGTTTGGACAATGCTCTCAGGCGCATGGTGTGATTCTTGGGGACAGTCGTGTACAGGGTCAGAAGTTGGACTGAATGATCCTTGTGGGTCCCTTCCAACTCAGCATATTCTGCAATTCTGTGATAAATACAAAATAAATAAATAAATGGAATGCAAAAATGTTAACTAGACTGATAGTAAATCCTCAGCTCCACATATACAATGTGCTCACTTTTACCCAGAGTGAGATTTTAAGTGTGATATTCCCTCTAAGAAGGTGTTGGTAATGCAAATTTAATTTTTTGCAATCACGTCTGAAAAGCACCTTATTCCCAGCTCATAAGGAAAGTGGGAAGAAACCTTGCAAATTCAGTTTAAAGATGTTAAAACTGAGAAGACTATCCCCTTGCTTTATATTTGTCTTTTTGGCGTTTGGGGGGGGAGAGTATTTCCTGAGGAAGACTACATTTCAGCTGAAGTCTGTCAGATGTCTATCTGGAATAACACTTTCCATTGATGTTTTGTTATTTGAAATTCCTAGGAAACTTAGGATGCAATTATAAGATACAGGGTTTTGGTAGCTACTGCTCTTGTTCTGTTTTCAGAATAATATTGCATGCTGCAATGTTGGGTTATTTGTTTGGTTTCATATAGTTTTTCCGGGGTTGATTTTTGTTTCTTTGTTTTGACATAGGGCTTGGGATTATTTTCTTTTTATTTTCTTTTTTAATAATGAAACCACAACTGGTTTTTAGAGTGGATATGGTTTTGCTGGTATTTGTAAAGTTTCAGAGACCAGTCTCACTGAAATGATCTGGTTTGAGAGTTTTCAACACTTTTATAACTCTTCTTGCCTCTCCCCAACACAGGAAACAGTGTCTTTTGGTCATGGAGATTATTTAACCTAGATCTTTTTAATGATAGTTCAGCCCCAGAAGGAGCAGGGGTGTTAGGACCTTTCAGTATTAAAAGGCAAAAAGAGCTGCGGCCTTTTTTTTTTTTTTTTTTACCATGTATTTATTTTTGCTTCTGTAATTTGGAGCATATGGAAATTCCTAAAAACTTTTTAAAAATATGCCTTGGGATTTCTTTTGTTCTGTCAAGAGAAGAAAGGTCTGATCATCAGGACTCAAGAGTTTTGAGAGAGATCACCCTCTATCCAATTTTCCTGCCTCAGTGTGTGATGTTAATTGAACATCTGGAAGAACAGCATGTCCTTTCTCCCAAGTTCAGGTTGAGAACTCTTATCTTGCTCCCAGCAGAAAATTTGAGTTTCAAGTGCATATATGTGTGTGCATGAGTTCTCTTCTATTCCCCTGACAAATGATTGTTCCTGTGTTTTAGTTTTAATTCATTCCATGCTTCCCATCAGGCAAATTTAAAAGAGTAGGGCTGTTTCTATTTAAAGTTCTGTATGATTATTAAGAGACAGAATGGAAAAACATACACACAGGCAAAAAGCACAGAAAAAGAATGTTTTCAACTTCTGAGGGACAGGTATGAAAGAATATCATGGTAACAGTTTATTTGTGTGTGCTCCCAATAAGGCTCTTGAGGTAAAAGAAATATCATCCAAAGCATTCAAGCCTGCAGGTTTCTTTTATAAGCTTATTTTGAAATTTTATCATATCAAATGAGAAGTTAAAGTATTAGGCCATATGGTACTAGACTGTAGAGCTGGTTTAGCATTTGTTTCATTTTTTGAATGACAGAGTGAACCTGGGAAGGTGGGAGAAAAATATTGGTTCCAAATTAGAGAATGTGGGTTTTGTTTCTGTCATAATTGCGTAGTGCAAGAGGCTCAAGGCTAACTGAGTTTAGGTAAAACAAGACCAAATATACTATCAACTTCTCAGGTCAGAGGTAAACATATCAATTCAGTAGTTTGCCTTTCTTCAAAAAATGGAGTTGAGAATGTTCGTATTCTTGTTTCCCACCTTGTAACCTGTTCTGTGGGAAAAATAAACCAGAACTTCCTGAACTCAGCTCTTATTGGAGGTTTGCATTTTGTTGTTTCACACTGCCCTTGTTTTCTTCTCCCATGAAATCAAATACTATTTCCTAATTATGACAGAAAGTGAACAGCTGAGCTACTACAGGCTTTTCCTCTTGTTGAATTTGGTAAACAAGGTACTCGATGATTGCAGCAGATGTCTCTGATTTGAGCCTTTTACCTCTTTCCATCGAGCAAATGCTAGGGATGATCAAAACCTGGAGACAAGCCTGCAAATACCAGGAGCGATGCATTAGGATGGCCAGCAGCCCTAGGAATTCAGCGATTAATCCCAGCAGCTTTATTTTCTGATCAGCCATGCTGACTGCATATTCCTTTTTTTTTGTTTGTTTGTTTGGTTTTTTTAGGGTTGTTTTGGTTTGGTTTTGTGGGGTTTTTTTGTGTGTGTGTTTTTTGGTTTTGTTTTTTAAATATCATATTCTGCTGTTCTCCCCTCTCCAGAAATTTCTTCATTTATGTTTGAAGACATCATTCGCTCACTCCCAAAGGACTCATGATGTTTTTCGGGGACATGGGCAAGAGGGTTGATAACTCCTCAAGTTTGTGAATGACACCAAATTAAGTGGCATGGTGGTTGTTCTGGAAGGAAGGGATTCCATCCAGAGGGATCTTAACAGGCTTTAGAATTGTGCACATGTGAACCCCATGAGGTCCAACAAGGTCACGTGCTATGTCCTGCACATGAGTTGGGACAATCTCCAGAAAGAGAGTGAGAGATGGATTGAGAACAGCCGTGTGGAGGAGGACTTGGATACACTGGTGGAACTAACAGTTGGCTGCCATCGCCCCACAGGTGGTGCTGGCAGGGGTGGGGATGTGTTTCATAGCACTGATTGACTGCAGTGATTATGGCTGCCACTGAATAATTGTACAGAATGATCTTCAGCAGAGATACTAAAGGATTTTTCCTCCTGGTAGAGCCTTCAGGAAATGTGACAATATATATGTCTCAGTATCCACTGATTACAAATTAATAGACAAGGGAAGCATACTAAGTTCTGGCAAGGCAAATCCTGTATGTTAAGTAGCACAAAGAAACAGCTGCAGGGTTTTTTGGCTTTGTTGTGAGCTCACACTGATTGCATGAAGTTCACGGCTGATCTTCTGCTGGGGTATATGGAATAGGAGACTTGATTACAAAAAGTGCTAAGTACTGTTTTATGCTAAATTTCCATTTGACTGGATAAAATTAAAAATCTTGTTCTAGGTTATTGTTCTTAAGAGTATAATAGCCATTCCCCAATGTGGTGTGCCTCTAGAGGAAGGATAAATATACCACAGAAAGCTCATATGGGACATACTGCTGTATTTACATTGTATAAAGATATCTACGCTCATTTGAATATTGTTTCCGATTTGGAACTTTTTGGCTTCTCTCTATGATTCTATGATCTGAGCAATGGGTGGGATTTTGTTTTGGTTTTGTTTGGTTGGTTGGGGGTTTTTTTGTTTTTTTCTTTTGTTTGGGTTTTTGTCCTGCTCATCAGGCTTTTGAGTCATCAGACTTCCCATTTAATACTTACCAGTTACTTTGAAGGATTTTGAGATACATCATTTCTGTCATATTCATAAACTTCTGTGGCTCCTTGGTGGGTATGTGCTGGGCAAATTAGTCCTTCAAGATGGAAAAGTATTGAAAACACACCTATCTTTTTTTTTCATGAATATTGAAATGTGGTTGTGTCCTCTTCCATTTTGTGTGCTGCTTGTTGAATTCTTAGTATTACTGCAGACACCTTTCACTAGACCAGGTTGCTCAGAGCTCATCCAACCTGGCTTTGAACACCTGAACAGGGAAGGGGCATCCACAACTTCTCTGGGCAACCTGTGCCACTGCCTCACCACCCTCACAGTAAAGGATGTTTTCCTATCATGTAATCTAAACCTACACTCCATCTTTCTTGGCAGCTCCCTTAAGGTACTGCAAGGCTGCAATTAAGTCACCCCAAAGCCTTTTCTTCTCTAGGCTGAACAATCCCAATTCTCGCACCCTTTCCTCATAGCAGAGGTGCTCCATCCCTCTGATCATCTTGGTGGCCTCCTCTGGACTCGCTCCAACAGGTCCATGTCCCTCCTGTGCTGGGGACCCCAGAGCTGGAGGCAGCACTGCAGGTGGGGTCTCACCAGAGCAGAGGAGAGGGGCAGAATCCCCTCCCTCCCCTGCTGCCCACACTGCTTTGGATGCAGCCCAGGATACGGGGGCGTTCTGGGCTACAAAATAGCAGAGGGATGAGATAAAGTAGCTGCCTGGCCTAGTGTGCAGCTGTAGTGTGCTCTTCAGCTCTATAGCCCCTATACTATTGATACTTTTTCCTCTCCAGCCAGCAGGCTGAGGAGGAGAAGCATTAGCTACTTCTATAGAGGTTATTTTAAAGGGTGATGTTCCGAAGAAGCTGAGGTTTGGGATGCAAATACATTTTTTCCACTGATATTATTATACTTCTGAGGATAAATGCTGACCTAATTAGTGCTGTGAGGTTTCCCAAGCCTTTCTTTACAGAAAGGGACAGGTAGTGCCAACCCTTTGGGCATTGAGTGGGTGGTGTGCGGCATGAAATTTAGAATGCTTCTGGCTTTCCTCTTGAATTGTTTTGAGTCTGTCCAGGGATGGTATGGACTGGATTTATTAAGGAATTACTACATTTTGGAAAATAAGGGAGAATGTGATTGGGAAGTATCACATCATTGGCATGGGTGGAGTTTGGAAGTTGTGTCCATAGATGCAGTTTCCATGAATAAAAAAATGTCATCTTCAGTCCTGCCTCAGCTATCTCCTCTGAGAATTTTGGGGTTTGATATAGTTATCACCAAAGTGTAAAGGTATTTCTCAGAAAGCTAAACTGTTAATATTTTAAAGCATACAGGGAACTGAAAGGGTCCTTCCCCCCCCCTTTTTTTTTTTCTATGAATGGATAGTTACTGTTTTCTTGGATATTTTGCTTATGTGAAGTATTGCATGTAGACACTTAGAGACACTGAGATCTAAATGGATGTCTGGGTTTTTGAAGATAGAACTTAACGGATAGCGTTATCCAAAGAGATTAGCAAGTGTATTTGCCCAAACCTGGTTTTAGTGGATTCTCTTTGGTCAGTTTTTGCTCTACTTCAATATGCTAAGAGAGAAGACACACACATGTATGTATATGTTGTGCCTGTCTGCAACCTTATCCCAGCATGTAAGGACTTACAGCTGAGTTGGCAATACTGTGGAAGACTGAGGGAAGCATGGATATGAACCCATGGGAACACTCCTGGTTAGTTTTGCAGTGTACAAATGTCTTGAATTATTAATGTTTGCTAATGCAGATATCTACAAAATATATCCAGCTAATGTTTTGAATATTTCTTATGGCACCTGTGTCATTGTGTGATCATTTTGCCTAAAGAGGATGAGAAGAGGGCTAGAAACAATATTCTCTTAACCTTGACCATTTCTGTTAAACCTCATACAAAAAGCTTCTTTTTTTTTTTTTTTTTTTATATTCCAACATCATGACTTCCA
Organism: Pseudopipra pipra; assembly: GCF_036250125.1. NCBI lineage: Eukaryota > Metazoa > Chordata > Aves > Passeriformes > Pipridae > Pseudopipra > Pseudopipra pipra. The sequence continues at coordinate 13,934,539 of NC_087550.1, forward strand.
TTAGTCCTGGGTGCAATGATGAATAAGTTTAAAAATGAATCAATTTCATAAATCCATGGCATGTAATGAAAGCAGCTTCTTGTGCTGTGCGCGTAGCAGAAATTGATGTTGGGAATATAATTCTATGGAAATGAATCACTCAGGGAATGTTGTAAATGATGAAGATATTTCTAGAACTTTCAGATGTAATATTGGAGGCCAAAGAAAGTTTAAAGATGGTGAAAATGTACCTTTTTTAAGAGAAAATGAATTAGGTCTTCTTTTAACTCAGGCACGTTTGAAAAGGACAAAATAGAAATAGCAGATAAAATACTAATGGTTGACATAAAAGTGCCTGATAGTAAAACTTCACTTGATAGTAAAACTTTTTCTTCTGAAATGATAGGTTAAAATAATTTTCAAGAAAATGAATGCTTTCTCATAATTGTTAGCGGGGTTTTTTTTGTTTGTTTGTTTTGTTGTTTTTTTTTTAAAGCCAAAATAGAGGTGTTTATAAGTCCTCTGTTTTGTGAGGAGGAATTGCTGTCTTTTAGATACCTTCACAACTGTGCGTTGCAATATGAGATACTGGTCTAGCATATATTAATACAATGAAAACACAATTGTGATGCCTCTCTCATGTTTGTCAAGCCTTTGGCTGCAAAATAGAACTGTATTATGGAGAAAAAAATGTTTGTTGTCAAGGAGTTTTGTGGGGAAGGGGAGCAAATTATAAAAAAAATGAAACAGAGGAATAGAACTCTCTAATACTTTGTGTGTGTTTGTGTATTGTGTTCTCTGTCTCCAAGAATAAAAGTACAGTGAGAAAAGCTGGGGAGGGGCGAAGAGGTTGACATATGAAAAGGAAACAAAGCATCAAATTTCATGACTGTCTCACTTTTTGTCTGTTAGTCACTCTTTCCTTGAAGTATTTCTATCTTTAAAGATAATTTTGGATCCTTTTTGCAGTGAATTTTTATGAAGAAGCTTCTTATTTTCCCTGTGGAAACATATCTGAGTTTAATCACTCTGGTAAGCAGTTGGTTTCCTTTATGGGTTTTAATTCAATATGCTTTATGGATCCAAACCTTTCTTCCTCATGTGAGTTTTGGCTGGATGAGGCAAGAGGTATTAGGCCCTAAAATACCATGATACTTAGTTTAAGGGGATTCTAAATCATACAATAGAAGCATTTAGAGGTTTGTGCTCTCCATGGCATGCATATGTAATTCCTGCAGATATTAATGGAAATTCTTACCGTTACTTTCAAGGTCAGGCTTGTATTAAATGCTGAATCATAACCCCCAGAGTGCCTTTGAACTTCAGTGGTATCTCTACGACTTAAGTCAGGAAGTTGCTGGTGGTTTTTTACCTGTGAAGAACAGAAAGTGTCAATTACAGGGGTTGTTTGTTGAAGTAGGTTGTGTGTAGATTTTGCTCTAAAGCAGCGACCCTTCAGTCACTGCTGTCTGTAGGAAAATGAGAGGAACTTAGGACCATTCTCAGGGATATCCCTTATTTATGAGATTGTTGGAGCTTGTAGACAGCCTGTTTTTGTGTAAGGTAAGTGGCTCTTGTAGACCTTTCTGATACCAGGTGAATCTGCCTCTTAAATTCCAGGAATGAATTCAGTGCTCAGCTGAAAATTTGATGGTTATGAGCTTTATGCTTGTGAAGAGGAAAAAACAATGCAGGAGCTACTGCAGTGAAAGCATTTATTTATGACTTTTATCATGTGTGTTTTAGGGGAGAAACACGCAGAGTTGTCAAGACCAGCGCTCTCAACCAAAATCATAAACCATTTATCCCATGTTTCCAGTATAACAAAGAAACAGGGGATATCTGCAGTTGTTTACATTGACTCTGAACTTATTTATGCTACCTAAATACATTTCTAAAATGTATTGCTTACTGTTGACTGACATTACCTATTATACCCATACTGCTGAAGACAGCTTTTATTAGGTAACAAAAAATTATTGTACATTGTGTTGTTTCCCTTGGGCTCCTGAGACTAATACTACATTTCATAATGTAATGCAGAGAACACACTTATGCAGTCAAAGCACTTTGGTCAGAGGCACAGAATGAAAACCAGAGTAAATTTTGGTGACAATGCTTCAGTTTAACAGTGATGTTTCTGGAAAAAAGTCATGTGTGTCCCCATTCCTCCAGCTTTCCAGCAAAAATAAATCCTTACAAAATGAAAACTGCATTTCATAATTTATTTCCATGTTTTTTTATTACATTTCAACAGTTTGACTAAAGGAGAAATAAGCTTATTTTGACAATAAAATGAGTGTCTTCCAGTAGCCAGTTAGGAAACCTGGGCACAATACTGATTAGTTCTATGTATGATTCATCATAACACAGTACTTGGGCTGGAAGGTAAATGTGTAGCACTAAAAAGAATTTTTCAGTATCCAGTGTATTGTAAAAAGGAATTAAGGTGCACTTCATTCACCATTGGCAAAAATGACCAATAATACGTAATTATGACAAAAGCAGTTGAAAAAATTAATAAAATAATTAAACCCCATGCCATCTCCCTGCCTCCTTACGCTATAGCATCTTCACAGTAATTGTCAAAAAAGGATTCTAAAGAAAAGTTCAGGCATGGAGTGGGATGAAGGAAAAAATGTTTGACTTATCGAGAAGTATCTAATTATACATGCTGCTGGTGAAGAGCCTGCTACTGAAGGCTGTACAGATAGTATCACTGTTGAAGTTATTGGGAAGTTTGTGTAAGAACAGGAGCAATTTCTGTCTTCATTTTTGAATCCTGTCTGCTGGAGTTAAGCCACTGCCATCAATGGCAGCCTGAAAGTGGCACTGTACCCCGCAGAACATTCTTAATTCAGTCTAGCTATTGGAAGTTGACAATATTTCACACTTCAGCTCAGATCTATAATCAAGTACAGGAGCAGGAAACACGTTGGCTTGCACCTCCCTGCTACCCACAGGAGAGCCTGAATATGTTTGAGGTTTTGTGCAGAGCAGGGGAGATTACTTCTGTTAACAGTTTCAAATGGTGGCAAGCAAGTCTAGCCCTTGCATTCCTTTACAGAGTAGTTAAGCATGTTTTGAAATATCCCATCTTAGTGATTCACATTCAGTATGGATGGCATAGATAAGATTAGTTAGTATTGGATAAGGGCCAGAAACATTACAGATTCTGTGCGAATGTGCAGAATGTGCTTTCACATTTTTAAACACTTACTGTGTATGTCAAAGTCAGCTGCTTGCACAGCTTTTGCGGTAGGAACATATTTTATAGTCTTAATTATGTACAAGAAACCTAGCAAATAAAATGTTCTGTGATTCTGCCTCTGTACTGGGGCTGTTGATTCCTGACAATGCTGAACCACCAAAACATTCTTCTGAGCAGGATAAATGCAGATGGGGCAGGAGAAGTGAAATGATAGTGCTTTAAATGTCAGTTGGAGAAAGCATTGCATAAACCTTTTGGTTTGTAATGTTATTGTGACAGTCTGGGAGAAGTATTTATGTACCGAATCTCTGTTGGTGTTAAGGGTTCTGTGTACCAGTGTCAGACTGCAAACTGCATTTTGAGCGTGCATTTTGTTTTCTGCCACGTCTGTCTTCTGTTTTCATACTGAGATAAACTCACAGGAGGTGTCAGAACAAAATCTTGTACCTGGCATGGAGCTAGGGATAGGGGATAGGCTAATTTTAACTGTCTGTTCAAATGAAATATACTTTGGAGAAAAGGATGGGTACTGCCCTTCCTAGTTCCTGCATAAGGTGACATTTCAGACCTGAACTTGAAAATCAGGGTAGGCAAAAAGTGGATCACCTGGCAGGAAGCTGCGATCTCTCGTCTGGAGGATTTCTGATCAGCTTTGAAAGGTCAACTGGAGTGATTTACAATAATTTTTTAGTAGGAAAATGAAGATGTGCTCAGGTATATATGTATGCATTCTGTCTTGACCTTACTTTGATTAGTGTAGTTAACAGTTAACATTGGACAGGCTTCAGTTTGTGCTAGTGGTCAGAATTCATTGCATAATCACTGGAGAGCTACTGCTGAATCTTTTGAATAGTATCTTGGGACACTCCTGTTCAATATTGACAGTGCTGTTGTGTGTTGTTTTTTTCTTTTGGTACCCTTTTAGTACTCTTCATTGTTGTGCCTACAGAGATTACCTAAAATCCCCTGTAGGAGGGAGATCCAGTGCTCTGTAGAGTGAATTTTGCCCAGGGTCAGGGACTCTGACTTACATGACTAGCTTGGGGAGGATGACCAGAATTAGTATGTGAACTGAGGCAGCAAAATGCATTTGTAATTTTGCAAGTCTTCTGACCTGGAATTTCTGCAGATTACCTGCAGATTTCTTTGCTTGTTTTCTTTCATTGATACATACCTTCAAAATATTTTCAGGAGACAATTTTGGACAATTAAGTCCCTGGGCATCAAAGGTGTTTGGGTCTTGGTGACCTTGTGGATCTTTGACAGGTGACAGCCTGTGTCTAGGAAGGCACCTGGGAATCAAAGACAGCAGACATGTAGCCTGCTGAGATCTGGGCTCCTCGGTACAGGAGAGACATGGAGCTCCTGGAGTGGGTCTAGTGGAGGGCTACAAGGATGATTCAGGAACTTGAGCATCTCGCTTATAAGGAAAGGCTGAGGGAGCTGGGCCTGTTCAGCTCCGAGAAGACAGCTGAGAGGGGATCTTATCCGTCTCTGTCAGTGTCTGCAGGGAGGTGTCAGGGCATGGCCCAGGCTCTGCTCGGTGGTGCTGAGCAATGGGACAAGAGACAACAGCCAGGAACTGATGCCCAGGAAGTTCCACCTGAACATGAGGAAGAACTTCTTTCCTGTGCAGTGACCACACACTGGAACAGATCAGCCAGAGAGGGTGTGGAGTGTCCCCTCCCTCACTGGAGGTATTCCAGAACCATTTGGACACAATCCTGTGCCATGTGCTCTGGGATGACCCTGCTTGAGTAGGGAGGTTGGACCAGGTGACCCACTGGGGTCTCTTCCAACCTGACCCATTCTGTGAGATTGATGGAAACTGCACACACAAATTTCTGATAGAACTGTAGTAACTCTGGTAATGCTCATCATAAATACATTTGCAAGCATCCTGTCGTGGTTTGGGGAAGAGAAAAATCATTGTGCCCTGAAAGATTTCAATACTTGTCTTTTTAAAATAAATATTGGTCTGAAAATACTTACTCCCTCAATGTTATGGGAAGTGTAGTGGTGTGTTGAAGTGAAACTGTAGGAAAGAACTTTTTAAAGAAATCATTGAATGCCCTGAGTTTTCTGTTTAGAGAAATCCTGAGGAAACGGGACACAGCCATCAAATGGACTAAATTACCTAGTCCTTTGACTTACATGGAAGAAAACAAAAATATTCCAGTTGTTTCAGTCTCCTGTCATTGTTTCCTTTTATGGAAATGATTAGATGAAAAACTCTGTGGTTATGTGAGAGAGCTGGGGAAGCTGTCTGTCAGGGGACATGCTGTTTAACAACAGAAGTGGTCTGAGTAATGACTGATTGAAATGCTGACAGTTGTAGAATGACCTTTGATTAGAGGTCTGACATAACCTTTAAATGACAAAATTGGGTAAGTTTTTATAAAATCACACAGTTCTTATGTCATTTGCCTTGCCAGTGACTGTTGCTGCCGGGTTTATTTTAAGATCTGCCTGTAGTGATGTGATTGTGGGCTCTCAGTTTTGCTTTTCAGTTTAATCTGTCAGTTTTTATGCTGCCTGCTGATCCATAAGCAGGCTCTGAGCTTCATAGTTCTTCTAATGAGGAAACTCAGGCAGATTAGCATCACCTGGATCACTAGCAAGACTTGGAGGATCCAGCCAGACCTTGTTTTTCCTGACTGCTGGTCCCATGCCATCCCCCTTGCCCTCCAAAGGAAGATGTTTCCTCTTTTTAGCTTCCCATTTGAAAAAGCTATTCGTGGTTGTAGCTTAGCAGTCATCTAATTTCTTGTGCTACTAATACATCTTCATGTTCAAAGAGCAGCTGTAGCAGTGAGAAAAATGCAGCTCTGTCTTTCATCTGACTGAGGCATTTGAGGCTTCACTGCTGACTGGTTCTAACATAACAGGCAGATAGTGTAAATTTTGAAATGGGGAAACAGTATTTACACCTCAAGTTGTGACTGGTCTTTTAGGGCAGCATATCAAATGTACCTCTGTGTAAGTAGCTTCAGGATCTGTTTTAAATATGTTCAAGAACTAAGAGTGTTTTATACTGGTGAAGTTGTGTCTCGGCGTCTCCTTGTGATTCCAATGAGCCTTGGGAATTGGGGTAACCTTTTGCATGGTGGGATTCCAGAGCCTATCCATTGATTAGAGAAAGCATAAACACAAAGTGCACAACCTTCCTAAAAGCCTTAGATCACCTGTTGGATCAGAAACATTGTCCAGTGAGTTATGCATGTGAGTGCTCACAGTGTCTGGGGGAAGGGAGGAGGCTGTGGAGACTGTTTCAAACATCCTGCTAATTTCTGGTGCTTGAAAGGCCAGGGAAGACCTTTCTCCAGCCTGGGACATCCTGGGGAATGTGGGGTCCCTGGTAGTCTGTAGCAGTGTTCTATGTTCTGATTAGATGGCAGAAGGGGTCAGGTACAATGGTCAGGAATTCCTGCTTGACAGATGGGATTAGTAGCAATGCACATTATCAAAACTGAGCACTAATTTTCTAGGATAATGCAGTCAGACATGGTATCCTTTACCTTTTCTTCTTTTTTTTTCATATTAGACCAATTTATTGCTGCATTCGTCCTCTACTTAACTATTTATTCATATTGAGTAATTCTCTAAAGAGACATCGACCTACCTACATTTTCATACATTTTCACAGCAGAATTGTCTTTTAATGTGTTTTCAATCTTTTATCTTTGATCAACAGTAGTATTCAGTGGGCATGTAAGAAGCATGTGTTTGGTTCGAGTGGATAAATTCCAACAACCTTTCTTCAGTAAAACAATATATTTAAAATATCTATATTTAAACAATATCTATATTTAAACAATATATTTAAAATATCTATACTATGCTTGGAGATCCATGTGTCTTGAAGCCATACATAAAGCTAAAATAATCTCATGGATCAGAGTGAAACATGTTTTTGAATTTTTAAAGGCATAATTGGTTCTGTGACAAGAAAATAGTTTTTAGTAGCACAAAGATGTTTACTGAGGGGACAAGAATTGTCTAGGGGGAGAATTTGATTTTTTTATTAATTTAAGATAAGCTGTTTTCACTTCCTTGTATTTGCTATAGCAGCTGAAGAATGAGAGCATATGTTTTATGTATATAAAATGTAGGTACATGCCTGTGCACTTGCCCATGTATTTTGAAGGACTGGATAAAATTTAGTAAGGATAAGTACACGAAAAATTAGGGCGACAAGGATTTTTTTATTTATGTTGCAGTAAAATTGTCACTGTCCTCCATGGGTTGTGAGTTTGCTTGAAGTATGCATTTCTGAGCTGCCTTCCTGAGAGGAGAAAAGGGTATGATACATTTCAGTTACGTGATGTATTTTCAAATGTATGTTTTCAGACTAGCTAATCATATAGCACTGCATGATCAGTGGGGAGTAAGAGAAACCTCCTACTGAAGGTGATAAATTCTAGGTTTTGACAGGTATTTAAAGATAGGCAAATTATGTGTGATGAGTTCTGCCCAAATAGTAGAAGTGCTCAAACAGGATCTATGGGTAGTAAGTTTTTGTTTAGCTCTTAATAAGGCTACTTTTTACTCTCACACCTGTAGTATGTCACTAGAGTTGAAAGTTTGCAGGGAAACAGAAATTATTTATTTGTGCTTGAAATAAAATAATATGTTGTGAGCTAGGCCTGAGATAGATTTTTAAATAAACAGATTCACAGAGTCACAGAATGGATTAGGTGGAAGGGACTACAGTGGGTCATCTGGTCCAACCTCCCTGCTCAAGCAGGGTCATCCCAGAGCACATGGCACAGGATTGTGTCCAAATGGTTCTGGAATATCTCCAGTGAGGGAGGGGACACTCCACACCCTCTCTGGCTGATCTGTTCCAGTGTGTGGTCACTGCACAGGAAAGAAGTTCTTCCTCATGTTCAGGTGGAACTTCCTGGGCATCAGTTCCTGGCTGTTGTCTCTTGTCCCATTGCTCAGCACCACCGAGCAGAGCCTGGGCCATGCCCTGACACCTCCCTGCAGACACTGACAGAGATGGATGAGGTCCCCTCTCAGTTGTCTCTTCTTGGGGCTGAGCAGACCCAGCTCCCTCAGCCTTTCCTAATAAGAGAGATGCTCAAGTTCCTTAATCATCCTCATAGCTCTCCACTGGACCTCCTCCAGGAGCGCTACATCTCTCTTGTGCTCAGGAGCCCAGAACTGGACACAGCATTCCAGATGCGGCCTCCAGGCCACATTTTTATATTGCACAATGGTTATCCCTTTTTCTTTGAAGACTTGTTCTTCACCTGTCTTTTTGCATGTATTTGGGAAATGCTTTGATGCTGTGATTTAGTAAAATATCTGAGATAGTTGTGTCTCACATTTGTGTGTTGTCACACTGATAATGCTGGCTATAAATTTTGCACTTCCTTTCTGAGCAGAAGTGACTGCTTCTATATGTTTAGAAATGCCTGTAATGCTACAGAATGGAGCAGTTACTTTGCATTCCAGGCCCGCTTACATTGAGGTAAAGATACTATTCAGACTTTTCCTATCAGAAGACGAGGTGAGAGGTGAAAATTCTCTTACCATCCTTGGCAGGCTCAACCAAGAATGCTGTGCTTTACCATTTTCCTGTGTTTGAAATGGATAGAGCTAGAGTATGAAGGAGAAGCCCAGTTCCTACTGTTTTCCAGGTTTTTTGGGCTGTCCTACTGGCTTCTGGGGGACATAAGTTGGTTTTACTTATAGCAAAGGAACTGCATCAGCATCAGAATCTCTTGAACATTTTCTGACAGTGCAAACCTACTTTATAAACACTGCTTGGGTAAGCTGGAGTTCTGGGACATCCAATATTTAAATATTGGAAATACACTAAAAATGCCCTGTCATTAGTAAAATTGACATAGCATCACTGGTCTGTCAGAGTGTTGGAGGGCTGCATGAGAGACGTGATTTTCTGTGTTCTCAAAAGGGCATTTGTTTCCATTCCATAGTTAAATGTAAGAGGGTTTTTATATGAATATAGGACATGTTTAGAAGTCAAATATCACATTGTTTCAAATATTATTTTAAAGCAAGGTGGTTTGTTTTGGTTTTGGGTTTTTTTTACTTCTGAGAAGTTTCTCAATTACTTAAATTCTGAAACAGTTGAATGGATTACACTTAGCTATTTTAATATACTACTTGTTAGTTGTTGCTCAGAATATTTTTGATTGTGTAAATAAGCTTTTTTTTTCATTAGTTTCTGAAGAACAAGGAGGTCTGAAGTTGGAGAACTCTGGAGAAAAAAAAAGCTATTTTGTGTAGCATTCACACGAGGAGACTTCCTGGGTAACCTTAGGAAAGATAAATTTCATTGACTTGTCTCCCCCTAAATGTTTTTAAAATGCAGTCTCTTGGTAAGGTGAGAGGCTCTGTTTCTTTCAGATAACCTGGCTTCTCCGTTTGGGAGAGCTAGACATTAGGCCCACCTGTCCCATGACATTCATCCTACTGATGTAGTGGCTTCTTTTAATTGCTAAACTGTTAATTGATAAGCTATTTGGAAGCCTGTACTTCTTGAACCTTTTCATAAGTAGCACAGACATGTGTTGAGTTTTCACATACATGTGGTTACACAAGCAATGACACTCCTTCCTCCCCTTTTATAAACCCTGAATGCACTCTGGAAAATAGCAGAGTATGTATAATTTTGTATGATGCTTTTGAGAGTTTAAGAGAAATTAATGAAACAGATGTACAATAAAATGCAGGAGACCACAACAAACCAGACGAGGTTTTGGAAAAATTTACTGTATACATCAAATTTGTAATGTCCTGCAAATAAGAAGCAACTTTAAAACAGTTTCACACACTGGCATTGATGTACTTCATAATAGTATAACACAGCTGAAGTGCTGAGATAGCTTTAAGGAAAATTTAAATGAATAAAGGAAAATATATTTTTCTGTCTTTGCTTGCTGGCAGATGAGAGGCTGTGTCCACTGAGAGCCCAGAAACCCCCCGTGTCCTGGGCTGCATCCAAAGCAGTGTGGGCAGCAGGGGAAGGAGGGCATTCTGCCCCTCTGCTCTGCTCTGCTGAGACCCCACCTGCAATGCTGCCTCCAACTCTGGGGTCCCCAGCACAGGAAGGACATGGACCTGTTGGAGAGAGTCCAGAGGAGGCCACCAAGATGATTAGAGGGATGGAGCACCTCTGCTATGAGGAAAGGCTGAGAGAACTGGGATTGTTCAACCTGGAGAATAAAAAGCTTTGGGGTGACCTAATTGCAGCCTTTCTGTACCTGAAGAGAACCTACAGGAAAGATGGAGAGAAACTATTTACAAGGGCCTGCAGTGACAGGACAAGGGGGAATGGCTTCAAACTGACCGTAGGTTTAGATTAGATGTTAGGAAAACATCCTTTCCTGTGAGGGCGATGAGACAGTGGCACAGGTTGCCCAGAGAAGCTGTGGATGCCCCATCCCTGGAAGTGTTCAAGGCCAGGTTGGATGGAGCTCTGAGCAATGTGGTCTAGTAGAAAGTGCCCCTGCCCATGGCAGGGTGGTTGGAATGACATGATCTTTAAAGTCCCTTCCAGCCCAAACCATTCTGTGATTCTACGATCAGTGGCTGTATTAGCTGCTGCTGCAGCTCCTTCAGGGTTGGTGTCAATATTGGTGCATTTAGCTTGCTGCAGCACAACTAAAACACAATAATATTTTTATGTGTAAGAATATGCCACCATGGTCCTGAGCACTCGCAGGACCCCCCTCTCCCTTGTGACATACAGTGTGCCATCATGGACCACGTGCTGCTGGGCCCCCCAGGATGATTGCTTCCATCTGTCTGGTTGGATGAGGGAGCATACTCCAAAGGTTAATACACATGTTTTTGTAGGGTAGCATACACATTTTGACATATCTGACACAGTGCTTAGTCTTCTCTGTCACATTACCTGTTGATGTATGCTTTCTTTCCTGTTAACTTTATTAGATCAGTACATTTTAAAAGCAATAACCAGTCAGTCAGTGAATAGTGCTACATAAAAAAAAGTGACTCAAAGCTGAGGTAAAACTTAATGATCCTTTGTTGGCTCATTATGTCTGGATTGCTGTTCCTACTACTGTCTGCGATATATGAATGACCAGTTCTAAGAGCTCAAAGGCTGATAATATGAATTTTGTCATTTACTTGATATTAATTATTTCGACTTTCCCCAGAGAAAAAATGCTGAAAGAATTTTAGCAAACTTTAATTATTGCTGTTGGCTACAAATGATCATATGTGTGAAGGGTTGGTTTCTGAGAAGTAAGTCTAGTGATAGTCAAACAGCTGTTATATGACTACATATTTTCAACTATGTTATTTCAAGTATGAATTAATAAAACCTAGCAGTATACCTATTGGAGATGCTTGATGCTTTATCACAGTAGCCAGTATACAAACCTTTGATTAATGAAAGAATTGTTCTTCAGCATATTTCTAGAAAATGAAGGGAGAAGAGGGCATGAAATTAAGGACAAAATCAGAAATGTTCCATAGAAAGCAGATGTTTTAAGGAATTGTTAATTTGAAACCCAAACCAACAATATATTTGTCCAGTGATCTGTTCAGTACAGCTATCTAACAAATAAAATGTGGTTCTGTACTTTTTAACTACTCTAAAAAGTCAGATTTGCATGAGAAGTCTTGTTTTGTCTCTCTGTTTAACGTCATGGTGGATCAATGTATGTGTGAACAAAAGCATTCTCTGGTGTGTAATTGGGCATGAGGTTTTCATGAAGATTTGCAGCCCAGAGAAGCTCGCTGTGGGATCCCAAACAGCATTTGGGTGGGATTGTAACAACTGTAAAGATTTTATCATAATAATTAAAGCGAGGTATAGGCAAGGTAGAACTCTGCTCAAGCGTGCACAGAAACTGTTGTTCCTGTTGCTCAGATAAAATGTGCAATTTGACTTGGGTAATTGTTTACATGACTCAGAATAAAGCAAGCAGAATGCTGCAGTAATACCTGCATTGATTATTGTTTTGGGAGTCCTGGTCTGGGTAAGATCATGCCTCTCTTGTGCCCTGTATAATCTGGATGATGGAGTACCCCTGTATGAATAAAAAGAAAGAAAGCCCTGATAAGTCTCTTGCAGAAGCTGTTCAATAACTTTATGCTGCAGTACCATATATCAGGTTTTATAAGATTTACTTTTCACATACTGTTCTTCCTCTGCTGCATGCACTATCTTAGCTTTGTCATGGAAGAGATTTTGATAAATAATATTGTACTGAACAAGTTGAAAAGTCTGCAGTAAACTGTGTTCTTCCTTCTTACCTTGATGTTTTCCTAGTTATTGAGGTTTTGCTTGCTACTTTTATTTGCCTTTTTTCAGTAAACAGTGTCATCAGCCAGATCAAGAGGTAAGTCTGAAATTTGATATCTGCATAATAGAACATGAGATACAGGGAACAATCTCATGTTTATTGAAGAGAAGCTTTTTTACAACAGTGGATAACTTGAAATGGTTTAGGCAGATTGTAAGTGGTTTTCCTGGTAACTTTTCACTTCTTGGGAAGGAGTCCTGTAGACAGTGGTCTCCTTTCCCTGTGACAGTAGCGTTTGTAGTGTCATCATGCTGCTGCTTTTGAGTGTGGCAATGTCAGGCACTGGAAAACAGAACAGTGAACTGTATTTCCTTCTAACTCTTCACTTGTGAAAACCATTTCTCATTTGTCTCTGCAGCCTTGCTGATAGTAAATACTTTTGTCAGATTCCTGTGACAGTCTTGTACTGTGGAATATCTTTTCTGTCAATAGATACTAACGAAGCCTGACATTTTATGTATCTATTTTAAGGCTTTATTAAAAATGCTCGTTTCTACCATGTCCTGGATGTTTTTTCTGACATCTCACTTCTTTCTACTTGGAAGTCTTTTCACTTGAATACCAGAAGCATTCATATCTGAATCCCAAAGCTTTGTATGAGCTGTTCTTTCCATCCTTTATGGCATCAAGTTACCGTCAAGCAGGATTTTTGTTGGTTTGTCCATTTCTAGCTTTCTTTATGAAATCCTGTGTGAGAATTAATTTCCACAGCCATGCTTTTGGATACTCATTGAAACAGGGCCTGCAAAGCAGGAACACAGCTGAGTCCTGCGCTTAAGAGTCCACAGAATGGTTGAGATCAGAAGGGACCTCTGGAGGTCATCTGGTCTGCTCAGACAGGGTGACACAGGACCACTGTGCTCCAGGACCACATTCAAATGGCTTTTAAATGTCTGAGCCATCTCCACAACCTCCCTGGGTCATTTTTGCGAGTGTTCAATAATCCTCACAGTATTAAAAAAAAAGGTGTTTCCTTATGTTCAGATGGAACCTCCTGTCTTTCAGTTTGCCTGTTGCCTCTTTTCCTGTCACTGGGCACCACTGAGAAGAGCCTGGTGCTCTCATTTATTTTACCTTCCCTTACAGGTATTTGTATCCATTGGGCCTTTACTTCCCCAGGCTTCCCCAGATTCAGATCTCTCAGCCTTTCCCCACAGGAGAAAGGCTCTTGTCCTTTAGTCTTCTCAACACCCCTTCCCTGGACTCTCTCCAGTATCCATGTCTCCTGCAGTGGGGAGCTCAGAACTTGACCCAGCACTCATGATGTGGCCTCCCCACCAGTGCTGAGGAGAGGGGAAGGACCATCTCCACTGGTGGTGCCTTGACCTGCTGTCAGTGCTCCTCCTGATGCATCCCAGGATATCATTAACCTTGTTTCTATGTGGGCACTTTGCTGGCCTGTGTTCAACTTGGTGCCCACCAGGATTTCCAAGGGAAAGCTGCTTTCCAGCTGGGTGACTGACACCCATACACCGGTGCCTGGGGTTGTTGTTCTTTGGGTGCAGGAGTTTGCACTTTCCCTTGTTGAACTTCCTGAGGTTTCTGTCAGCCCATTTCTCCAGCCTGCCAGGGTCCCTCTGGATGCCAGCACAGCCATCTGGTTTATCAACCACTCAAGGTGGGAACTGAGGAGACGGAAATCATCTTAGAACCCAAAGGGAAAACACAAAAGGTCTTCCCAGAAATCTGTTTACTGTCATAGCAGCTCATCAGAGGACATTGAGTAGACTTACCTCAGAAAGAAATGGGTCCACTCTTTCAAGTATAGGTACCCAAATCCTTGACTCCCAAATAATTCACTTATTTTCAAAAATTAGAAATACAACTCAAATCACTTCTGAAATTTGCTGGTTTAAAACCACAGGAAAATAACTCCTTTGACTTACGAACAGTTTTAGGAAGTTTTGAAGTCCAAACCACAGAACAGAAGCAAAAAATACCTGTCTGCTTGTACTCAGTGGCATATTTCTATTTATGGTCAATTATTACAGATTATGAACACAATTTCCACTCTGATTTTATTCTTTTTGTTTTCATTAATATGCTGCTAATTATTTACATACCGTTGGAGTGTGTATGAGGCTTCAAAATAATTAGAGTAGGAAACAGATAGGAAAAAAGTGGAGGGTTCTTCAGTCAACTTACAGGTAACCTCCAAGGGGCAGAAGAATAGAAGTAAGTTCAATAAAGAACAGATGCAGAATGAATGTCAACAGTGGAATGTTTGTTAGATGGATTGTGAAGAGAGCAGGGAGTGTGGGGCTACTGGCACATTTTGTTTGGCCGACAGTTTGGAATTAAGGTCTGGTCAGTACTAGATTATCCAGGGAGATAGTCACATGAATAAAAACATTGTTTTCTTTTCTGGTTTATCTTGATTGGTCAAGGGATAACTATTGTCATAATCCCTATGATTCGAGGTCTGAGAACATAAATTGCTTATAGAAGACTCAACGAAAGAAAGCAAAATGGTCTGCCCACGATATTTTACTATTCAACAACATGATTGATATATCAGTGAGGGACCTCTTGCTGATTGGAAAAACATTGGATTGAGTCAAGTAACTGATCTGTTGCACTGTATACCTGAATGTAAAATAATCCAGCAGCAACTTGTGCCTTTGCCTGTTCAGATAGAAAAAATATAGGTAGAAACATCTATAATGGAACTTAAAACTAAAGTTCTTTGAGTTCCATCTAAAGATGAAAAGATGATTTGCTTACATGCTTGATCATAAGAGTAAAGGGTAAAAATATTAACTCTTAATTCTACAGATACACAAGAGTAGAAAAGATCAGGTTTTTTGTCTCATATGCATTAGTCTGTTGGAAATTTGATTGACAAGACTCTCTGGAAAGCAAGGTTTGATATGCTTTGGAAAAAAAGTTCACAGTGAGGTTTCATAAATTCAGACATTATTTCTGTTATTAAAGATATGAAAGTCTGTCTCTTTTTTTTAAAATTCATGGAAAACAATTTAAATATTTAATGATGTACCATTAACCCAACCATTGTAAAAGTACAATAAGATATTTATTTCTTGTAAATAAGGAATTTGTCCACACATAAAACTTTTAAGCTCACTATCTCGGGGGGAAAAAAAAAAAAAAAGAGATTGTGTAGGATGTAACCATTAGAATGAAGTAAATACAACTGAAATTACTGAATTTATTAATCTAAATGCAGTGAATACTAAATCCCTTTCTGAATCATATCTTTTTATAGTTTTGTCTCACTTCAGGCGACTTTATCTGTGTCCCTAGAGACATGTCATGCACACTTTAGTTTTTAGCATGACTACTACTCCGTTAATCACAGTAGTGCAGTACCTGGCAATTTACTACTTCTTACCATTTGCAAAAATTGACTTTGTGTCCACAGCAGTGACTCGAGCTGACTCTTCCCCCTTTTCTTTGCTAAACAGAGAGTGACCGCACAGTTAGAAATGGGAAAGATGGGACCTCTGGCAATACAGCCCTTGGAAATTTGTCTTTTTCGGGGGAAAAGTGCCTTCTTCCTCAGGCCTTTGTTGGAGGCATTGTCAGTCACTGTGAAGTCCCTGAGCTGTGTGCCTGGTCAGAATGAAGAGAGAGAGCTTGTTCCTCATTGCTCTTTTTACTGGTGCCTAATCAGAATCCTGTAAGGATATTTTACTTTATCTCTTAGGGCATCTGCTGTTTTCTCTAAGCAATCCCAGGCTCCAAATGGGAATCGAGTGGCAGGTTTTTCTGTTAGCTCTTTGTGGTTACAGAATGTTGCCCAAAAGAGCTGTAGCTAGCAAGGCATGGATGTTATGTACTCTCCTTGATGCACAGAAGGGCAGGGATTCATTTGAATCCTTGCAGCTAGGCTTGGACTACTTCTTTCTCCTACCTAAGATGAGGAATCCTAGAAAGAGTGATGACTTCTGTTTTCACTCAGCTGAACTCTGTGACACCTCACAAATCTTTCACTCCTGAGCCTGCAGGTATTCCAGCCAGTTGTCACTGTGTCCTAGGCAAGACAAAACACTATTAGTATTCTTTTTCATTGGCTACTTGCAGATTAATGGATGTTTTCTTGGATTACCTGTGCTTTGGGAGCTCAGAATCTATATATTGTGCAAAAGCTACCACACTGTATCTTGATTTTTCTCATCAAACAAGTTGAATGTGGGACCAGCAAATGTTATGTTTAAAGTTTGGCACAGTTTAAAATGCAATATTGATATAAATGATATATGGAAATAGATTTCCTGGTTAGACCTGGTAGTGGTGGTGGTGGACAAAACCTATAGATGACATTACATGGGTAACAGAATTACAAAATGAACATAAATTATTGCATTCACTAAAGAAAGACAATTAAAATGCATTGTGCCATAACAATCAGATATAACAGCTGAAATTATCCACTGTCTAAAGAAAATCTTGCAGTTTTGGTACCATATTATACGTAAGGAAAATACATGATACGTGGATTAGTTGTGAGTACAGTGGTAGCAGAGTCTCTGGTCAGGTATTCGTTTTTTCTGTTAGAAGATCAGCTTCCCAAGGGACCTGCAACTTACTTTTGCAGATGTAAAAATTATTTCTAACTGAAACTTTATATATAACCTATTAGACAAGGAGCATGTTTAATAAGTCATGCTTCTATGAAAAAAAAAAAAAGAAAAAAAGAGTATTTCTACTTTGTGTTAATCTTTGCTTTTGAATAAGTACCACACATCATTTTAAATATATCTTTATCTAACAGTTTTTAACAGTTTTGTTGCACTTGGAAAGGTTTTTGGGTTTTTTTGAAGGGTGGAGAGGAGAGTCAATAGATAATATTTAATTGAGGAAATTCATAGTGACTTTTAAAATCATATTTCTCTGCCATTGGTAGGTATTGGGTTTCCTGATAGAGTGTGAAAAACCTTTTTAACAGGTAGTCAAGTAGCTCTGGTTAATGATGTATACACAAAAATAATGTTTTATATATGCTTTGTATGTAGTTTGTGTATATAAATGTATGCAGTTGAACTGCTGAACTAACTGATAGAAAATAGTTCAGACACACAGTGTTCATCTGAGGATATAAACATACAAGCATTCTTTTTGTAAATGCTAGAGCTTTGTATTTCCATATCATTATTCCCATAGGAAGAGTGCTCTGAGTTGCTATCCATGAACCTTGACTCATCCAGTCTGCTCTCTGTTTTGCCAGTCAATAGGTAGAATATAGTTTGTTTAACCCTCAGTCAATTCTCTTTGGCTTCTATATTGAAAATGTTCTTTTTCAGGATACTTTTGGCATCTGTTGCTTTATCCTTTAGTGTTGGACATTGAATGCAAAAAAAATCTAAGACTTGTACATGGTTGTCCTAATCACAAGACTTAATTGCCAAAGTTATGGTGGTTTTCTTGGTAATATTTAATGGCCTGTGTAATGACTGGCCTACAGTGTGGAAAAGTGTTTCAGCTTGAAAGTAACTTTGCTGGCTCTGAAAGGGATGATGGTATTTGCTTGGACTTCCATTGGCAAAGGTATGTTTTGAACCACCATAATATCTGTTGGAGGAAGCAGCATAGTGGGCTGTAAGATATGAAGGAAGTTTTTGGAGTGCATTGATGAAAACCTCCTGACACTGGTGATGGAGAAGCCAATGGGGGATGATGACCTGCTAGAGCTGGTATTAAAAACAGGGAAAGTATATATATATGTATATATATATACTTCCTCATCCTGCTTGAGGATGAGGAAGTTGGGAGTCTTCCCCAGTCACCACGAGATGGTGGAGTTCAGGATCCTGAAGAGCAGTAGCAAGGGAAACCATGCCTGATGAACCTGATAGGTTTATATGACAAGGCAGCTGACTTGGTGGATGAGGGGAGAGCTGTGGATGTTGCTGGTTTCAGCTGTCTCCCATCACATCATAATTAAAAAACCGGTGGAGAGTGGACTTAAAGGGCAGTGGAGTGGAGCTGAAACTGCTGGGCTGAAAGGGTTGTGTTCAGTGGCAAAGTCCAGTCCCTGGCAGTGTCCTCCAGGGGTAAGTGCTGGGTCTAATATTTCTTAATATTCACCGTACTGAGCTGGATGATGGTCAGAGTGCACCCTCAGCAAGCTTTGTAGATAACCCCAGACTGGGATGATAGCCAGACAGATGGTTGTGCAGCCTTCCACAGGAGCCTTGGTGAGCTGGAGAAACGGGTGGAGGGGAATGTATGAAATTCAACAACAGGAAACATGTAGTCCTGTTCTTGGAGGAGGAATAACATGGTGCCCGAATGCAGGCTGAGGGTGGACAGGCTGGAAAGCAATTTAAATAAGAAGGTATGGGAGGGGTATGGGGTGATGATGATATCCTGGTGGACCCCAAGTTCCCATGAGCAACCTATGCACAACTGTGGCAAAGAAGGGTGTTATCATCCTTGGAGATGCTCACAATTTAACTGGCTCTTGTCCTGGAAACATTTTTCTTGTCCACCAACTCTCTAAGCCAGCAACTAGACTAGAAAACCTCCAGAGATCCCCCCTAACCTCAGCCATTTTGTGAAGACCCTTAAAGCCTACAGGCTACCAGTCCTATTTTGATGATGCTTTCTGATAACTAGGGCCTTTGTTGCTATGCTTTCTGTGTCAAAGATTGGAACTATAATTTTCCTTTTTTTGATGTTTCTGCTGAGGAAAGATACATTCCCGTCTTTAAGTACCTAGGTGCAGTAGTAATGGTACCCATGGAAGTACTTTAAATAAGTGGTGCATTGTGCTCTATTTGCTTACAAGTTCTGTCTTACTGCATTGTGTCAACATAGATATCTACTACTTGAAGGAAGAAGCTGATATGAATTATTAGTATATGTAAATATTTGAATATGCCAGAATAATTAAATAATTGTTATGCTATATTATAATTTTAGTCTCTGAGTGCTTCAAAATAATGCAATCAATAACACTAATTATAAAGGTTTGCTTTCATTTGTGTTGCAGTTGTGCTTAATAATCTGTGCCATGCATTGCACTACTTTGTTTCTATGAATGTGTTTTGTATAATCAGGGGTAAACCATATATTGCTGTTTTGTGTCACTTTCCCCTGTTGCATTTTCTAGGAAGAGGAGTGCTTTTTTTTTTTTTTTTTTTGCCTCTTTATTTAACAGAGGGAGAGATTAGTGATTCTGTGCTAGTTAGTTTAGCTCTGTGACACAGCAAAACTCCCTGGGTGGAACACTGAGGAGCAAGGTGCAGAATTACTGGAAGATGGTGTCAAACGTGAATTTAGAGAGTAAGTGGCTGATACTTCTGTGTAAGTACAGAGTAGTGACATTTCAACTGGTGAAGCTACTAAGCTGCTCAGTATTTTGGCCAAATATTTTTAAAGTGCTAAATCATCCTGTACACAGAACTGAACTCTGAGCTCATGCACAGTGTGACAGTGCTCTGTATTTCTGTCCATGGTGTGTCACAAAGGGATAATAGTCACAAAATGCAGGGGCAGTCTCTGAAAGGGGTAAAAGGAGCTGTATGTTTTTGAGGCTCTCTGGAAGGATATATTTTAAAAGGAAATTCTCAACCTGTTAATTTCAGCTTTACAATATTTTTAATGCTTTAAAGGGTGGACAGTAGATGAAGGAGGAACAGAAAGATTCTCAGTGCCAAATCAGACAGCTGTAAAGCCTGTGTCCTCAAAAAAGTCGTGGTATATAATTAGTACTCATCATTGTGAGGAACAGTAATTAGTTACTCTGTGCAGAAGCACAAAGGAAAAGTATGTGATATACTTTTCATGTTATAGAGTGAGAAAGGCTTCTAGCACAATCTAAACCACCCCTTGATTGATGATAATAATGGTAGCCGAGATGACATTTATACTTTTATTTTAAAGATCAGCGAGACAAAAATAGCAAATATTTCCTGGATGTTTCACTGATACCACAACTTTGTGCAGTTAGTTTTGATTCAATTTCACAAATCATCAGCAGAAGTTGTCAGCGAAATAGTAACTGTTGAAACAGGGTTTTGTTTTTCTAATTGAGACTGATAGGCAGATCATTTATCTTCTTCGGTATATTCTGGTTGTCAGGTGTGAAGGTCTTTATAAATATTGCATGTGTTAGTGAACATTTTCAGTAGGTGTTCAGTAATAAGCATTTTAACTGTAAATCGAGATTACACACAATTCTTCCCAAAGTAATTTTAAATGGTCTTTTAAAGAATAAACTGAGTGATGAACTTACTAATTAGTCACCAATAAAACAAGTGGGTGACTATCTGCCTGTCAGTATTCCTCACAGTAATCAGTCTCCTTTGAAATATGAGATGTGAGCCAAATACAAATTCCCAGGCACTATACAGTATCATTTAGAGATATTTTGTGTTGTAATCTCTTGTTTGTAAGTACTGCCTGAGTGATGATTTTTGAAGATGGATGGTTTGAGTTGAGTATAGACACATGTGAATTTCAGAACCTTTGATGCAGTGTTGTATATGATAATAAAACTTCTGTTCCCTGTGTGTACTGGGTTCAGGTTAGGTTTAAGATGGAGCAGATGGAGTGAATGAAATCAAAGCTCTAGAAAATCTGTTACCTTTGGAGTTGATCAGAAATGTCAATCTTGAGTAGAATTGGAAGAACATCACACAGCAAAGTCCAGAAGTCAACAAGACACAACCATGCAACTTAGTGGTGGAGAATCCAAGATCTACATGGGATGAGCAAAGCAGATGCATAGAAGTGTGCTAGAATAAAAATTGTTCTCTTCCCCAGTAAAGGCTTCTGGTTCAGTTATAACCACCAGTAAAGGAAAGAGAATATTTACTTGATCTCAGTAAGGTGTCCAAGTCCTATCTGGCAGCCTGACTTGAGGCTGCCCTTAGATATTTCCCCCACTCCACTTAAATTATCTGCTTTCATGCTTTGCAGTTTTTTAACTCAGATGGTTGACAACCTGCCAAAGGCCTTATTAGTTGTTTAACGTTGACTTCGCACTCATTTAACTTTGTTAACATGGTTTACCATCACCTTCAGGCTTCTGCCCAAAGTAAGTCATAAAGGTTTAAAATTTTAAAGAGTTCCTCTTCAATGCTTCATTTCTTTCTGATGACTATACTGCATACTAAAAGTGGAACACCCAACATTTCCTAATCCTACTAGAATTCTATTCTTACTTAGGACCATCTGAAAACATTTATAAGGAAAGTTAAAATATTGTGATGCCTTGTCACGTTAGCTGCCATAGCGACACAGAAAATCGCTAGCTCTGTATTAAGTGTACTTAGCCCTAACTTCTGCACTTACTGTAGGATGAAAAACTCTTGAATTTACAGATAAATGAAACCTCCCAATAAGTCATCTGTGCTGTGTGTGTTTTTCCAGCACATGCCAAAATCATTTACTAAGACAGAGCTGTTTTTAAGGTCTCAAATAACTGAAAAATATTTATGAATATCTATATAGTGGTACGTTCCTTAGAATTCTCCTTCCAACTTCCAGAAAGCTGTTGAAAGACTTGTAACTGTATTTTGAACGTAGCAAAGTGTAGTAAAAATTGAAATTAACTTTATTTCTGCAAGACATTTTGGGAATTTTAGATTGTGTTGAAGCTTCGGGAACCTTTAAAAGAAAGAAAAAGATATTTATAAATTAAGGGGAAGGAAATATAAGAAAAAATAACATAAACCCTGCAATTTTAATCATTTGAAACAATTTATGCTTTGGAATATCATTGTGCCACATCACCTTAATTTGGAATAACAATGAAGAGTAACACAGAAAATGTGCTGTCTTGTATTTCTCAAGGATTAGTGTGGCTATCGACATTTCCTGCAGAAAAAAAGATAAATTAAAAATGTTGACAGCTAGAGGTAATATTGTGTACAGCAGAAATTCAGTGGAATGAGGAATGGTGTTGGTACATAAAAACTATGTTTACTGTTTAAACTATTAGTGCTTTAACATGTCACTGAAAGGTCAGTCTTCAGGAGTAATGGAGAAGCTATTGGACTGAAGGCTAGGAAATAAATTGCAAAGGCTGTACTGTGAGTTCATTCCAGCTCTACATTGTTCATAAGGTGATGATAAAGTAGTGGCTAGATTTGTTCATATTAATTTGCTTGTGAGTTTTTTTTGTTTGCGTTTTGTGGGTTTGTGGTTTTGGTTTTGGGGGTTTTGGTTTTTTTGTTCTGTTTTTTGTGGGTGGGTTTTGTAATTTGTTCGTTTTGGTCTTTGTTTTTTCTTTTTTAATAATTGTCCTAGTTTTGGTGGACATACAGTCAATTATTTTCCTAGTAGCTGCTGCAGTGCTGTGTTTGGGATTTAATATGAAAATAACTTTGATACACACCAATGCTTTAGCTGAGGAGTGCTCGCCCAAAATCAAGGACTTCTCAGTGTCTCCTGCTCTGCCAGGGAGCAGGTGCACAAGAACCTGGGAGGGTGCACAGCTAGGACAGGTGACCCAAACTGGCCAAAGGGATATTCCACAACACAGAACGTCATACCTAGGATATAAACTGGGGCAAGCTGTCCAGGAGGGGTAAATCACTACTTGGGGATGGGCTGGGCATTGGTCAGCAGGTGGTGAGCAACTGTGTTGAGCATCACTTGACTTTATTGGGTTTTATTCCTCTCTCTTTTTATTGTCTCCCTTTTAATTCCTATTATTAATGTTATTGTTGTTGTTATTTTTATTACATTTTTATAATTTCAAGGATTATTTCAAGGATTATTTAGATTATTAAACTGTTCTGTTCTCAAGTATGGGTTTTACCCTTTCAATTTTCCTCCCCATCCCATCAGGCAGGTGTGATGAGTGACTGTGTAGTACTTAGTTGCAGGTTGTGTTTAAAACACAGCAATAATAAGTAGGAATTAAGTATTTTCTAAATGTGTAATATTCTCCAAAACCACTGGTAAGTTTTGGCATTCCTACCTGTCCTTATAAGATTTTAATCAACATCATCCTACATGTTTTGTTTCATTGAAAAAAAAAAAAAAAACCCTCAGTAGGAATGATTTTTTTCTTCAACCGGAAGAGAATATGGGTAACTCCTGCTGAGTTCCCAGTGCATTCCAATACCAGAGCTGAGAAATCTGACCTTGAACGGGTGCTCAGTATGAAGCTGTGTCCTTGTGCTTAGGATTTCTGGTGCATTTATATAAAGCCCACCGTACATGAGTAGTTCTGATCTACCCATATGAAGATCTACTAGTTTTTTCTCATATTTATTACGGGCAATTATTTTAGAGACTATTACGTGAGTTTTCAGTTTTTCCACCAGATTTGTGTGTGGCCTTGATTGACCAAACAGTACATACAGCTTCAGGGTTGCTGCTTATGCAGTGCCCAGCTTGTCAGTAACTTTAAGTAACTTGCATTAGTGTCTCCAGAGATGTGGAGAATCTCTGCATGAGATTTTGAAAACAGAATCACAGGATCACACAAAATAGGATCAGAAGGGAGCTCTGGGGATGATGCAGTCCAACCCCCTGCCAAGGCAGGGTCACTTAGAGCAGGTGGCACTGGAATGTGTCCAGGTGAGTTTGGAATGTCTGCAGAGAGGGAGGCTCTGCAGCCTGTTCCAGTGCTCTGCCACCCACAACATAAAGAAGTTCTTCCTTATGTGGAGGTGGAACTTTTCATGGTTTAATTTATGCCCATTACTCCTTGTTCTGTCCCTGGGCACCACAGAAAAAAAGGTGTTAAAACATGTTCCTTTTACTTACCCCTTGGCAGTAAGTGCACTCATGGTCTCTGGGAGTGTTTTGCCTTCACCCTGCCTTAAGATTTGGGTACTGGTTCTCAAGATCATCTCTGATATCCTGGATCTGTGTGACACTAAATATGAAAGATTTGTCAGTGTGATGGAGGGGAGAGTAAGGCAAAAACGCTAGACTTTTGTCAGTGATTCTATGTTGCATGACAGGAGAAGAAGCAATGGGCATGACATGAAATAAGAAACCCCTTTTTTACTGTCATGGGGATTAAATAGCTGAACAGGCTGCCCCAAGAGGTATTTCTGTCCATGGACATGTTTATAATCTGACTGGCCATTGTCTCTGAGCAGAGGACTGGACCAGGTGATCCCTGGAGACACCTTCCAGTTCTAAAATGTTCCGCGGGCTTGGATTTGTAGGAAGCTGTCTGATAGTAGTGTACAGCGCAAACATGGCATAATAAATGTGTTCAGTCTAACAAGTGACAAATACAAATCGTTTTTCCCATGTTGACTTCCGTTTAAACAAGAGAGCAGGTGACAGTTGGAAAATAAGATGCAGAGAAAATACATGTTTGCTCATTTTGCAGTGGTTGGAGGGGCCACTTCTGGCTGAATAGAGACACATAAAATATGCAGCAGATGTTATGACAGCATTTGGTTTTTATTGATGTCCAAAAGATGATTCCATAATACATTCTTGTGGCTGTAATTTTGTAGATATTGAATTTATTTGCTTTCCATAGATTCTCTGATGCTTTGTATTATTACAGAAAGTGCTTAGATAAGGGAATAAGAATAATTCACAACAAATTTCACTGATGCTGGACTTAGAGTACAAAGAATTTAGCTATTACACAGTGCTCTGCCAGTAAAGCTTTAAATCATTGAAATACCTTCTAAAATGAACACCAATATTTTTACATCTCAGTCTGGGAAGTAGAGTATAATCTATATGTTCCTTGGCTGGTGAAGAATGCTTTTTCCTTTGGGATCTGATTTTTATTTCTTTTTTTTGTTTATTTGAAAATTTCTTGGCATATTTATAGAGTGGTTTTGAGCTATTTTTGTTCAGAGAATTGTGGTGTAGATCTAGGACTAGAACTGACTCGTGTAGTATATGATTTTTACTTTGTATATTCTTCCCTTTTAAGGCTGGAAGTCTGTAG
The DNA here is from genome assembly GCF_036250125.1 of Pseudopipra pipra. Taxonomy (NCBI): domain Eukaryota; kingdom Metazoa; phylum Chordata; class Aves; order Passeriformes; family Pipridae; genus Pseudopipra; species Pseudopipra pipra. Next base: position 13,959,887 of record NC_087550.1, read on the forward strand.
GTCTAAAATGCCTGTTGGAACATAACAGGTTTCATTATACTAAGAAACAATGTAATGTTTTCAGAAATTACAAATATGGAGATTTCTTCATTGAAGTTCCCACTCTGGATACGGAAGCCAAGTCCAGGGTCTTCGGTCCTAGTTTTCTTATTGATCTTGTAAGTGTTTGCTAGATTATATGCATGGAAAAATCTGTTTTAACTTTAAGCTACATAATTTATTTATGTAAAGTAACCTCAACATTACATAGCTAAATCCTGATGAATTGATGGTTGGTCGTGATAGATGCTTCATCTGAAAAACCTGAACTTGATTGAGAGATTTGAGAAAGCTTTGTTTTCAAACTCTTAAAACCTAAACATTTTAGCTGTAATTAAATGAATTCAGAAGATAAAAAAGCAGAATAATCTTCTGAAGAACAGGGCTAAATCATAACACATCATAATGTTACACTTTGTCATTGTTCAATCGGGAGATGAGAAATACCAAAATGATTTTGAAGTTTTGAGATGTCCCATTTAGTGGCTGGAACTTTTTCACAGGAATCAGATTTCAGATTATAGTATCAATAACTCTCTTCTGGGTGTTTCTAACTTCAGGGCCATGTGAGCTGACCTTGGGAAGCCTGAAGTCTGGAAGCACCCAGATACACCTTGGTTGTTGTTGCTCTGGAGCTAAACAGTCTTCAGTTAATGTATTTGTTTTTTCAAACTAGTGAGCAATAGGAATCTTTGTACCCCTAGGAATGCTTTAGTTAAATTTTCTTTAGCAGCATTAGTGGATCAGCTGTTACATCCACCTCACTTTCTTGTTTGTGATTAAGCAGATCAAGTTTAGCTTAGCACAATATGATCTTTGTTTCCTAAAGAGACCCTCTGCTATTATATACTCTTGGAGTAAATATATTGGATATAAAATGTTATGAAATTGCTCTCCCTAAAAATCTGAAATGGCAGAAATAAGTCTGAAAGCTGCATCTCAGACCTACCAGAAGAAAGATCACTTAAATACTGCATCAGGGGGAACATTTCTATCTGTGAAACAATGCAAGCCTGCTGACATGAAAGAAAATACACCCTGTACCATAGGTTAACCTCCTTTAATCAAAAATAGTTTTAAACCATAAAGAAACACTATATGTAGGGGTATAGTGTACCTTATTTGGATTCCAAACTTCAATACTTTATTTTTTATCACTCTTCAGAAGGATATACCATTAGTTGAAAAAGAGGAAAAATCATAATTCTGAAAATTCACCTTTAAAAAAAGTGTAAATGATAATAAATTTTGAAAATAGGGTGTTCCATTTTTTTAATAAGAAGGTTTTCTACTTTTTGGAACCAATCCCTAGTTCAAATAAGTGAGCTGGGGGAAAAACAATGTACCAAATTGCATCAAGTTAAATAAGGTTTGTGAGAATCTATCTGCTGTTGCTAATGCTGTAAGGGCCCATGTAATTTAAGTGTAAATCATTACCTTTAGACTTATTACCTTCATATAGTTCCAGTAGTTATCTGTTTCTCAGAGATTACTTGGGATGGATGTGTCTTTAGAGTCTATTTTCTGACTTCCATCCTACAACTGAACACAAAATACAGGACATTGTACATCCTGAAAAATAAATGTCATAAGGACGTTTTGGCAAGGATTAGAAGGTTTAGAAAACCTATTCCAGGAAACAAAATGTTCATGACTGAAACTTAACAACTTATAAAAGTTTAGCATTATAAAAGCCAGTCATGGCAGTGCCCTGTGTTTTATATTTATATGAATTGAATTTATTTTTTGTATATATTCTGCCTTAAAGAATCAAAGCAGGAATAAGAGTAGTTCCATATATTCTGTTCACATTGTTTCTAAAGCCATTTTCATTTAAAACAGGAGCTGCAGGCTTCACCTTCATGGGTGGGTTGCATATTGTTTCTTGAAAATGGTATTAAAAGTATCACATGGTTAATTTAATGAATAGAGCAGTCTTATGGAACTGCAAATTTCTTTAAAATATCATTAATCTGGATAAAAAACTGAAGAGTACATTCATGTAGATGGTGGGTGCTACAGCAGAACACACTCTCAAGGTTCAGAGCAAGCAAAGTATGCCCAGAGAGTTATTAAAAACCATTTTTGCTGGGATAAGAAACTACTTTGGTATGTAATACAGAAAAGAACCTAACCTGCATTTCTGATGAGGCTTTGTGTATTGGGGTAAAGAATATAACCATGCGAATGCCAGTGCCTGCCCTTGAAAACAGGGGCAGCTAAGTGGGTTAAGTTTCGTTGAAAATAAGGTATTTCTTCTCAAGGAAGTTCATTCGTCTGTCAGTGATGACTTCTAGATGTGATGCTGTGGATCTGTGTATGTGCTGTGAGGTGCAGCTCACAGACTATGAGCTGCAGTCTCAGGCTGGACTCAAGCTGACTGATAAACATGCAGCTTAGCCAGTGCATAAATCCCCAAGAATGTTGGGGGATGTGTTATCTTTCTCAGTACAGTACTTGCATGTTGAGGGACTGGGTTTTATTTTCCACATAAAAAGAATTTAAATTGGAATAGCATAATATATTGTGTATGTTTTTTCTGTTTGTGTACGTATAGATGCTTGAAAGCTTCAGAGAGCAGAAAGATTAATTTTGCTGAGTTGGTTTTTTTTGGTTTTTCTGGTTTTGTTTTTTGGAGGTTTTTTTCATATTAAATGTAGGTTTAATAGGTCTGCTTTCCTCTGTCTGTCTCTGAATGACAGTGTTGAGGAAATGGCTTCAAACTGAAAGAGAGTAGGTTTAGATTAGGTATTAGGAAAAATTTTTTTACTATGAGGATGGTGAAATGCTGGCACAGGTTGCCCAGAGAAGCTGTGGATGACCATCCCTGGCAGTGTTCAAGGCCAGGTTGGATGGGGCTTTGAGCAACCTGGTCTAGTGAAAGGTGTCCCTGTCCATGGTAGTGGGGTTGGAACTAAATGATCCTTAAGGTCCCTTCCAACCCAAACCATTGTCTGATTCTATGATTAGTTTTTTATTATCAAATGCTGGACAATGCTTTGACTAACACATTCTTTTAGTGCACATGGACCAGTAACAAGTAAATAAATACATCTATAAGGAACATGTATGGAATTGTAAACACCAATGCTGACTATAATGCTACATGTTACATACATGTCATTTTTTAAGCTGAAAGTAAAATGATGTTGTCTTTTCATCTGTGACTTTTTTGACTAAACTGATTTGAAACTGCTCATTAAACTCTCCAAGGAACTGATAGAAATATTTTATAGATTAATCTATAGTACATGAGCCTGTGTGGCTCTCTGCAAGTCGTGGTTAGTCTTTTATTCACTGGAATTTTCTAGAAAAATTGGTAACAGGCTCAAACCTTCATAAGGTTTCTTTCTTTCTTTCTTTCTTTTAATTTATTTTAAATACAGTTAAGCCTTTTGCTGTCAAAGATTGTTCTTCTGCTTATACACAACTAATATGACTGAATTATAGAATGTATTCATGTACAATTTTGCAGTAGTAGTATACATCTGTCCTTCAAAAAAAAACCCCAGCAGAATGTTATGGGTCAGTCTGACCTACTTTTTATATAAAAAGCTGATTGCTAAAAATTACTGTTCCTAGGAGCATTGGACAGTCTATATTTGTCAGATTGTGTCATCACTAATGTGCTGTCAAAAGCTCACCAAAACCCAACACTTGCAGCATGACAGACCTGATTTTGAAGTGCATTTTCAGGTGTATTTTTTTTGCTCTGTTTTAACAATCTGTGCTGTTCCTGAAGTGGTTTCTTTGTACCTCCTTAATTACTGTTGTATGTTTAGTTTGAGTTCACAAAGCAGTGATCAGGAGCTTGTTTTCTTCTACACAGTAGACAGCAAGCCTGACAGGAAAAAAAAAGGTTTTAAATGAATTAATGTCGGTGTTAGTATCATCCTACACAATGTGGTACCTAATAGTCGGTTAAAACTTCTGTTTTCATTAGAATAATACAATTTCTATTGTTGTTTTTAGCTCTTTTGAAAAACAAGTAAGATCTAATACAGGCATTTCTTTTATTTATACTTCTGAAGTTCCATATAAGGTTTACATAGAAAAACTCTTAATTCCAGCGATGTTAAAGTCTTACATTTTAAGTTTGATTATACCATTACATGGTGGTATTTGGGGATTACAAACAACTTCCTTACAACATGGTAACTGGCTTTAGATTTTCATTCATCAAGAACTCTCAGATGTATTGAGAGAGCTTTTTTCAGCCTGCCAAAATGTTATTAGGAAATGGTGAAAGATAAAGCTTATACTTGAAGCTTCTCCAGAAGGAAAAGGTTCTTTCATCGTCAGTCTGGCAGTATGGAACATGCAATCCCTGCATTTGCTTCCTGCTACTCTTAATGAGGACAACATGTAATACGTAGGATATGTTTTACGTGTGTAAATGCAAATCTACGTGTGCAGATATAAACAAAAAAGGCCCTGGTGTCCTATCACGTGAGAGTTGTGCTTATAAACAACAACAACAGCAACTGGGTTGGGACATGCTGGGGTCCCACGTCATAGTCAGTGAGATTTCCAAGTGTTGTATTTAATCTTTTCTACAAGTTGTCTGGCATCTCTCATACGTCCTAATAGGGTGTTTATTTTTGTTTGTTTGTGGGTTTTGTTTTTTTTAGGAGTGGGAGCTTCTTGCTTGTGCTTGCATTTTCTAAAATAGAGAATTTCTTTCAGCGTGCTTCAACATCAACATAACAGGACCACAAACAAGATAACTTCAAAGTTTTTATTTATGAAAGGATGTGCTGAAGTCTGTTTTATGTGTACCTTAAGGATACAGTTATTTTTTACCTAACCTGATTAAGTGCGTGCATGAATACATGCAGTCGGTTCTGAATATAGAGTGTGTTCATGGAGTGAAACACTAATGAGTTGCTTGTTGTTGTTTATGTTCATCAGACTTCACTAAATCCTTTTAAAAACTGAGTGTGACAAAGCAAAAGTCAGATGGTGATAATTTGAAGTCTTGCTTTTGTGGTTAAATTCAGACCAGTAGAGACTAAAGAGTTGCTCTTGCTCATTATTGATGTTAAGAACTTTCATGGATGGTGAAAATACCTTCTGTAATGCCTTCTTTTGTAAATAAATGCTTTTCTAATGCTCTCAGCTGGTGAAATATCTTCCTGGAGTGATTTAAAAATTGTTTTGCTTAAAAAGGCAAGGGTTAATTAAGAATATGTTGTAAGCCTGTACTCTTTTCCTTTTAAATGAAATCTTCATTTTTGCCATGCTTGAGTATTTAAAGTTTTTTTTTACTTGTCTGTATTTGAAAGGATGCTTACACAGTTTGATAGTTTGTAACGGCTGAAGGCCAAAATGGTTTCTTATTATATAAATAGCATTTTGGTATGCATTTACTTATTTGTTCATTATTAGGTCATAATTTCTTTCCTTATCCTGAAATCATAGAATCGTAGAATATCCTGAGTTAGAAGGAACCTACAAGGATCATCAAAGTCCAACTCCTGGACCTGCACAGGACACCCCAAAAATCACACTATGAGTCTGAGAGCATTGTCTAAAAACTTCTTGAACTCTGTCACGGTTGGTGCTGTGACCACTGCCCCAGGGGAGCCTGTTCCAGCATCCAGCCACCCTCTGGGTGAAGAACCTTTCCTTAATATACAAACTAACCTTCCCCTGACACAGCTTCAAATGGTTTTGAAAACATAATTTTGGTTATGTGTGGGTAGTTTTCTTTGCACCAGGAAAGAATGTGACAGGTATAAATAGAAGTATTGCCTTGAAAAACGTGTCTTAGGATGTCAGTGTCAAAACTTGCAGTCTGATACTGAAATTCAGTTCCCTTACATGATCTTTAATTACGGAGGAACATTAAAAAGATATGAAAGTTCAAGAAAACATCCATCCTGAAATTTTAAAGTTTTGTCTTATGGAACTACAATTCAAAGTATGATAAGTTTTCTGTACCAATTGGACTCCCCTATGAGTTTCCATTGCCCAGCTCCATGTCCTTTTTTTTGCAGTAATGAGAGCTCTCAGGATGCATTGTGGGAGACGAGGACAGGCACATATAAGACAAAACTGCTACATTCTCACATTCCTTTTAATCTGTATGCCTATATTTGCCTTTTCAACTACAACAAAACACTCTTCTGGAGACAGTAGAAACATTTCATGTAAAAATGTAACATTATCAAGTCTTACTTCCCATTGAGAGTTGCTTTTTTAAACTTTTGCAGATAATAGTAAAGTTATCCCTAAAAATAATTATAATTAAATCCTCTCACTTGTTGTTGTTTACAAGCCATTACAGGTGTCTGCTGTTGAACATTTCCCTTATGCCTTCTCTGAATAGAAAAGGGGGAAGTTTTGAATAAAGCACTGTGAATTGATGTGCTTCAGGTATGTGGCCTGTATATGTTAGATCTCTGCCTTCTGAAAGACTTTAATTAGCATTTTGGCTAAATCCTGCACCTTGTGGTAATACTTCTAGAGTTTGCCACTGGGTTCCCAAAGCACTGTTTTAACCAAGCTTTTGCTTTTCCAAGATCCTATACCCATAGGCATTAGAAGAGGATTAGTTACTCACCTCTATTCTTAGTCTTCCTGTCCCTAATACTGAGTCAGAAGACATTTCACAAACGTATTGGACTGCTTTACTGCCAGCTTATGTTCATCTCTGTTGAAGACTATTGTGGCAGGTATTTCTCTGCAACTTTGCAGCAGTTGTCCCTGAGATTTAGAGAGTGGAGGATGTTCAGTGACATCATGTTGTTTCAGCTGGATATTCAAGAGTTTTCAAAAGCATCTAGGCAGATGATTTTGTGCTTTATACATGTGATCTTTTCTGAAGAACTTATTGTCCATAAAGAAGAAAAGAAGAGATGAAAAGAAATGAAAGGAGGCAGATGAGAGAATGGATCCACAAATCTTCATATAGTACTATTTTTATTGGTGTGATATGTGCTGCACACTAAAGAAAGTTTGCTCTGTTTTGACCTGTTCCTTACTTTGCCTTTCAGAGCTGATTATTCCCAAGCCATGAATGAGTGTTGTTGATCTTCATCACTGACACAAGTTTTCATTTAATGCTGACCACAGTCAGTCTGTTGTGAACTGTTCTTTTCATTCCTTCTAATGAAAGGAAACAAGTGGCTTTTTTTATTTGGGCTGATACATTTTCCAATCAGTGGGAAAAAGAAGGGCTTCTGAGGACTTGAAAATATCAGAGGAAAGCTGATTAGCCTTTGCAGCTCAGAAATAAAATGTCACTGTGCAAAAGGAGAGGAGGACTGCATGACTTGAAGGAAAAACATTACTCTTCATGTAGATCACTGTATGAAGATCATGTATTAAGAATACAGTTAAAAAGGTAATTTCATTTTAAGGAATCTTTACTGGTATCATTGTCACTTAAGATGTCTTTGGTAATTGAAATACAAAGAGTATTTGAAAATTTATGTTACTGAAAGGTGTTTAAGGATGATGTAAATGGTCAAGATTTGTAACAATTACTCCAGCTATTATCAACTGCCTGATTATTTTTTGACTCCTTGGCATACAGACTCCTTGCTTGTAAATCTACATTTAACTTTTGTTGTTTTAATTCATATGGAAAAAAATATTTTTAGGCATGTCACTTATGGAGGGAATTCAGTGGAGGTCTTAGAGCAACCCAGGTTCAGAAGAAGAGTACCTGGTCTTAAAACAAAAAAATAGGAAAAGCCTGAGAACATCAAGGATATAAGTCTTCAGTAAAGTGGTAGCATATGAGAAAGAGAACAGCATAAACAATTAAGTTTATAAAAGTATTGCAGCTATCAAAATCCAAAGCAAACCAACAACACAACAGTTGCCAGCTTTTTCTTGGAAAGTGGGAGGTGTTTATCATGCTGAAAGGAGCATGTGTTAAAATTTTGTCAACTTGACACATGCCTGTGAACTGTTTGAACAAACTATCTTTATCTGATTCTATGGATTGCCTGTTTCTGTTATGAAATGGATTCTTTTTTCTTTTTTTTCCTCCCCACTCAGTCCCAAGAGGTAAGAATCCTATAAATAATATGAAGCTTTTTACTTGTCCATGACTGCTGAGTCAGCATGTTCAGCAGTCAGCCTACTTGGTTATATATCTAGGAATTTAAATAATTTAAATGCTTTTTTGGGTTTTGACTAGTAACTTGATGTTTAATACCATGTTGGATTACTCAAGTCACTGTTCCCTATCTAACAATAGCAGAGCCAGGACTTCTAGCATAAACTTGTCATTAATATCCATTAATGAAGCCGTGGCCCTCTAATTTGTCCAAACTCCATCTGAACCCACTGTCAGAGCCTGACTTTGCAACCTGACAGAAGCAAGTTCCAGAAGTTGAAAGCCTGCTGTGTAATACTTCTTAAATCTGCTATTACATGTCCCTTACTTCCAGTCTTGCAGGACTTGGTTGTAACAATTTTGCCTTTATGCTATACAGCATTTTCATGGGGTTTGAGATATAGAATCATAGAACAGCTTGGGCTGGAAGGGCCTTTAGAGATCATCTAGTTCCATCCCCCCTGCCATAGACAGGGTCGCCTTCCACCAGACCAGGTTGCTCCAAGTCCCATCCAACCTGGCCTTGAACACTTCCAGGGATGAGGCATCCACAGCTTCTCTGGGATGCCTGTGCCAGGGCTTCACCACCCTCACAGGGAAGAATTTCTTCCTAATATTTAATCTAAACATACTGTCTTTCAGTTTGAAGCCATTACCCCTTGTCCTGTCACTACAGGCTCTTGTAAATAGTCTTTCTCCGTCTTTCTTGTAGGCTCATGATCACGTTCTCTTCAGTGTTTTGGTCTTTGAAGTGAAAGGTTCCAGAACTTTCTAGCTTTTCTTCATGAGGCAGCTGCTCAAGCTGCATTTTGACATGGAGATCAGAGCTGCCTGCAATGTGGGCTTGTGTTTCCTTTTCCCTGTGTCATTTCTAGTGGTGCTCAGAGGGCTTTTGGCTTTTTTTGTCTGCCACTGTACCCTTGTCGAAAGATTTCAAACTGTTGGTAGTAACTCCAGAATCCAGAGTTGTCTGCTGGTTTGAGTTCAGCACCACACAGGCATCCTTTAGATAATTTTTGCCTTTGTAAACAAACTTGCACCTGTTTACCCTGCAGCTCCTCTGCTGTCTGATGCTCACACGCTCAGCCTAGCGAGGTACTCACCACTGCTGTGGCATCTGTCTGGCTGGAAAAGCTTAGTATTGTCAGTAGACTTGGAGATCTGACAGTGCTCTTCCCTTTCTGTCATGAATGGTGAATAAAATGAGTCAATCACAGCACTGATGCCTGGAGGGCCCCAGGACTGACTCTTCTTTGCCCTGAAAAGCGAGCATTTAAGTTCTTCCTTTGCTTTCTCTCTCTTAATTAACTTTTTATTTTATGAAAGGATCCCCCATCATAGGGCAGATCAGTCTCTGTGGTAATTTGTGTTGAGTAACCTTGTTAAAGGAGTCTTGAAAATCCAGATACATTATGTGTGCTCAATGCCCACATGGTTATTGATCCCTTTCAAAAAATCTGGCAGGTTGCTAGGCCAGGATTTTCCTTCACCAGATTGTCCCCTTCCAGACAGGCTGTTTATGTGTAGGCTCAGTGACTGTATGTTTTACTGTAGACACTCCATCTTGATTTACATCTTGAGGTGGAAATCAGACTCATCAGTCTATTGTTCCTGGAATCCCTTGAAAATCTCTTTTGGTAGACAAGGGTTACCCTGACAAGACTGGTAGTCCCTTGGCACAGCAATAGCTTAAACATCTTAGTCTGTATTCTTGCAGGTGCTGAGTTCATTCAGAGCTCTTTGTGTGAGTACTGTTATTCCACATCTAATTTATTAATTTCATTTAATAATTTATTTTCCTTATGAAAGGACTAGAAATTGATTTAGGTGCTCTGCTCTGCCTTTCTGAATAAATGTGTTGGAAAACACCCTGTCATTCTGGAGCGAAGCACAACTTCTCTGTTTATATCCTTAACATTCCTGAGTGTGCCTTCTATACTTTTGAGAGATCCTATCTCTGCTTTTGAAGTATTTAAAGCATCTTAAAGTCACTTTCTGACTTTCCTGTTGCCATTACAAATTTGTCTATCTGTAAATTAAGTTGATGTTTTGTGCCTAAATCTTCGGGGGAACTGGTAATCTCAGCACAGTGACAAGACCTGAGGGAACAGCATCACGCTCTGTCAAGGGAGGTTTAGGTTGGATATTAGGGAAAGGTGCTTCACCCAGAGGGTGGTTGGGCACTGGAACAGGCTCCCCAGGGAAGTGGTCACAGCACCAAGGCTGTCTGAGTTCAAGAAGGGTTTGGACAATGCTCTCAGGCACTTGGTGTGACTCTTGGGGTGTCCTGAGCAGGCCCAGGAGTTGGACTTCAGTGATCATTGTGTGAGTTCCTTCCGACTCAGGATATTCCATGGTTGTATGAGTAAGACCAAGAATATTGGACAGATATGTGACTCTAAGCACTGAAGCATCTGGAAGCTGCTAGAGTGTACCACACTCTGGATCACTGCTGTTCTCCTTAGCAATTTAAACATGCCTGGTGACTTTGAAGTACCACATTATGATCTAGAGGAAAACTAGTGACCCTCTGGCATTTTTCTAGTGTTTTCCTTCCCTAAGGTGGAAGCTTTGGAAGAACTAAATAAGCACTATAAGGACCATTAGATACAGAAAAAACTCAGGACAGCTAGGAGAGTCAGAAAATGCAATTTCAGCCTAAAGGATGAAAAGATGATAAGTCATTAAAACCAGTTGATGGTATACAATCTTTGTCATATTTTGAGTGATTTTCATGGGCAGCTTTTAACATACTTTATTTTGGCAAGCAATTTGGGGTTTATTTTAACAAAAATGACATTTTTGCAGTTAAAAAACTCCAGCTTTCTTTTCCCTAATTTATTTCCTTTCATAAAAGTTTTTATTAACTGTAATTTAAGGGTAAATACAGGAAATTCAAATCAGTAATTCTGTGAACAAACATTTGTTTGAGCATTATTTATGATGTTTTATCTTCAGTGTTTTCCATGCAGCTTTGTGAGACAGATGTTGATTTTTAAGTTCTTTAACAAGTTGCTTCTATGCCTGAAGGAATTCAGACAGAGACCTTATGTTTTCTGGGAAATTGATGTTTCTGTTTCACTGCACTGCTCCTAAATGTCACAAATACACATTCTACATAGAAACTGTGGAGAATCACAATATGAACTGTGAGCTTACATGAAAATTTCCAGAAATACAAATCCAATGGATCAATACCAATTTCATCTTATACAAGTTATTTCATCAGTTTCTGATCTCAGCACTGAGGAGAAAAATCCAGATCAGTTTTTTAAAGAGCAACTGTTTAATCACAGTAAAACTTAAAGCAGTGGAGTCTGAGAAACCTCCATATATGCAGAAGTGATATGTACAGCCTCATATGTAGCTGTTTGGAAATACTGTGCGAGACACTTGTGGAAATACGTTTATCTGTTTTCTTTTGGTGTAGTCAGGATTTCTGACTTGCACTACTTGATATTGAGAATATATAGCATGTTATCTCTCTACTTATCTGTGTCTCATCTTGTTGGAAAATTCAGGTAAATATTGTCTTGGAGCAGTTGCAAAAGTGTTTATTTAACCTCTCTTATAATTTTTTTATTTAAAAGTATCCTGTACTTTGTTCTTTCATTCTTTTCATACAGAAGAACCCAGAAAGGAAAGCTTTGTTTCCCTTCAGAAATTCTGTACAGCTAGAAAGGCCAGCACACTAAATTTAAGTAGTGAGTCTCCTGTGGCAGTTGCACATTGAAGCTCCAGTTGCATACAAATGAACACAAGGAGAAAATGAAATTTACTGGCATAAATTCCGATTTCTAGGAATTACTTCTACATTTGCTGAGCTGGCGCCTGTCACAGGCAAACACAGCTTGGTTAATATAGTTTAACCAAATCAGGATCAAAGGAGTTTAATTAATTTAGTGATTTATTAATGATGCATAATTAGCCAGCAATCAGTGAAATACACATTTGGGATCAATATGACTAATACAACAGATGAAACAGAATACTAAAGACTTCTAAAGCATTAGTAATCTTTACATATTCAAAACATTCTTTTGCAATTTATCCTTGCAATTACAGACACCCCTTTCTGGGGCTGTGGGCATACAAAGCTGTAGGAGATGTAGGTGCTCCAGCCATCTGTGCACTTGTGCTGCTCCCCATCATCAGCTTAAAAAAAGAAAGGAGAAAGGAAAAAAAAAATCAAAACAAAAAAGGTGTTGCATGATGTTGACACTATTAAGAGGGTGGATTGGAGAAACAGCAGAAAATGATTCCCAGCGCTTCTCAGGATTTGGACGGATGGCTTTACAGAGATTGCAGAGTCTTCAGAACACTAAAGGCTCCAAGCTGAGCTAAATTCCACATCCTGAAAAAATTGTAAGGGAAAACATTAGCCGTGGTGCTGAGACTTTTGTTCTTAAACTATTCATTTCACAAACTGGATTAAACCAATAGCTGACTAACTTTCCAGAAGGCAATGTCCTGCAGAATCTCATGATTCTGCCACATGTTGTTATGATTTACCCACTGTTTTTTTGACACTTAATTTCCTCCATCTCCATAGCAATTTTGTGACCTTATCTGAAACCAAGAATATCTGTAAGTAGTTTCTGTAACTTAAATATAGCCCAACTGAATGGCTGAACTGTAGACAAAAAAGTAACTTTTATAGGTTAGCAGAACTTTTTTATTTCTAACCTCATTCAGGCTCATCAAAGTGCAAGTCTTCTACTAATTAATCATTGTAAGTAGACTTAATTATAGAAATAATGAATTAGACAGAATTACTTACTTTTTTTTAGTACCTAAAATATTAAGAAAAACATGAGATTGCTTAAAGTGTGTATAGTCGTTCTGTACCTATAAAAAGTATATGCTTCAGTATGCTGTGCTTGGTTATAACCAGCAGAGATATTTCAAATTTATTTCTACCCTTTCATCTGTGGCGCCCTGTTGCTATTATAATAGCATATTAACACACATTTTCCTGCAATTACTACATTTAATTTTAAATATGCCTTCTGACATTTTCTGCCTTCAGTACAAAATAAGCTCACTTCATCTATTTGATTTGCTGACGTGAAGTACACAAAATATATTGGATTTTCTTATCTGAACTTTTCCGTCTATTTGCACATCAAAGAAAACACCTTAAAATGTGACTAGAATAACCCTGTTTGCTGAAGTAGGCAACAAAAGCTTGAAGACATTTGATGGGAAGTGAAGAATTGCATATCAAACGTGTAATTTAAATATTTCTAATGCTGCTATTTCTGATATCCTGCTGCTTAAAAGTTATTAAATCTGCTACCCTTCAAGGCCAAGATAACAAGAGACAAAAAATGAAGCAAAATAGAGTTTTCAGGATGCAGTAGCATAGTTTTTGGATGCATTTTAAAAACGAGAACTGCAAAGTTTCTTTGGGCCCCTCAGGTAAAAGTGATATAAACCCACAAATGACAGTTTAATGGGCTTAGGTGGGAGGATGAGGTTTTGGAAAATCAAGAAAGATGGTACAGAAACCCACAGATGGATTCAGCTACCAACTCTGAAGTTCAATAATGGCAGTCATGCTGGTGAGTTACTGCTAGAGATACGTAATTTGGGAGCGTTGAGGGCTTGTATAACAATGAATAATCCCAGTGGAGACCCCCGAGGGACAGCACTCATTATGGATTCCACTTGGACATTGAGTCATTGACTGTAACTGTTCATGCTTGGTCATCCAGCCAATTTTTCCTACATCCACCAGCCCACCATCAAACTTATATTTCTAAAAATTTGGAGGTAAGAGAGATGTGGGGAGCTAACTCACAGTCCTTACAGAAGTCCAGATAGATGCCATTTGTAGCTCTTCTCTTGTCTACTGATGTAGTCACTCCACCATAGAAAGTCACTTGGTCAGGCAAATAGTTCAGTTCTGTATTTACATTTTGGACAATATAATCCTTAAGAATTGTGCATGATCCAGAGTTATTGTCATGAAGTTTAAGCAATCAGACTTCAATCTGTAAATTTCTTGTCTAAGTCATATAGGTACATTACTTAGAATTTTAGAAATTTGTGAATGAGAAATAAAAATACAAGTAAAGAAAAAAAACATCAAGCAGTTAAAAGAGAGAACCAAAGCTGTGCTCTCAATCTGCCTTTGGATTTTCTCTTTTGACGTGGAATCAAAGTGATAAACCTGCTTCAGATGGAGTGTAGATGATTATGAGCTTTCAGGTCTTTTATTTACAATTAAAAAAAAAAGAAGGTACTGAATATATACCCTGAAAACTACTGCTAATAAAAATTTTTCTTGTAGTTGCAAGTGTTTCATACTTTAATATGTTAAAAATTAAAAAATTGTTACCAAAGAACCATCTTTCATCTTCTAAGAAAGATTCTGATGTGTAGGAATAAAGGATATTAAAATATATTCAAAAATTAGGAGAATTAGATGCAACATCTTGAGTGTTACTCAGTGAATTAGTCATTAAAAATTAGACATTTTAAAGAAATTATGTAAGAGTATAAATGAAGTAAAATAGAAGGTGTGTTTGAAATCAGGTATAAATAAAGACACTGTAAGAAGTGGCTCTAGCATGAGATTTTCATTCTGAACTACTAAAATATTTTGCACCCTAAAAAGGGAGAGTAATAACTTCTTAAAAAGGAAAGTTAAATCTGATTGCTGATGTTGCAACTTTGTGAGGTCAGGTAGCTGTATTTTACAATTATTATAATTTTAAGATATATAAAATTAAAAAATAAAAATTAAAAAAAATACCCTTTTCAGAAGGAAAGGTCATTGTCCTCCATTGAAATCAACAAGACTTACTTGTCCAGGCCCAAATATTCTACACTGTTTCCTGACCTGTGTCCAGATATTGGAAAGAAAATGATGCATCTGTGGTCACTTCCAGCAGAACCATCTGACTATAAATAGCTGGAAAACAGTCTGCTTATCTTTATGTTTCTCCAGGCACCAGTCCTTCTTCAGCATTTTATTTCCATTGTGGTGTGTACTCAGGAGCACCGGTGTTCTGGTAAAATGCATTGCTTTATTTGAAATGTGCATAAACAGGTTTTCTACAGCCAAGTCTCCCAAAAGATTAATTCTGGGGAAAAAAAGGGAAAACTGGATATATTTCCTTTTTCTTTCTTTCTTTCTTTTTTTTTTTTTTTTTACAACTACAGGGATTTTTTGATATTTTTTTTGTTTTTCTCATTCCTGGAAAACTGCCCTTAATATCAGGTGTACAACTGGAGGGGTGGCCGCTGATTTGTTTCTGGACAAAGGGAATGAAGTGTCATTCAACACATCTGGACTTCCATGACTGTTCCAGTGGGTTTGTGCCAAACTGGGTCTCCTGCTTGCCTGTCCTTTTGCCTCCTTTAGCACAGCACAGTCTGTTCCCAGCAATGCCAGAGGCCATTTCAAAATGAGCAAGACTTCTGCAGTATAAATCTATTAAGAAAAGCAATAAGAAAAAAGCCAACCCTAATTAAATATGTATTTTAAATAACAGCAGGTTTTGGGTCAGCCATTTTAGTAATCCTGTAAAAAAATAGTGAACTTGGTATGATGTTCTAATGGTGAGCTCAAATCCCATGTATTATTTCAGATAGATGGAGGAAGACAGAACATTGTTAAATCTGCTACAAATTTTGCTTAAGAATAATCTGAAAACATTTTTTTCTTAAAGTTTTCATATATGTGTTTATATAAATCCTCTCAGACTTCTGGGAATGTACTAGAATTAATTTCCTTTTAATGGTTATATATGAGGCAATCTAGACCAATAGAGCAAATGTAAGAGTGTATGCAGAATGATTGAACTAGCTCTCATTTAGTAATTGTTTTGTAAGGGAATGCAATGATTGGGCTTTAAAGTCAACTACTCCAAGTACAAAGTGAATATTTGACATAAAGTGTGAGGATCAAGACTTATTTGGGGACTTCTAAATGATGATTGAATAAATTCCTTTAATTATAAATAATTCTTGCAAAACATCTATGCCTCAAAGTATTCCTTTGTTAACATTTGGAGTTACGTAGTCAAACAGAGCCCTCAAACCTTTGCAAACTAGACATTTTCTCATGACTCATGGTTGCATTGCACTAATTAATGTTCATTGACATTACTGTCACACTTCAGTACTTTGTTTTTTGGAGTTTTTTAAGAGTTACCTAGAAACAAGGATGAAGAGCCTGGAGGGCTTTTAACTGAATCTACTGTTTGGTTATGAAATGTGTGAAAGTAGAAATGTATTGATACATTTGGGAGATAGAGCAGCTACCTCTAAAACAATGCCAGTGCAGTGCTTTCAGCTCACCAGGCTCTGTGGGTGAAGAGGGAAAGATACGAATATTAATTGCTTTCAAATTAGGGGTAATAGCAGCATTTGGTGCATGCCAGATGTTTTTTTCCTGAGAATCCAGAAAGGTACAGGGATGAGCAGTTTCAGTTTATCAACTGGGGTTTTCTTATGATAATCAGTGTTCCAAACAGTTTTGGAATTGTGCCTTTAAAATGCTCGGTATTTTAGTGTTTGTTTCACTCAGCAAGATTTCAAAAATATTAGTTTTAGTTATTCCAGTGTTTCAGTAGGCAGTTCTTCTTAACAAGCTAAGGTCTGGTGATTCGTGACAGTATTCATCAGTGAGCATGTAAAAACCTCATGCAATTTGAAGATTAAACAGATACCATAGCTATGATATAGGGAATATGTAGTTTGGAAAGCAGGAAAACAACAGAAGGGCTATAAACATCGCTTTCTCATCAGCCAGAATTAGGGAAGAGTTTCAAAAACTCATGCAAATATTTATGCAGAAGTAATACAGGTTCTGTGTGGTACCTAATGAGGTCTGGAGTCAAGCTGTCCAAATAATAATTCATATACTCTCATCATCAGTGAGTAATTGCAAACATTCTTTCTTCCCTAAAAATGATATTGTGTCTTAGAATAGTATTAGAGCACAAAATCTGTTTCAAGAAGTAGAAAATATTGTCAGGAGAATTTTCTGCCCTTCAGTCTGTGACAAATTCACGATGGCATACTCGTTTCCCCAAGTCTAAGAATTTATTTGGCCATCCAAATAGTGTAATGTTAAACGTATATATATTAATAATAATAAGCCTATGGAAAACTATTTACTTTAGAAGCCCAGATAAGGTGTCAGGAATGTCAAAGCTTGGCTCATCCCAGGTGAGGATAGTGATGAGCAGACCTAGTTCACAGCTATTCACACACCAAGGTTAAGTTGCACCTATGCTGAGGTGTGACTCTTTTGCAGTCTGAAAATAAAGGGAAGATGCAAGCAGTGTTTAAAGTACTGGTATTGGGGAAGGGAAGTGTTAATGCTATTAGCTTGGGTTCCTCCAGTGCCTCTCATTCCAGAGTTTTTAGGTAGGCACTGTGTATAGTTACAAGTGCAGCAGTTTTGATGATTGCATTGTTTATTATTAAGATCTTCCAAGGGGAAATTACTGTTCTATAGCTACTTGGGGGATTTTAACAATCCCATTAACAAAAAGTTATGCACTTTGTGCAATGATTGTGTATCTGAAGTCATGCAAGGTTGTTCTAACTAGCTTTAACCAGTTCTTCAGCAGTACCTGAAAATCTTCCTGATGGCTTGCCTAAATGAATCCATTTAAGAGTTGAGATTTTACTTCAACATGTAGTGGCACAACTACTGCAACAAATGTAATCAAATTAAATGTGTTTTATTTATTTGCCAGACTAGTCTATCTCTATTCAGAGAAAAAGTATGAATATGAAGTGCAGTGCTTAGATGTACTTGTTAGTGAAGCACGACTGTCTACTCTGTTTTTGTATTTTGCTAAATAGAATAAGGCACTTAAAATTTGCATAGAAATGTTCTGTATTTATCTTATCTTCTAAAAAATACTGGCATTTACAGTTTGTTGAAAGGTGTTACGTGATTAAAGACCATATGGTCCAGCATAGCAACATTTATTTTAATTCTCTTTTCAAATTTCTATTCTTTTTGTAGTGGTCTTTTGCTCAAGTTTTCAGTTGCCTAGGAGGGCAGTCTGTCACCTGGCTCTGAGGACAGGTTCTACTAGAAGGAGGATGTTGAAAAGGTCACTTTTATTCTGATCTGTTACTACAAAATATACTACTTTGGTTGTACAAAAACACTGTCGGAAAGGAATAAAGCTAAGTTAAAAAGTAGGAGTATCTAGTATTTTTTTATTGTACATCTGAACTACTTAAATTTCTATGACTAGCAAGGCTCCTATAAAACTTGTTTCAGTTTATAGAGAATTTGAGAAAATCAAATAATAAGGGGATATTTAAATGGAGAATTTTTATTAGTTTTAATTTAATTGACTCTCATGCTTTAATAATGGGATTGGATAAATTAGACAGAAGTTTTAATTTCTTTGTTACAGTATTTGATCTCTGAGAAAAGAATGTGTGGACTTCTATAGAATTTTTTTTGTCTGACTTTCAGATCCCTCAGTTGAATTGAGCAATATTTTTCTAAGGATGCTGGAATGAGAATTGTGGAAGCGCTTGATGCAAGTCAGATAAACATTAATGAGGAGTGTGTTTATTACTTAAAGTGTAGTTAGTAATTTAAGGAATGATGAATATTTTCTTCTGTCTTCCACTCCTATCCTCCAAGATATCACAGGAACACGGAATGATAATTAAAAGGGAGGAAGTTTCGGGTGTTGTATTTATGTGCAGAGTTTTGCAGTGTCAGCTTACAGCATTTCTAGTATGTCTGTTGTGAATTTGTGCTCTAATTTGTGGTCACTCTTTATCTGCAGATGAAAGGAAAGGCGTTTTCCTTATGGATGTATTGAGTTAGATATTTTTCCCCCTTCTTTTTACCACCCCCCACCTCCTGCATGTAATATACCACCTGAGGCCAGGAAAACATCTCTTTCAGTGTATTACGCAATCGTGAGTTACGTTATTATGTTTTAGAAACATCATAGCAGTAAAATCCTTTTCAAATGCCATACACCTATAGAGTTATAACACTTGTATTTAGACTACTCTTGCTGTTTTCTGGCAGCTGTCTTATTGATGGGGAGCAGAAGTCAGATATAAATAGCACTTAGCGCTTTTAATTGCAGTTATTCATGTATTTTGCTGTTCCATGAAGTATGCAGTAGCACTTTTATGGAGGCTTAAAATCAGATCCAGCATAAGAAAAAGCAAGTGCATCATGCACTCAGTGGTTTAGACTTGGTGCACATGCTTCACCAAAACATTCAGACATCAAAAAATGGACTAAGATGTTGCTCTGTCAGCTGCTTTTTAATACATTTCTTCTTCTAGAGGGAGAAATGCATCCAACTATGAAAATGGTTACTTTCCTGGCATCTGAAGCCATGCAGACTTTATTTTCAGGAGTGAGATACATGATACGTGTAGCAAATGCAAGGCTAGCAAGAATTATTAACCAATCTTCAATTCCATCACATCAATTGCCTTGAATGTTTTGTATCATTGGGGAAAACAAGTGAATAATTCTTAACACTGACTCCAGCAGGAGTCCTCTGTTTTCTCTGGTAAGACAGGGTAAACTTATTATAGTTCAGCCACCTTCATGAAACTCTAAATTCCTCTGCAATCAGCACCACAGGTGTGGAATTTACTGATTGTTTTAGTTTTGGTTTTGCATTTTATGGTCCTGATAAAACCCTTAAAGCACGAAAACATGATCACCTTTTGCTAAATTCAGAATTTTCAAGTCAGCCTTAATCATGACTAATCAATTAAATCCTTGTGGGTCCCACACTATATCCAGCTGGAGTTTGAAGACTCCTGTGCAATGGGTCTGTTTAACTGACACTGATTAAATTTACACTTTCAGCCATGTAATTATTTTCCAATGTTCCAATTCTGTGCAAATTGATATCAAAAGATTTAGTCTTTGCAGTGAATTTCAGGCTGTCTTTTTTGTAGCAATTTGACAGCTCAACTCTGGAATTAGCAAACTAAAGTCTAAAAAGGAGGATTTCTTTCATTTTAGTTATACAGATACACCTGTAACTATATGCCTTTTCACAGTTTGCAATTTATAGTGTTTAACAGAAACATTCAACTATAGAAACTTATTTTATTTTTCCCCTCACCCTGGATGCATACTTCAGAAATCTTTAAAGAAACCTTTAAACCCATGAAGGTGTCTGGCTTTTTTTGCTTCATGCATGCATTGGCAGAATCAATCATTTTCCCAGCCTGCTTATCCCTGAATCAATTGTCACAGTCTCAGACTTGGCCTTTAAATGTAAGGGCTATAATGATTTCAAAATGAAAAAAAGTGCCTTTTGCTTGATGATGTAGACCCAGTACCAGTCTGCTTTTACTTTGGGAACTTGTGAGACTGAAGTTGCAGATTGCATTGCTGGCAAGGATCCAGATCTCTGGAAAGAACTTGATGGGATTTAATGGAACTAATAATTAGGACATCTGACCTTGCCTCTTGGAGTGCTGGAAGTGGCACCTTGGGACCAGCTCAAAGTGTGAAGACAGGCTTTGTACAAACAGAGGAGTTGTCACAGCACCAAGCTCATCTAGGTAAATTTGAGGAGAAAAAAGAACACCTTTATATCCTTACATTGCAGCTTCCTTGGTGACCAGTAGCTATTTATTTTTACATCTAAGGATTACCGACTTGTACAAATCTTGTGAAGTTCTTCCAAACAAGATTTTTAATCTCATGCAATAGATGTTTATTTCTCTATTTGCTTTGAGGCACTTAACCATCTCACACTCCAAAGAGGAACAGATATTTATCAAACTAGACACAGGAAAATGTGTAAAGAATTAAGAAATAAACAGTGGAGACCAAAACAAGTGATGCTGTGCAAGAAGAATGCAATGGACTAAATCATTGAAGACTGACTGTCACATGTATTCCGTATTAGAAGGTACCTACTTGGGGAATTTACTTTAAGGAAAAAGTTTTGCATTTGTGGTCTGCCTTTAGTAGTCTTTATCCTTGGCTCTGTAGCAGAACTTCATCTGCTTTGTTGGTGGTGCCAGGTAGTGTTTTAGCGTAAATTAATATTGAACCGAGGTATTTATCATTGAATTTATAAAAACATATGTGGATTTCACTATGAACTCTCTTTGTCTCTTGATTGCAGGAGTGTTTTCCCTTTTTCAGTCTTTGTTGATCAGAATTGAAGGTTTCTCTTCTGTCTCTGAGTGAAGTTGTGGATAATAAACCCCCTTCATCACACTGCACCATTTCAGGTAACTGATTCATTGTGCGTAGTTTATATAAGATACCAAGGAAACTAATGACTGTAGATAAGAGGTAAAGGTAATAGCATACATTTGATAATAAGAAAACATGCAATTCTATTTAAAATTAGCTAAGAGAAACGCAGTTTAGTTTAACTGAAGGCTAGATACAGCTTTCATATCACATTAAACTCATTAGAAAACGGAAATTGTTTTATTATTTAAATTAGAGATGGGAGTTCTTTAGTGCTGCATTTTCAGTTTGTCATCAGTTAAAGACAGTTCAATCTACTTATCACTACATTAATCTCATGCTAATGAGGTTAACATAATGAGTAACCCAGCATTTCATTATATTACCTTTATTTGAATGCCCAACTTGAGTACACTGTATTTAACTGAAACAGTAATTTGGGAAACATCATAGGTTAGGAATGAGACTGGAAATGGAGCTTCCGTTGCATTGCATGTGCAATTTCTGGTTTTGACCATAGAAGAAAAAAAAAAAAAGATAAATTAATCAGTTTAAATATACTCAATTTTAGTCTTAAACGTAAAGAAAACAAACAAAAAACCCCAAAACTCATCAGGTGATGGTGCACTTCTACTGAAGCAGACAAAGCAAAGGATATGTTGAGTTTGTAAATGACAGATTTTCAATCTCTGCAAGGAAGAAAAGGTGTTTACAGTTCTGTAGTGAAGAGAATTGATATTTAGGAGTTGCTGGATCGGCTGTACCTCAGACCTTAAGATCCTACCTGCAACTTCCTTCCTTAAGACCTTGCCTCCCTCACCTAATGGCCTTGCAGCCCAAGCAAGAAGTACCTCGGTCTTCCAGAGAAGCAAGATCCTGCTACAGAGGGACTTAGGGTGTTTTGTACCCAATCCTGCTGCATCAGCCATTTGCTGTGTGAACCAGAAGTCCATTCTATATGTAGAATGCAAATGCCTAGCTCAGGTACAGTGGTCTGATGTTTTTTGAGCAAAACAGACACAGAAAATGGGGATATGATGTTATACCTGAGACTGTAATTTTGGAAGACTTCACCAACAAAACCCTCTGCACTAATGTTGGAGGCCAAACTTTTGCTTCAACTGGCAGTGCTTTTGGCCCCACTAACTGAAAGTTGCATGGCTGGGGGAAAGCCACACAACTCACGAACCTGACTCTGCAGCACCTTTGAACTATATAAACACAGTATTAATATATAAACCAAATATGTGTGTTTTGAAAACTATTACTTCTTGAGGCCCTGTGCACAAAACCTGAAGAGCTGGAGTGGGGAATCAGCTGAGCTGAGAGATGAAATGGGTGGCTTTCACTTCCATAGGTGGGCCTCTACATTGTGGTAAAACACGATGGGTTCCAGTAAAGTGACGAACTGGAAAAGTGAAGATATACGAATATGTGGTGAGAAACGTAAGCATTTCTTGCATGAAGTTTGAAATGAAGAATTTGTGTGTACTTAAGGATGCTTTGCCTGCCCGGTGGTAAATCCTACATGACCACAAGGATTTCTCTGCATAAAACTTACTGCAAAATTGAGATTTGACTGATGAAATTTGTTCGGTAAGTGCGTAATATCTCAGAGTAATTCCGTGTCATTTACTGAATCGATAGGAAGATATTTAGTGTCCTATGACAGCTGTAATGACTGCCACTAAATTTTTCATATCACTTGTGCCTCACAATGACATCTGTGCTTGCCAGTAATGTATTTTTCCTATGGTAAATAGCAATGGTGAGCAAATACTGACTTTTCGTAAGTTCTTCTGTGCAGTAGGCTTTTAAGGAGCACAACAAAAATAAATAACTATGCTTGTCAAAAACTTCCTGATTTTCATACCACCATATGAAGGAGCTAAACACCATGAGACAAATTTTACAAATAGGAGAGTGAGGAAACAAGAGTTTAAACAATGTGCAAGAAAGTGTCAGAGCGCATTGACAGCACAGTCAGCAATAATGGCCATGGTCTACCTTTTCAGAAATAGCCACTGTTTAGAAATCCATAGTGGTTCTGCTTTTTAAACAGTGTCTGCTCAACACTGTCTGGAGAGTATGACATACTATGCCACCAAAGAAAATGGAATCACCTGCTGCCACATCCCCTCCATCCTGGCCTATGGAGCAGCTGCTCCTGGTGCTGCTGCCAAAGTCCCTGGAGCCTCCATGCCCGACTGCCCTGAGTCCCTGCTGCTGTTTTTTCTTGGGTGGATTACATTGTCACCTTTGGCTGTAAACTCTTTTATATAAACCTGTCACCAGCGTGAGGCCTAGTCACATCCTACAATATTGTGGAAGGGTTTTTGGGCAACCAGTCTTCTGCCTGGGAATCAGTTCAAAGATATTGTTATCCTCTGCTTCTCTGAAATATGTGGTGCATGTCCTGTTGATAATATGAAGATTGAGTCAAATGTGGGGTCAGGACTATCCTTGCTTTAGAGCAGCTTTTTGAGTAAGTCTGGAATTCAGGCAATTTTTAGGAGGAAAAAAATCCGTGCTATTTTGGGAGTAATTATTACTACTTGTATTACAAGTTGTTGTTTACATATAACATATATAAGCTAGAGATGTTTTGACTCATCACACTAGAGTATAAGCAAGACTGTTTTGTGGAGACTGTATAGCTAATTAATCATCTAATGATGAAATTTTTTATTTGCTATTGTTTAGACTCTGTTTTGTATTCTAAGATTGATTAAAAAGGATGGAATATGAATGAAGTGCTAACTTCTGCACTATTTGGTTCCTGTGATTTATCTGCACTCCCTTGTTTAGCAGAGTAGAAGACTAAATAAGGATAGTGAAGCTGAAAGAAACTTGGTGAAATCTCTGATGCATTTTCTACAGTTATATGCTGTGGAAATACTTTGGGCTGTACTTTGTGATAAAATGTGATACTTTAATTTGAAACCCATAAAAACTCATTTACTTAAAGGTTTCAGGGGGGATGTAGAAGGAGGGAGGCTAGTGGAAGAATAATTCTTGAGAGAGCATGAGCTTAAGGATGCAAGTTAAGTGTCTTGAGACCTTAAGGTGATTAGTGCAGGAAAGGACCATCTCCATCATCTCAAAAACCTACAGTTATCAAAAGAGATAAATTTGTCAGCAGCTTCTCTTAACACTCAATGCCTTTGCCAAGATTTGTAGCACACATTGGCACATGTGCATCTCGTCAGTTTTCCTCTGAGACAGATATAAAAGCAGATTTCATCACAGTGATGGAAGAGTGGAGTCCTGAAGGGTCTGTGTCCTTAAAGGATGGCTGCTGATGTTTGTTCTTTCCATCACAACTGGTCATCCTCATATTTTATATATAAGGATGAGGGCATGCCATTGGGTGTTATTAACCTTTCTAAAAGTCAGCCTCCTACATTTAGCTCTGGGAAAGAGAGAAACTTTCTTGCTTGAAATGTTTAAATACCCTACAGTGAGATGTTCTACAGTCAGCTTCTGCTTTGCAGTTCCATAAAATTTATCTTACACCTTCCATTTGCAAGATAGCACTGAAAGTATTTCTATCAGTAATTTTCCTTTAAAATTGCATTTAATAATTCATAATCTGAAATGTGAATACTGTAAACTTAAATGCTCACTTGAAACTAACTCTAATGTCTTATTCTAAATATTAGCAAGTCATTTACAAAAACAGTATGGTCTCCTTCAGCTGTGAATTTGGTAATATATGATTTGTAGAAGAGACTGGATTAATTTGCCATTATTGTTTTAGGCCTGTACATTGCATTAGTAGCAGTTTATAACTTCATTTTTTCTTTGTATTGTTGATACACAAGCTGCTTGTGTTAAATTGAAATTGGAAGTTCATAGTGAATTAGATGTGCAAGACTAGTTCAAGACTCAGGGCTTTTGTTTTGAATTGTAAAAAAACTCTTTAAATGCTTTAGGAATTTGAAAACACTGTCTTACTATTTGTTTTATTGTCTTGATTTTCTCAGTTATGACTATGGTAAACAGAAGATACGATTCCTACAGTTAATGGTTATTTCACTAGTTTAGTCAGTCCTGTGTGGTGGTGTATTCCAACATCTGCAAAATGCCAGCTTTCCTTAGGTGATTATGGAGATTTTGCCCTCACTGCACCAAATGTAACAGTTTAGAAGCTGAATTATTTGTATCTCTGTATCACTTGGCTTCATGTCACTAGATCAGGATCTTCCCTGCTGTCCACAGTCTTTGAAATGATAGAGTCACCTTGTGAGGACAATGGGAATTTCTCTAGGATGCTTGAATGTGGCTCATCCTAAACCATGGATCACTATAGGTCAATCTTTCTCAAATGATCCCTGACTCAATTCCCATCCACTACTGGTACTTTCTTTACCTGAAATTTCACTAAACATAGGCAGTCTTATTGTTGAGGACTGAGGCACGGAAAACATTAAATACCTAATCCCTAATCTGTCTGCTACTGAATCATTTGCCCCATGTGGCAATGGGTCCACACTTTCCTTGCTCAGACTTTTGATGCTTGGGTAGATGCTCTTCTTGTGGCCTTTAATATCCATTGCAAATCTTAGCTGCAAAAGAGTTTTAATTTTACTAGCAGGTTCACTAAATGGCTTTCTGAATTCCATCTGTATAGTTCCTTCTTTTTTTGCACATGTGTCTGTCATGAGTTCCCTGCTTTAGCCATTCAGGCCTCCTGAAATGTCTGCGTGTTTTCTCCAGCACGGGGATGAACTGTTCCATGTGCCTGGAGGTCTTCAAAGACTAGCCAGCTTTCTTGAACTCCTTTCTTTTCAAAGCTGCCCATGGGATCCCATTTCCCCACTCTCTCAGTAAAGGGGATATCTGCTCTCTTGAAGTCAGAGTTCTGACTCTGCTATGGGCCTTCAGTTGTGAGCTCCTGAGAGCCAAGATTACCACTGATTGCCACATCCTCTACTAGCCTCTTTCTTGTTTAGTGAGTAGCAGATCCAGGAGCGTATCATCCGTGGCTGCTTCATCCAGTACCTGTATCCCTGGGATATAGCAGTTATCCCTTAGCATCCTTCTTTGTGATTTCGTGTGTCCTGTCATGTTGCATTCCCAGCAAATGTCAGGGAGGTCGAAGCTGGTCTTGTGACCAAAGGTCTGTGATACAGAGATTTCCTCAAGTTTTTTACAGGTTTCATCTTCTACCTGGCCTTGATCAGGTTGTTTGTAACAGGCTTCCACCAGGATGTCCCCCTTAATGGCCTCTTACCTAGTCCAAACTCTTGAGTTCTCAACAGGGTTACCATCCTATAGAAAAGCTCCCTGAATTTGTACTGCTTTTGCACACAGAGGACAACTCCCTTCCCTGGTCTCTCTAACCTTTCTCTCCTGAAGAGCTGAAGACTGTCCATCACAGCTTTCCAGTCATGCAAACTCTCCCAACACATCTCAGTTACTTCCACAGTCAGAATTTTGTGGCCATAGTTGGAGCTCAAGTTCCTTCTGCTTGTTTCCCAGACTGTGGGCACTCGTTTACATAAATTTGAGGAATACAGACTTTTGCCTTGTTTTATCATTACTGAGGTCTTTTTCTTTTGCCTGTTACCCCACACCATTTATTTTTGAATATTTAGCTCTCTTAATTGTGGGCTTTATTATCCCTCTTCCTCTTGATAATTGCTCCTTTTGAAATCTATCCTCAGTGAAAGTATTTTATGGAATCAAAATATGTTTTCCAACTGGTTAAAAAAATAAAATTTGTTAAACACAGTTGTTTAGTGCTTAGATACTTGGAAAGCTCTTCGTGAGTGAAGTTATTCTCTGCTGACTTATATTTCCTCCACTTTATAAAGTACTCTCTGGACATCTGATCCTTAATCAGGGCTCTGAGCAATCTAGTTCAGTGGAAGATGTCCCTGCACGTGGCAGGGGGTTGGAACTTGATGATCTTGAAGGTCCCTTTGAACCCAAACAATTCTGTGATTAATAGAACAAAGTAGAATAGTTCTTCATAATGTATGGAAAATAGATTCCCTTAATTGAGGGTATTTTTAATGACTGATAATGTTTACACTTCTTTTAAGAAACCCTTACAGCCTGCAGTGTTCATGGCTGTTTTTCTTTGCTCGCCTGTTGTTATTACCATGGCAGTCGATTAGAGGGAGGTGCAATAGGAATGTTGTTGTTTAGAAGCCACTGGTGTCTGCTCCAGGCAATATAATTGTCAGGTTCTTAGGAAATCTGTGACTCCCTGTGTGGATAAAAGCAAATTTACCTTGTAGGGGCACTTTTAACAGGTGCGCTTTATTTTCAGGGTAGTATCTATTCAGTCATTCTCCAGAGTGACTTAAACATATTCAGATGCCAAGGACACAGCAAAATGAGAGAGGCTTTTTGTTGTGCCACAACATTTGAGGTCCAACTAAAGTCGTTGAGGAGGGTAATTCCTCTAAAACTTTTCAGCCAGTGGAAAGATCTGGGCTTGTCACAAATCATGTCCTAGGGTTTCTCTGTGCTGGAAAGAGGGAGAGCATCAGGGAGAAGTATGTATGGTTATTCTGGTCTTCACTGATTAGTGTTTGGGTAGGAAGATTAATCCTTGGGGAAACCAGGTGTTTTTGAGTAATAAAATAAAAGTAGAACTCTTGTAAAATACAGCAGAAACCAACAAACAAAGAAACAAAAAACCACAACAAACTAAACCCAGAAATAGATAATTGAATTTTTACAAAGTCCTAGTTCAGTTATTTATACAGCTAAGTATATAACTACATATACAAGTCTGATTTAAGAATGCAAGTAGTTTTGTTGATTATGTTGTAGCTACTTGTATTGAAGTTGAACATATGTTAATGTAACTATTGGTAGTAGAAGAATAATTACTTCCTCAAAAGAATTACAAAATATTTTGTTAATATCTTGCCCCGGGACTGTTTGTTTTAATTATCTGTTTTTTTCTTGGTTATAGCCAATAAATAGAATGTTATTGTACATAGATATTTGGTTAGTAAAACATGGTAGTTTAAGAATGAATTATTAGACTGAAATTTTCTGTGCTTCATACTGTGTTATTTCCTACAAAATCATAAGTTGAAAACAGATGTGAATTTTATAACTGAAGAGCTATGGTGAGAATTTAAAATTCATGAAAGCAAAGTTGAATTACCTTTTTAATGTTACCTTCAATGTTTTCTGATCATCTGGCAAAATAAACATGAAATAGAGAATAAGGAGTCACTTCATTATGAACAGAGCATTGATTAGTCTTTGTTACATGAATAGGGACTATTCAATGTAAATCATATGAGTTACGGAATTTGTTCTTAAAGGTTACTGTAAAAATTGGGGGTATTTATTTGTTCAGATCTTCGCTTACTTTTATTACTGATTCAATATCAAAACCCAAATGTCTGTATTTTGAGACAACACTAGATATTTAGTATCCACACTGTCCTTTGCCTACTACCATGTCTACTCTGAGAGCTGCCAGCTAATTTGAAGCCTAATTGGGCTGAGATTACATTGTAGGAAGGGATTTTCCACATTACTTCCAATTGCAGCTGCCATGCCATGCAGTCCCTTCCATAGACCTGTGAAGCTCCAAGTCCTGCACTGAAAAGAAAATATGCTGTTTTCTCTGCTCTGTCTTCCTCATCTGTTGACATGTCTTAAGGGCTCACTCCTGTTCTTCTCAGGAGTGAAAACTCTAAAAAATGCTGGAAGTTTCTTCTCTGAGACAGAATTATGTAAATATAGGTAACACCAGGCTGTGCTGAAAGATGTGCTGCTGGGTAAGCACGTGAGGCTTCTCAGGCCTGTAACTCGTAGTCATGGCCCAAAACCTTCACAGGTATGCACTCGTTTCTTCATGTCTTTCTGCCAGTGCACTTGTGACCCTTCAGTCTATGACAGACTTGTGCTTTAAAGTGTGTCCTCATCCGTACAACTGTGAGATGGATGTAAGATGTGGGTAACTGAAGTTTGGGGTGAGACTCCCAGTTAACTTCATTTCCCCTTAGTGTTGAAATACGATGCCAGTGAGTTGTTAAAGACTAGCAGATTAAGTATGTAGGACATTACCACGAGAAAATATGACAGGGTTATCATTCCTATTTTCCCTAGACTCTTTTAGGATTCCCTTGGCATTATTTTGTTGTGGTTTTACTAAATTCTTTTGGGTTTTATGTATTACGCATTTTGCGTTACCTTATTTGTCTTCAAAACTCCATAAAAACCTTGGAAAAATATTATCATATATGATCCTGTTACTGCTGCTGCATCTCCAGGATAATGGATCAGTCCACTTGAATTTGGCTGAAGTTTAGTCTGTATGTGTCTGTGCTCTATTCAAGTCAGAACCAATTACACAGTAAAACTCAGCAGAGCTCCTGATGGAATAAGGTACAAACTGCTTGAAGGGAAGATAATTGTTTATAGGAAACCTACCTAATTTTCTCCCAGTCAGCTTTGAGGGGTATTGGTAAATCCAGTAGTTCCTTTAGTGCTTGTGGTCCAGGTCATGTCAACTATCCTCAAAACTAGGAGAGCTTTCAGCCTTGCAGAAAATGGGACAGGCTTCAAGAGCCAGGGAAAAGCTTTGTGGGGAAAGAAAAATCTTCTCTGTCAGGGAAAAATGTTTCAGCTTTTGTTCTGAGCCAAAGCGAAAGAATCTCCAAATATTTGCTGTCCTATGGCATGAAACTTTCAATCTCTTAACAAGCTATATTATCACAGAAGTGTGTATTAAGTAAAAAACAGATCTTTAAAAATTAGTGTAACAAAGCAAAAATTGCTGGGGGATGTTCAGTTATGAGGATGAAAATATGGTGCCTTCAGTGTCCTTAGTTTGCACTCCCAAACTAATGGGGAGTCAAAATGTTTTCTATCATACTAAAAAAAAAAAATAATCCCAAATGTTTTCTTTCATAAGAAAAAAAAATAATGTTTACTTTAACAAGAAGGAAACACATTCTCTGATTTATGCTGAGTGACACCAGCCCTCAAGGAAAGAGATGATTAATTACAGGGTTACTTGATGGAGGCTTACAGGAATAACTGTTACAGCTTCAGTCAAGTTAGGACATATTTTCTGGCAAATAGCTCATGTTCTGAGACATAAATGAAGGATAGAAATAATTTGGAAGAAACAGAAGGGGGTAGAAAAGAAGATGAGAAAGCAAGAAGGAAATATATGTCCCAAAGACCATCAGTGGGAGGTGAAATGAAATAAAGATTATTTAGATGTTTATTTGCTCCCTGGTAATCTTACAATTGCTTAAAGGGTGGATTTTTTTTCAGGAACAGATGTTTGCAAGGGAGTTTAAGATTAAGTTAGGTTTCAAAGGTATTGGTAGGATACAGATTTTTACATTTGACTGCTTTTTGTCTCATTTGTTAAGTTCAACAGGGAGATGTGAGCTAGAAGACCCAAAAACTGATTACATGAAAATTATATATGTATACGTATGTTTGTGTGACTTAAAGGGTAAATGCACAGAGTAACAGGCATTTAAATGCATGTCACTTGCCCTTTGGCCAAAGTCATGATTTTCAGAACTAACAAAAATTATTCAAGCATCCTGTGTCCAGATAAACTTTGAGTGAAGATATCAGGAATCTAATACTGTCTTAAAAAAAAAAAAAAACAACAAACCACCACTCTAGCTATTGTGATATGAAACCGGACAGCAACCAAGCAGTGATCAGTCTCTTCCTCATGCCACCACTGTCCAGCAAGTCCAGTGGGACAGGGAACTGAAGAATCTGTGTCTTGGCATCTGTCTGTTGAGGTGGTCATTTGAGAGGGGAGAGACGATGTGTGTTGAATTGTTGGGTGCAGAAGCAAGCTCAGGTTGGATCACTGTTGCACTTAGCAGGTTCCTTACAAGGCTCGTTTTTACTGGTTTGGATAGTTCCTCCTGTGGTGCTTTTCAACGAAATACATATATAATGGCAACTCAAATCATGGGTTATTTTTCCTAAGGAAACACATCGTGGAGGTGCACATCAGATTATTCCATCTGCCTGCATCAATCATCAAATGCACTTGGGTCCTTGAAAAAAAAAAATCTATCCCATGAAGGTCTTTGCCTTTTCCCAAGGAAGGTGTAACCCACACTTTCTCATCTGACTGCCTTTATGTGCCATTGGAGCTCCTTCAATGCTGTGCAGGGTGTTTGTTTGGGCAGGAAGATCCTCCAGTGTTTACTAGACATGTGCCTTATAGTAAATGTGTATCACAGTGCTTGACTGTCCCAGTACCTGTTGCTTTCAGTGTATTCTTTAACATTTCATTGCCTTGTTCAGTCTTCCTGGGAGATGGTGCGTGATAGGGAATGTGATAAACCCAATCAAGGATGTGTTTCTTGGCCTGGATGACTGTGAAGTGGTTTCCTAAATGAGTCATATTGTACAATTTACTTCTTTCTGGGGTGTTATGTCATCAGAAAACTTCTTTTTCAAAGCACAAGGTATTTTGGGTGGTAGTATAGGTTCCAGGGTATGTTTCTAACCATCCAGGAGTCACCTCCAGCCAAGAAAGCATGTAATGTTTGCAGCAGCATGCTCATGGTAGTGTGATACACTTGATCTGTCAGGCCTTCCTGATTTGGTGTCAGGTGTTGCCTTGCTTGATTATGGCAACATGTTTTGCATTCATAGACATCCTGCATAGTCAAGTCCAACCTTTGCTCACGAGACTTTCTGTGTGTTGTTTCTCTTCTTAGATGTCCTGATGTTTTCTTGGCCCCACCCTTTAAGAGTAGGTCATTTTTACATTCCCAGTCCAGGTCCACATGAGCCGGTTCAGGTCTAGCAGACTGATTTCCATGTGAGCATTGATGTGATAGACCTTTACAACAAGTTTCTCTTCTCAGACAGCAAGGTCCTGTTACAACACAGCAACTCAGTTATATTTACCCCTCTGCTGCCAGTTGGACCCACGAGTCTGTGCAGAGAGAGAGCTCTGGCCACATTTCTCATTCAGTGATATCTAAAAGCAACTGTAAAGCTTCTCACCTGTGCAAACTGACTTGATTTGTCTTTTCCTTTGGTTTCTGTATTTGCGTGGCACTCCACACAGCAGCTTTCCATTTAGGTGGATTCCTACAATGTGACAGTACTCTGGCAAAGAGAGCATATCACTTCTTACTTCCCAGTGACATTTATACACTGGGACTTTTCAATGTGAGTCTCCTCAGGCAGTGCTCTGAGATCTCTGTATGATCTTTACCAGGGTTCCTGTGTAGTTGAGGTTCCCAGTAGGAGCTCATTGCATGATCAGTGCTACCCACTGATTCCATGTAGTGTCAGTTGCATGATATATAGTGGGGATCCTTCATTTGATAATTCAGTACAGCACAGATATTTGTGTTGCCCAAAAGAGCTGTGTTTCTGTAACAACTCCTTCTGGAGCAACTTGAACCACTTTGTGTCCCCCTGGTATCTCTTTTTCAGTTAGGGGGTACTGGAACTCAGATCCCCATGTATCCTGGCTCCAAAACTCTAGAGACTGGCCTTGAGTCTCTCCAGGCACTTTCTGGCAGAGGGTCTTAGTTGCAGCAATGTTTCCTGACTGTGGTGTAGACTCTGCTTCTTAAATCTGGTCCTGTCCAACTGGCCTAAGGGCTACTTCATGATCTATCTCATGTTTGATCTCTTTAAACATTTGTTGCTGCTCAGGAACTGGTTGAAATACTTACTGTGTCACTCAGTGGAGAGGGCTCCCAATCTAAATATATGCAAAAGATATGCACTATCTAGAAACTCAGCATACCTGTGTTTTCTTTCTGTTTACTGGTGGGGACATGGCTGTTACGATACAAATCACATAGTTAGGATGTGGTAATATCTATATGTAATTTGATTTCCTATAGCTAAGTCTCTTGTATGGGGCCTTTGGCCTTGCTTTGTTTTGGGCAAAATCATCTTTGAGGGAAAATATTAATCATATAATGACCTGGGTTGGAAGGGACCTCAGAGATTCTCTAGTTTCAACCCACTTACTGTGGGCAGGGACATCTTTCTCTGGACCAGGTTACTCAGAGCTCCCTCCAACCTGGCCTTGGATACTTCAGGGATTGGGTAGACACAGCTTCTCTGGGAAACCTGTACTGGTACCTCACCACCCTCACGGGGAAGAATTCCTTTCTAATATCTAATCTAAACCTACTGTCTTTCAGATTGAAGGCATTCCCCCTTGGCCTGTCACTCCAGGCCCTTGTAAAAAGTTCGTCTTCTTTCTTGCAGGCTCCCTTCAGGTACTGGAAGGCCATAAATCAGTCGTCTCTAAGCTTTCTCTTTTACAGGCTGAACAATCCCAATTCTCTTCAGCCTTCCCTCGTAGCAGAGGTGCTCCATCCCTCTAATCACTGTGGTGGACTCCTCTGGACTCACTCCAACAGGTTCATGTCCTTTCTGTGCTGGGAATCCCAGAGCTGGATGCAGCACTGCAGGTGGTATCCAAGTATCTTTCTCTCAAGCCTTCCCTTCATTGTAGTGTCCCACATTATTATGTAATCAACATATTGCGAGTGCTGGGTGGCTTCACTCTGTTCCAGTGCAGTCTACATGGCAAATGGTAGGGCTGTGCTTCCACCTGCGGGACACCCAATTCCAGCTATTGGACACCCCTCCCCATGGAAGCAAACTGTGGCCTACAGGCTGCCAAAGGAATAGAGAAAACAGCATTGATCACATCAGGTGTGGCGTGTCACCTGCCTGCCTTTGACTCCAGTTTGTACTGGAGTTCTAACGTGTCTGGTACGGCAGCACTGTGCTAGAGTGGTTTGTTCAGGTTACAATAATTTACTGGAAATCTCCACCCTCCATCAGACTTTTGCATTGACTGTGTGGTAGTATTAAAGTGTGATTAAGTCTTGCTGATGACTTCTTCCATCTCCAGTTGATGAATCAGCTCACGGAGGGGAACCAGAGGGTCTTGGATGGTGCGGTATTGCCACCAGCGCACCATCATGGTAGCAACAGCTCTGCTCTTTGACATGCAGCAACCTCACCACAGAAGGATCACCTGGGAGTCTGGGCAAGATAAACAGCTGTTTAATCTTCATGGTGTCTACACCAAAGGCCCATTGGCACACTTTTGGGTCCTTGGGGTGTCCTTGAGGTGTCCTTGAGCCTTGCTAGGCTCACCCCACCAGTTGGGAAGCCATCACTCCAGAAATCCGGATAGGTTCTGCCCCCGTGTACCCTGATGGCTTTAGATTGCATTGGGCATCAGTGTACACCAAAGTATTATTCTCCCGTGGGTCTGATGTGCCAGGAAATCTGTTCCCTTAAACCTAGTTGTACCATTCCTCTACTTGGCTGGAGGTGGAGCCCCTCTATCGCTGATCTGAGCATTCATCACTTGATGCCTGTAACTGAAAACCAGAAGTCCCTTCATCAGGATCAGAAGTGGAAATGTCCTCAGACCTTCTGCTGCATGTGGGGGAGTAACCTTCCTGACTATGCTTTTTGGACACTGCTTTTCTCACAGTTCACTTACCTCCAATCTAGAAGCCCATGTAGGTGCATCATCCCTCTTCTTTATGCCCTCCTAGTGCTCATGCAGATAGAACCACAGGGTGGGGGACATGGCACCCACGTCTGCCTTTGCCTGTGTGCTGACTCCTTAAAGCACTTGTGATAGCTGAGACATCAGCCTGTATAGGGAAGAAGGTAACT
This sequence comes from Pseudopipra pipra, assembly GCF_036250125.1. Classification (NCBI taxonomy): domain Eukaryota; kingdom Metazoa; phylum Chordata; class Aves; order Passeriformes; family Pipridae; genus Pseudopipra; species Pseudopipra pipra. Next base: position 13,994,836 of record NC_087550.1, read on the forward strand.
TGGTCTCTTTGAGTGGCTGGACCTGTCAGGACACTCTCCCTAATCAAGATGCGAGCTCATAAGGTTGGAGAGGAAGAGAGATTCTCTTTCATTTACCAGGGCTGGCCAGCCTATGCACAGCTGTTGCCTCCATGCCTGCCCAGTCTGTTCCCTCAGGGTGCTGACATTGCCAGCAGCTCCACTGAGGACACCAGGGTTGCTGCTGCTGTGTGAAGTTTGTGTCCGCATTACCCAGTAGTGCAGTACAACAGAAGTGAACTTTGTGGTTAAAGACCAGAAATCTGCATATTTATGTATTTATGCATGTTTCAAGGGATTTATATCAGCCTGGCTCTGCCCTGGTCCTGTCAACAGCAGTTGAAGATTTAGATGCTTCTGAAGTACAATGTCAGTTTACCTTAATTCAAAGGGGATGCAATTCTGTCCTCTGAGACGATTCTGCAATGCAAACCAAGGCCGTGTGAGAGGTGATAAGAGATGTTTGGTTCAAAAGTGTATTCCCCATCTAACCCAAAATGTTAATGCATTTAGTTAAGCATGCAGACATACTCTACTGTAACTTGCAAGAGCTCTGCTGAAAATGAGCTGAAGCAAATGGCATCATGCTAACTTAATATTTTCCATATATTCCAGCAGTAAACACTTCTAATTCTGAGCACACTGTGCCTGTGTTCCTATGGCTCCTGTCTGGTATAATTGATGTGAGCAAGTATAACATACTGTACTCCATCTTCACAAGATTCTTTATTAAGCAACTCACAGGTTTGCATTTATGCAAGTGAAGCTAAAGTGAGATGTAAGAATGGAAATTTATATCCTTTAAAAATTGGGAGTGTTTTGGGAAGCTTTATTTTGCTTCTGAAGTTCTTGCACCTCATTTTTAAACGCATGAACTTAAATAGAGTTTCAAGAAAAATAATTTACAATAAACAAACTGATGGTGAACAAAGTGTATTTTTACAATAGGAAACAAATAAAACCTGTTAAGAGAAAGTGATTTTGAAGGTATGTGTGAAAAAATACAAGGTTTCCATGGAAGATTTAGATTTAGAACCACACATAAGCTTTTCTCGTAGGAGATTAGAGTCTTACTTGGATTACATTTAATAATTTCCGACCTTTGACTGTGTAAGAAATCCAGACTTCCTCTTAAGCTACTGGGAATTCTGAGTGGAGGTTGATGAGATAGAACTAGTTGTTAAAACAGCTTGTTGAGCAGTCTGTTTCACTGAGCATAGCTGGTGTTGAGCCTTAAATTTCCTTTTTTATGTAGTCAAGAAAAATCTTGTAAGAAAAATGTAACAAGAAAAATCTTTCACTTATTAGTATTATGAAAGTATACAGATATGAGTGAATATATTCCAGGGGCAAACTAGAGTACTGTATATCACTGATAGCAAGACAAAGCAAACCTTCAATGGTAAAACTATGCTGGTACTTTTAGAAATGAACACTAATGGTTATGGTAAAGTATATCCACATACCTAAAAGTCTCTTAATTGATTTTCCGTGTATTTATCAGCAGACAAATGCTTTACACTGCATTCTGACTTCATATACTGTACATGGCCAAGAGCTGGACATAAATATATTTACATTAAGTTCTGCTTTATTGTCAATTGAAAGAAAATAACTTTGGGATATATAGAACAGATAATTGAGTAATTGTTTGGCTAGTGATTGAAATTTCTAAAAATACTCTTTCATTCTTTTTTTGTCAGATTGTAAAAATCTTTTCACATCAATTTTGGATAGTTTTACCAAGATACATGTGCTTATCCTTTTGTCTTTGGGAAAATCTTAAATTGCTTCCAATGGGCATCACCAAGGCTTGTAATTAGTGCTGTGTTACTTTTGGGTTTTCAATGACAAAACTTGTAAGTAATATTTTTGAAATATAAAGTCCAATGCATTGTAGTATAATGATTTTCTAACACTGAACAAGTATTTTTAAAGTATAATGAATATTATATTGACCTTATTCTTCACTATTAGCTTTTGATAGGTTGCTTCTGATGTTAGTGCAGAGAGGCAGAACTCTCCCACAAAACTCTCCCTTTCTGCCAGGCTGTTGCGTGGCCCAGAACAAGTCCTGTACTTTATCAGCTGTGCTAAAAGCTAAGGAGGTGTATAATTTCCATGGATTTTAGTAGGCATTAGGCAGAATCTTGGGACTGTGTTATCTTGCATTGCAGGCTTTTAGCTAGCACAGCAGAGATTGGAGATTTTCCTTTTATAAGAAGATGCTTTATCATTCAGTATCTGAGGAAAAGTCTCATGTTTTGACCAATAATTTTTTTTTTTTACTCTTTAGCTGGGGAAGAATCTACTTATATTTTTGTGTTTTGCACTCCTTTTTAGCTCCTAAATAGTTTGTTTCAGATGTTCAAGTATGGTTACTAACTCCTTTTGATGTTAGTCTGGGATGAATGTCCTTTAAATAATAAATATGTCTTCGGTTTTGTCTTACTGTCTGGAGTAGAAACTTTTGATCATAGCAGAAAAAAAAAAAAGTAAATGCTTCCCCCAGAAAACTTTGGAGAAAAATAGGAACAGAACACCATTTAAAAGCATGGTTAAAAACAAAGTAGCTGTGTAATACTGCAGGAATACTCCATGTACATGGAGGCAACCAGTGCAGATACACAGTGTGCTGGTTTCTCATTTGTAATAAGATGTGCATTTTTAACTATTTTCAAGATAGCTGTGCTTACATTGAGAGGTAACTTAAGATGTTTGAATCTGTTTCTATATCAACAGAACTTAAGCAGAAAAAAATTAAATGCTTTAAGAAATGTGATGTTAACACTGTAGAATATGAGTCGACTGGTAAAGAGGAGAGGACTTAGTTAACAAACCTTTAAAAACCCCAAAACTGTAATCTAACCTGGTAAAATTACAGTCTGATAATATAACAAGATGGAAGGTTACAGGAGTATGGAAAACAAGTGGTCTGAAGAAAAGTTCAAGTTAAATAGAATCATTTTGATAGCTTGATCACTGAAAATATATGAATGTAGTCTCTGATGCCTTACAAATTCAAAAGGTACATTTAACTTAATATATAGTAATATGATGCTCTCAAGAGAAGGCTCGGTTACTTTTCAAAAAAAATATTGCTTTAGAAGTTGCTTTGTAGAAATCATCTGTGGAGTAAAGTAATAAAGGAAGAATCTGCATACAGTTTTTCATGCTAATTAGTTCTGCACTGCCTTTTGAGAAATTACACGTGATTGTTTCTTGGATTTATTTTTTAGGCTTCTAGCTTAAAAACGTTTGGTACATTTGACTTGAATAATTCTGCACCCCCACAATACAATATTAGTCATTCTCCTTGCTCAAATACTGTGCTGTTTTGAGAGAAAAATACGTTTTATGGGTCTGGCCATTTTTTTCCATCAATTAGAGGAAATTATTTTGATAGTAGCAGTAATAATTTCAAGCTTGTTTTGTAGGAGTCAGCACTCTTGATGGTTTTATAATTTAAGATAGAGACGTCTAATTTTTATGCCTTTGCATACTGCAGTTTGAAAAAGGAAAACACTTATAAGTTACAGAACTATATCTTTAAAAGATACACAGGCAACAGGAGCTTCAGCAAAGTTCAGTCAAAACCCCAAATACCTGCCTTTTACTTATGAAAACAAACATTTGCATGGCAAGGAAGTCATGCTGCCATGTCCTCAAGTCGAGTACAGTCACCATTCTGGCAGAGACAATATAACCACCCAGATTTCTGCGGCCAGGGAATTCTCTTTTATTACTCTTTTTTTCACCTATGTGGCCTTCTGCTAGGGTAGGGAAAAAAAATCTATCCAGTACATCAAGTCAGTTCTTATGTCTAATAATCATAATTGAATACTCGTGAGATTTTTCTTTTCAAGGAATATCTTGAGCTCCTGCAATTATACTGTGCTCATGTCCACTAGATCATGTTGATACTTTTTCAGTTTCCATAATATTAAATGTATCTACTGGATGATTTGCTAGACATACAAATAAACCCCAAATTTACATAATCACAGGATGGGTCAGGTTGGAAGGGGCCACAGTGGGTCACCTGGTCCAACCTCCCTGCTCCAGTAGGGTCATCCCAGAGCACATGGCACAGGATTGTGTCCGGAGTGTTCCCTTGAGATACTGACAGACAGTGATGAGGTCCCCTCTCAGTCATTGCTTCTTGAGGCTGAACAGGCCCAGCTCCCTCAGCCTTTCCTCATAAGAGAGATGCTCCAGTCCCTTAATTGTCTTTGACACCCTTCACTGGACCCACTTCAGGAGCTCAGTGTCTCCCTTGTGCTCAGAACCCCAAAACTGGACACAGCACTCCAGATGTGCCTCACCAGGGCTGAGTAGAGGGGCAGGATCCCTGACCTGCTGGCAATGCTCTTCCTAATGAACCTCAGGATAACACTGAAGATATATATACAAAGCATTTATATTGCTTATGTAGTTGTGCATAAAGGTATTATGTAAGTACAGGTTATTTCTGATGGTTGATTTCCTCTAAGAAAAAAGAAGCTTTTCAACTCGATCATTTTTCATTTGCACATACTTCCCTTGATTCTGGAATAACCTCACATGTGGTATAAGTACAATTTCAGCTTCAGCAGGCCAATTTACAGAAATTTTCTAGACCTCTGAAGTTACCTTGAAAAGATGTTAAGTCTTGGGAGAAATTACAGAGTGATAAATTACAGAAGATAGAGTAAACAGGCCTTTGACTTTTTAATAAAATGGTTCCTAGTCCCAATAGATCTCTCATTTGTCACAGTTTTTGATATTTTGTTGATCTCAGAGAAAATAAATCATAGGTTTATTAGACTATTTTTCCTCATCCACAGGTGCATCAGCATGCATTGCACATCTCAGTCAGCAAGCAGGCAAAGAATTCTCAGTTGGGAAGCTTAAGATGCAATGTTTTACCACCTAGGACTTTGATTGATGGTGCCAGGGGTAGCACAGACTTTGTGTTTGCTCTCATCAAGCTCGATAAATTTAGAGTAGGCAACTGCAGTTTAACTGAGGAGTCTCTTGTCACCAAAGTATGTCTCCTTAAAAAAGAAGTAAAAAACCACCAACAAATCCACACAGAAAAACAAACAGAAGAACCTCCTGTCACTTTTGGTAAGCTGTTTGCCACACTGTTTCTTCCAAGATTTTTAAATGGATGGTTATTCATGTTAAATTAGCAGTGTGCTCTTTATTTTCTCCAGAGTGAGCTTTCCCATTGCAACCATCAGGATCAAGATTTTCATGAGTCTTCTTGGTTGTAATTTAAATAGAAATAATAATAAAAATTATTATTTTCTTTAAGCTTTTCGTCTATAATGAGTTTGAGTTCAGGTGGGTTTGGATCAGATGCATCTGTGTCTATTTGAAATCCCTGTACTGTGAGCATTCTTCAGCTATGATTAGACTTTTTAGTTCAGTAAAACTTAGGGAAAATGCTTTAGAGAATCAGGAAGCTTAGTATTTGCTTTCTACAGATTTGGAGTTCTTAGGATTTTTGTGGTGTATCATGAGAATTGTAGTTAAAAGACTAATTTGGAGCATCTATTTAACTACCAAATTCTCAAAAACCTCTTTTGTTCTGAGTATTGTATAATCTTATGCAGGCAAATAGAGGAAGAATAATTATTCCTTTTTTCTGCTTGGAAAATGAGCACCTGGAGAAATTAAATGTATCTTCATTTAATACGTATGTGTTTACATATTGTTATAATACAATTAAGTGTGTCAGATTCAAGGACTCAATCTAGACATTCTCAAATTCAGTAATTTCTTGTGCTGTCATTTATGTATCATGTCATGATGTCCTCGTGTATTATGTCAGCATGTAGTCTTCCAGTCTGGGAGGTCAAAGTTTAGATCTGTTGGAAATTTAAAAGTAAAGTCTACTTTTGCTTTTGAGTTGAGCTTCAGTTTATTGAAAGCTCCTGTGAGTTTTAATGTTCTGTGGAAAGTATTTGCCCTGTCAGGCAAAAGTTTCAGAGAAATAGGCTATGGAAATTATGCTACTTCAGAAGATAAACACCTATTTTTGTATCACATTTGAAACTGTCAGTCACTTTAATTTCAGCAAAATACTTGAGGAAGTCTGTTTTCTGCTGAAAAATATTTCCATTACTGTTTTCTAATTTAAAATCAGAGAATATAGACAAGAACATGGGTACCAACAATTAAAAGCTGTGGTATGCTCTGAAGCCACTTGGAGGTATGCAATTCTGATATTAGGCTTTAAAGCAGCACAGTTTTATTGCTGAAAAATTAGGACAGCTTTAGCATATAAACTGAAGGGTATCTAGAATGTCAAACAAGCATAACTCCCATTTGTTTAATTCTTTCACCTTAAGCCATAAAATGTCAACTAAACCCAGAAACTCTTTTACTGTTGTCAAATATTCTTCATAGATGTAGGGCTCAATCTTGTACAGTACAGTGAGCTTTAAATATGAATTCACTTGCTGAAATTAACTCTGAAAAGCTAATGAAAAAATGGTTATATTCACAAATGATATATCACATCATTACAATTGCCACCTATAAATTATTCTGCAATATTTTAATACGCTTCTGACTGGTTCTTTTCAGAAATTCCTTTAGCTCAATTTACTTCTAACGTTTTACAGTCAAAGCCCTCAGGGATGCAGAACTTAATTTCACAAATGGATTTGGGGTAGGTTTTGTGTGCTGCTTTTGCATGGGTTCAGTGTGGCACATCAAAGGGATGGAGGTGTTTCTTTTGGCCTGGGTAGCCTGAGTCATCCAGGCAGGCAACACTACACAGTTCACCTGTACATTCCTCATTTTTTAAAGTGGAGGAACTGATGAACTGTCCTTTAGAATAACCTGTGTCTATTACTTGACTGTAGAAGTGGTCTGGAGTCCCAGCCTGGCTGGACACAGCCACCGTGTGAAGAGCAGGCTGAAAAATCTGTGTGTCCCTCGTCACAATTTCCTTTAGAGATAAGAACTTGCTGCTTCCTGAACACTTGGGTTTTCTAACTCGGAAAGCTTTGCTAATTCTTCATGGCTTGCATCCAGTGATGTAAAGGAAGGAAGTGGTTTATATAGTGCAGTTATAATTATGAAATAAATGTAAGTTTGTGGATCTGATAATATGGACAGTAGAAAGTAAAAGACCTGTTCCCCCACCTTCACCCTAAAACATTACCAGTGACATGCATCTGGAATATAGTTTTGATTCCCTCTAGATATCAATAGAAAGACCCATCTAGGTCTTCTTTCTTACAGGCCTGATGATAGAGTGAGATAAAACTTTGGTGCTGATCTTGACTGGAACATTTTTGTCCTCTCCTCTCTTCAAGGCAGATGTGGACTTGGATTCAAGTGTACTTTAAATATGTCAAACTGGTCTAGTTTATATGTAGATGCTAAAAATGTATTTGACAGAATAGCTGTTCCAGCCATTCCTTTTCCAGTACACCTGTAAATAAACCTGTGCTTACCTAGTATCTAGGTAATGACATTTGCCTTAGTTTGTAGATATAACCTAGTGCACAGGAAGATTTTTACTATAAAAGTGCACAAATTTTTACTATAAAAGTGCACAAATTTTTACTATAAAAGTAATTTTTAAAGAAATCATCCCTTTACTATGCAGTAGTGGATTAAATAGATCATTGTATTTAAACCTGTGAATTATATTGACATCTCAGGATATATCTGCAGCACTTCATTTGCATGTGCTGAAACTTTCAGTGATACCTCAGTATTTAAAGCTAAACCCTGAATTCCTGTTAAGATTGAGGGTCTGTTTTCTTTGTTATGGCTAGCTTAGTCCCAGAGTGGCTTCTTACCATAGATAATACTAATTAAATATCATCCCTCTGAGTCATCTTCTTTTTCCATAGTCTGTTCCAGAAGAGATTTTACCCATCTAATATGCTTGCCCTATTAGAGTTTGTAGAAATAATTGTGTTCAGAAGTTCTTATGATTCAAAAGGATGAAAAGGACAGCTGCTAGAACAAAGTAATGCCTTTTGCCAAGCGCGTTTAGCAGAGGATGATTTATTATGAAGTTATTGAATGAGAACATATCCAGCAGCAAGGAGTTCAATTGTTTTTTTAATAGAACACAGTCAACTTTTATTTGCTGATATTCAAAACTGCACTATTCTTCTGTGTAGTTTTACAGCTTAATTTATTTTAAATTGAGTACTTGGGTGACAATATTTAAAGAAACCACAAAGCAATCTTGAAGTTCAGAATAATCTGTATGTTCCAAATTCCATTTATGATCATATTGTAAAATTCCCAAGATATAAAGTATTAAACCTGCACTGCATAATTTCTGTGAACATTAATGGTTACATTGCATTGTACAGCAAGGTGGTTTTTATGGGTGATATATTAGAATACTAAAAGCTTGAAGGGTAGCTGTTGTCATGCACACGATAAATTTTATTTTTCATGAAGTTATACTTCACCTTTATTAATCTACAAAAAAACCTTGTATATAATTCCACTCTTGTAAAAATGTTTGAAGAGAAGCCCTCCCTTAAGTAATTTAAGCAAATACTTAAAAGTAAAATGGACAAAACCATTTATCTTAGAACATGTAGTCAAAGGCACTTGTCACTTAATAAAATTGCAAATGGTTTGTTTACAGCATCAGCATTCTCTGATGCTGATATATTGATTAAGCAGTAGGTATGTAAAATTTTTGATTGTTGAGTTGTTTTTAGTAGAACCTGGTTTTCAATGTGTAAGAGCAGTTACTGTATACAGAGGGCTCCTGATAGATATTTCCCTTGCGTAAAGCTGAAGTGTAAAGTATCACACACGGGAACTGGATTAAAGGCCAAAGGCTGCAGACTTTCTAGCAAGTTCAGTAGCTCAAACTGCAGGTAGTGTTACCATGAATGCAGTATCCTCTAGCTGTAGTCAGCACTAATAAATACAAAGCTCTTATCATGTCTGCTGAACTCCGAGAAAGTACAACATCCAGCTCTGGGGTCCCCAGCACGGGAAGGACAGGGACCTATTGGAGCGAGTCCAGAGGAGGCCACCAAGATGATTAGAGGGATGAAGCATCTTGCCTGTGAGGAAAGGCTGAGAGTGTCAGTTTGACACTAAAGACTTAAGTCTCAGTGCTAAGATTTATCCATGATAAATAATGGGTTCAGGGAATTGTGATAATTTGTTAGAGACAACTGTTGTGCCTGAAGCAGCAGCATGCTATAAAAGAATGGGTTTCCGAAGTGACACTGGGAGCAGCTGATAATATAAACTCAGAGCTAATCCTCTCTTTTCAACAAAAAGCTAATTTAAACTTGTATCTTCAGAAATTTGCTTCATCAGTGTTCTCTCTGACCAAGTACAGTGTTCAGTATTACTTGAGATATGTTAGCCCATGTGGGATCTGGCTCTTCTGTTGCACAGTGTTATTGTTCTCTTCAAATAAATGATTACCAAATGTTTATGTATATCAGCAGTGCAAAGGTATAAAAACAGTTGTCTGCAGGAGAGTGGATCCATCCAAAAGTTGGGGATCTCACTGCTAAAATTTCATTCACTGTTTACATATAAAAGAGAGTAATCAAGAGAGAAAGGTAAATGAGGAACAGTAAACCATCCCTTTCTTCTCCTTTGCTGATATCTGTCATTTCGTTTGGAAGATCAAATCATAGAATGGAAGTAGGAACCAAACTCAAGTAAACAACACATTTACTCCAAAAGCACATTAGCAGTAAGATGATTAATCACCAAGTATAAGGCACTGCCCGGGGTACTTCTGCTCCTGGGTAATAGGAGGGGGAAGGCTGATGTGCTTAATGCTGTTCTTCTCTGGTCTTCAGCAATGATGTTACTGGTGTCTAATGAAACAAATGCTGGCAGCAAGCCTGTGCCATCCTTAATGAAGGAAAAGGTATTTAGAAAACCCTTAGGTGAGTTAGGTTTTAAGTTAGATAAACCTGTTGAACATCATTCCGAAACATTTAACAAACTTGTGAAGTCTCAAAGGTGTTGGCAGTTTTGTATTCAAGACTTTGCAAAAGACAAGATACCAAATGGCAGAAGGAACAAAAATATTTTGTCTTTTCTATACAGAGAAGAAAGGAAAGAAATAGGGTGTTATAAATCCTTCTCTAAAATATTCAGTAAAGTACAATAGGAAACAATCACAAAATTGAGCTGTAGTCCTAGAACATAGTGAGATAAGCAATAAAAACTAGAACTTTTTGAAGGACGTCATGTTTCAGGTCATATAAATGCTTTAAAAACAAACCAACACCCTCCCACCCCCCAGTATATGTTATATATGTAGAGTTCAGCATGAATACTCTATCTAAAACTCATGGAACACGAGAAAAATACTGCATACAACATTAATTTGGAGTACTCACTGTCTGAAAGAGTTATCAAGTGGAGTTCTGTGATGAATTTTCTTTTGTTCTGTGTTACGTTAATTAGTGATCTGAATGATGACATAAAATGACTTACTACAGTTTCAGATGATGAGTGGGACAACAGCAATGTGGTATATTTGCAATTTCTTTCTCACAAGGAGATTCTTGATCTTAACCTGCACAAAGCTGTGATACCGTCACTGGTGTTACAGCTGAACCCCAGAAATGTATGTTTAGTAAGAAGTACAAAATCATGGTAACCGCGTGATTTTTTCTTACTGGAGATGAAAAGGTAGAATAAATTGCTTTTGGAGGAGACATCTGAAATAACCTACTTGAAAAAGAGCATTGAAATAAGAGGAGCTCATCAGTAGATTGGTGTAAAAATTTCAAAATAAACCAGGTATGGTTCCACCAGAGAAAGGCGATCTTAGGGTGCTTGTTGTGTAGTGTACTGAATTCCTTTCTGGCATGGAGGAATGAGAACACAAACTGTTTTACTGATGTTTTTTCTCCAAAAGTGAAAGAAATGGAAGGAGGCTTTGGCTTTTCTTGGTTCAGTAACTGGAGCCTGTGTGCAACAAAAGCTTTATCTGCTTCACGAAGTGGGGTAATGTAGCAAGCAGCAGTTGTGGTGCTGAGGTACAGCTTGTGTGTGTTCCCCTTCATCCTGTTTTTAGGAGTGTAAAGCTACAGTCTGGCATTGTATGGGAATTTCTGAGGAAGGAAGGGTCCTGACATAGACCAGCACCATAATATTAAATCTGGTACAGCGAGTTCTCTTATCCTTGCACTGATCTGGGCTAAGAGTTGCATATTTTAAGGTAGCCTTCCTGTCAGTCAAACCCCAGAGTGCTGTGGGCCAGAGCCTGTGTTTTGAATACTGCTTTAAGTTAAATAATACCTTTACGTACAAATAATACCTCAGAATCTCTTTTGAACACTCCTGACTTAAAGCAGTGCTTACCATAAATAGGGATGTCAGAACATGTAGCTTTTCTCAAAATGTTCTTTTGTTATTCCAAGTGGCAAACAATGATAAGCTTTGCTCTAAATCATTATAGTGCACGTCTTCCCTGAATCTGTACTCCTACATTAGCACATCCTATGTCACAACAGATCTTCCATCTTTTGCTGAGCATGATGAGCTGGAGTAACCACTCCTGTCAAATTCCCTTCAAATACGGGCAGTGCTGACATAATGAGGTGCCTTGTTGCTGTGTCGGTGCAAGAATGTTAATGGTTGTTTTAAATGGCAATATGTCTCTATTCTTTGTGTCTTTACAAATATATCTAATAGGTGTTTCCAATGTCTGTCAGGAAAAAAAGAAAACAACTGCCATGAATGTTTATATAAAAAAATATTATATTTCTTCCTGTACTGTTCTGCTTTTCGGAGGAAACCAGAGAAATATTGGTCCCGATGGTCTTATTTATAGCAGTTTCACAGAGAAACTGCTCTGATCCCAGTTTATGAGTTTGTATAACTGGTAATCTTCATTTCTCATTCTGAAATGGGTAAAGGTAAATGTGATCCTGTTTGTATAAAGGTGCCATAAGTACTGACATAAGTATAGCTTATTAAAGATAGCATGTATTTAAAATATATGGTAAATCACTTTTATGATATGTAAATAGTGAGAGCTCAAAATATTTGAAAATGGAGCACTGTCACTGGGCTCTGATTTACATATTAAATATTCCTTTGTTGATGTTAGCTCCCATCCTACTTTACTCTGCTCTTCCCATTAGTTTTCAAGAAGTCAACTGTGAAATGTTAAAGGTAGTTAAGCCTACAGAGCATTTTACAGGATCAGAAACAGGGGAGCTAGTGGATTAGGACATGATATTTGGAATCAGTGTGGTTGTTCAAGTGCCAGAAGCAAAACTTAATATTTATGAATCCTTTTGGGTCAGCATTCATGGTGGTAAGCATTAATGGAGTGCCTTTCCTTTTTGAGTACTTAAAAATAGCTAAGTATAAATAAGTATATTTTCTGTATTACTGTAAAAAATGCATCTGCATAACTTTGCAGATGGTCTGAAATGCTTGCTTTGTAATTACAATTCTGCTCTACCATTGCTTGTAAAATGTATGCAGTGACTGATGATAATTTAATAACTATTTCTATCATATTGCTGATCAAAGCACACAAAAAGGATGAAATTATTTTAATAAAATCTACTGGGAACAAAGTTTTGTTCTGCCCTCCTAGGTCAGTTCAATTTGGCTTATGGAGTACACATTTTTCCTAATTAGATGCTTTTCTGTGTTATCAATTCACAAAGATACTTTGTGTGAAATTGCGCAAATATTTAGGAGAGGATTTAGAAATGTCATGATGTCAAGTGCATATGGAATGTTCTCTGCAGCTTAGACTAGTGGGAATGGCTACAGAAGAGACATGAACCAGACTCTGCAGGGTTTCAGAGTCCCTGTTCTAGCAACTCTTCTGTGATTATCTACAGCCTGTAGCTGCCTGGAGTTTTGGGATGACTGGGTTGTTGTGAGGTTCTCTTGTTCAATTACAGGTGCAGTTTGCCTGAACTATTCATTTGAAGTGTAAGATGTGGTGACTTTTTCTGTATTTTACTTCTGTTATTTTTGACCTACAAAAAATATGATTCCACACATTAATACACCTGTTTAGGCATATTTTTCAACATGTGAGATAGAAGTAGCTACACATAAAAATAGAAAATCGGCATATAAATAGCAATAATTCTGCAAATGAAATGTCAATGGTACAGGGAACTTACATCTTGGCTTTAAAATCTGAAATCTGCTCAGTTCATTAAAAATAGTGTAGTGTTTGAATAAACAAAATACATAATTGTAGAGCTTTGGAATTCCAAGGAGCTTTTAAATTTCCATTTCCAGCTTCAGTTTTGAAGTTTACTCAAAGTTCAACTTACTATATGAAGTTCTACCTAACGCATAAAAGACAATTAAAGAGCCAAATTAAAGACATATAAAAGACAATTAAACATAAAAGACACATAACTTAACACATAAAATACAATTAAAGAGGCAAAGACACTGATTATATTATTTAATTCTAAACAATTTTTAATTTTTTTTTTAAATACTAGAAAATTTGGAGGGATAAATCTTTGGAAAATAATCCATGTAGTCAGTAGATTCCTCTACTTTTTGACTCTATGAAAAGAAGTATGGTCATTGTGGGTTGCCAGTGTTTAATATGTCACTTCCCAGGTTGTACCTCTGCAGTTCGGGTTTGGTTTATTCTTTGTACATTCTTAGCTTCCAGTTAACAAGATTTGAAGTGGTATCCTAATAAGAAATTATGAAAAATGCTTCACTTCTTTGTGCCTGCCAGTCAGCCTGTAAGTGTCTCTCTTGATTGCGCAGTCCATGCTGATTTTAACATCTTCATGCATGTACTTTCCTTTTTACCAATGAACCTCTCTCTAATCTCTCCTTGTCAGTTTGTATTCAGTAGACTACTAAATAACTATTGTGAAATGGAAATACAGTAAATTATAATAAATTATAAGCCAATGTATCAGATTGTTGAAGCTCAGTAAAAAGCAGACAGCTGAAACGCCACAGCTCTTTGAAGTAAGGTTTTTACATGCTTGTTTCACATAGCAGGTGCTTGAGCAGGTTCATTATCCAGACTGTCCCAGTGAAGAAAAAGGCATAATAATGTCTTGTCCTCTTCTCTCCCCTCCATTTTTATAGGCTTTGGAAGGGCTGAAATCACAATGAGGGGAGTCGAGATCATGTGACAATGCTGGTGTCTCTGTGCGCTCTCTAACAGCAGTTAAGGAGCATCCTGAAGGAATATAGGGAGAATCTGAGAAGCCATCTTCAGAAGATGCTCTTTTCTCACCCCTTCCTCTGTGTCTTGGCCTCATTTCACAGCTGCATCTACAGTAATGAAAAACAATTGCTTTGCTTTGAGCATGTTGACTCTGGTGGGAGTATTATTATAAATTGTTGTATAGCCCATATGTGAATCTTCGTTTTGATAGTGAAAACAAAGTTTCTTTTAGGTAGCAAATTAATATTTCTGTCTACCTCCTCAGCTATATGCACAGTTCCCTGCACCAAACACGTTTTCCCCTGTACCAGGGCACAGGAGGCTGAAAGTATAACTTGAGTTTTAATTTTTTAGCTAACTATTCTGTGAAGGAGAAGTAGAATTGCTGAGGCAGAACTGACTACATCCCTAGTACAGTGTCCTAAGGGGGGGTAAAGGAATAGCACTAAGAATTGTTAACCAAATGTCCAGTAAACACTCAGGCAGTGTGTTCCTAACACTGAGAAAATGTCCTGTTATACAGATTTGTAAATTAATTATATTGCTTCTTTTTTTTTTTAAGTTTTGTTTATCTGATGCCACGCCCTGGTATCTGATAGTCATTGGGTATGACCTAAGTCAAAAGAACTTCTAGTATTTCTAAAGCCAACTTGATTTTGTTTTGCTTTGTTTTGTTTTGTAGTTTCACTTGTAGGAAGAGCACAGAGTATCTTCCACATTGTAATGCAGCTATTGGAAGAGAAGTCTGGTATGAAAAAATATAAAAGGAACAAGAGAACAAGATAACAAAAGCCACGAAAAGCTAGAGAAGAAAGGCAGGAGGGACAGGAAAACCAAATGGCTGTAAAAGGAGAAAGAAAATGTAGGAGGGAGAGAAGATGACAGACAGGCAGGATGAGAAAAGGCAGTGAAAGAAATAGTGCTTAGTAATAAGGTCTCTCTAAGTAAAGATGTCTTTTTTTTTTTTTTTTTTTTTTAAGAAATATGTCAAAGCTCTCTGAATATTTTCTGTGGCTGAAAACATTCTGTGGTTGTGATCAAGAAATCATTGGAATAAGACATTAAGCTTTGCAGTTCTGGGTAAATGGTTGGACTCAAATGATCTTAGAGGTCTTTTCTAACCTAAATGATTCTATGATTCTAAATAGAAACTATATACATAGTGGTTTTCAATACACTAAGCTGCAGAACATGTATTCCATGATGGGAGCACCTGCACATTCCTCCGGTGTTAACATTCCCACAAGTACATTGCAAATCTCTACCCATTGTGGCAGCTGTGAGTTGTGTGTGGTGTTATGCATCAAACTGAACAGTATTTCTTGACTGCACCATCAGAAGAAATTTATTTGGGACTTTTGGGTGAATTTATTCTATTCATTGGAGTTTGACAGATTGGAATTACATACACAGTATTCAGTAATAGTGTCTGCAGAAGGGTTTTTAAGCAGTGCTTTCTCCAGCTGCTTCTTCCAGAATCCCTGGTTTCTTAAGTCTCTGTTTTTTATGAGATTTTTCCTTGGCAAAATACTAGGAGGCCATACAGAGAAGTGAGTTATCACCTGGAAAAATTTTGGTAGGATGGCAGTTATAGATCTTCAAGGTTTTTAAGAAAGCGGTTCTAACACCACTCCTCAGAAACATAGTCTTTCCTTTTCTTCTACTTCTTGGGTATTTCTTATCAGTTTCTTGTCTCATGGGTTTAGGTGGGATATGCACAGCATTTATTGAAGTCATTTGTACAGAAAGGTACAAAGCAGG
Source organism: Pseudopipra pipra (assembly GCF_036250125.1). Lineage (NCBI taxonomy): Eukaryota > Metazoa > Chordata > Aves > Passeriformes > Pipridae > Pseudopipra > Pseudopipra pipra. Next base: position 14,010,761 of record NC_087550.1, read on the forward strand.
AAGATATTGCCCTGACTTCTGTTGTTTTAACTATACTGATGCTGCTAAAGATAAAAAAAATAATTAAAAAAACCATGAACTTGATACTAATCACATAAAACACTAATAAAGTATACTTTGTAAGATAAAATCTTTTTTTCTCTGTCAGCTAAAAACTAGGAAAGTTTGTTATTATTTTTTTTTGTTGTGTCCTTTGGGTTTGTAGCATTTGCATATGGAAGTTTGTGTTGTCACTGTTCTCTCTTGTTGAATCTGTTCTTGAAGAAACAAGAAACTGCACCTTGGTCCTTCAGTGGAAAAACCGACCTCTTTAATTAATGAAGATTACACAGAAATTAAAGTGCAGTGTTGATTAGCTGAATGTCGTGGGGGGTCACTGCATAATTTCAGATGCTCGAGAGAATCTCCCATATGCTTAATAGGCGTCGTGACCCTGTATTAGTCGAAACGGAAGTTTGAACAAGGGAGCAGAGGGCACAGCTTTCCAATCTAGTTACATGAACCAGTGTGAAACACAGAGGCATGTCCCCTGGACTAGATAGATATTATCTGAAAGAAATAGTTAATGCTTCCACTGTTAAATAAAAAGATTATCTAGTGTGTCTTTGAACGTTTTTCTAATCTCTTCTGCAGGTCTGGTATTCCACCAGTGCAACTGGAGTATGGTGTGATTAGATGTTTCTATTGATGGGTCTAATGAGAATACGAAGGATTCATTTGAAAACATATCCAAATTTTATTTTTTAATTAAATTTATATTTAACATCGTTACAGAAGTGGGGAATTGCCAATGTCAATTAATGCCATTGAGCTGATTCCTTATTAATTGGTCGTTGCCAAATAATTAATCATTGACTCGATGTGTAGTTTAGTCTTTTCAGTTAATGAAAGACTGTTCATTTTCTCGAGGAAAAATCTGGAAATAGTAATAGATTTTAAAGCCCTGCAGTGTTCTGAAGGCTGCATTAGGCTGAAAAAAGGCAAGAGAACTGTTACTTAGAGAAAATATATAAAGATCATTTTCCATCTGTTGCAAATGTTGCATTTTGACTTTTAATATGCTTTGTACTTGTTTTAGAGTGATTTGCATTTTACCGAAGTAAAATTTGAGTTAACACGAGTTTTTGGAGTGCTTGTATTTCAGTTCTTAAATACTTAATGTTGTTTTTGTGATTTTCACATACAGATATTAAAGGAAAAAATTCAAGCAAAAATAAGTTATGACTTTTAAGTGGCAGATAACCAGCGGGTCACCTTCTGAAAGCTGTTTTGACTTTGTGAGCAAGAAGGTCCTTATGGAGTACTAGGCATCAGCTAAGATCCTTGAAAGGAACCAGGATGCTGCCCAAGGAGTGTTCCAAGGTCAATGATCCCTAATCAAGCAGCTACCACAGAAAGCAGGATGGTCTGTGAGTACAACAGCATGTGAAAACCACGTTGCTGAGGTCTACAGGTGCTCTGTGTATAAGGTAAGAAAACTGAATTGGGCCTAAGTATGCATACCAAGGCTAAACAGGATGATTTGTCCTGGGGAGCACGTGAGGCAAAGAATAACAGATCCACTGCAACCCAGATGGTTTTGGGACCATCTGGGGAGTGGGATCTGCAAAGGCAAACAATGCCTGGGTAACTGTGAGAGCCCTGAGGGTCCTAAAGGGGATTCCTTACCCTGAGCTCTCTCCTGTGGGCCCTGAAGCCCCACATCAGCTCACCCTGGGGCCACTGGCCCGCTGACACTGGAGGTTGGTCTGTCTGCAGCCCCATGACAGTGGTGCCTGCAGCCTGGCTGGGAACTTTGTTGTCCTGAACTGTGGAGTCTCTTCCCAGCTTGACATTGGCTCTGCCCTGGTTCTGTTGACCTGCCTGGCAGTCACCAGAATGTCTGAACCCTGATCTGATCCTGACTTCCCAATCTGGTGTCAAACCTGCCTCATCACAGACTCTCTTGGCGATCTGGACTCGAGGCTGGGTCCCCTTCACCCAATCTGCCCTTGCCTCTCCCTGCCATTTAGGATGTGCCTTAGGCAGAAAGGCCCATGCTCTGGCAGCCCAGGCATCCCCCTTGGCTCCAGCTTTTCCATTGCTTGGGGAGCAGCTGGCCCCTTGCTGTGCCGGGCAAGTAATTATACCTATATTTACTCTGTATCAGTAGCATCACATTACCTGTGATTGACAGGTAATGACATAAGAAACGCTAGATTTAGGTACATATATAGAAAAATTGGAAAAACTGGCAGGTGGTTTATTTGTTACATGAGACATGGTGGTACAGGAAGCCAAAAAGGAAGGTCCAAAAATAGGGATAAAACAGGGAAGGAGGAATGAAGTCAGTTGATGAGAAGAGAGGGGCTGATGGTAGGAGTGCAGATTTTTGCAGAGGTTGACCTACAGATACAAGCCCACTTGGAGGAACCACCTCTTGATCAGCATACTGGACTGTAAACCAGGTCTGCTTTCAAAAGACTTGGTGTAGGGGGTCAGAACAAAGAGTGATGGGCCTCCACCCTCATATGAGAGAGTTCAAATGTGAGTGAACATTACATTTCCTTTACTGAGAAGTGGAATTTTGCCCTAAAACTGTTTGTTAGCTTTAGATACATTTTGCCCTTTAGGATGTTGTATACTTTTTTCACTTTTTTCAATTTTTTTTTTTTATTTTTCCTTTGTCTTCCATGGCTGCCCAGATCTTTTTATTCTAAACTTTCTGGATCCTCTAAACCTTAGAATTTGCTCTATGCATGTTTCCCATCCATACATTTAAAGGTATCAAGCAATTTCTTTTTTGTCTTTAAGGAAAAGAGGAGAGGGAGCTAAACTTGATACTCAGATTTTCAGCTTAATACGTGTATTGCCAATCTGATTTAATACATGAAAGAATAAGACCACTTGTGCATGTGTTCAGTTTGGCTCTTTAGTGATGTTATGAATGTCAAAATATCCATCAGAAATAAGTTTATGTCTAAAACTGATGTACATTCAGGGGGGAGGAAAATCATAAACAATTTATTTGAATGAAATTCATGGATTTCAGTTTTATCGTGGACTTTCCAAATAGTTTTTCAGTGTGAATTTTATATATTTGGATTCTGTTACAGCTCATGCTTGTGGAAAATGACAGTCTGATCAGTGTCTATTCAGATAAACTCTTGCCACAATTGATGTTAGATCTTACAGATTCTTTGTGAAGTTTGATCTTGATTATTTTTATTTTTAATAATGAATGTTATTACCTATGGTTGTTGAATAGTCAAACTAGTCAAAGGTAAAAAGAAGTGGTTTTAGTTCCTAGGAAACAAGGTTGCTGAGAAGTTGAAAATTTTTCATAATCACTTTAAACATACCAACTCCATAAATGCTGAGTGGTGACAGTGGAGCATTTTTAGATCGTTCTAAGAACACCTGAAAGAGAAATGAATTGCAATTTTGGTTTATTTTTATTCTTTGCATAATCTAATTTTATATTTAATTCATTTTTCTTATAGCTTGTTCTCACTAATAATGTTAAATTATTGAAGGTTTTGATTAAGCCTGTTGTTAGCTCTTAAACCTGAAGTAAGAACATGACATATTCAAAAGAGAAATAGTAAAGCCTTGTTTGAAAACACACAGTCTTATAAATGATCTTTCCCAGTTGTTTAATGTTTATTCAATACTGTTTTCTCTGCTGCTGTTCACACAACACATAAAAAATGAAGCAACATTAATGTGAAGTTTTCAAGCCTAGCAAAGCTGCTGGTTTATGTGAATTCTAATAGCCTACAGAATGTAGAAGACATTGAAAGTGATTTCTGAATTCACAGCCTATACCCTCCAGGGACAGCTTGTATACATAATTCCTTATGCAAATATTTAAAGGTTTGTGTTATATCTTCCAGAATATATTTTCATTTCTGATTTTTCTTCTTTGCTTAGTTGCATTTTGAGTGCTGGATTCTGTAGATGTGGGTAAAATTGAAAAAGCAGGTCAAAAAATAAGAAGTGTTTGGTTGCTTCAATAGCATTGTTCTTGGAAGTGATGGTCTAGGAACCTGACTTTCTAGGTTAGGAAACAGAACACTTTAAATAAATTTATGCTCAAAAAAGCAGTAATTACCATTTTCATGAATGCATAAATTGCAAATATTTTTGTGTTATATTAACATAGAACTGTTAGTAGACTAATGAAGATGAGGTAACCTCTTTTTTTTTTTTTTAAAGTATTCTCCCTCCTTTCAGCAAAAAGGCAAAGTAAATAAAACAAAAGAGTTGTTCTGTTTTCCTATGAACTTTGAAGGACTTGTGCGTTTCTTCTCTTTAGAGTTTCTCAGTTCACTTGCAGACTTTTGGTAACAATTTCACTTTAAGACAATGAAGACTGTTCTTCCAAAATTAGGAATTTTCTTCCTGAAAATTAGGGCACAAGATAAAAAACTGTGTTGAAAGCACGTTTTTTTATAAGAAACTCCTCAATCAGTTTCTATGTTGTGTCTTTTTTCTGATGTTGTTGATGTTGAGAAGCTGACAGTGTGATGTCCACAAGACTCACAAATATTCAAACAAAATCAAGCACAGCTGAGAAATATGTATGCTCAGTTTAGTGAAGAGACTAACCAAGAATTAAAAGATTGAGCATCTTCCTGAATTCAGCTTTCAGGTGCAGGAATTCTATGCCTTGACCTGTCTTTCAGATTTTTATTTTTATTTTGTCTAATGCATTTGTGCATCAGGGGTAGTAATAATTAAATATAAGGTAAAAATCCTCTCCAAAGAAATCCTACATGACTTTTAGTGTGATCTGAACCCTAAAAATAGTTCTTTTCAATAACAGCTTTAGGGCAAGTTTAGTTCACTAGGGTGTTATTGTAAAGGCAAAGACTGATTCATGTGAAGTGCAACAGTTATGTAAGATGGGAGAATTCCCACTGTAGCCATAATCCCCTCTTGACTGGCTTCTGCTTGGAAGAGTTCCATTCACAGGTCCTTGTTGGATAGGGAGCTGCATGACTTGGGTGGCTGAGGTCATTTTAGAGAGATGTCCTGTTTCTCACATCACCCTGATGTCTTCTGGAATCTTTCCTCAGGCTTTCTGTACAAAAGGCATTTGATCCCTCCTTGGCTAGTCTCTGCTTGGAATTTAGGGAGGGTGTTTCCATTATGAAGTTCCAGGTCTTGCAGCCACAAACAATCTTAAAATGTCCACTCTTTTTTCCCAAGCTGACTTCTTTCTAGATCCTTTGAAATTTTGTTGAATTGCAGTGCCTGATCTCCTTCAAAAAGCCCCTTTACATGGTCAGTAGTTAATAGCACACCCTAACTTTACAAACATTTTAGTCTATGGAAGCTCATTACTGTGATAATCCAGTTATTTCTTTTGCTATGGATATGGTATTTGTTATTTGGATAGTAGTTGAAAAGTATTCTCTTCCCTAAGGTCATGAAATTCTGAAGGAATGAATGTATCACATAGGCACTTCAGATTTCCTCACCTTGGTACTCCACATTTCTTTGTGGTTCATCTCCTGTCTTGCAGTTGATACCCCTTGTCCAGTTGCCTTTTCGTTAGTCCTGAACTGTACCTCAGTACTGTTCAACAGGCCTGCTGTCCAAGTGACCTGCATCTACACAGATCAAGTGGATATTTGTTGGTTCACCACTCAGGTTGAGAAGTGGAGAGAAGTTTTACTTGCGTTTTGAAATTTTTACTAAAAAACTCTCCCTTTTTTTTTACAAATATTATTACAAGCCTTATTGATCTCATTAGCTTGTTCATTTCAAGTGTAACATAAATTTCTTTAACTTTCTACCATCCTTTACAGTAGTGGTCAGCCAGGATATGCCTTTATTGGGTTCTCAGATGTCTTTTTTCAATTATTCTAAAATTTTTAAATTTACTGGCTTAATCATCTTCCTAAAATGCCTGTCACAGGTTTCTGTCTCCTTTATATTATGTTAGTCACCTTGGTCTTCTCTGATAGTGCTCTTTCCTTTTTAAATATTGTAGGGCTCTTTTATGGCTTATATTACTTCTGTCTGTAACAGGGTGTTTTTCAGCACCTAATTTTAGATCTAGTTTTCTTTGCTGTTCTTTTCTTATATCCTAAGTGTATTCTCATCTGTCCATCCCTGTAAAATAGACAAAGGCAACAATTCTGCTGAAATTCTCCTTCATTTTGTGTTCTCTCATGTCCCTGATTTTCCTACAGTGAATAATAGAATTATTAGATACTAAAATTTACTCATTTCATCCTCATTAAGTATTGACCCTGTCTAATATCTTAGTGCAGCTTTTTGTGAAGGTGCTTTACCATTTGATGCCACTGACAGAGCAGCTACAGGATTGGTGACATTAGGCTGGTTTACTAAATGGCAAAACTGAAAGTATCCAAAAGTAGTAGAATAAACAGAAGAAAGATGCTTTTAAGAAATGGAAGAGAATAAAGGATAAACCTGGTAAATTCTGATTTGTTTTTACAGTGTTTTTATGTTTTATTTGGGGGTAAAAAAGAAATAAATTTCGTATTGTGCTGCATAATGTGGATGAGGAGTGAGTACTTTTCTGTGTTATGTTTGTGGTATTACTCTGTATGCCAGTACACCTGTGATTTAGAAAAAAAAATTTTCTTCAAGATGAGTTGGTGCAATTTTGCTCCTGGAGAGTTAGCTACTGCTTAAGTGTATGTAAATTATAGCAATCAAAATGCATGATTACTGAATCTTTGGAATAAACAAGTGGAATCAAGGCTAAAATTCATTTTTATAAGGAGAGGTATATACAGCATAGGGATTCCGTGTCACATGTAATTCTTCTGGGTGAAAACCCACAATGTATTGTTTTAATATTTTCCTCTGTAGCCAACACAATGTACAATTAATGACTAACTTGGTGATGTATTTTCCCAGGCTTAAAACAGCCAAGGTGCAAAGTGCTTCATGAATACCAGCCACTATCTCTGCTTGATAGATCAGGATTTAATCAGACAGCCCAGGACCATCTGTTTGTTCTACAGCCTGGATAAAGGTTGTTGTATTGTTTTGTATATCTTGACTATAAAAGAATGCTGACATAAGCGCATGGAACAATTATTTTTTGCTTGTGAGAGTTCTGAGAAATTTGCTATGAGAAGTTCATAAAAGTGTATCAGAATCAACCTGAAAGTATCCATAGCAGCAGGATCACCACTTCATGCTTATTTGCCCCATCAAATACTCAACATTATTAATTCTTAATTTTAAATTGCCTAATTGTCACTTCTAGCCATCCATTTCTGTTCTCTCCTGAACTGGAGTCTCTTGTCTGAAGCACATTTTTTCTCTGCAGAGGTGTTTCTGTGTTGTTGTGTCTGTTTTGATTCTTGGGAGCATAAACTTCATTATGCCCTGCCTGGGAGATTAAATCACCTTATTTTTCTTGCTATTCTTGCACGTGCATCTAAGCACTCCCATCTTCTTTTCACTACAGCATCTCACTGAAAATTCATTGAATTACATGTTCATTCAGACCTCCAGAGATGGTGTTTTCTGGAAGACTGTCCTCATTCTTAAATATTTTCCCTCTTTTTCTGTTTCTGTCATAGCATAACTTAGCTGTGCTTAGGCAGACTTTATTTCAAATAGCTTCCCTATGAAAAGAAACAATTTTTTTTCTGTTCATTACCAACAAAGCAGCCATTTCCTGTTGCTCACAAATCTTACCAGAAGTGTTTTATTCTTTAATTTTCTTCCAGAGCTTTGATGAAACAGAGTTGTCACTGGGTGTGAAGCATGATACCTGTGATCTTGTCCTACGTTTTGCACAACACAGAGATACAAAACCAGGAGTTCAGTTATGTGTTCATAGTTTCATAGGAGCCATGTACTTGCTTTAGGGATTAAAAACAAGAATGTAGTCTCTCTGTTGTTGCCAGAACTACTGAGGCAGCTGAATACTCTCTATGCATTCTTTTGCTTCTGTTTTTCCAGGACCATGTGAAGTGTTAAATATGGGGCATGAAAATGGAGTTCACCATGGACATGGGTCTCTTGAGGCTACAAGCCACTGGAGTGGTGAGTTTACCAGTTTCTTTAACATGGAAATCTGTTACTTTCTGGGATTGTTGAATAGTGCAAAAGGTATTAATTGAATGTAAAGGAAAGTATATTTTTATGACACCTGAACTACAGAAATAGCAATGACTTATACAAGGTCTTCAAAGTTTCTAATTATGAAACCCCCATAGAAAGATGTGTAATTTTTATAAGTAAAGGATGGACAAAACCTTAGTGACCATCAAATGGCCAATAGCTGCCTGCTTAATGTCCTTCTATTTCTGTTGCTGCTTTAAAGCTACTGCACACCTGAGTGGCTGCTGGGGGCTTGTGGGGGGCACAGTTGTTTTAAATTCATAGGACTCCTTCCCCAGAAAAACACCTGTAGAAAAATGATGTTTAAAACTGCTCAGACATCAGGTCTCCTGGGAATATTCAAGCACACAACACTGAAGTGAATTTGAAATTTCATCACCATTCTTTATGTGATTGGAATAAATGACAAGGGAAGAGAGGTTTTCAATACCATCCTCTTCAGTGCATGAAGGTACACAAGCAGAAAGATTGCTTTTAAAGAGGTATAAAAGGATTCTAAAATTCCTCAATCTAAAGATAGGGATTGCTTACACATTAGTGGATTAAAGGGGGATGGTGGAGTGTTTAATTTGTCTTAATTTTTGTTCTGCCATATTTTGATATAGTGATGTAGACAGCTAAGGGAGGAGGGTGTTAAGGAGTTGTTAGATCTGCTTTTTGCTCTGTGGATATGGCTGAGCTTTTGGCTAACTCTAGACAACTGTAATCCCTAATCGTGCCGATTGTAATTGTGTTTAAAACTACCCAGCAAATAAAATGGCCGTCTCATATTTTAAGGAATTACTTACAGAATCATCCAAAAATTTCGGACTTGCGTAAAGGGACCGTAAGAGCAGCATAAATGTGATGGTATGACAGATGTGCTTGGGTGAACTAAACCCGCTCTAATTTACTTATATGGATTTGCATCGTGAACTGAACACTGTGATCAGACAGTGTAAACAAGTTCTGACAGCAGCAGCTTCAGTCCTGCTGTGCTTTGCCTCTTTAGCCTCACCGTTCGACTTTGGGGAATCAGATATGCTCTGGTGCATCTCTCTTCCATCCTCAGATGTAAAATTAGTTAAAACTCAGCCTGATTCAATGTTACTATTTAAATAAGCATTATGGCTACCACAGCTATTGCTACCTGGCAATACTTGAATCAGTGGAATCCGTTTGGTTCATTATATGGCCACAGGCTCCTAGATAGTTTGTAGCAGTGGAGAGGACAGCTGGTAGTGACAGCATAGTTGGGAAGAACCTTCTGGCGAGCTCTGAACTAGAAATGATCTTCCCAATTTTTACCTGTGTGATTTCTTGTAACTACCTACTGATGATAAAGTTGTGATAAATCAGATTGCTTCTCCTCCTTTCTTTCTACTCTTCTGATTTGCCCAGTTAGCTGTATCCCATTCCCAGCTAAGTCAGTGGCAGTGTTCCCTTTGATTGCTCTAAGTCTCAATCAGTATGTTTTTGTGAAATTATTTTTTGTATAAGAACGTTAAGTTTCGAAATTCTGGTTCTGCAGTGATACTGGAAGTAAGTATTGCAATATGTGAGGTGCAGGATATCCTTCACTGGGTAGAAATGTCCAACTTTTCAACATTAAAGAACGTGAAGACTTGTTCTTTAAGCTTATAGTACTTCCCACCTGAAGTACTGTGTTCACTTCTGAGCTCTTCACTGCAAGGAAGGGATGGATGTGCTGGAGACAGTCCATAAAGGGGCTGTTAAACAAGATTAAGGGACTGAAGAATCTTTCATATGGGGGAAGGCTGAGAGATCTGGGACTGCTTAGCCTAGATAAGGCTCAAAGAGATCCTCTTAATGTGAATAAATAGAGCGTGAAGGAACAGGCCCCAGTACCACTGACCAGTAAATTGTGCATATCCCTAACAAGCAGATGTCAGGTACTCAGAACCAGTGGTGATGTATGTGTTTAGTCTGCCTGTTTTCTCAGCAGGAGGTCATCTCCCCCTTGAGAAACAGTGAAATGAATCATCAACTGAAGTCAAATTACAGGGTATAGTTGGACAACTTTTTATTCAGCACTGAAAACCTGGGATGAGTGGAAAGGGGAAAACCCCTTTCTGGCAATAAATAAATGATGTGATGAGTATCCACGCATAGCTGCTGAGTGTATCTGACCATCCTACCAGTTCTTGTGCTTTCTTGTCACTGTATCATAAAGAATATTATGAATAAAGGGCATTAGCTTAAATCAAATTTTAAACTCACATTGTTATTTCACAATAGAATGGTTTCAGTTGGAAGGGACCTGAAACATCATCTCATTCCATTCCACCTACCATGGACAAGGACACCTTTCACTAAAACAAGTTGCTCAGAACTACATCCAACCTGGCCTTGAAAACTTCCTGGGATGGAGCATCCACAATTTCACTGGGCAACCTGTTCTAGCGTCTCACCACCCTCACAGTAAAGAATTTATTCAGAATTTCTAAACCTACTCTCTCTCAATTTGAAGCCATTTCCCCTTCTCCTTTTCCTACATGTAAATAGTCCCTCTCCATCTTTCCTGTGGTCTCCCTCCAGGTACTGGAAGGCCACAATTAGGTTACCCTGAAGCCTTCTTCTCTCCAGGCAGAAAATCCCAGTTCTCTCAGCCTTTCCTCACAGGAGAGGTGCTTCATCCCTCTAATCAATTTGGTGGCCCTCCTCTGGACTTGCTGCATATGTTTATATGTATTTAATTATAATCTGTATTTTGCTATATTGGTAATTTTTCACCCTGTAAACAACACATATACAAGGCCCAGTACAAAATAACTCATAGTTTATTCTGCAGTTGGTTCTTAACGACTGACTAATCTTTTCTCAACAAATTTCAGCTGACGCTAGACTAAAGAGGATGATCAAATAGCATTCAAACTTGGGAGGAGAATGCTAGGAGATGAAATATGTTTGCAAAGACTAATAATTCATATGCACAAGGTAAAGTCATACTAGGAAAGCAAGAAATTTAGGACAGTTGTCTACCTATGTTATAAAAATGAAATACAGGTTCTTGGTTGTGTGACTAAACAAGCACATTTATTGCCAAGGAAAGTGGAGGAGTGTGTCATGAAAGCCAAATTTGCTTCTCATCTACTAGAAATAAGGGAGTGTAGCTTTCAGTAGAAAAAAGGTTCAGCTTTTATTTAAGGATGGTTGAAAAGAGAAATGTAATTTTCATGCATATTAAGGGAATTATAAAACTAATTATGTATGAAAATTAAAATAATTGAAAATAAATCAGAATCAATTGACAGCTGCCACTCTTTCTAATTTCCTTTGTTGTGTCTAGCAATTGTAAGTACTGAATGCAGTGGGTAAAATGCAATTTCATTTCACAGCACTGTCTGAGCAGACTCCCACCAGAAAAATACAGCATAGCACTCATGAATGCCCTTTCTCAGCTCATTCACTGAGCTGGGCACTGTCTGATTATCTGGACTTGAATTTTATGCAGCATTTCCATTTGGGGGAGAAAAATAACCAAACAACAGCCTCCCTAAATTCTTTTCAAGTTGCTATATCTTTGTTTTTGAGTTGCAATTTTGCTGACCGGGAATGGAAGAAAAATGTAGAGGCGACATTTGTGTCACGTAATTGGTGTCATTAGCAATTTCTTCACCATGAAGGAAAAAGTAATAGCAGGTCTTGGATAGTACAGTCCTCCTGGGAAGAAGGGAATAAATTGAGATTACAGTACTGTTTCTTTCTAGGCAGGACCAATCAAGATTCAAACCATCTGCCTATGAACAGCTGGTTCTGAAAAAGCAGAATCTTTTCTTTTGGAGAGGAGGAGCTGATGTGGAACTGCATCTCACAGGTACATAAACATAAGTCTTGTCAGAAAAGACAAAACACATGTGAAACCTGTTCATGGTGAAAGCAGACATGAACCAGATATTTCCGAGGACTACCCACCCTTCTCAAGTGCCTAAGGGGAAAAACTTGTGGATGACTGCAGTGCTTCAGAGTCAAGTGACAGATCTTGAATAACTAGCCAGTGTAAAAATGTTGGGTGCCTAGGAAAGCTCCTGGATCTGAAATGACCCACACAAGTTCAAAATGGTCTGTTTTTATAATGCCAACGTACATTCTGCTGGAGTAGAGAATAATAAACCGAGGGTATCGGCTCCTATCAGCTTTGAAATTATTTTGAATATTAATTTTTAAATGATTTGAGGCTGCTCTTGCAGTGTGCATACTAATTTAAATATGACATTTCGGCAAGAGATGTGCTAAACCAACTGAAGTTCACAAATTACAGAGCTCCTTCCTCTATAAAGGTCATTATTTAATGTGATAGACAAAAGGTATCTGAAGGACATATACCTTCAGATAATGACACTGTAGAGAGTGTTTTGAGATCCTTTCTTGAAGAGCTGGATCATATTATCAGTGCTAGTCAGGTTAGTTTAAAACACCAGTGGGTGCTGGGTAATTGGATACTCATGCAGAAAAAGCAACTGAACAACTGAGGAGTGGTTTAGTTAACTTGCAAGTCTAGGGTTGTGTTGAGAATGAATCTCAAAATTCTGGTTGCCCTTAGAAATGATCACGTTCTTTAGGAAAGAGGATTCAGAAATCCTCTCTTGCTCATGGTGATCTGCTCCATAGTCTTCCCAGGACTGGGAAACTAGACTTGATAATCCTTCTTAACTTAGAGTGTAGCCTTTGTCTATTTCTGGTCATTGTGAACCGCCCACAGTCATCACAATTTATCAGAGATTACACAATTGTCTCAAAGTTGATGGCAGCTCAGCACTTCCAGATATATTCTCTCTGGATCTCCAGACTTGTGTATGATAATTTTACTTAAGGAGTCCTTGATTCTTTTCTCCAATGGGTAATACTTCTCTTCCATAGGTTTTGCCATCACCAGGGACCTGGGAGACCTGAGAACAAACCCTGTTAGAAATGACTGAGGTACTTTTCCAGCCTTTTCCATACCTGCTTCATTCAGCAGCAAATACCCATCATCTTAATTTTTGTGCTGATTTCTTTATAGAAACTCTTATTCTCTTTCATGCCCCTCACTAGTTTTAACTTGAGCTTCCATTTGACTGGCTGTGTTCCATTTGTTGTGTCGTGCCTGGGTGATGCTTCTGTGGTCCTCCCAAGGAGCCTGTTCCCATTTCCACTATCTGGAGACCATTTTTTTGTTTTGTTGGGTTTTTTGTTTGTTTTGGTTGGGGGGTTTTGTTTTGTTTTTTTGTTTTTGTTTACATTTGAGCTTGGATAGGAGTTTCTCATTTAGCCAAGCCATGTCTGCTTACTCTTTTGCACATCAGAGGGACTATTCATGTGCTTTTAAACTTTATTGCTGGCCCACTTGCCCTACAATACATCCCTCTGAAGCAGACAACTGAACAAGCCAAAGTCTGACATCTGTAAAAACCGACTCTTTATTTTGCTACTTATCTTACTTTTATGTTTTTAAACTTTACTATCTCATTACAGGCAAGCCTGACATTGACTACCATTGACTGCTTGCTTATTTATAAGTAGCAGATCCTGCAGAGCAGCCTCTCTAGTAGCTGCAGCAAAAAATTGTCCCCAACACACCCTAGAAATTTGGATTATTGGTATTATGCTTCATTGCCTTTCCAGATGATGCTGAGGTGTTAAATTCCTCCATGAGAACCAAGGTCTGTAACTGTGCCTTAAAGAAGCTTATTTTTTCCCTTTCTCTTCCTGACTGAGTTTCCTGTAGGAGCAATCCACCGGCATGTCCATTCTTTTTGGACGTCCTTACACCCTCAGCCTATCCTTTCAGCCAACTTTTTCCCTCTTGACTATAGATGACTATGGTGGAGAGTCATCTGCACAGAGCACATTATCTCCCTCTTTCATCTTTCCTGGAAAGTCTGTGCCCATCCACTGCAGTGCTCCATTCCTGTGAACAGTTCTCCTATGGCTCCATAATAATCCCATTACATTACAGCTCTGCAACAATGCATGAATGTCTAATTTCTTCTGTTTGTCAAATATTGTGTATCTTTTACTAGTTGTTTCTATGAATCTCTGTTTCAGTTTTAACTTGAGACAGAGTGACTCTGTCTTGAATTTCTGTTTTTAACAGACCTCAAAAAAAAATGCAGTGGACTGATGTGAAGAAAGATGATGGGGAAAAAATATTCCTACTTACTGTAAAAAAAAGCATATTGTGCTTATGGAAATGGTACAGAACCGAGCAGAATAAAACCATGTAGAGAGTAAGAAACTTAGACTCCTTCTCTAGGGTTTACAGTTCTTACAGTACTGAAAGGTGAGTGATAACACTATTGTGGGTGCATGAACTGAGATTCATCTAATTTATTTTAAAATACTTACATTTGAGCTGCCATTATTTTCCCTTTGACAGCATCGAGCAGAAAATATGTGCTTTGTGAGTTGAGTGAGGGTAGTTTGAGTGTCTGGCACACTCACAATGCCGATTTCTTTCTGTTGACTGCATAAAGAACTTCTAGCAAAATGCAGAATAGCTATCTCAGATGTGGAGCTTTACATGTCAGTATCCAGAGCTCAGACAGATGCATCATTGCTTCATGATTTTTTAAATATCCAGCTTCTCAAATGAATGATAAAGTAAAAGTCTTGCCCTGCTTCAAATAAGTGCTCAAAAAACACAGTGAAAGAAGACTGGTGCCAAAATACTTCTTAAAAACATAGTATTTTTAGAATGATATAATGATTTGTTTTTAAAGTTTTGTTTTTCTGGATTTTGAAGATTCAAAGTTGGTGAATTGCTGTACCTGAGGCAGGTGCTTTACAGACAGCTGCATGGTTAAATATATGCACTCTGAGCATTTTACTTTTGATTAGCAAATTGGGAACCATAATTACTTTTTCTTACTTTGCATAATTTTTCATACCTCAGATACCTTAGATTATATCTTACATCTGCTAGAGAATAAAGTTTTTTGTTGAGTTGTTGCACATATTTAAAAAATTTTGGGGAAGCAACTTTGTTTTCTGTTTGTTTGAAAAACAATATATCACATGCAGAAAACTTAACCAAAATGTCAGTCCCTTAAATTTAGTTGCTCAAAAGATGAAGGTAAAGGGTGGATCCTGATTCAAATGCTAATGTGCTAATTAAAAAAAAAATCATTTAAATTAGGTGTCGTTAGTTGTTAAGTGGCAAGAGTCTATTAAGATCATTTGGTCTGACCACCCATAAGTTTACTGTCCTCATCCTCTCATCCTTCTGACCATGATATCTTCCAGGAAAAAAAATGTGAAGTCTCTGTTTGATGACAAAAGAGATTATATAGATTAAATCACTTAGTGGTTGGTGAAAAAAGAATGTGAAAGGTCAGGTCTCCCCACACATTTCTTCATTCTCGATTTCAGAGCAAAATCATTTTATGTCTTCTATTGTTCTTTTTAATATGAAAACTGAAAAATAGTTTACATAGGACTATTATTTGCTAAATGTATCTCCACTTTATGAAAGGTACCCAATAGCTGATAAGTATCCTCTTTATTTTTTCTATTAAGAAGCGTTGAGATCTAAAAGCTACATCCCCAAATATGAAATTACTTTCAAATATGAGAGAAAATGAATATGTTGATGAAAACTCACAAGGTATGTCCAGTACTATACACTTGTTGGCTTTGTCGCTCATTCACAACTTCTGCCTCAAGAAAATGAGAACAATGTTATGTACGAAGGGACAAGGTATAAAAAAATTATAAGGCTACTGATTAGCTGGTACTGCCAATAGCCACGGAAAGTAGCAGCAGACTCAGTACTATGATTTGTTCATGTGGTATGAAAATGACAGAAAATTCACAATTTAAAAAAATTCCTCACCACTAACACTTAGGAATTCCAGAGAAAAACAATGCATGGAGCAGTTCAAATATTTGCACAAATCTGAATCGAAGAAAAATGAGTGGATGTTACCACTGATGCAATAGGTGATGTTGACTGTCGAGCACAGAAGCTCTTATGATTTCATTTAAAAATGAACTGTACAATGAGTTGGTTATTGGTACATGCTGAGTAAACTTTAGCAAAGTGATAGATTTCATTCCAGTCATTACGATCAACACAGATCCTGAAGTGTCATGCCAATGCTTATATTTTTATTGAATATAATTATTGGTTTGAATTGCAAAAAGAGTATTTACATACCTTCATCTTTTTCAGATACCATTTTCTCACCTTTTTGCCTCTTTTGGGTTCCTCTTGCAGCTGCATATTTGTAATTTCTGATTTCTCTCTTCTCTGTCCTTTGTACTGTTGATAGTCCATAGACTTTGTGACATAATCTTGTATATATTGATTACAAGAGGAAATTATTCAAAGGGAGTAAAACCTGAAAGGTCACATTTTGAGTCCTGTATCAGTCATCCTCCATCTGATACACTGCCCTTACGAAAGCAGAGAGTCTTGTTGTTTTTTCAATGTGTTAACACACCAAGACTTGAGTATTTGGTTGATTTGCTAATTTTTGAATATTACAACCCCAGAGTTAATTCAAGTCATTGGTGATATTTTCTTCAGAAGATCCTCTTCTGGACACTTGAAAAAGAGATTAGTTCTACTCCAGCCATATGCCTTTTCTGTTTCATTTTCCACAGGTTTTTAAAATTTTGATGTTTAATGTTTTGCATAGTTGATCTTGATATACAAGAGACATTTAAGACTGGGAGTTTTTTCGTGCTTTTCTGTAAGGGGAAAAAAGGTATTTTTACCTCCATACAAATGGTGCCTGTACAAATGTCAAAGTTCAACAGTTACTGAGCTGCCAAATCAAAGAGAATTCTGCAACTGGGTCTGAAAAGAGCCCTTTGAAATGGGAATCAAATGAACTTCTGAATATTGCATGCCACTCAGTAATAACAAAAATTCATAGCAGAAAATGTCACTGAGCAGCAAAAGCTGATGTTTTTGTAGAGTTACAGGCACATATTTTCCCCAGACGTCATTAGTTGCTGGTATTTCTAAACCAGGCTAATGAGCACTTTAAGAAGGAGTCAAATAAGTTCTTATTTTTCAAAGGTTTTCATCAAAGATCTGATCAGTTGAAAAAGACAGTTTTGAGCCCTTTCTTTATTCCAGGATGCACAGTCAGAATGACACTTTAAATTTGCATATAAAAAAACCATTGCATACCTTAAAAGTCGCCTTGGTAAGTATGTTCCTCTTGCATGTAAAAGCAGATTTGCCTCAATTTTTTTTTTCTGTATTTTTTCAAGCTGAGGAGAGTTGCAGAGACATCATATTCCTCTATTAATTTATGGGACCACACCAGAAGTAGTCACAGAGAACAAAGATTTTCTGTTATCAAAAGGGACTAAATTTATTTTTTAAAATGAACACCATTTTTCTATGCACAGTCAACATATCACAGCATTTTTGCTGGTTCTAGCTAATAAGATTATGATAATTCTTTCTATTACTTATTTTTCCATTGAAAATAACTGTGATTTCAGACAAAACCCCTAATATATAAAGCTTTTACTGTACTGAAAAATAGCTTATTCTAGTAGTCTGAAAATGGGATGTGTCCCTCTTAGTTCTCTTTGAACTTATTAAAGCAAGAAATTATTTCATTTTCTCATATTCTTCTAATATCTATGGATTGATATGGGATGAAAAGAACCAAAAGCACATTTGTAAAAGTACACAAATCTGTGCTTCTTTCTTCCTCCTAAATGCCCAGAGGATGATTGAACAGTGCCTTGACTGAGAACAGTGTACCAGATGATGACTCATCACATAGTCTGACCTTGAAGAAATGTAAAAGGTTTTCATTTTGTGCTTCTTTCCAGCCTGTTTCACGTGCTTATGGTGCACCAGGAGGTGGTCCAGGCACTCTCAGGTTAGTGTGAATATCTGAAAGGCTTTGTAAGTTGAGCAGGAGAAAACTGGGAGTTGAGCAAAACCACAGACGTGCAAATAGGTTGATTGCTTTTATCCAATGAGTTGAATTTGTAAGAATCAATGTGCAGGCTAAAGAGAAGCTGCTATTTGCAGTGTAAAACAGGGTTACATTTTATTGCTCTTACAGAAACTAAAACTATGCTGGATATTCTTCAGCACCCTCTACTGGTTTTGTAATTATTTACACAAATACGGCATTCCTGAAGGAAACCTTGAGCAAGCAAATAAGAAGAAAAGGAACAAAAAAGAATGCTTTTTTTTTCTATCTAGATTTCAATAATAAATTTATTTGAGTTTCTGCTTTTACCACCACATAGTTCTCTACCTGTGTCTTTTTAGTGCCTTCAAAGTAGAGCTTTATCCAGGTGATTTAAGCCACCTCCTTGAGGAGCCTGTTTCTCTGTACAGTTTTACCAAGCACTCGCCCCTGCATGTTAAGCCAGGACCCGTTAAGGCAAAAAACGTAGTTCTCTCTAGATCAGTAATACTGCTGTATAAGGTTAGGAATCAGAGTTATGCTGCAAATGCAAGAAGGCTGAGCTCCACATCAAAACAAAAGGTGATGGGACTAAGGTGAGAGCTGCAGGGCACTTGCTGCTTTTGGTAACACTATTGCTAGGAAATCAAGCACAGGGAAGTTCGGGGAAGCTCTAGAAAAGCCAGGTGACAAAATAAAAACTGTTCCATCTCACATTTTCCATTGAGAAGATTCTTATGCTGTACTTTGTATATTTTTAAACAATATAGTTTTTATTTTTTACCTGAGAAAATCCACATAGCCTTTGTCGTGCTGTGTCTGAAAAGCCTGATAATGGAATACCAATACTCCGAATGAAGCCCTAACTAGAGTGGAAAATATTTGCTCAATTGACTTAGAGAAAAAAATTGTCATATACAAAATGTACTGCTGCAAAGATTTTTAGAAAATCAGACTACAAAGATTATGGAAAGTCAGACTGCAAAGATTTTAGGAATTCAGAAGGCAGCTGACTGAGATTCAGGGTTTGGAATGCCACTATCTGTGGAAGTTTCCCCTTTGCATGTTTCTGGCCCATTTTAGAGTAAGGTGTCACACATTGGAAGGTATTATGGGGAGTGATAAAATATTAATTTGCTCTAGCCACAGATGGATGTGTTCACCTATCTACAAGGACATTTTATCAGGAGAAGATCCTCAAGTCAGAGTATGAAACCTTTCTCATTAAACCAACAGAAATTATTTCTGCAAAATAAAAATGAGTGAATTGCACCAAAAAAGATAAGGAGCTTTTAGTTTCTTTGATTAAGATCTCTGCACCTAAGAATGCATTTCAAATTACTATAACATCATTGCTGTATTTTAGCACTTATTTGACAGGTGACACATAGTTTAAGTAAGGCAAAAATGTCTTAGAGCAACTTGTATATAATATCAAGAAAAATAAAACCAAACTCTCTATTAAATAAAGTGTAGGAAATCAGTCTGCTTTAATATGGGATGATGAGACTTGATACTGGAATTCTAGTATAGTGGTTATGTAAAGAGTGAATTGCTCATCATAAAGATTAAATCTTCATTGTGCTGTGGCAAGTGGCAATGAACTGGCAATCCATCTGTTCTTGCTCTCTTCAAATATTAGAATTTATTACTGCAGAAAAAAATAGCAGCTAATTTTTGAACCAACCACCTGTAAAGAACAAGTCATTGCACAGATAAGATGTGGTCCCCCCGCCCCCAGCTGCACCTTCAGTTAACTTCATTCCCTCAATTTGAATGAGAGCATATTTCAAGTGGAAAGCAATTATATGGCTCTGTGCCTTGTATAACCTGTTAAAACCAGTAATTTGCTGGCATAAAATTAATTCTGTGCTCAGTTTACAGATCTAACTAGCTTAGAGTAAGAACATTTCTCTCTTCAAAATATAAAACTACTAGAGGCTTGCTTGGATGGGTTTACTGTTTACATTGTGCTTTCGTTGAATATTGGTGCTAAAACAGATTTGTCGACAGCTGATACGGCAGTGCCATTATGTATTGACAGCGTAACAATGCCATTTATTTTTCTACAGGCTTATTTGTACAAGATGACTTCCTCTGTTCTATATGTGTCTTATTCCTTCTATCTGGATGGAGCCAGGAGTAGAAGTTATACTCTGGAAGAGAGGAATTGAACAGTGATAATGCACTCCTCTGCTGTTTCAAGCTTTAGTTAGTAATTATTTATTTTCTTTCTCCAGGGTACTCTGTTGTGATTGTAAATACTTGGCCAACTCCCTTTGTCATCTGAGAAGATCCCAGACCATCTTTTTGTGCAATACAGCACCCCTGTAGAGTAGCTTTTTTTTTGGCTGTGTTGAAAATGTGGGCTTTGCATTTGTCAAAGAACAGTGAATTGCATTCCAAGCAACATTGTTCAAAGCAGAAGGAACTTGCCATGTTGTCTTCATATTTAATTGAAACTTCACCTTTGTATCTCCTTTCAGAAATAATGAATACCTCGATCACTTTTTTTAGCAATGCAGCCTGTAGTTCAGGGAACGTGTCTTGCTCTTCTGGCAAAAACTTGGGCTTACAGATGAATCCTTAAGAAGGACATCAGAAGTTATCATAGAATGGTTTGGGTTGGAAGAGACTTAAAGACCATCTTGTTCCAATCCACTGCCATGGGCATGGACACTTTCACTAGACCAAGTTGCTCAGAGCCCCATCTGTCCTGGCCTTGAACCCTTCCAGGAATGGGGCAACCACAGCTTCTCTGGGAAAGAGAAGCCAGTGTGTGCCAGTGCCTCACTACCCTCACAGGGAAGAATTTCTTTCTAATATCTAATCTAGCCATACTCTCTTTCAGTTTGAAGCCATTCCCCCTTGTCTTGTCGCTGCAGGCCCTTGTAAATAGTCTTTCTTCGTCTTTCTTGTAGGCTCCCTTGAGGTACTGGAAGGCTGCAATTAGGTCACCCCAAAGCCTTCTCTTTCCCGGGCTGAACAATCCCAATTCTCTCAGTCTTTCTTCGTAGCAGAGGTGCTCCATCTCACTAATCATCCTTGTGACCTCGTTTGGACTCACTTCAACAGACTGATGTCCTTCCTATCTCATCTGAGTAATCTCAACTTGGGGGGCACTGTGGTTTACCAGCAGAACAGTTATGTTATGTGCCAGCAGATTCATTAAAGCTTCTTATGATGGAAAAAAGCCTAGTATTTAAAGCTGGATGTAAATGGCCACCAACAGATTTAAGAGATGATGTTTCTCAGGTGAAATGCCTTTTTCAGAGTTGGAGAACACTAAAGAGGGGCTCTGACCTTCTGATGAGACAGTATAAAAGCTCCAGAATCAAAGAATCATAGAAGAAAAGAATGGTTTCATTTGGAAGGGACTTCAAATATTATCTAGTTCCAACTCCTCTACAATGGATAGGGGCACCTTTCACTAGACTGGGTTGCTCAGAGCTCCATCCAACCTGGCCTTCATGGAAAGTTAAAAACCAGGGTGAATCATTATAACATTTGTTTTTTTTTTTTCCACTAGCCTCCTTGGTTTTATACCAAAAGAAAAGGTTTTAATAAGTTCATTGTTAAACTCTTGCAGTGTTTGCACTGGCTATTGCTTTCTCTTTAGAGGTGTTAAAGGGTTCAGCCATTCAGATGACTGGAGCTGTAAATACAAGGGAGGATGTCAGACAAAGAATGTGCACCTCAGAAATGGATAAAAAACAGAGATAGGGTCTGAATAATACTTTATCTAAGCAGATTAAGAAGCAAATGGTATCCCCTTTGATTTCATACAGCAAACTGAAGATCTTTTCTATGAATCTAAGCAAGGTTTCCTGATCTGAAATATGCTTTTAGTCTAGCTGACTACTTTACTTCTGTATTAGAAAAATGGAGTTGTGAATATTTATCTGTTCTTTTATGTGGGAAAACATGAGAGTTGCTTACCCAGGAATATTTATGAAA
The DNA here is from genome assembly GCF_036250125.1 of Pseudopipra pipra. Classification (NCBI taxonomy): domain Eukaryota; kingdom Metazoa; phylum Chordata; class Aves; order Passeriformes; family Pipridae; genus Pseudopipra; species Pseudopipra pipra. Next base: position 14,032,687 of record NC_087550.1, read on the forward strand.
TTCAGACATTCTATCAGAAGTAGTTTAGGATAAGCACAGATGGTAAATTCGTTACTCAAAACTGATGAATCCCCATTTTATTTTCAGGGATGTCAATAAGGAGCCAACAGTTTCTTGAGGTGATCTTGTTAATTTTGTATTCAGGTTTTACGATTTATCTTCCAGGCTCTGAAGAGCAATTAAATTCACCTATGCTAATCAAAAGACTTAATGAGTATCATAAGTTTTGCTGATAATGCCGCTCTTTTCTTCTTTAGGTAGCTTCCTTCACTGACAGTGCTATAGACTTTAAGCACATAAATGTCACAAGTTCAGAATGGCTGGGGTCACTAAAATAAGAAGTCCATGGAACTACTGAAGCAAGTCCAGAAGAGGCCACAGAGTTGCAAAGGGGACTAAGAATACCTCCCCTATGAAGACAGGATGAGAAAGCTGGGGTTGTTCAGCCTGGAGAAGAGAAGGTTGTGTGGAGACTTCAGAGCAACCTTTCAGTCTGTGATGGAGCCTCCAGGGAAGCCAAAGAGGGACTCTTCATCAGGAACTTGAGAATTTTCCCAGCGTGTTTCTGATCTAACTGTGAGGCTCCAAAAGAAGCAGCAGGGCTGGAGTTGGTTTGTGACCTGCGTTATGAACGCAGAAAATCATCAATGGCTGGTGAGGAGACGGGTGTGTGATGCTTGTGTGCACCCCACAGAGAACAACAGCGGAACACCAGCCTCAGACCTCCATTTCAACATGCCCTGGCCATGTGCACTCACGGCCCAGCAACCCCCTGTGTCCAGGGCTCATCCCCAACACTGTGGGCAGCAGGGCAGGGGGGGACTCTGCTGCTCTGCTCCGCTCTCAGGAGACCCCGCCTGCAGTGCTGCCCCCAGCAGTGGGGTCCTCAACATGAGAAGTCCATGGAACTGTTGGAGCAAATCTAAAGGAGACCACAAAGTTGCAAAGGGGACTAGAGCAACTCCCCCATGGAGACAGGCTGAGAAAGTTGGGGCTCTTCCCAAGCCTGGAGTAGATGGTATGGATGCCTCAGAGCAACCTTCCAGTCTGTGAAGGAGCCTCCAAGGAAGCCAGAGGGGGACTCTTCATCAGGATCTGTAGTCACAGGACAAAGGGGTATGGCTTCAGACTGAAAGAGGGTAGGGTTAGACTGGATGTTAGGAAAATAGTCTTTATTGGGGGGTGGTGAGGCAGTGGCACAGGTTGTCCAGAGAGGCTGTGGATGCCCCATCCCAGGCAACATTCAAGGCTCAGTTGGACGGGGCCTGGAGCAACCTGGTCTGATGGAAGGCTGGTCAGGTTGGAAGGAGATGATTTTTAGGGTCCCTTCCAAGCCCAACATCCCACGATTCCATCATTCTGTGGTCCCCATCACCCACACTGGAGTGGCCCTGGGCCTCCTGTGACATCCCAGCTGCCAGAGCCTGTGTTCCAGCAGGAACTGCGAGTGCCCGGCGATGAGCACAGCACAGCCACTCGCCTGCTGCCAGCGCTGCCTTCGGCTGTGCCAGCGTGCCCTTGTCAGCTGCCCCTGCTACGCCCGCCAGTCCTGAACTCCACCTGCTGTCTGGAGCTTGGCATCCACTCCTGCAGGATGGGCACCCTCATCCCAAAGAAGGTACACTGCCATTCCATGGAGCTGGGCCCCCACGCCTGCCCGAGTGAGATGGAGAACTGTGGGGATGGTGTGGGACAGGGACCCCTCTCTGAGGTTGTGCCGCCTGATGCAGGTTGAGAGAGACACGGAAGAGGAGATGGAAGTTGACATGGTAGTGGCTAAGGAAGAGATGATGGAGGTTGACTTAGAACATGTTGTGGAGGAGATGGAGATCAATTTGGAAGAGGATCTGGAGGAGATGGATGTCGATCAGCACGATGAGGAGGAGGAGATGATTTTGGGATGAGGACAGACCCTCCAGCAGCAGGACAGGCATGTTTGCCCCATTCCCTGCCCACAGGGAGAGTGGGTCTCTTGCTGCCAGGCTGGTGCAAGGCTGTGCTGTGTGACCTCCCTCAGGGACACAGTGCCACATCCCTGGATTCTGGTGGCACAGCCACCACCCCTGCCCTGCCCTGTGCCTGCTTTGGGCCACATGACCCGTGTCCCACCGCCTGGAGCCTGGCTCCCATCCCCAGCCAGGCTCAGTCCTGGTGGCAGAGGCCCACTCTGCCCAGCAGCTCCCAGGCTGGTGGCACATGGAACACCCAGCAGGGCCTGACTGGAATGACTTGCTTTTCTTCCAGGACTGACGGACATGCCGGAGAAGAAATTGACCCTTGTACATATGTTTTAGTTGTTGTTTCATTTTCCTCCTGTAAATACGTTGGATAGACTTTTTGCTATTAGATAAGTTGAATTGTAAATATGTTTTGTAGGTGGTTGTTTTTATAAAGATTCTTATAATGTAAATACGTTCTGTAGTTCGTTGGTTTTGCTGCTCTTCTGTAAATAAATACTCTTTGTTTTTCACACCCCAGCTCTCTTTGTATTTGCTTTGGGCCCTTGCAGCATTTGCAGTGCTGTGGTTTCCACTTGCTCCGGGTTCCTGGGGCTGGAGGTGTCTGGGGGTGCTGGAATGGCCCCCCCAGGTTTGTCTGGGGGGACCTGTGCACAGAGGGGTCCCACTTGCACTGAGCACTCCTGGCGTTCATGGGCTGGTGCAGAGCAGTGTCCCCAAGAGCAAAGCTGTCACCAGCAGAGAGGGGGGTCTGACGTGACTGGTCCCTGCAGTGGTGCCACCAGGAAAACTGCTGCTCCCCTTCCTGCTAGAGCCAAGGGGACTCCTGGGGTGAGAGCTGGGATCAGGCCACAGGGATGCAAAACTCCAATTGATTTCCTGAAGGCCATGACAGTCTTGGGAAGTGCTACAGTCAGGATCTGGGGAGAAGCTTTTGGAGTTGCAGTGGCTGATGTTTAAGGCTTTGAACCTCCAAGCGCTCTGGGCTTTGTTTCCCATCCTCATGGCATTACCCCATGCCCTTCAAGACACTCAAGCCAAGCAGAACAATCCTCCCCCTACCTGGATCCCTGCTGCTGGCAGTGGGCACTGGGCCATGTCCTCCTCTCTTGGTGATGTGTGGAGGGGGCAGCGCAGGCTGTGGTGGGGAGGGAGTGGAGTCTTTTCTGTGAGGGTGCCGGTGCCGGGGTGCCATGGGCCCCATGGGGGCATGGTGCCTAGAGGAGGGTGGAGGGTGTGGGAGCTGTGGGTGCTGCAGAGAGTCCCTGGGGAATGCTGTGCTGGGAGGTGCAGGGCTGTGGCATCCCCGGGCTGTTGGATGCAGGGGCCGGTCTCCCAGGGGTGCCAATGGAACTCCACAACAAGCCTGTGTCCCCAGAGGTCCCCGAGCTCAGACCCTTCTGGGCAAGTGTCCACCAAATCCCCCGGTGTAGAAGGCACCTGTGGTGAGGAGGAGAAATTTCTCGTTTGGAAACAGCAGCTACGAAGGACACTGGCTGAGGCAACAGCAGATGAGAACGTGCTGTGAAGTGTTACATGGCGACCATATCAGAACAGAGACTGTTAACTGAAGGACACTATTATAGAAGCTGTTAATGCATGCACTGAATGCATTGTTCCCCTGGTTTTACCGAGTTTTACTCCATTTTCCCCCCTCACGTTGATCCCCTCTTTTCTCATTGGTCGAGATTCGCTGCAATGCAGGTGTTTCCCTCCTTGGTCCCTGTTAGTCCCATGTTCCCTCCTTCCTTCCCCGATTGGTTATGACCTCTGTCAGTCCCATGCTCCTCCCCTCTTTCTAGATCCTTCCCTACCTAACATAAATAGAGTGAACCACCCTTAATAAATGGTGATAGCTGTTTGAAGCTACCACTGTCCTTGAACTTCATCAGTTGTCGAGTGATCTTTTCCCGATCGACTATGGCACCCCAGTTCCTCAAACATCCCTGTGCCCGGCACGTAGCTCGCTGGGCAGCCCCTGCCCAAAGCAGCCGGGGAGCAGGGACAGCAGCTTTCTTGAAGGAGGCCATTAGATTTTATTTCTGACCTCATTTTATATCCTATACAGGATGGGTCTTCATCAGTCAGAATGGCAGGTAGGTAACCTAGGAACGATCTGCTCTGGTTCCTGCTAGTCTGTGGTATCATGCAGTATTGTAACTATTTAAAATGATGGCTTTTGTCTGATACTTGTTTTCCACTATATCAGTAAATGACCATAATGATTTAAAATTCACTATGAAATGCTATTTTCTAGAGTAAAACTCTCTAAAACCTTTTGGTAAGATATAATTCATACACATTTTCAGAAGAAATGATGAAAACTCATCTGTAACTTTTAATTGTGAGATCTATTATTAAAAAACCACAGAATTTTATATATTTATAAAATATATAATTACATATAATTAAATATATATTATATATTATAATTATATACCAATACATATTACATATTTATATTTATATAATTAAATATATAGTTTATATAATTTAATACATTTATACATATAATCTAGTGTGTAATCTTTTACTGTTATGTGAAAAACTATTTATTAACATTCCAATACTTCATATGGGTAACAAGCACAGTTTTGCTCTCCCAGTAGCTTCACATACACCTAAATTTATTGAAAAGCTAATTTAGGATTGATTTGTTTCATAGCAACATAATTTTCATGTCAGACAATAAATACATAAATGTGAACCGAAATAATTCACACAGTGCTTTGAAATGCAGTAAACATGTCCTCAAAGTGCCCATATCATGTTAAAAGATATAAAAATCCAGACCTGTTGGCAGTGGTGGTCACTAGATGACAAAAGCCAAGAAGTGGCACACAAACTATCTTGCAAGATTTGCTAAGTAGAAAAGGTTTTACATTTGTGGAACAAAATGGGTTATTTGTTGGGTTTTGTACCACTATTGCAATGTTCCTTTGGTATAGATGAAGGAATTCTTAATTCTGGAAGAAAAGATTGTATACAGCACTTTCACTTAGATGTAATTTCTCATACCTACAGTTACTTTTTTCTTTTTGTTGAGGTAATGTGTTGGTGTTGCAATGCAAGAGTACATCCGCACTGAAAATCTGCAATAACAGTAATTAAGCCTTTTTTGTGAGCAGAAATAACCCCCCTAATTCACTGTTCTTATGGCATCAGCATAACACAAAGCAATGAAAAAATTGCTTTGGACATTGTACCATCATCTATAAGATATCTTTGGAAACATTAATGTCTTGTCCACAGAGAATAAATAGTATTGTCTTCTCACCACGACTTTTGCTTCCTTGGTTCTTCCAAGGTCAAGGGAGGGGATTCTGCCCCTCTGCTCTGGTGAGACCCCACCTGCAGTGCTGCCTCCAGCTCTGGGGTCCCCAGCACAGGAATGACATGGACCTGTTGGAGTGAGTCCAGAGGAGGCCATGAAGACGATCAAAGGGATGGAGCACCTCTGCTATGGGGAAAGGCTGAGAGAATGGGGGTTGTTCAGCCTGGAGAAGAGAAGGCTCTGAGGTGACCTAAATGTGGCCTTCCAGCACTTGAAGGGAGCCTACAGGAAAGATGGAGAGAGACTTTTATGAGGGCCTGTTGTGACAGGACAAGGGGGAATGGCTTCAAACTGAAAGAGAGTAGGTTTAGATTAGATATTAAGAAGACATTCTTCCCTGTGAAGGTAGTGAGGCACTGGCACAGGTTTCCCAGAGAAGCTGTGGGTGCCCCATCCCTGGAAGTGTTCAAGGCTGGACTGGTCTAGTAAAAGGTGTCCCTGTGCATGGCAGAGGGTTGGAACGTGATGGACTTTATTGTCCTTTCCAGTCCAAACCATTCTGTGATGATGCTATGATCCTGGATGTGAACTAATCTGTCCAGCACAGATGAACAGGAGCTAAATATAATTAGGGAAACTCAAATTTTTCTCCACTTTTTAACTATGTTTATCCCCTTCTGCATAATGGGAATGTGTATGAATTCATATGTATATGAATGTATCTCCTTTTCAATGACTACAGATGGTATTTGTTTATACTTCTCATATCTGAAAAGAAAATGAGGTTTCACATTTCCAGGAGGAATGTTACATCAGTGCAAATCAAAATAGAGTGAAAATTTCTTCCAGAATCCAGGGAAAATTGGAAAATGTTTTCTTTTATGGAATTTCTTGAGTCATGAAGGGCAAAACCTGAACATTATCAACCTTTCTAAAATAAATGTTCCAGTCTTAGTTAGCTGAACGACTTTTCTTTTGAAATCTTTGGTATTTTCAAGTGACTGACTTCAAAATATCTGTTGCAATATCTCTTGATAGTGAATGTGTGTGGTTACCCCCAAGCCTCTGTTATTTTGAAGTGGTTAATATTTCATCTCAGGAGCTTGAACTAGATACCTTTAACCTCTGACAAGTTTTTACCAGTATGTTTGTTAAAATACAAACACGAAATATAGCCCCCACTGGAGACAGGGAATATAGGGAATGATGAGAGACTGGGACTGTGTTGGAGCAGCTGTTGGAGTACAGTTGGGTACAGGGGATGACACTTGATCTGATAAACATTTGCACCACCAAGGAATTTGTTTAATTTGTATGTTAGAGAAAGAGAAAAATATTTCCTCAGTAAGTTTGACTTTTTACATTTTATTTTATTTGGAGTAAGGGAAAGATTAAGTCACTTTAAACCCTGTGCAGAATACTAAAAGGAAATTAACTGTAAAAGCTGGTGTATTCACAGACTAAACACTGTTGATGATGTATAAATGTGGATTTTTTTTTCACAGAATAGTTTGTGACTGTGTCAGGAAATCTTCTACAAGTCAAGTACGTGCAGGCTTAACCACTTGGTGTTAAATGTAGAGTAAATCTGTTATTCACAGTCTTTTTGCTTTTTCAGCCATGGTTTAGATAAACATGTATCAGTTTTCTCTTTCTGGATACTGTAAACAAAACCTTGAGCTTTTACTGTAACGTAGGTTGAGTGATTTCACAATAACAGAAAACTCTGAACGGTGCTTGGTTCTCTATATACCAGTTCTGGGGGAAATTGATTCCATTTTAATGACTGCCTCCCTCTTCAGCTCCTTGTCTGAACAATCCTAAGTGTCCCCAGGAGATGATTTATGAGCCAATTTGGAAGCTGGTACTCCAGAAACCAGAAGTAGTGAAAGTGCCTCTCGCTGGCCTGAGCTGATCATGGAATACCTTGTAGGAGGGTAATGGAGTACTTCTGTGTTCTGCGCCATTTCAGAAAGTTTGTGATGCTTCCCTCTCCCTACAATAGCAGCAATATTCCTGTAAAAAAAAACGTCACCAGGCTTGGGGTATTTTCCAAAATAAGACAATCTTTTTTCAAAGAGTATAAATTTTAAAGAGTTTGTGTATAATATATATATGAAAGTGAACATGTTTGATGAACTATTTCAGGATGATGAAATTTGGCAAATATACAGAATCACATTCCTGTTGTATCATGCTGACTTTCAGGCTATGGTACACTGAATGATACTATACTGTGGGTTATTCCAAGTGCAAATCTGAAGCCTGAGTATTGAACACAGAGTCACAATTGACAGTTTCTTCTTCATTTACATGTTCTACTTGTTTTAAATTTTATGCCTGGATGAAAATAAAATAAGAGGTATTCAGTTGCAAGCTTAACATTTCAGAAGACTTTCATTCTGCTTTGTTGCAAGCACCTTGTAGACAAATGGAGAGACTAAGAAAGATAAAGTTATGAAAAGTAAAACTATTTTAGCACTGTGTGTATCATGTCAAATGTAGTGGTTGTAAATTTGAAAAAGGTAAGCTGTGTGCTTTTTAAACTAGTTTAAAAGAGTTTAAAACAAAAGAAAAATCAGTAGTTAGAATAAAGACTAGAACAGAGAAGACAAGGGGTTTTGAATACCTAAGAAATTTTAACAAACAAGTGCATAGGCGAGCCTAGATATTTTTGAACCTCATGTTGTACACATTCATTGGATAGGAAAAAATTCCCTTAATTTCTTATGATATGTGGAAAGAATTTCTAGTGTGATATGGGGAGTGGAGAAAAACCTGAAAAATTGTTATGTTCTTTATTAAATAGAAAATTAGCCCTAGCAATTTCATTATTTTTCTAACTGCCTGCTTAGGAGGTAAGGGAGACACTCTATGCAGGCTTTTCCAAATACCTAGGAGCATCTAGGCTATACCTTTTAACCTGGTTTCTCTGATTCTCTATATAATGATCCCTTCCCCCACCATTTCAGTTTTTCTTCTGAAACCAATTCCCGTGTAGTTCAAGACCAAAGTTGAGTCATTCTTTCTATCACTTGACAGAAACTCCATTCAGTACGTTTGCAATCACACCAAAAAGAAAACCTGCCATTATACCAAGACAGTTTCAAAGAACTGGCTCACAATGAGAGGTTAAAGAGGCAAGATGGGATGGTAATTGTATTTCACGATGGGGATATTTATGAGTGAATGAAATTTGGTTTATTTTGTGTGCAGAGTCGAACAATGAACTATATTTTCAATCATCCAAAATGCACCCTGCTCTCTCCCTCCCCCACTCCTTAATTTTCTCTATTCTGTTACAGCTTAAATTGTTTCCAGCATCCCCATGTAAGAATATTCTGTTGAAGAGAGGCAGCAGCTGATTTATGCTTGTGGGGTGAGGAAAATTCCACATCTTGGCTAGGAGGGGTGAACAACTTAAGAAAATTTGGTGTTCATCTCCTAATTATATCAGCCTCAGTTCATTCACTGAATAGGAAATGCATGGGTTTGGATATTTCATATGGGTACCCCTCTGTTGAATGAAAATACTTACTTTGAAAGCTATCAGCAGGACAAGTGGTAGCCCATGGGTTTTGTCCAAAACCACTTAAGATAAGGGACTGAAGAATTTTATCATTAATAGTCATAACCCTTCTTACACCACACCATCTGTATTTCTGATACAGATTTTGGCACTTTCAGTGAGGGTGAAAATTTTCTCTGTGTAGTTATCAGCAGACAGTAGAAAGAATTAGAGATGATGAATTATTAGTAATAAACTAATGATTATTTTTGTCTGTAGTACTTCCATCTTCCTTAGTTGTCACGTGAATCTGTGGTAAACACAGGGGCTCAAAGAAAGCCTTTAACTACTCTGACATGAAGTCCTTACAGTGTAAAATTTCCAGATGTTCAAAGTAGATAGATATTAACAAAAAGATATAGATGTTCATTTTTTTCCTCCCTCAGAATACTTTATCTCTCACAGGTAGTATGGAGTATCTGCTCAATATCACAAGCCCTAAACCTCCCTACCCCCTAACAGCTGTCAGAACTTCTGTACTAACCTCACCTTCTTCAGAGTTAAAAAGTTATGAATCAGAAAGCATGAGTAACTGACAGAAACCTCATTGCTATCATTTCTTAAGTAAAAGTACTAAAGAATCCTAAGAAAGAGACTTTAGGGAGGACAAAAAAAATACAGATTGCACAGGTTCCTCGTAGACTCCAGACTAGTCACAATAAGTGACTGTCTGTGATGATGGAAGATCAGATTTGATGATCAGAATGCCCATAGTGTGCATATGCATACATCCATACCTGCATATGTGTGTATGTGTATACATGTGTCTGTATGTTATAGGAGTAATTCTGCTGGATTTCGCCTAAAGCCTGGAGTACCTCAACTCACCTTGGTGCTTCTGTGTGTGACTTTTAAAATGTTGTGTACTTCTTGTTACTCTTTTCTGCATGTTGTGCTATAAATGCAGCTAGCATTCTGGTCTTTTGTTCACATGTGAACCAGGACAATATGGAGAACATGGATTTCTTTTGTATTCCTTGTGGGAATGATATTACTGCATTGCGTCTTATTAGGGAGAGGCAAGCTATTCTTACAATAATCAAAGCAAGGTTCTGCTACATTGTAAACAGGAACAAATTATCCTTTATTATTATCTCATTTCTTATATTGCTTTCTGTCAATCAAAAATACAGTGCTAAAGCACTATTATCTAATGATTACACTGATGTATGGACACATAAAATGTTTAGATTTCACATTCATGATGGAACAGGTTATTAAAGTTTTTAAATTGTACACAAGCTACGTGAGTTATGAGCATCTGGAATCTTACTAGAAAATCAGAGTATTTGATAATAATTTTATAAAGTAAGTGGGTCATGAAGAAGAGAAGAAACAGGTGTTTTTCCAATAAAGCATAACGACCTATTTCTATTTTAAATATACTTAAGTATTTTCATGCATAATGCTGTAGTAAATATCAATGCTATGTGCTAACAAGGAAGATACATCGACTGTAAAGTATCCTGCTAGAGTTTGTTTGAAGAGGCAATCAAAAGTTTATTTAGTCCATATTAAGACTTAACTAACTTTTTGGTGTTGTATTTAATGGATTAAATAATTCTTAAAACAGATATCACAAGAATTTAATCTATGTATCTTAAGCACAGGTAACAAGATCTGAATCTGTTCAGTTTATTGATAAATACACTGAGGATGATATTCAGAATTTTTGAACAAGCATAAGCCAATTCAAGTTGCACAAGATTTCAGCCTTGATACCCCTGGTGCTCATATTCTCTTTGCTATCAGTAGTTTCACACTGCTTTATTCTGACTAATTTATTCTGTTACTTTAACCTATATTCACTTATGTCTCAATTACTTTTCATTCCTGATTCTATCCAGACTATCTCACCTGTAAAACCTGTTTGGGTAGCTGAGTTCAGGTTTGTTTCATAGTGTTATACAGTATCTGGCACAGGAATGTGTTTGTTTAGAACAACACTTGTGTGTTCTTGTATCTCAAAAATGGAAAATTGAGTGTGTGGTGCTCTTTCTGAGCAACAAATGGTATATGATACATTGCAGTGATTTGTGCTTCTGTGTTCAAATTGGATCAGATTTTTTCTAAAGCTGAGAATAAGGGAGAACTGAAAGGGTAGGTGGATATATTGATTTGTTTATTAGTGCTTGATCCTCTTAATGCTGAAGTCAATATATTTTTAATTTCAGAATGAGTAGAATCTCCTTCCTGAGAAATGATGAAAAAGTTATTTTCAGGGTTAAGCCCCAGTCTTTTCACTGTCTCTAATCTTCTCCCATTAATAACATAATTTCACTTTTAGGACATGATCTGTTCCATACTGTATGGAGTACAATGCATAGGCTGAGATATTACATGATGGTAATTTCTGATCTATAATGTGTTCATTGTGACAATAGTTATTTATGCATCTTAAAAGTATTTAATCAAGGAGCATTATTTTTCCCAAGACTCCCTGCAAGGCATCCTAATTTAGCGAAAGCAGAGCAATCAAAGAAAACGTGAGGGTTTTTTACATAAAGATATACAGGCAAAGAATACAAGCTAAAAAATCATATTGGGAAACTAGACTACTATATGTTATGTTGTAGCTGTTGTGAGAAGAAAGGAACTGCTAGGCAGTTCTTTTAATGATGTGCTAAAGATATCTTAGTCTGAATCACACTACTACATTTTGCAGTAAGGAGATTGTAAGTCTCTTAATGCATGAGACTTGCTACCTGACATTACAAATATGTTACTGGCCAGTCTTTCCACAGCAGCACACTTTTAAACTGGGGCTTAGTCAGAACTTGGGTGTGCAGAGGTCACAGCAGGTAATTGGCACAGCCAGTTTCTTATCTTGAGGCACTTTGTGCTGCAGGGGTCTGTACAAGGTGAGCTCTTCTGGTTTGGTGTGTTCACACTCTGTGCACGCAGAGCTAAGCATCAGCGATTATTTTCATGGACCTGTGCTACTAGGATTTACTAACTAGGCTGGCTAGTGGTGTGGGGCTTGAACTTGTGAGAGTAGCTCTTAGATGAAAGGGGAAAAAAAAAAAAAAAGACAGTCTAAGAGAATTGGGTTTGTTCAATCTGGAAAAGAGGAGGCTCTGGGGTGACCTATTTGAGGCCTTCTGGTACCTGGAGGGAGCCTACAGGAAAAAAAGGAGAGAGACTATTTACAAGAGCCTGGAGTGACAGGACAAGCGGGAATGGCTTCAAACTGAGTGGGTTTAGATTAGGTATTAGGAAGAAAGTCTTTACTGTGAGGCTGGTGAGGCACTGGAACACATGGCCCAGAGAAACTGTGGCTTCCCCATCCCTGGAAGTGTTTAAGGCCAGGTTGGATGGAGCTCTGAGCTACCTGGTCTAGTGGAAGATGTCCGTGCCCACAGCAGAGGGGTTGAAAGTAGATAACTTTTAAGGTCCCTTCTAACCCAAGGCATTCTGTGATTCTGCAAAATGGGATAAAAGCATCTGTTATTGGTGTATGACTTACATAACTCAATTAAATGTGTATTAGGGAGGAACATGTTTTGGCCATCAATATAAACATTTTTACAACATTTGGAGGATGGATTAGAAGTAATATCTGACCTGTGAAGCATTCAGAGTTTTTATATTGTAAAACCAGACTGTGGTTTCCATTACTTTGGCTCTGGAGTCTGTCACAATCACTGTGATCTCTCTAGTGAATTGAGTTAATACTTATTACCAATACCAGTTAGGCAATGGACAGTTCCTAGTTATGGGTGAGTTAGTACTTGACACTGCTATTTCAACTGTAAGTACAACAGCATAAATTAGAAGGGTTGATTTTTGTAGGAAAGTGAAGTTTTCCCCCTTACTCTGTGTTCTTACTGTAAGAAGCTGTGAGCTGCCATTCCTCAGATGCTTTGGGAAATGTGCCTCACAGTCATAGAATCATAGAATCATTAGGGTTGGAAGAGAGCTGCAAGATCATTGAGTCCAACCTTTGACCAAACACCGCCTTGTCAACTAAACCAAGTCATAAAGTAAGGAGGAGAAATTGGCTGAAAATCAGGAGTTCACCTCTCATTCATGCTATAGCAAGGTCTGATGAGAGCACAGCCACAGGATCATAGCAAAAGCCTTGAGAGCACAAGTTCAGGACAATATCAGCAGCACCAAGAGTGCAAACCTAAACCACAAATGGTAAATTACTGGTCATTAAAAGAATGTAAGTTCAAGGTGTGCCAAAGTGTTTCTAGGGAACAGCAAAGAAAATAACAAATATGTGAAACACCACATTTTTGATGGAAGCACAGAAAAAATGATAAAATATAAAAAGCAGTTACATCCTTTTCAGGCATGGGAAGAAAAGAAGAAGGGAGAATTGTTCCTGCATTCCCACTTGGTTATAGGTAATGCATGTTATCAGTGTTTATGCTTAACAGTATCTGTTCTTACCCTTTTTTGGGAACACTGCTTTCTGAATTTTTCTTCATCCTGTATTCCTTCTGCACACTCAGCAATCACATGTAAAGGATTATCTTCATATATATATTTAAATAAATTAGAAGCCCAGCAAATACTGCATGTGTGTTCTATGCTGTGACCTTCACACACAGGGTGAGTGATGCCACAGTACTGGGAAGCAAACTTGGATGTGATGCTGTCCAAGAGACAGGTTCAGAGCCAGGGAAGGACAATGGTCATTGGTTCAGCTTATCTTGGAATTTGCTTTGCAAGCAGAAAGGACAGGCTGGTTGATTGTCCACTGGTTTTATTGTGGTTGCTGAAACTTTTTGCTTGCTCTGACAAGAAGGCGGTAAGTAAATTCACAGAATGGTTGATTTTGGAGGGGAAATCTGGAGCATCTTTAAGCATGGTCACCTAGAGAAGGCTGCTGAGGACATAGCTGGGTTTTGAGTCTCTCCAAGGATAAGTCACTGAGCTAAAGCTTAGGACTTTTGTCTGTTTAATTTATAACAGGTGCATTGTAATAAGAGTGTAGGATTTAGAACTTCTATTTATATCTCCCAAATCTAAGCCCTAAATTATAACCTTGATTGAAATTGACAAATGATAATTTAGCTTCTCCTATTGAAGCTGAGGTCCTGTAGAACAGATAAATCAAGAAAGAAGACCTCATGATGAGCAGGACTTTGTTTTCTGCATCTGTAATTCCACCTGCCTCAGCAGCCTTTGGCAAAAGATAGAACATAATCCTGCCAAACTGGAAACAAAATCTATTACCAGTCTATGATAGTATGCTCTCCTTTATTGTGCTTGCAATCTAATTTTGTTAATAGTTTCTTCTTGCTGCTTATTGAAAGAAACAGTATGGATTGTGTCTTCAGCTTAGCCTTCCCTGGATCTTCCTACTCTGACAGGACTGCTGAAAGGTCAACATGAGAGATGGTGGTGAAAGGAAAGCATGCGAAGTAGCTTTTCCCTTCTTCACGCTACTTCATATAAAGGTCAGAGGTGACACTAATGTGTTCTTTGGCTGCCTTCTAAAATAAACCATTCTCTAAAGGTCTGTTTATCCATCTGAATTTTGGACAGACATAGACTCCTGGTTGCAGCTTCCCATATGGAGTGGATTAGAAGTGCTGGTAAACTACAACATCAGGATGGGGGTTGTGTTTTAGATACCCAAGAAAGCAAAAGGAAACACCGAAGGTAAGAAATGTTCTCAACGTGTTTTCGGTACCTGAATTTCCTTATGCATTGTGCATGTCATTTAAATGCTTTAACATAGTTTACCATTAAAGAAAGGATACCCTTTTCTGTTTAAAGACTTGGACACCTCTGGAAAGTGCTGTCTTTGTCATATATGCATGAGCTTATTTCTACTTGCTAATAAGTGCAGAAATAGATTGAATATATATCCACATCCTTGTCTGTCTTTGGTTTTGAATGTAGGTAGTTATTGCTTTATGAGGTCTCATTAAACTGGAGTATATGACTGGTAGTGATTATTCTTAAACACTTAATTTAGGGATGCTGATATTTGATATTTACAAATAACTAGACATAAAACCTAGCAAAAATTACATTCTTGCAACTGAATGGATGTAACAGACTTTGAATTTCTTAATGATAAAAATACTTAGCATCCAACTTACTCCTCGTGTATGTGTGCTAATGTCACTGTAGGAGAGACTGTGGGGTTAAGAGCATACACAGTGTATATGAGGGCAGTCCATCTCTAGGATTGCAGCTGTTGGGTGGCTCTTTCCTAGTGTTTTGTTGTTTGACCAGCAATGAGGTGGTATTTCCCTGTTTGTTACAAGGTCTGAAAGAGAATCAAGTGAATATTCTGATAGCAAATCAACTTCATAAATGGAGAGGCAAAGAAACTCTAGGCAATGAGGAAGACAGCCTATAGGACAAGATGTCCAAGAAGGTTAAAACTAAGGGTATGAAGAGACATGTTTGGCTTTTAACAGATTAACAGGTCATAATCTTGATTTATTTTTTTTTTTAATGTAATAATGTTATAATGAGCAATACAATGTACTTGCCTCATTTTAAATTCAGCAAAATTTAATGTAGATGTTCTGGTTTCAGTGTGGGAAATTTCATATGATACAGTAAAATAGTATTATGCATAACGTAATGAAATCCTAAATTTAATATTGTGTATATAATTGGGAAATATATTCAAATTTGGCCGAGGTCTTTAAGGTTAAATACTTGAATCAATTATAAACTCTAGAACTGTGTCTGTGCTTATCATTATATGCGGGAATAACATGAAATCTAGAGATGCACAATTAAGTAATGACCTGTCTTCAGAAAATCTGAATGTAATTTTCAAATTTAAATCTCAGTAGTTTTCCTAAAGTTTCTAAAACTGATTCCTAAAGGGAAAAGTAGTTTAGCTTTCATTGAAACCAGTGCCTTAGGAACACATGGGTCAGGCTTCAGAAAATACTTCTGATTTTTAAGGTGTGAGCAGTTTCTAAAGCGCGTTTCTGATTCCAGCTTTTCAAATTTAAACAAAACTGTCCTTAATGTATTTCTGTCACATTTATGGCAGCCATTAATACATCATTCAGAAATGGAGTTATAATGAGGCATTGCTTATTCTATATGCCTTGACTAGATACAAGTGATAGTAACATGGGTGGAATTCTAAACCACAGAAGCCCTTAATGCTCGATGAAAGCAAACATTTATTTAAAAAAAAAGAAAAACAAATCACAAAAAAGCACTCACCTGCATACAACTTGAAGCAAAGAGATGAGTTTCAATAAAAATATTTTTATACTTTTTTCATTTTACTAGTTAGAGAAGAACATGCATTTTTATTTGTGTGAATCCAAAAAAATAGAGCCCCCACTTCTATCCAAGAGTTGTTTTTTGTTTTCCCTCTTGGAACAATGCTGCCATTGCAATATTGTTATTTTCTTCTATCTTCCTTTAAAAAATATAAGTCAAATTTTTCTGTTTTTTGAAAACTTCCTGCTTTTCTTTCCTGAACTAATCAGCTACAGAAGACTCTCCATTATTTTAGTTTACTATGTAAAACAGGTAGAAATTCTCTACCTGTTGCAGCTCTTTCAAATCTCTGAGCAAGCACACTAGACTTCACAAATTGAAAGGCAAAAAAAATAGCTTATCTCTATACACTTATAGCCTGAGATAGTAACTGAAAATTGCCCTCTTTGGTATTGTGCAAGCAAGTACTTAAAAATGCCAAATTGTACCTGATAAAGGAATAAGGAAGATTTTTTTTTTTGTGAATGTGCTTATATCTTAATATTCTGTTAACCTGTTCAGTAACTTCCAAGAACTTTATCCCTTGAAGGAATCTACTGAGGAATCTACTGAGTCCCTTTGAACACAAATGGAGGTTGGTATGACTGACTTAAGTAAAAATGACTTCCCAGACCTGGATACACAACTTTACAAGTAAAACCAGTACCTATTTATCCCTTTCACAAATGGAGGCAGGAATTCTGAATCAACCTATTATTTCAAATATTTTTTTTGTTAACTGCTTTTATTTCCTCCTAACTTAATAACTCAGATGTATGAACTTCAGGTGCAACATATATTCATTTAATTTTTGACTAGCAATGCTTTATCTGACACAGGAAGCACACTAGGAGACAGAGTTATAGGTAAAAGAAATCCATGTTTTTAATAACACATCCTAATTTTCCCTTCAGAATCAAAATACAATAATTTGAAATAAGAGGTAATGGTGTCTGTCTCTTAAATGCTTTGTATTCCTACCACCACCTTGTAAGTATTATGATGAGTATTATAATATTCTTCAGGAAGGAAGTCTCATAGACTCAGAAAAAGGCCATCCCGATGCACCAAAATGTAAACTTATTTCAGTCGGACAAGGGAAGTCCAGTTTAATCCAAGCTCTAGGATTAAGCTCTATTCTTGCCTGAAATGGAAGACTGGCCTGGCTGCACAGAGCGCTTCAGATGGAACTCAAGGATAAAAAAAAAATAAATTATGACCTTTGGAAGAAGGGGCAGGCAACTCAGGAGGATATTGTGAGATTATGCACGGAAAAAATTAGAAGGGCCAAAGCCCAAGGAAAGCCTAATCTGGCTACTGCCATAAACGACAAAACCAAATGCTTTTATAAATAAATTAGGCAAAAAAGGAGTGTGTCAGAGATGGGATTCATATCCCACCAGATTGTTTGACTGGTGGGTTGAATAAACCATGTTGCCCGTGTGTGCTGGGTGGGGGGAAGAAGGGCCAGGCTTAGACCTGGAGCCACCCCGGCTGTGCCCATGCAGAGCATATGGCAGGGAAAGCCATGGGGCTGGGCTGTCAGTCAATAAGGCTACCTGGGGGCCTGCCCACAGCACTCCCCCAGAGCCTCTGGGTGGCTGTGGCACTGCTCACTTTGCCTGGGGGACAGTGAGTGGCAGGGAGCCCAAGGTCCCGCCTAGGGGGAGCGGCCAGACTCTTACACACAAAGATATTTGGTCTCTATCTCCCCTTGGCCTCTGCCCTCCTAGTCTGTCGATGTGTGACCTCCAGAGTGGGAAATATACCTCTCTCCTTTCTTTCTGCCTCTGTTCTTTTTTCTCTTAATCTCTCTTCCTTTACTCCTGTGGGCAACTTAAACAGCTGTTTTCTGTATTTCACCTAAGTTGCAAGTATCTCGCTTAAGATGTATGGAGTTTGTGTTTGCTGGGTGTAACAGAGGTTCCCTTATTGCTATGTCTTGCTAGTCTCAGTAATCTGCTGTAATGCTTTTGGGAAGTTGCATGTTATTTTTGTAAAACCCTTTTTGCCAAAACACCTGTTTTCTCACCAAATTAAAGGAAATCTCCCAGAGAAAAATGTGTAGTTTTTCTCCAGACATGAACTCGAGGTATCAGAGAATCAAAGAATTTGCAAGAGTTCACGTGGGTCAAATCTTTTGAAATCTAAGGTGCACACCAGGTAAGAGTTTGAAGCTTCTGGACCAGAGTGTAACAGAGGGGTAAGAAGAACTTCCATCTCTTATTGGACACAGGGGAAACATAGTGATAAAGGATGGGAAAAAGGTTCAGGTGGTTAAAGATTTCTTTGCCTCAGTCTTTAATAGTAAGACCAGTTGTTCCCTAGGTATGCAACCCCCTGAGCTGGAAGACAGGAATGTGGAGCAGAATGAAGCCCCCATAATCCAAGGGAAAATGGTCAGTGACCTGCTACACCACTTAGACACAGTTCTGTAGGGTCAGATGGGATCCACCCAAGGCTGCTGAGGGAGCTGGGAATAGTGCTCACTGAGCACTTACCAGCTCACTGGTAAGTGAATAGTGCTCACTGCACTCACTGGCCAACTGGGGAGGTCCTAGGAGTCCGGGGATTGGTAAATGTGTCACCCATCTACAAGAAGAGCTGGAAGGTAGTTATGAGGAACTACAAGGCTGTCAGCCTGACCTTGGTGCTGGGGAAGGTCATGGTGCAGGTCATCTTATGTGCCATCATGTGGCACATGCAGGACTACCAGGGGAAGAGACCCAATCAGCATGGCCTTATGAAAGGCAGGTCCTGCTTGACTAACCTCATGTCCTCCTATGAGATAGCAATCTGCTTAGTTAATGAAGGAAATGATAAGATGTTGAATTACCTGGATGGCAGTAAGGCCTTTGACACCGTCTCCCACAGCATTCTCCTGGGGAAAGTGGCTGATCATGGCTTGGACAAGTGCACTCTTCACTGGGTAAAAAATCTGACTGGAAGGCTGTGCCCAGAGAGTGGTGGTGAATGGAGCTAAATCCACTTGGTGTTTGGTCACAAGTGGTGTTCCCAGGGTCAGTACTGGGGACAGCCCTGTTTAATATGTTCATTGTTGACATGGATCGAGTGCACCCTCAGTAATTTTGCAGGTGACACAAAGTTTGGCTGGAGTGTCGATCTGCTGCAGGGCAGGAAGGCTCTGCAGAGGGATCTGGGCAGGCTGGATCCATGGGCTGAGGGCAATTGTGTGAGATTCAGCAAGGCCAAGTGCTGGGTCCTGCACCGGGGTCACAACAACCCTCTGCAGTGCTACAGGCTGGGGGAAGAGTGGCTGGAAAGCTGCCCAAGGGAAAAGGACCTGGGGGTGCTGATTGACAGGAGCTGGAGGAGATTGTAGCCAGATGGGGGGCGGTCTCCTCTCCCAGGTTACTAGCATTAGGATGAGAGAAAATGTGTTCAAGTTGCACCACAAGAGATTTAGATCAGATAATAGGAAACATTTCTTCACCAAAAGCATTGGAACAGGCTGCCTGTGGAAGTGCTGGAGTCACCGTCTCTGGAGGTATTTAAATGGCATGTAGATGTTGCACTTGGGGACATGGTTTAGTGGTGGACTTGGCAGTGCTGGTTTAACAGTCAAACCTAATGATCTTTAAGGGTCTTTTCCAACCTAAATTATTCTGTGATTCTGTGAATCTATGATATAAAATTGAGCACAAAGGAACTAATGAGAAACCTTCAGGAGTGAGAGAAATATTAATGCTAGCATTATTCTTTCTTTTCTAAAGCTGCATGTTTTATTTCACACTGGAGAGAAAGAGTTGATACCGCATTAATTGCCTTTTTTTTTGAAGCAATTTGATACAATCCTTCAATAGAAAATTCCTAAATAAAAATCACAGGAAGGAAGTTTTATCTAAAAATCATGAAGCTACGGTGTTCCTTTGATAGGCTTAAAATGTCAGAGAAGTATTATTGTGCATTTTGAAGTTTTCCCAGTGCCAATGTTGATTAGTGATAATGACTGTGTCTTGTGAAGAACCGAATGCTTTCACGTTCAGATTCACTAGGCTTATAAATAATGTGCTTGGTATTATCAAAGCAGTTATTACCATAAAAATATAGGAAATCAGGATATCTTAAATTCTGTTTAAACTAATAAGTAATTATAGTAGAAACAAAAAGACCTGTAGACCTATTTTACACAAATATGGAAGAATATATTTATTTATACTTAGGTTACTAACTCAAGTTACATGGACTTCAAACTTCTTTAACAGTTTACAGAAGTGAAGTTTGGATGTTTTGTTCGAAACAACTAAAAATAACATAACCAAAATAATTTGATGCATGATGACAGCAAAAGAGGGTTTTGCCTCTTCTGTGTGAAAGTGATTCCATTTTCTCTACTTGGAGGAAAAAGAAAAGGAATGTGCAATGAATATCCTATTTATGCAAAATACATTTCATATATAGAGAAAAAAGAGAGGAGTGGTATATTCAGAGATAATTATTTTTTTTTTTGTCTTGTGAATATTGAAATGAAAGTTTATGCATTTGGGTCGAATGTTTTGTTTCCAAACTTCATCTTGTCACAAACTAATCTATTTTAAATTAAGAATTGAGAACTTTGCCTGATTCTTTCCCCAGTAACTATTTAGGAAACCTCATTATGTAGGACAACATATGTGAAAGACTGTGACTGCAAAACATGGTTACTGAGCACTACCTAAATTTATTTTCCTTATCAATTATGCCCCCAAAGACATAAGTATGAAATTGCTACTTTCAAATCTTACTCTGTTCTTGGCTTGTTATCTTCATTGCTGTCCTAAAATGAGGAGGTCCCTTGTTCTAGTCTAATTTCAGAAGGAAAAAGTAGGTAGGATTCTGTCTATAATGACAGAATTGAATTGGGTTGATATATAGAATACACAAATAGACAAAACTATTTCCCTCTCTTTTTATGACATTGCAGATAGTGGTCTTCAAAATGCTGAGGTGATTTAAATTAATTAAATTAACCCTATTAAATGAGAGTAATTATTTCTTGCCTTAGACAAAAGCAGACCAATAAACTGCAGTGCCACTTCTGTTTGTTTTCTTCCTCCCAAATGCTGTGCATTTTCTTTTTGTGAATAGGCAGAGCATATTTAAGTTGATCATCTGTTAGTTCGTTTACTTGCTGAGATATGGTGACAAGCAGAGTTTAAATATCTCAAGAACTGCCTGAAATCTTAGCAGTGCAGTGACAAAAGTGACAAAAACTTAGTTTTTTACTTCAATGATACAGAGATCAGGCTGGAGTACCTCTTCCTTCTAAACATGGAGAGACCAGGACAGGTAAAGCTGTCTAAGTGATATGTTGGAGATTCAGGGAGTGCAACAGCAGAGACCACCTCCAGTGCCATCAGTAACCATCCAACATGGCACATCCTACACGTTGCTCACAGACAGATGGAATTGTGTGATTTTGAGGGTTTTTTTGCCTGAAGTGAACCATAAGTTGCTCTTAAAACTCTTATGTGGAAAAAAATTAAGACTAACCTTTGTTGGTGGCAGACAAAATAAGGTCTGAGATCAGCCATTTCTAAAGAGGGCTATTACTTTCTGAACTAAATTTTCATGTGTTTTTGTCTAATGCTGTTTTATCTTGTATTATTTTATCATAGAAAACTGTGCAAATGTTGTAGTAAGCACTATAACTGGGCTGAAAATATTAGTGCTGAAAATTCAAGAAATACCTGGTGAGAAACTTCCTGACTATTGTCCTGTGTCTGATTGGCCAAAATCTTTGGATTGTTTTACACATATATAAATATATATATGTATGTATGCATGTATAAAACAACAATAAAAAGCGCCATTAGAATGTTTAGCAACATTCTAAACAAAGACAAAGCCCTGCAGCAAAAAGGTGAGAGGTGGCATTTTTTAAGCTTCTTTCAGTCAGACAAGGGAAGTCTAGTGTAATCCAAGCTCTAAGATTAAGCTCTCTTCTTACTCAAATGGAAGAGTGTGATTGTGCTCTGTTGGAGTTGAGAGAATTTTGATGCTCTTGTAATTCTTTGACATATGGCACAGTCTAGCACAACCAGTCATCATGCCAAAGATGATTATGTCCTGCAGCATGAATTCCAGCGCTAATTTATTAACGTTGTCAGACTCAAGAACATTTAACTGCTCAGAGGGTCGTGTTTTTCAGCAGCTCAGGGAAATATGTGTTTGAACACCCGCAACTGGTGTGGTGAGAGCAGAGGGCTTGTTAATTGTGAATGCTTAAGGACTCATTTCGACCACCAGCCTTGCATGGCAGATTTCAACCCCAAGCAATTTGTACTTGCAATGAGAGCCTTCAAACTGCACAAAAGATATTCAATCATAAGTATGACAGAGGTGATGAAGGATTGAGGGTTTTTCGTCATTATAACTTAAGCTCTGTATTTAAACTCTCTGGGTTTTGAAGATTAATTATGTTTGATAGTTATTAAATTGAAGCAATGCAAGCATTAATCAAAATCCTGTAACCAAAAAATGTTAACTTCCTTGATTCCTGTATGTAATTGTTGCAAAATTAATTATGCAAAATATTGGAGGATAAGCTGTTTTAATTCCTAGGTTTAAAAGTGGGAGAGTGGCATGGATTTCTCAGGTTAGAAGCACAAGAAACTAATAATTTGGCTCTTAGTGGTCATGTCAGTGGTGAAGTCAGTAGTTGTTCACGCAGTTGTATGGTTTCAGCCTCTCTTTGTCCTCTCCTTCCTTATGTTGAGGAATTTCCATCAAAACAAGATTTCTTGTTTGGTTCAATGCCCTTCTTTAATTCATAAAGTGGTAAAAATTCAAACTCACCCTAAACCCCTTGGTGTCCATCAGAAATCTATGATGCTAAAAAGGTGCAGAATTTATTGGTAAATGGCTGAATTGAACTCAACTGTTCCTCATTGTTTAGTGTCATAGCTTAATTAAGCCACTCCTTGATTTTCTGCTGAACTGACAGAAAACATAAAGCAGTGTATTTAATCCTCAAAACTGAGATGAATGTGTTCTTGAGGAGGGAATTTTACCTGAGGTTTTTATCCAAGTAATTTCTTGGGGCAGAGGACATTCTGGGTTGGCTGTTGCTTTGCAAATGCCTTGAAGCAGTTATTTCTGGTATAAAAGATCTCTGGTGTGTTGCCTCAACACTTCCTTAAAACATGAGGGTTTTTGTAAACACCCACAACTGCGTTTGCCTTTATCAGTGTTTCAGGGTGTTAAGTTCACAAGGTAAGGAAATGTCAATGTTTTTGTGTTTATGTATAGATACACACATATGCACACAAATATACATATATATATATATGTAGCCTCACCTGGTAGTTTAGGCTAATTCTATGTATAGATGTAGCCTAATAAAATATACTTATGTATAACCATGTGTACACAATGATATATCAATGTATAGATACACATGTATAATTAGCTATCCAAGATGAAAGTGGCAGCCTTAGGACACAGATAGATATCATGAGGGCAAGTGGAACACCAGAGAAAAGGATATTAGTAAGTTTTCTACTGTAATAATATTAAAGATGGTTTTATCTGTTAAGGTGTTCTGTCCTGGGCAGTATTACTGTAGCTGACCTAATGATAACTGCTTTTGTACTGCAATTAGTGTATTAAGATTTTAAATAGACTACCAAGCTATTTATGTTTCAAAAGTAAAGATTTTTTTTTCCCCTGTTTGTCATAACAGGATCTTGATGTGATTGGGGATAAGATCAATTAATGGAAGGTAAGATGATGTGTTGTCAAATCCTGAACTGGACATGAACCCATATTCCCCAACTTGTTGCTAGGCTGGTGGTGAGATGTGGCAGACTTCTTTCATCTGCACCTCCTCTGCCTAAATCTCAAACTTTTCTCTGAAGGAGAACTTGTGGAGTGTAGAGTGCTCAGAGAGCTCACAGGTAACACTGTAGAATAACACTCACATGTTTTGGCTCTTTCTGGAAGGAAAGATCTTTTGTTAAGGGAAGAACATTTGTTTTAAAGCTAAGGATATTTGGGATAGAGGTAAATGGCTCCTGCCTAGGAAGTTGGAAATGGGGGTGTGTCTCTGGACGGTTTGCTTGTTTGCCTATGCACTGGAAACATGTGAGTTGATATAGAAAAAACTGCTTTAACAACATCTGCAGAAGTTCTATGTGCACAAATCCTGCCACTGACAGCAGCAAGAAGAGATTTTTAATTCAGGCTAGTTTACGGTGAGAGGTTGGGATAAAATGAAAAGGAAACCTTTGGCCCAGGGTCCTGTCTCCTCATCACTGCACTGCAGGGAGCTGATTTTCTACTGGGACACAGCTGGCTATGAAGCTCTGTATGCAGTTAATTGATTGCTGAACTCTTTGAGGTTTTCTTGCTGTGCTGTTGCATTTCCACTCACTTTGGTTTTTAAAGGGGAGGGCAAGGGAAGAGGAAGCAAGAGTGTATGTCTGTACCCTGAAATGTGGTGGAAAAGCAGAGAATCTGGGCTTCTGTTTTAACCTGAGTGTTTTCATTAGAGTTACAAAAGTGAGAAGAGGTCATTGGGGCAGAGAGAATCCTGGCTGCTCAGGGTTTTTTTTCTTAAAGCAGGTCATTGAATAATTTTATATGGTTTTTTCTTGCACGCTCAAGTTTTTTCTTATAAGTAACTAGTCTGCTAAACAATAACTTCAGTAAACATCACTTTTAAAGGAATGTATTCAGGGTAACCTACTGAACTCCCTAAAGAAGTAAAATTATTAGCTATGTTAAGTTGATCCTTTATAATATTTTTGAGAATAATACAATTTAAGATAACATTAAAATGTTTTAAGGTATTTAATTATATTTTAAAGGCCACATTTTTGCATGTAAAATTTACAATACAAAAACACCAAGTGCATTAATTTAGAAGGTCTAAGCTGTCATATTTTAATCTCCCAAGATTATTTAAATTTTTTTTTAATGGTAGGTACAGTTAAATACAATGTTGGCCACATGATATGTGCAGTAGTCAGTAGACAGATTGATGATTTTTGGTTTAACTGCATTTTTCTTTCACCTCTCATGTCATTTCAGGGAATTAACTTACAGAAGTGTCATAGAAAAAAAAATAAGCATTTTCATTACAAGTTTTTGGGAACTAGAAATTAGCTACAAATACACCATGCGTCAAAGAAAATTCTCTGGAAATAGGAGGGTCTGATTTTTTTGTTCCTTGATTTTTTTTTTAAGTCAAAAAGATAAATAATGTATGTTACATAGTGAATATGGAATATTTTAATTAGTGCGAAAAGCTTTGCCAAGATATTATTTGAAATTTTAAAATAAAATTATTTTTATTAATTTTGGTAGTTATTTTGGTGGTGCATTAGACTTTTCAGTTGGTAATTCCCTGGCTGAGAGCCACAGATTTCTATGGGCAGAAAATTTTCACTTTTTGAGGAGAGAGTGAGCTCCTGAACATAGTTTTTCAATTTTTTTGTGTGTCATTCATCTACAGAAGTTCAGACAGTAGAGTGTATGTTCAAATGAGAAAAGAATGCCTAAGCTTGAGACTTCAGAATGACAACAGATTGAGAGGAGGACTTAATTGTGAAAGTAGTGCTTTATTGCCTTTCACAAAGTACCATTATGGCAATCTGTGGTATCTCTGGTGTGCTTTATCTTTTTTCTTCATTCAGCACAAGAGCACTTGCAAGGGCCTATCAAAATCTGTCGTGTTTCACTCAACTGGACATTTATTAACACCCAGTCATGTAGCCAGTGCACTGTGATGGAAGGATATATGATTTTAAGGAAGAACACAAGAGAGGTGAGGAAGGAAGCTGCCCTGTGTGTGAATGGCAGGAACACATAGAACTCTCCCAGGGATGGATGGCAATCCAGTGGAGAGCAGATTGGGCTGTAGACCCTATTCTGACCTTTTTCTGATGTAAGGCAGAAAACATCTCAACTTCTGCAATAATCACAACTGGAAAACTGTAAAAACATCCCAAATTCAGCTCTTTTTTTTTTTTTCTTCCTCCTGTAACCTTGATTTTTCAGGTGTTAAAGCAGTATCTGGATTTGTATTGCGGGTTTATGATACCCAAATAATTACCACTGATTTTCCTGGAAAGGTATTTCAGGTGCACCTTACGTGCAAAGCTTGACATGTGTGAATTTTGCTTCTTTGAACAGAAGCAGCATGTAACTTATGTTCAATAACAAAATGAACTTTAATCGATGTTAACCTCTCCAGAAAACAGATGTTTGTCAGTCAGCAAGCATGAAAGAAGTAATACTTTCCCTCAGTCATGCTGATTTTGATACAGACAGTTAAGTCTAATGACAAGTACTATAAAGCATAGTATATTAGGAGGAAGTAGATACATCCCTCAAAAAACCATAAGATGAGTGAACTTGATCATCATCTTATTGTCACCCTTGACCCTAAATGATTTTGTCAAACAGTAAAAGTTGATTTGTACTCCCTTCATGATTGCTGAAACTGACTGGCAATAATATTTTTCTTTTAAGTGCATTCACTGGAAAATAAGGGTTTCTTGGGTTAAATGGCTGTACACGATGCACACTGTTAACTTGAGAAGTCTACCTTCCATGCTGGTGCAAATTTTCAAGATAGGGTATTAGCAGCAGTACTCTATTTGATAGTTGCTCATCTTAAATGTAAGAAAACATTTAAAAAGTGGTGCCTTTTTAGGTATTTGAAAACAATTTTTAAAATCAAATTTAGGAAAATAGTCTGACTGCTCTGTGTGTCTCTAAAATGCAATCTTTGGTACAATTTAGAATATTTTAGATATAGTGGATTTCAATATTCAAATACTATTAAAGTGATTTATGAGTACATATTGTCTCTTCAATTATTGTAGTCTATTTTCTTTTCCTGAAGAATCAAATATTATTGTTTTTCCATGATGCAACTTCTAAAATGCATTTATTTACTCAGCTTTGTTCCAGTGCTTCAGATTGTGTTGTAAAGTCTGGTGGAAGTAATCCAAATATCATAGTCTAATTATTAGGCTAATTAATGCATAAGCTTTCTTTTTCAAAACAGAATATGATGAAGAGTATTTTTAATGTAAGTGCTTTTTTCTCCATTTTATGTCTTCCTTTTTGTCCCTAAGGCTGGAAATTATATTACTTTCCTTTGTAAATTCATAATAATATTAGAAAGATAAATACTCTCAAGAAAACAAATTAGATATATCTTTCAGTTTATTATATGTGGGAATTTAGGTAGGCTACTCCTTTATTATTATTTTAAAAAGTATTACTGATTGTATTTACAGCACATGGAAAATGCATTTAGATATTGGTGCTATGCTCTGAATATGCTAGACTGTGTGAAGTTTGGGAGAGAATTTAATACGCTTTACAGTATGTTTATTCTCTACCATACTATTGCCTTAGTGCCAGTAGCAAATCACCATGACACAAAATCTTTGCTACAATACTTATCCTCTGCAGATAAATGGATGCTCTCCATCTTCTTTCCTGAAAGTGTGAACACATTCTCTGCCATTTCGAGGCTGCTTTTTCTAGATCTCCTTCCCTTTTATCATCTACCAAACGTGGAGGATTTGGTCTCACCTTTTCCCCTGCTCTTGAGTTACTGAGGTTATTCCTGTGGTTTCAGGCCCTGGTTTGGTTTCTGACTGTGCAGTTACATTTGTGGTGTGTTATGGGCTTTCAGTCTTCAGACTTCCCCTTAGCACTTAGTTTTTTATTTTGATTTTTTGATCATGCTCTTTTGCAGTACTCTGGACATTAGGTACAGCACTACATCCACCTTTTTCTCATGCTTCTCTTTCATTTGTATCTTGTCCACTGCTCTGGTCAGATTTATCTCATAGCCACACTTCCACTTTTATTATTCAGACAAGAAAGTTTCCCTTTTGGTCTGGTCAACACTGATAAGACATCTGTCTTTTTCCTGGGAAAGGTATGTGCTGCACTTCTCAAGGTGTGAGATCTTGCATTAAGAGAGTTTAACAGCTCTAGTTAATCAGGGTGTAGGAAGCTCTGTTGAAGTGGATCTTATGAGGAAATGCTGAACTCTTAATGGGGGTCTCAGAACCCTTCTAAGGAGCAAAGTGCTCCATTCTTCTTTACTGTTGCCATGCAAATGCTCTTAGATATTACTTCAAATGTTACTTAATAATATGGAGTGATAAGAACAGAAGTGTTACAGAATAAAGACTTCTGTACTCTGGAGTGAGTGACTCGTTTTTAGGGAGAAAATGGATGAGGTGAGGTGTTTTCTACTTTTTTCCTTTACTTAACTCCACTTTCCTCCCAAATGAAGCATCTGAGATGAATATTTAAGAATTCTACTTCAACAGAAAGGATATTTTAAGTCCTAGTGAGGAAAGGGAACAGAGCAATATGTGATACTTAAAAGAGTCAGTGTTCCAGCTTTTTTGTGAAATCTCTGCAGAGGATAGAAGTGATCTTCAGTTTCAGAAGTACTGGAACAAAAATGAATCCTATACTGAAAGGAACTGGGATCTTCCTACTCTTTTTTTGACAGCAGAGACAAGATACAGTTGAGGATCCATCTCTTTCCTGTAGAAATGGCAGACTGTGGTCTGTTGTGACAGAGTGACTGTGGACGCTTGGGCACTTTTTGACAGAAGCCAGTGCGACCAAGAAGTTGTAACTTTTCTCTGTGTAATATATTTCTTCTGGGAGTGCTTGAAGGGGGAGTTATTCACTATTCTAAATAGGCAGTTACTCCCCATACCCTCTTTTAAACTGTGAAATTGTTTGGGTTTTGGTTTTTTTTTTACAGCAAATTATGTTGTACTGTAGTTCTCCATTTTAGATGTTGTTGC
The DNA here is from genome assembly GCF_036250125.1 of Pseudopipra pipra. Classification (NCBI taxonomy): domain Eukaryota; kingdom Metazoa; phylum Chordata; class Aves; order Passeriformes; family Pipridae; genus Pseudopipra; species Pseudopipra pipra. Next base: position 14,061,484 of record NC_087550.1, read on the forward strand.
CTAGAGATAAAAGGAACAATTCATTCTGTCCTCTGTAAAGGTTTACTTTATTATCTAATAGGAAATCAAAGGGGAAAAGAAAAAGGAAGGGTGAAATGTGGTAAGTGATTATGTGAAAACCTATCAAAACCTCCATACTAGTAATATATTAAAGTTAGCATGAACAAAGACTTTCCTCCTTGTTCGGTGTCATATGCTGCTTTATCACTGTTAAAACACATTGCATGTTTTATCAAAAACATAGGAAATTATTGAAGTAAAATGTCTTTCATTTCTCCTGTATCAGAATGTGTTCCACCTGGTATTTGCATGGATTGGATCAGAGGGAACAGTAAATCCATCAAAACATAAAGGAAGATGATGCCACTGCAGTTAAAGCCTAAGTATCTAACAGTGATGATAGGATCTTGGAGACAGGTTTTATGCAAAGATACTGTGAGGTGAGAAAGGTGAGAAAACTTGTTTTCAAACCTTAAGTTTGAATTTTAAACTTTTAAGTTTGCCCTGTGTGTAAGATGCCACTTGCTTGACTACTGGGTAGATTTTCCTGTGCTGACACAAACTGCATCTCTTTTGAATGCTCAAGTTCTGAGTGATACCTTTCTCATTTCTTCACCTTACCTATAGTCTTATGAATGATTATTTTAATTTTTTTTTGAACATCAGATAAGTGTTCAGAATTTGCAAGAGAAAGGGAGACAAAATATGGTTTCCTTGATGCATGTGTTACTGCAGTGAATTGTGACAGATTTAGTTCTCTATTGCATCAGGGACTACAGTGATTCCAGTTAACTACTTTCTGGAATTTGCTTTTAGGAATACCTTTCTGAAAGGGTTCTTGAGCCACTTCTGACCACCTCTTACAGATGGTGGGTGGTTATCGCATGTAAGAAAGACACAATTCAGCAAATGCCCTTTCCTATCACTTCCTTTTTTTTTTATTGAAGTCTTTATCTTACTCTGTAAGAAGAAAATATTTTACATACTTCACAATGTCCTACAGACTCTTGAGAATGTTTTTTGTATTTGGAATCAGGATTAGTTCTACATCAGTTGTTTTACATTTTTTATCTGATAATCTTTCCAACTCAATGTCTCCATAAAAGGAAGAACAATTTTTCCTGTATGTTCCTTGCTAGTAGGGAAGAGGTGTGTTAAATATTTTTAGAGGTGTTTCTGTACTCTCAACATTTTACAATGATGAGATATGGTTATGCTTTAAAAAGCTTTTATGACAATTGAATACAGAGATTGGAGATGATGCCTTTAGAAAGCATAACATACTCATTACTAACTCATTTCCATTCCTTTAATATCATGCCAAATTACTTTAAAAAAACCCCAAATATATTCTCTCATTTCAATACAATCCAGGACGTTATGGTCTTAAATTGATCTCTGTTGATTTTACATCCGAATCACCTTTTAAGGATGCTGTACAACATTGGAAAAGCCAGGCAATTATTCTTAATCACCTAACATCTACACATCCTTTAACTCCTAACAAGTTACAGGGAAAAAAAAAATTATTAGAAGTAATAGTTAACTATTTGTTAGTAAAATAGTAATCTAAAAAAAAAAATCAACAAAACAAAACACTCCCCACAAAAAAAAACTACACCAAAAAACTCCAGAGAGTTCCATAACATTTTGAGCACTAACACAGGCTATTGAAATATAAATCCAAGATGACAGGTTTATGCAGCTAAAATGGTTCCTACTTGCTGTTTTTCATCAACCAGTATTCATTGTCTAGTGAGTAATGAGAGAAAGTCATCTTCCAGGACAGGCTCAGAAAAATAGTCCATCCTCTGGTTTTTTTCTTTCTCTTAAGTTACACACCCAACTCTTCTGTGCAGGATTTTGCAGAACAAAGTCTCTGCTTCTAAATATTCAATGTGTAAGGAAAAGGATGTGAAAATGCTTGAAGGATTATTTTCTGTCTAAGCATGAATCTCGAAATGAAGTAAACTACAGATGCTAGAATGGTATTTGGAGAATGATCTCGCTATATATTACCATCTATGGGTCTTTTCAAAGTTTCTATGTGTAGTACAATTTTTTTCTATATATTTTAAATTCCTACATAATTTATTTATGGAAAGGATTATGAAAACTATATGTGTAGGAAACTTCAGGATATCCTAGTGTGTAAGTCTTGATTCTTCATTTTTTCGGGAGCAATGCTTTTGGTTGTTTGTTTCTTGTTTGTTTTGTGCTTTTGTTTTTTCCAGGGTTTTTGTTTGTTTGTTTGTTTTGGGGTTTTTTTGTTTGGTTGTTGTTTTTTTTATTTTTTTTTTCAGGGTTTTTTTGTTTGTTTGTTTGTTTTGTTTGGGTTTGGTTTTTGTGTGTGTGTGTTGTTGGAGACTTGGGTGCTTTTTGGTGGGATTTTTGCGCGTGGGTTTTTGTTTTTTTTTTTCCTCTTTGTAAGGAAATGCGTCTGTGCTGCAAACTTAATAGCTTCTTTATTTAAGACTCACAGTCAGATTAAGAAATTAGGAGTCTTGTATAGCCTTGCATTTCATCCATAATAGCTAGAAAAACAAATGGATTTGTGGAGAAATGGCTACTGTTTAAGTGAAATGCAGTGTAAAAGGTATGCATATAGATCCTTTCCTGAGGAGTAGTCCGTTCAGATTCCGGAAAAATCCCCAAATATTTTCAAGCACACCAGCTCCTATTATTATGCCATGTGCATCCATCATGGTTACTGTACATTTTACAGGCTTAGTAGAAGCCATTTTACAGGTAGTAGAATGTTTTTCTGAAACTTTTTTCTTCAATAGCAGTGTAAAATAATTGAGTTATCATTCGAGTTATCAAAACTATGGAAGTCTTGTTAAGCTTTCTGTGTGATTCAGTCTTGAGAATCTAAGGCAGTGGTCAGCACTGTCTGGTTTTACCTGTCTAAAATTCTGGGGTTTTGATGTAAGCCAAACAGAAGGGATCTGTACAGCAGTGAAATTTGCCAGATGCCAGTGCTGGCAAAATGATAATACCTCTCCTTTTGGAGCTCTCCTTTTTCATTCCAGGTTCAGTTTGAAACAGCATATGTAGCTTTTCCCTTAGATAAAAATAAGGTCTGAAAAGGTTACAAAACACAGTCACTCAGACCCATTCCAGGAACATTAATGGGCATAATATGATTAAACTGAGTAGTTCAACTTTCAAAAATGGCTCAGCCTTGTGTGTCAAATTGTGGTGTTCATCTGTGTGAGATCTTTGTTCATAAAATATAGCAGGGAAGAGTTCTGGGATATCGGTTAGAATGTGAAAGGCTTTTATGTGTTTCTGGAATTGAAGTATAGGACTGGAAAATGATTGACTGCATTTTAAATTGTTGGTCTGAAAGTGCTCTTAGCCATCTCAGAGACTTTACTTCTCTTTTGCTCAGTAGAAAGAAGTTGCCTGCTGTCAAATTTTGGATGTTTCAGTACTCCTTAGTCTGCAGGATAAACTGCTGTACTGACGGTAAGATGTGAGTTAAAGGTAATTCAGGGTCAATGACAGTCATTCAAACAGTATCATCTCACCTCTTTTACAGTGGATTTCAACCAGACTCCTCCTGTTTGTTAAACCTATGAACAGCTTAGAGGGGTGTGTTGTAAACCCTTGGTGAGTTAGTGCCAGTTTGCTGCAGTTTCTCAAAGGCTAATAAATTGTATAGACATATTAATATAGTCTTTACAAATAAAATGTAATGTTCTTGATTTTTTTTTTTTTTGCCAGCAAGATCCAATGTTTTGCTACTTAAAAACTCCTGATGTTCCTTAATTTTACCAAATACAAATTCTCATTTGATTTAAAATTATTAAGTATACTCTTGACAGCCAAGTGGGGTAAGGAAGAAATAAATTGAAACAAAATTTTGCTGAGTAAATGAAATCAGTGTGATACTCAAAAGAAGTTTGAGGTTTAACATTACTGAAATCAACTCTTTTTCTTAAGATAGTGCATATTCTTTCGTTTGAAGTTTGACTTTGCAGTGCTTTCCTTGGAACATTTTATTTTACGCAGAAGAAACCTTTTTTTGCGAGGGATGAACCTTGCAAAACTGGAAACAACTGAGAAGAATTAAAGGCCATTTTTAGTGGTTCTTATGTTTTTCACATCTTAAAATACAGCTACACTACACTCACCCTCAGTCCCTTCCTGACAACCACCTCTAAATGAGTGGGCTGGCTGTAACCTGTGGGTGTAGGTTCTTGCATCTACCAGAAAATATGTCCAGTGACCAAACTTAGTATTGCTGACATATAGCTGCAGACATATGGCTGTAAGGTTTCAGGGAAACCTGAGGTAGTGAAATGCATTTTTTAAACTTTGGTTTTTATTTTGAACTGGAAGCCGTTCTGTGAGCACCCCTATAGGACTGAGGAATTCCTAATGGGGACAAGGACAAGTGGTGGATGAGGGAGTGTCAGACTCTTTCTATAGCTAAAGAAAAATATTTTGGCTTTGTAGGCCATCAATGCTTCAGGTTCAAGAGCTCATCATAGAATCGTAGAACCATAGAATGGCCTGGATTGGAAGGGACCTTGGCGATCACCTAGTTCCAATCCCTCTGCCTTGGGTAGGAACACCTTTCACTAGGTTGCTAGAGCTCCATCCAGCCTGGCCTTGAATTCAATTCAGCACAGTGTTGATGGGGACAATATTTGGTTCTCAGCATAGTTAATTTATCTCATCCTGAAATATGTTATTGTTGTGATATGAATTCTCACAAAACAGTATGGGATACAAAACTTCATTCCTGTCAAAGAGAAAGCAAGATTTGAACGTTTTGAGCCTCATAGGAGAGAACTGGCCTCAAGACACCCAGAGGAATCAGCTGGCATTTGTGATCATTTAAGTTTTGAAATTTTTGAAGAATTCTCTATGAAATCAATCTGACTTCTACAGGTATAGAGGAGTTTATAAACTTACCTCTGCTGAAACTGGGCAGGGTAGTTACAATGATTTTAAACAGTGACTTGGAAGAAAAGCTGCTAAACAAGCCTTGGAGAATGGAAGGTGGTGATCAACAGGACAGAGAGCAAAGGAGCGTTGCCAGTGTTCCCTCGTGCTGTGATGAGGCAAACTTTGCTGTCAGAGTAGGCTGGGCTGATAATTTCTATCCTAGTGTGGACATTATTTTTCATCTGTTGTGTTTTCAAATGTGTGAATGGGAAGGTAAGAGATTTTCCCTTTTTTTTTTCCTTGCTCTCTCTTTGGTTTTCAGCCATGAGGTTCCCATTGCATTTGACCATATGTTGGAAGCAGAGGGTGGTAGAAAGCTCTTGTGTGTGTCCAGGTGCCCTGTATTCCAGACTCAAGCAAAGTTTTGGCTTAGAAAGGAAAGTCTGGAAAATCATTTGGCAAATTCATTTGCTTTATAGGTGAGGGTTTTTTTGATGTTATGTTCCCTGGTTACAGTAGAACTGCATTACTTCTACCTAACCTGTTTCCGTAGAGATTTGGGAATTCAGAACTCTTACAAACTATTTCCAGCAGTTGAAATCCAGCATGCTGAAAACTGCAACCTATACAGCATGGCAGTGCAACCTGAAAAAGCTATCAAAATACACACACACATCTGTATGCATCTATAGTTATAATCTGCATGCCTATTTATAAATAAGCATTTGGATTTAAAAAAATAAAAATACAATGCAAAAATAGAATCATAAAGCTAGTTCCCAATGATCTCTAAATTTAATTAAATCAGTGTTTTGTAAAAAGGCTATTTATTTTATACAGTTACATTTTATTACTTTAACTGCAAGATAAACTGCCTTTTAAATTACAATGAAAAAGCTATTATTAAGTAGAATAATAAAGCTGATGCAATTTTTAAATCCTCATCTTCCAAATATTTATTCCCATGGTTAATAACATTCTCTATGTGCTAAGCTCAGCATTAAAATTATTTAATCTAAACAAACTGAGAAGCTATAAGTATGCAAGTACAAGAAATTAATTTAAAGAACTCCCTAACTACTATGTGTTTTGCTGTAGCTAAGCTATTGTAATTTGTCCATATGGAAAATAAAATGAAATTATGCAGTACAGTCTATTATACAATCTTTTTCATTTTAGATGCACTTAAAAAGAAAAAGGGCTAAATACCACTGGCCAAATTGTAAACACACCAAAATGCATTGCTCTAAGCTGTAGGATTCTATTTCTACACTTTTTTTTAGGATAAATATTGTTAATTATTTGGGATTTTGTCTGTTCTGTAAAATATGAATTGGACAGTACAGAGGTTCACTTTATCAATGTGAAGTTGTTTTATGACAAATCTGCAAAGGCTGAATATGTGAATTTTGTCCCTCTCTTATTGTCTCGCTCGTAACCAAAGACATTATTGTGGCATTCTGGTTTTGTGGTGGCGGAATGGTGTAGAGTGGAAAGACATGATTGAACCTATGTACAGTCCATTTTGTTGCATTGAGGAAAATTGGGAGTAGGAGATGCACAAACTGGTTTAGTCTCTTCTTAAGAAATATATTCAACAGTGTAGAAAGTAGTGCAAGGCAGCAACGATATCCCTTTAGCTACCAAGGCAAAGGGATTGAGGGATTGAGGAAATGGGCAAGCATAAGTTGTAACTACATGCTGGCAAGTAATATTCAGGACTTCCACATTACTGTTGGCCTAGTTACAGTGACATCCTATCAAGATTTAAGGTACCTGGATCATCCTTGTCTAGGATTTTTCAGACCTGTAGGAAAGGAGACAGAAAGCAAGAGATGCCCCAGCTTACAGTCTAGATTAGGAGTAGAAACACATTTTCCCTGGCCAGTAAACTTTGGTGTTTGAGAAATAAGAGGATTTGTTTGCAGTGGCAAGGAAAGCAGTAACCACCTCGGATGGAATGTCGAGACAAGTGGGAGCTGTAATGTGTTAAATGACTGCTTAAATGTTTTAAGACAGTTGAAATCAATTGGAATCTGGTCTGTCAGAACTCCTGGAGCATCCTGGTATCGTCTCTGCATACTTTTGTTCCACTTATCTCCTACCAGAGCTGTGTCCTTCCCCAAAGTGGTTTCAGTTCAAGGAAAAATCATACTAATGCAATAATAAGATCAGTATTTTCCTGAAAGACAGGTTGATTATTTTATTGTTTGTTAGGTGCTGGTCCTCTAGCAATTTCAATAGAATTTATGAATCCCATCCCATTAGAAGGACAGAAGCTTTTACAGATTAATTATTGGAACTATGCTACGTAAAATAATGTCTGTATCTTGCTTGGTAGTTGTTGCATTATTAAACACAACGATTAGGGAAAATCAGAAATCTCTAAGAGTAATAAACTTCTAATAGGTTTCCTCTTCTTATGCCAATAAGTATTTGAAGTCAAAGTGCAATTGCTGCCATCTTATTTGTGTGAGGAGTCCCTTTTTATCTCTCTTTGTAGATGAAAATAATATGTTTCTTGCGCATTCATATAAAACAATGGTAGAGCAATGCTATTTAGTCTGTATTTTTTATTTTTTGATTTACAAATATGTGATTGTGATATTAAAGTCACTTAAGCCTGTTTATCTGTCTGTCTGAACAGACTGTGAACAAAAGGATATGCATCTTTAATGAAAATTATTCATCTGAGTAATATTATACTGAACTTGATGTGCTAGACTGGCATCTTCATTGTTTCATCCTGATTTCCCACTGTTTTTCCACTTTCCAAATGTTTTTCTTAGTGAATTTCTGTACTACGGGGACTACTACTACATATGCCATGTCTCAGTGTGGGATACTATCATCTGATGTTTAATTCATTAGGACTTATGTTTCACACTCTTTCCACCCCACCCTCTGCTTGTTACTTCTCCGTTTTTAAATATCCTGGGAAGACTTATGGATTTTTTCCACTTCCCAGGGGAAGAGATTGTTCCCCAAAAATACGGTGTGTGAGGTGCATTTGTATTTTGTTGAAAGAGTGAGTATAGAACATTATTTTTCAGCATGAAACTAACATAAAACCCCTATTACTGGGCAGTGGCATGGGCAGGGAAGGGAGAAGAGATTAACCAAAAGGATATAACTTTTCAGCCTTGTGAATACAAACAAAACCAAACTCCATCCATATCTGTGTCTAGTGCTCCACCTCCTCCCAAAGAAAACTTTACAACAGTAAGTCTCTTTATGGATAGAAGAAAGAACGCTCAGATCTGATAGCAAGATGTGTCAGCTTCTCACAGTGCAATCATACTGCTTTGTCTGAACTTCAGCAGCACAACAGGGGAATTTGAATTGATGCTGTGCTGTTTTATAGGGTTAGGATTTTTTGTTTAAGAATGTAAGAAAAAAAACCATCATTCTAAAGATGCTCTCTCTATATACATATACTTATGTATACATATATATGTATACATTTGCACATCTTTTCAACCAATTGCTAGACAATTTTCTGTAGGAACATTGTAGGGAGAAGCATTGGAAAGATTGGGTCAGTCATGGTGTTTTCAAGACTATTTTGAAGTCATGCATATGTTAAGCTGTCTTATTCACTGGAGAACATGTTTAGTTAACAGAATACGACAAAGGCATGATTGAGTCACACAGTAAGGAAAGGATATGGGGACTCAATGAAATACTGTGCAAAGACACCATCATTGGTCTTTGTTCCTAGGAGCATTATCAGGTGGGAGCTCTCTTCTCCTAGCAGATACCTTAAAAGGAAGGCGAGCAATGTCAGGAATAAAAGGTGGGGAAGATTTTGTGTACTCAGAGCAGGTGGTCATGGAATCCCAGGATGGTGGCAGGGAAGGAAGAAGATGAGAAAATATGTTATGCAAAGGCAGTAAGATAAAAAGTGACATGAAGGTATGGGGTATTAAGAGTTACTAGAAAGGAGAACTACGTCAAGGCTTTCTGAGTACTTGTCATATTTTGCTGTTTTTAGCAAACCATGCAATATTTTGGAGATTCTGGATTTTTTTTGTTTATTTTCCCTTCTGCGCCAGCTTTGCTTTAAAAGCATTTCTGTTAGTCCTCTGGTAGTTTTGCATAACTTCATTACGAACCTCAGTAACTCATGATGTTATCCTAAAATGTGGCAGTATGTCATGCACACAGACTCTTGGCTTCATCTGCATGTGCTCATGCACATGCCATGCATAAGGACTTCACTCCTCGTGGGGTGCATATGGAAGCAGACTGCTCTGTCCCTGGATATTTAGGATATCTCCCAGTAACCAGGATATTCTGCAATGAGACCATATGCATATATTTAACTTATCTTTAAAAATTAGGCAAGCATGGTATAATACAAAATTAGTTGAAGCACTGCATAAGCTGTTATGTTTCCTATCACTTTCTATATTTTAGCTGAGATTTACAGGTTCAGGATGTGGTGAACCTATCCTCATGAGCAATTTCTTGGCTTGCTCAAGGGAATGCCACAAACTCAATAAAACCCTCCCTTGCTTGGCAGTAGTGCTGTCTGCCACCCACATTAGAAAGTCACATGAGGGAACAATTCTCATTTTCTCTTGCAGTGAAATGAAATGGCTGCCCTCAAAACCACCTTTGCTTTGAGTGGTGTGATGTATGTCTTGTAACATACAATTTCTTCTCTATCTTTTCTGTTTAAACAGATCTTTCATCATATATATTTGAACACTAAACCAATTTTTAAAGCTCAGATGTGTTTGTGGATGATTTGAGAATGGATGGACAGTTGTCTTTAGTTTTCATCTGTGAAAATACTAACACAGAGAGTTCACCAGTCTCACTCTAGAACAGAAAATGTAAATAAGCTCAAATCAATTACCTGCTGAATAATGCAACACAAAGAAAAGCTTTTTGAGCTAGGCATGGGAAATTGAATGCTATGATTTTATACAGGATCCATGCCAAGGTCTCTGCTGAGATGGGACAAGCTTTTTGGCAACCAGCTAGGAAGAAGAGGAAAAGATGATTATTTGTATTGAATTTTAGTTTTGCATTCATGTGGCTGAGAAGACTCTTCCACTCCTCCCCTTTGCTATAGCACTGTGGTGTTAGATATTAGTTCACATACAGGCTTTGTTTTAAAATAAATGGATATGGTTTTGTTAATTACATACTGATGAGTTTATAAATGTTGTAAAAGAGTTTTCATATCCCATGTCAAATTGATTAAAACCCACTTGAGTTTATACAGAGAGTTTCAGAGAAGCCAAACCTCTTACAAAATAAGCTTTGCCAAAATGGGCCTGAGTAGTTAAAAGTTTTTTACGGAAAATATTTTCCTGTTTGTTAACAGTAGCTAAAAGAGTTTGTTTACAAATTTGATCTCTTACAGAAGGACAAGAGTCTGAGAATCCAGTGGTCCATGCTGAAATGGGAAAAGGCCATGAATTCTAACCGTTTCAAAGACTCGTGTTTTCCACTTGTATTAAATGAAATCTGGAAAGATACAGCTTACCTAATAATAAGAAAAAACGTGGATATAATAAAAGTAACACTAGGAAGGAGAGAAGGTCTTGTTCTTGAGCATACTTGAGTTTAGCATCTTTCGACACATTTTAAAGTCAGCTGCAACTGGTTAATGTAATGATTTGTGCAAATGGACCAGCAATAGCAAAACCACTGCTGTGCATAATTGGCAAAGTAATTTTGAGATTTGTTTTTGATGGGTAACCAGGGTTTGGAAACAGGTAACACACAGATTTTGGCATAGGGGAGGCGGCACACTGACAGTGACTACTGGTTTAGGTGTGTTACAGTGCTGTACTGGAATCAGTTCACTGTTGCTGTGCTTTCTGCTCAAATCCACTCTCCTTTGCCTCACCTTTCCCCCACCCCCAAAATTATGGCTATCATAGACATAATTTCCAGCTTCTGTGGGGGGAAAACTTTGTCCAGAATGGTGCTACGCTTAATTCTACTCACATATAAAGCTCTAGGCTATAGCCTAAATATTTTAAAATGGATTTAGATAGATTCTTATTCAGATCTCGACTTAGTTTAGTTTTACTTATTTATCTATGTATTTGTTTATTTATGGACCCCTTTCCTTTTTGCTCTTGGGCCTTTGCTGCTGCCAGAGAGATGGGATTAGTTCCTATAAAGTTGGCATGTAAAAGGTTAACACTGAGCAACATCCAGATCTTGAATTCTAATTCGGTCAACACAAAACATATACATAAAGATAAGAAAGATGATGTCCGTGTTTTATGACTACTTCTGTCACATTATAGAATCATAGAATGGTTTGTGTTGAAAACAGCCTTAGAGATCATCTAGTTCCAACCCCTCTGCCATGGACTGGGGCACCTTCCACTAGACCAGGTTGCTCAAAGCCCTGTCCAATTTGGCCTTGAACTCTTCCAGGGATGGGGCATCCAACACTTCTCTGTGCAGCCTGTTCCAGTGCCTCACCACCCTCACAGTGAAGAATTTCTTCCTCATATCTAATCTAAACCTACTGTCTTGACTTTGAAGCCATTCTCCCTTATTCTATTACTAGATGCCCTTGGAAAAAAGTCTCCCTTCAGCTCTCTTGTAGCCCCTCTTGGGTACTGGGAAGTTGCTATGAGGTCTCCCCTTATATCTGGGGGTCCTGGTTGATAAAAAGTTGAATCTGAGTCAGCAGTGTCCTGGCAGCCAGGAGGGCCAACTGTGTCCTGGGGGGCATCAGGCAAAGCATCACCAGCCGGGCAAGGGAGAGGATCATCCCACTCTGCTCTGCACTGGTGCAACCTCACCTGGAATATTGTGTGCAGTTTTGGGCGCCACAATATAGGAAAGATATTAAGCTGTTAGAGAGTGTCCAAAGGAGGGCAACAAAGATGGTAAAGGACCTTGAGGGGAAGCCACGTGAGGAGCAGCTGAGGTCACTTAGTCTATTCAGCCTGGAGAAGAGGAGACTGAGGGGAGACACTCACTGCAGTTACAACTTTCTTGGGAGGGAAAGAGGAGGGACAGGCACTGTTACCAGTGACAGGACCCAAGGGAATGGCCTGAGATTGTGTCAGGGGAGGTTTAGATTGGATATTAGAAGTTTCTTTACTCAGAGGATGATTGAGTGCTGGAACAGACTCCCCAGGGAAGTGGTCACAGCACCAAGCCTGGTAGAGTTCAAGAAGTGTTTGGACAATGCTCTCAGGCACATGATGTGACTCTTGAGGTGACCTGTGCAGGGCCAGGAGTTGGATTTCATAATCTTTTTGGGTCCCTTCCAACTCAGGATGTTCTGTGATTCTGTGACTCCCTGGAGCCTTCTGTCCTCTGGGCTGAAGAGTCCTATCTCCCTCATCCTGTGCTCATATGAGAGGTGCTCCATCCCTCTGATAATTTTCATGCCCTCTTCTGGGCTTGCTCCAGCAGGTCCATATCCTTCTTATGCTGGGGACCCTAGAGCTGGTTGCTGGACTCCAGGCAGGATGTCACCAGAACAGAGCAGAGGGGCAGAATTCCCTCCCTCCCCTGCTGCCCACACTGCTTTGGATGCTGCCCGGACACAGGTGGTTTTCTGGACTATGACCACACACGGCTGGCTCATGTTGACCTTCCAATCCATCATCCTCACAAAGTCACTGCTTTGTAATGAACACAAGATGTTAGAAAAAATTTTGTCTTACACCTTTGGCCAAGACCTCCAGTTAGGACAAATGATCAAACAAAAAGGTACATTTGCATACAGTGAGTTTTAGTCAGCACAAAAAAACCCAAACTGAAAACTAGAATTGGCAGACAGTACACATTGAGTAGTTTGGCAAGATGAGGATTTTGAGGTTTAGCAATCCATGTTAAGCATTTGGAGTTAAGTAAGCAGAAAGGAATGCAATCTCTGAGAACAAAAAAAATCGTAGGGGAGTATTATATTAATTTGTCAATGAAATAAAAATGGCAGTGGTACAGTTGTATATTATACACTTCAGAAAACACAAAGTATTTGCTAATTGGGTAGTATAATGATAAAGTTATGTAATATGTTAAAGTTGTGAATTGAACTCTATGTGGGTTTTGTGATCAGATACATTTAATCTATTTAATAAGATATGGATTAAGTTGAGCTTTTTAGATGACAGGAATTTTGATAATGTAGTTATGAGGTGGCTCAGTGTGGAAATGAGGTAGATGAATGCTTGCTTCAATAAAAACTTTCTCAGTGTAGCTACATAAATTGCATAAATGGGAAAAAGATATGTTTGGGGACTCTTTTGAGAAAACATTACCCAAGATGATATCCCACACCATTCGTTAGTCACCTTGTTTTATTAAGCCAAAAAGATATTCTGAAAAAAAAAATCATTAATTTTGCCTTTTTGGAAATTTATTATTGCTCCTAGTAAAGGATTACATTTTTGTATTAATTTCTTCTTAATCAAATTTTATTTTTTTCTGGAATAGATTGAAATCTACCTAGCCATACTTGCTTCTAAAACATAACAGTAATTAATTGAATTTTATCTAACTCCTATTTAACCTAATGGTCAGTGTGGGAAATGTATTTTTATTGATCATAGTAATGACAGAGAATAGCCTTTTAATGTGTCCTGACCTGGTTGTTTTAAGGTGGTACTTTATGTTATCCATGCATTATAGTATCCTGCTTTATTGTTTTCCTTTCCAGGACAGTGTCTAAAGTACTATAATTATTAATTTAAACTTAGTAAATTGTTTTCTAGACATATACTTTTTTTTTTTTTTTTTTAGATAGCGTGCTGTTTCCATTTGTTTATGATTCATTTGTATTTCTTATAATTTGTATCATCTTTAAATATCAAAGACAAATTCTTTGGCTGCTCTATCACTAATTCTCTACAAAAATAATAGTTTTCTAGAGGGTACCACGGCAGGAATTTCCTCTTTCTATTTATGCAACACCAGAGGGTAAACCTCCTACTGGTTAATTTATCTGTAAAGTCTGCTTCAGTTTACATGTTAAGTGATGCTTTAGCACTTAAGGCTAAATTAATACTAATCATGTTTGTGTAACTATTGACAATTGTTGTGACCTCTGGCTTAGTCTTTAAAGGGATGCATATGTTTAATTATCAGCAGTAGATTTTATTTATCCATAGTTACTGTCAAGAATGAAATATAAGTCAGTGGGAAGAAATAACAGAAGGACAGAGCTAAGGATAATTAGCTCTTTATTATTTATTCTCAGGAAGAATAAAGAGCAAGGGTTAACTTTAGGTAGTGACCTGGCTACATTTTTCAAAAGATTTTCTTAATTTTAAAAAGTGAGGGGAAAAAAAAAAAACACAAACTGAAAAACCAGCACACAAACTCAAGTTAAAATTTCTCCTTTTTTCAAAGTAATCAGTGAAATCCTTAGTGAACTGGGTAACAAAAATAGTTGTCTCGCATAGGTCAGTGTTAATTTATACTGAAGTGAGGCTCAGTTTTGATACATTTTTCTTGGTGGCTGTGTGAAAGTTCTCTTGGTATGGATGAGAGAGAAGTACTTTCTTAAAATTATAGTGGAAGATCAATAAGCAGGGTAAAATTTGTCATGACAGTGGTTACTCTTGAAATACTTTCTTATATCAGTGAAATTCCTACGAAAATTCAGTAAATTTGAGGTACACCTTCCTTGGAGGATCAGTATAACTATTTTTCTTCCAACAGATTACGATTATAGTTTGTGGGGACTTTTTCCTGGAAGAAGAAATTTTACAATTTGTGTAAAACTCTTTCCTTCCCCCACCTCTCAGCAAAAATAAGTTTCTTCATATTACATATCTCACATATATCTAATAGTACATTAGGAAAATAGATCTAACTCAGTAACATCAAATCTCTCTAAATCATAAATAGTATAAAAATATAATGGCCCTTACATCACAACCTTCATACGGTTCAAATGAGCATTTTTCTTAAAGCATCACCATTGTTTTAACAATTTCTTGTAAAGTCATTGATTTTGTGTTGCTTTGGGGAAGGTGCAATTTATTACTGTTAATAATGTTTCTGTGATCCATGAAAGGTTCCTTGTTGCCACTAATTAATTAACCCATCAGAAAGTAAACCTTCCTTTTAGAACAGATGATGAGGGGTTTTTATAAAGTCTATCTGACAGCTTTAGTTGTCACGTGAAGCAAGCTTTGGGATGTGAACATTCTGGAAATCTTTCTTCATTTTCCTGTAGACATTGTGTTCACATCAATCTCAGCACAGTCAGGTGTTCGGAGAACTTTGTGCATAATCACTCTTTACTGAAGCAGGGTCTGCTTCTGCAGGGGGATCTTAGTCCATGGCTGGGTTGGTGTTATTGTATTTGGTTAAGGATTGAATCAGTGAGTTAATTGTCTTAGTGCATTTTGTGATGTGCCACTGGAAAAAAATCACAAGTTTATAAGCTTAAGTGGCCTGTTAATGAAGAATTTTTTTTCTACATCTAAAGAAGTACCTCATATATGTAGGAAGAGGTGGGCTGCCTGTGATGTTATCACCTCAGCAGCAGCCAAGCACTGAGACAATATAAATTCTGCAGTGGTTCACTGTTGTGGTCAAGTACAGCAGTCTGGAAGTTCAGTGATGCTGCTGTAAGAAGTCAGCTCAGTGATGAGTCCAAATGCAAGTGCATCAGGTTTGTTTTCTGCTGGCTCTGTGGTGATCACTGCAGAGATGGCTCCGAGCAGCAGGCGTGGGAGGGGCAGAGGGGCAGCAAGGGAAACAAAACCCTTACTGCTAATCTTATCCTGTTGACATCCAGCTGGACACAAGGGCTCATCTTCTGTATGCGTGGTTATTCCCAGTCTTTCAAGTTACTCCTTGGGATAACCATTGATATGGCATTCTGTTCTTCCAGCCGACTTCCAATATGTTCATAAGCAGTTGTGCTTTTTAAATTTTTTTTCCTGCTGCTCTCCCAGTGTTCTCTTTTCTCACCTCTCTCTCTGCCTGGTTGTCTGGTGCTGCTCCATACCTTTTGTGCTGACACATTATTTCTCAATTTACTGTTCAATTAAGTAATGAGGTGCATCTCCACATCCATAAAGGAGCTCAGAAAGACAACAGCAAGAGCTGAAGCCCAAGTAATGCCCTGCTGGGCTGCTCCCAGGCCATCTCAGGGACCACCAGCCCATCCATGACCTGTCTGCGCAAGTCCAGAGGAGCACAGGAATGCACAAGGACAGGTGGGAACCCAAACCTAGGACTTCTGAGGAACAACCACCTTGTCCAGACCCCTAACAGTGTATGTCAGCTGATCCTTCAGCCTCAATGTCCAGGCATGAAACCCATCACAATGTGTCATGGGGAGCAGCTTTGCAAATCACCTTTCAAGCTGAGAGGAGTTGCATTGCAGAATGCAGGGGAAAAGCAATTTGAGACCACGTAGGATTTACAGGGTGTTTAGGCAGGAATCAGTGGTAGGAAAAGGGAGGTGTTCAGGTGATTTGGAGAGGAACAGGGGTGAGAAAACAAAGGAGGGATAAGGAATTAGAAGGGACCATCACATGTTGTAAATAGTGTGGTCAGTACTCTTGCCAGATGTTGCCCTGCACCTGATCACCTCTCTGTCCTCCTTATTAAATTTCTTCCCAGCTCTTCCCAGGGCAGCACTTCCCTCTTTGTGTGCAGGGGGATCTGTGTGCAGCAACTGGAGTCAGACCATGGGGCAGAGGGTCTGTGTCCATGTTGCCAGAGACTGGAGCGAGTGTAAGTCTGTGAGCATGTGTGTGAGCAATAGTGAAGATCAAATCAGATGGGTTGGTCAGCAGAAATGGCCCAGGAGCAAGATGGTGAACAGATCTCTAGGGCTGACTTTGGGTGTGAGAGCACCTGGGTGCCTCTAGGGGCAAGAACATGGGGGACATTAGATAACTGGGACCTGGAAAATCCTGACCTGTCTCGATGTGTGGGTGATAGTCTATGCCAGCAACTGGAGTAGGGCTGCAGCTTCTGGGGCTAAGAGATTAGAATCATAGAATGGCCTGGGTTGGGAGGGACCTTAAAGATCATCTGGTTCCAAGCCCTCTGCTGTGGATGGGCAGGGCCACCTTCCAGTAGACCAGGGTGCTCAGAGCCCCACCCAGCCTAGTCTCAGGTATGTCCAGATACCAACAACTGGCCAGCCCTGGACACACTGAGTGTTTGAGTCCACCTGCTGGAGGGATCCCCCTTCTACATGGGAATGGCATTTTCACTAGTCATTCTCCATCCTGTCCAGCCACAGGGAGCAGAATGAGGGTGCTGGTGCTGTGTTTGTGCAAGTGCTCCATCTGTGACCTGTGCAGGCAGCTGTGTGTGTATTGCATGTTTGTGCTTTTGTATGTGTATCTGCTGGGAGTGCTTCTCCAGCCTCACTACTGGCTGGACCTACTGGGAACATAGAACAGCAGCAGCCTCACCTCTCTCAGGCTGTTTGATCCAGCAGGAATGACGGATTTCTCCTGACAGCTCCCACTGTTCCAATGTAGATGAAACCTGTTTTCTGTGATCAGGCATTATTGTAGGCATCTGGAATTGTACCACACCCGGAACAGAGATACATGGAGGATGTAACTCAGTGCCTAATATTTTTGTTGGTTATATTTTCCCTCCCAAATCAAATAATAAACCATTATATTTCCCAATGATTTATCAAGTCTGTTTAAATGGATCAAAAGGGTTTATTTTTATGACAGAAAACTTGATTTGATGTAGAGCTAATAGTACCATTAAATGCATAAATACCACTGAAATGCAATCATGGTAATCATGTGATTGCATGGAATTGAGCAACGTGATTCTGTATTAGCTGGTATCAGCATAAATGTTATGTTAGGTATTCTGGCTAATCACAATAAGGACAAAGCCCCAGTAAAGATCAGAGGAGTGGTGACAGGCTGGGATACCTTAGAATAATCAGTGAAAACTGAAAGGAGCATGCTGAAAGGAGGAGAATCCCTGAAAAGCTATAAAGGCAAAACTGTCTCTCAGGGGCACAAAACTTGCAAACAGAAGAGAATTCAGGGATTGTGTAAAACATGCAATGTTTTAAGGGTGGGCTGTGAAACTTCAATATGGACTGAAGGTGAGTAGGAATCAAAGTGGACCAGTGGGTCCACCTTGAACAAGTGTGGGGGAAGTAGAGATGTGAGTGGGGTAAAAGGGGCTGATTGAGTTTATACAGGTTGCTGGTTAATACACTTACCTGACTGGCCTTGACTATCATAGTCTATCCTGTGGTGTTCTTAAATCCTATTTCTGACCATCCTCCATGTGGGTTGTACAACCTCTGTTCTAGGTGTAGTTTAATTCCAGCAAGCTGCAATTCAGACCAATCCTCAAGTAGGGTAAGAAGTCTGAGTGCCAGCAACTGCAGTGAGTACCAACTCCAGGGGCTTGAGGTGTCAGCTGCTGGAGGAGCAGCTCCCAATGGCCTGTGAGCCAGGGACTGACCAGACCAAGTGTCTGTAACCAGCTAATGGAAAGACAGCCAACATATATGTGTGTCTGTCCCAGTGGTGGATCCACCACAGCGATGAAGGCTTAGGGCATCTGTGCTATTCCTGCTGGTGAGAGCCCTGTGCCTTTCATGGATACTGGTAAAGGCACTGTTCTGCCTATGCTGCTCCGTGTGGCTGGCCATGTGTGCATATAAATACAGGTGTAAATGCATATTTATAGTGTGTATCTGTTTGTCTGTCTGGGAACACTTAGGCAGCCTCACTACTTGCTCTGGAAACCTGGAACCACTGCAGCCTTGTATCATCCCAACTGTGGTAAGAGTGAAGCTCACCAGATTTGGCAACCTCCAATATGATGTATTTTTGAAAGAAAACTAAGTAAATATATTCCAAATGTGGTCATTACAACTGGTGACTCCATTTAAATTTTAAACATCTAAGACAATATGTTCACGTACTACTCATTCATTTTGCTGAACTGAAACGTGATTTAGAGTAAACACCAAAGTTTGGTGCAGAGCAACAAGTACTAATGGATCTTAACTTGCTTTGCTATGTAACTATGTAACTGGGCTCTGGTCACCTTCATATGCTGATTACTAAAAGGAGAGTTTCTGAACAGAAAATATAGACTAAATTCAAGGAAACTGTACTGTGAAAATTGAGACTTGTTCACTGGAACATATAAAATGAGGATTCCTAGAGAGATAAAAAAGTACCTGAGAATAATTTGACTAATCAGTGAGCCATTGAAAGGGGAGCCCTGTACTTTAGTACTCTTACAGCTTTTGGGCATATTTATGTATTCTAATTGGAAAAAGTACAGATTTTTGCTACCTGGAGTTTTTACATGCTGCTTAGCTGTGGGATATGAATAGATTGCAATTTATGAGCTAATAATCTAAATAATAACATAGCTATTAATTCAGTATTATTGTGAAAAGGATTGACACAACTTGAATGTACTGAGTGTATTCCTGTCTGCCTTTCTCGCTGAGTTATTAATCTGCATATAAAAATTATGTTGAATTACTGCTTGCAAAGGAGGAATTGACTGTGGAGGGTACGGTGCTATTAGTTGATAATAGTGGTCTCTCTAATCTGCCAAACAAAGACTAACAAGATCCAGCAGCTGGAAGTTGAAGTCAGCAAAGTCCAAACCGGAAAGACAGTGAAAACTGCTGGAAGTGAGGGCAAGCAAGCATTGGAACAGATTACTCAGAGCTACAGTAAGTCTTTCACATTCTTGTTTCATAACTAGCAGTCTTTCTTAGGAATATAGCCTGATTTGTCACATACTGAAATTATATGAAGGTGTTTTATATCTATTGAATGATTAAGGTCAAGCTAGTTCAAGAGAAGAAACTGCAAGTTATGTCTATCTTCGTAGTTGTCCAGGTGTTTTAGACAAAGATGTACAAAAGTCAGGTTAAAAAATTCAATGAGCTAGTGGGTCACAATGCAACTGTACTTGCCTTAAGAAACTTCTCATAGCCCATGTGGTGGTGAAGAGGCATATTTTTGGTGACAGGAAGAGGATGTGACTGGTATACTTATCCCTCACTATTTTTAGTTCCTGCGAGAGCAGTGACTTCCATGTCATGGGTGAGATTGTGCAAGGCCTGCTGGTGCTCACAATGGGAGTTTGATCTTTAGGGTACCTGGGCCAAGTTATAGGTTTGTTCAGTTGCAGTGTGATTCAGAGGGTATGTGGATATTGATGTTAAATATTCAGGCCCTTGGAGCAGAGCAGTTGATTCTATTAGAAATAGTACAGCTTGGATTTTGAGGAGGATGCTATGAGAAATACTTTGCTATGCAGACATCACATGTGAAGTATAGAGCCGTAGAACCTTAGTGTATAAATACAATTTTTTACATGTTTGGATCCGTTTCATGCCAGCCTACAAGTCTGTTACTTTTGTAAATGTTTAATATGTTTCTTGAGTAATAGTTTGCATTTTCTCAAAACAAAACAAGAAAAACCTGTGGTGATCAAGTTATTTTTACTACAGTTAATAGCAATGACTATTATAAAATGAGCACAGAGTTTGGTTGGTTTGGGGTTTTTTTGATAAAATGAAGCACAAAGAACAGGAATAAAAGCAAGTACAGTGCTTGTCAGAAATGGATGACAGAGAAACTGTAACAGGAGGAAAGAATTCAGTTAAATTACATGCTTGAAAACACATGGCTAATAGATGAGGGAGAGATACATCAGTTACATTAATGCAGATCAATAATTGATCTTTGCAAAGAGGGATAAGAGACAAGTGTGTCATTAATGAGGAGGAATTAAATACAGTCGAGAAGTCAAAAGCATGCATCATCAAATATGAAGAGTGAGAGTGAGTGAGGAAACAAATCAAACTTCTATTCAACAGGCAGTTTTGTGGTCTTGTTAATGGCACTCTTTGGCTTTATTGGGAAAGAAGAATAACCTTTCTGGAGAAATGAATGTGCTTTTCTTTGAAAGTAGAAAATTAATAGCTCTTTAAAATTCAAAACAAATTCTTGTATCTGAACCTAAAAAGTTATTTGTTATCCAATGCTTAAAAGTGTAAAGATGATGAATAAAGAATGTAGTTAGCAAAGAATTCTGGACAGCTATAACTAATGAAGCAAAATGCAATTGGCTTGGAAAAAAAATAAAAAAGAAGAGGTGAACTGGGAGATTTAGGACTGACAAATGAGAAAGTCCACAGGCAGTATTGAAAATGATGAAATCCATATTTTACTAGAATTTTTTGTTGTTGCACAAAAGGGAGACTGAAAAGGCATAGAACCAAAGAAAGTCATACCTGCATCCTTTGTGACTAATAAAGAATTGAAAACTTGACTCAATACCCAGTATAGTGAGCATTTTTAAGTGGCCATCTCTGTAGAGGAGATGAAGGGAATAATCAGAAAAAAAAGGCAATTTTTACACACATCAGTAAATTAAACAAGAAAAAGTCATTGTCAGAAAAGCAAAAAAAAAGTTGTTATAGTGCAATGAGAAATAGAAATCATTATTTCATTTCCATGAGTAGTAGTTCCAATATTTTTACTGTAAAACATGGAAGAAAACCATCTGAGATGTCTGAAAAAGTTCCTGGTTTGCTTTTGGCAGGGGATTCCCATTATGTATGGTTCCTGCACAGTGCCATGCTACTGGAGCTCACAGTTTTATCGTGTTATGCTATTGAAGACGAAAAAAAGAGAGGGCTTGGGCTTCCCCAAGGTAAGGTTTTATGCTGATAATAAGGATAACGTTTACAACTAATTAGTAACTGAATGAGATGAATTTGAAGGACTAACTGGTTAAACGTGTCCATAATACAGCCTTTTTCTACCTTCCTGTGATTTTTCCAAAGTAATTATTTAGATGGAAGAGAGGAAACAGTAAAATTCAAGGTTTCATTTTAAGCTCATTGTAATTTATGAATCATCAAGTTCTGTACTAAATATTTAGCTTGCCTTTTTTGTATGTTGGATTTTTAAAAAAAATGTTATTCTTTGTAGGATTTATGGATATACTTCCCTATGTATTCACTCTAGTAATTGATTTAAAATTTTATAAATTCTTATTTTGAAGAATGTTCTGTCTGGAAAATGATTGTAACCTCCTCAGAATGCTGATATGCTTTTTTTGCTCCATCTGTGCATCTGTTTTACAGATAAGGAGGAAGGTCAGCAGCCACTGTGATGTCTTGATCACTTCAATTTTCTCTTTTTTTTTTTCTTATTTGAAGTTTATCAAATCTCTACATCTGCATTTGCATTTTGTCAGGTGCTGACTACCAAAAGTTTAGTGCTGAAGAGTGGATGGTGTTTGGCAGAGGATGAGGGATGGGAGCACCAGCCTGCCTCTATCCACCTGGAACAAGCTGTTTAACTTTTTTGCTCTTTCTTCTTTCAGGCTAGAGCACATTTCTTATTCCAAAATATGACGGTCAAAGTCATTTTATTGTGCTACTCCTGTTCTTAGAGCCTCAAGGTATAAGAATTTATAATAAATATTCCAATAGTCAGAATGGTTATGGATTATTTTTTCAGTTCAGGTATTTATGAAAATTCTTACATTGATAGACTCTTGAATCTGAAGTTGTCATCATCCTTTTCTCTTTCTTACTCTCTGTGTTTTTTCCAGCTGTTGCTATGAGGAGCTGTTATCAAAATTACTCAGCTGAGTACAGCACGAGCATCACTTAAGTACACTTCCTACTGTGCCTCATCAATGTACATAAACACTTCTGAGTACATCAATAACTTGTTTAAGTTATAATATATTATACAATGTAAGTTTTATGATGTGGACACCTGCCCACTAAACGCTGGGCTGAGAGCAGCAACTTTTTTGTGCCTGGATCAGAAAAATGGGAGCTTGCAGTGATTGAAATTAGCTTCTGAGATGGGTTTGAGTCAACAACTGGCAAATGATGGTCCAAATCCTATTATAATATTTCTTTAAACAAACCAGTAATGAAATTCTCCTGTATCTGCATTATCATGCTTGATCTCTGTTTTGGTTTTTGGAGACCATGTCTAAATAGGAGATACAATGTGGATGCAGAACACTGAGCAAAAAATAGTATTCAGAAGAATTTCAAATATATTTTAGTTTTATTCTGAAGCTATACATCCACACATATTTCACATAGAGATTTAAGAATGAACCTGAGAATAATTTTTTTAATATCTAATCTATGTTTTAGAAGCATAAAAAGGGTAGGGAGGGGGACACAGTAATCAAGAATGAAAAAAGGAAGGAATTCCTAAGTACGTGGCATTCTGTGGTATCACTAATAGTTTGGGTTTTTTCCCCTGATTATTGGTAACTCCATTGTCAGTGAAAAAAAAAAAATTCTACTCAGATGGAACTCTTACAGCAATTCATGAGGAATACCTAAACCCGTTTCTAAGGGTGCAAGAGTAGCAGAAAATCAAGATAGGACTGAAGGATAATGAAATCCAAATATGAGGTTTTCATAATAGCAATGATAAATTTGTGGAAGAAGATAAATGACCCTTTAACCTTCCATGCTGATTTAATCTCAGAAATATGCTCCAGTTTTACACATCGATCACAGGCAGCATGTCTCTAAATGTCCTAGCAGGTCATCCAAGGCAGCAAAAGTCCTGTTTAGTAAAAATTGTGTGTATATGCACACATTTATATTAATTTATTATATATATATATAATGAAATCAGTTGAAGGATGTTTTGTAAAGCTGACTAGGAGCAAAAAGCGATTCAAAATTATGAGCTTAAAGAAAATCTTCTAATGAGCATGGAAGGTTGTATTGCAAATGAGTGCACGGCCGGTTTTCCTGGGAGATGAAAAGTAGAGCTGAGGTGGGCAGCAAAGGCACTATACTGCTTTTGCATTCCAGGATTACCTG
The DNA here is from genome assembly GCF_036250125.1 of Pseudopipra pipra. Lineage (NCBI taxonomy): Eukaryota > Metazoa > Chordata > Aves > Passeriformes > Pipridae > Pseudopipra > Pseudopipra pipra. Next base: position 14,085,191 of record NC_087550.1, read on the forward strand.
ACATGAAAGCTGTTCCAGCATTTCTGCATGTTGCTTTGTGTATTTTGATTGATACTGAAAATTACTGACATGCTGGAGGAACTCCCTACTGTGCATACCAGAGCATTTTCCTAAATTATTTGTGGTTACCGTGTAGCCCTGGTCATGAAAGATCCACATTTTGTTCCTGTTGGTTACCTAAAAGGTTTTCATTTGGGTATCTATAGTGGATTTGAATCTCTGTTTTTCTATGGAGATGGCTTGATGTAAAATACTTAAAGATTCACTGTTCCTGAGCAAAAGTGAACATGACAACATGCAGCTGGACTACAACACGTACTGCGATGACCATATTTTGCCCTATGTTAGGAAACTGTTTAGAGAAGCCCACTGGCCAAGCAACTCTTTTTCAAATAGATAAAAGTGACATCTTGAGAATTTCTACCGGTGTCTGTTGCCATTAGTCACAGTAGTGAACTTGTATTATTCTCTTTTGGCAATTACTGCACTAAAAAAGTAATTTTGCTGGGTGAAGTGAACAACTTTATACAAATTCCTAGGAGGTTCCTGCTCTGGGTAGGAGTCTCTTCTACAGTTTGTGTTATATTGAAAACTTTGTCTGAACAAGGTAATGATTTGATCAGAGGGATGGAGCACCTCCTGTGAGGAAAGGCTGAGAGAATTGGGATTGTTCAGCCTGGGAAAGAAAAGGCTTCGGTGTGACCTAATTGTGGCCTCCCAGTACCTGAAGGGAGCCTACAGGAAAGATGGAGAGAGACTATTTACAAGGGCCTGGAGTGACAGGACAAGGGGGAATGACTTCAAACTGAGAGTAGGTTTAGATTGGATATTAGGAAAAAATTCTTGACTGTGAGGGTGATGAGACACTGGCACAGGTTTCCCAGAGAAGTTCTGGATGCCCCATTCCTGGAAGAGTTCAGGGCCAGGTTGGATGGAGCTCTGAGCAATCTGGTCTGGTGGAAGGTGTCTCTGCAAATGGCAGGGTGTTTGAAACTAGATGATCTTTATAGTCCTTGCCAACCCAGGCAATTATGTCATTCTATGATTTACACAGGACTTGTTCTGAAATCCCCTGTAGCCTTATGGTTTCATATGAAAGATATGGAATCATATTTTCTCCAAAACTGGAGATAACCAAATCTGAGTTTCCAAAGCTAGATGAACACCAGAAGTCCCAAGTTACTGGATAAAAAAGAAGTATAGTCTGACTAGTCTGACTCCCCAGCTTGCTCACATCTCCTTTGTTATATTTTCTGCAAACTGAAATGTCTAAAATAAAAAGAAAAACAACAACAACAAAAAAAGGAAAACAGATCCAAAAATACCCTGACAAAAAACAACCTCCACCCCAAAAAAGCAAAACAACAAAATTCCTCCCAATATATCTATGTTTTTTGGGTTAAAAAAATAATTTAAAAAAATATGGAACAGGTAAATCAAATCCTATTTGTATTATTTTTTCTTTCTCTCAATTTGATAGTTTAAGTGGTAAAAGGAAACGTAATTTTATTGTAGGGTTATATACACACCTTGACCTTCAAGGTGTGTATCCCCTTTCTATCTGGAATAACTAATGTTTTGTCATTTTCTGCCATAGAAATAATCATAGCAATTGCAAGGGTTATAAAGTTGCAGTAGCAGCAGCAATCATTCTTTCCCTGGGGAAAAAAACTAACACAAGGAGGATGGGAAGCCTTGTAGTACTTAGCCTGTCCGTAGCAAATTTGGAATGGGTGAGCTGGTAAGCAAGGTGGATTCATTCCACACTGTCCTTTCTCTCTTATCAGCACTTTGGCTAGAAATCGGACTGTGAAGGTGCTCCTATGGCTGAATTTAGTGATGCTCTGCAGAAAGCAGATTCTATATCAGGTCTGGTTCCTCATCAAAGTGCTGAAGTGCAAAAGGAACCGGACAGTGTTAGAAATTATTTTGTTTTAGCGAGGGTGAGACGTGTCTGTTTGTAGAAAATCTTGGTGGTACTTTGTTGTCTCACTCTTTCAAACACTGTGAAAAGAGTGTGTAATAAGGTCTTAAGGGCCCAATGTTACTTTTGCAGGTAAAGAGGATGGAGAATACGTAGCATATTTTGTGGATTTTTGGGTTTAGCTTCCATTTTGTTGAATCCTCAAAAGGCTGTGGCTTAGAATCATAGGATCATAGAAACATGGCTGATAAAGACCCTTAGGTTGATAAAGACCCTTGAGACCATTGGGTCCAACCATTAACCCATCACTGCCAATTCCACCTCTAAACCATGTCCTTAAGTCCACATGCCTTTTAATTACTTCCAGGGATCATGATCCAACCACTTCGCTGTGCAGCCTGTTCCAAAGCTTGATAGCCATTTTGGTGAAGAAATTTTTCCAAATATCCAATCTGAACCTCCCCTGGCGTAACTTCAGGCCATTTCCTCTCATCTTTGTACTGGTTACCTGGGAGAAGAGGCCGACCCCCACCTGTCTACAGCCTCCTTTCAGGTAGTTGTAGAGAGTGATGAGGTCTCCCTGAGCCTCCTTTTTGCCAGGCTAAACATCCCCAGCTCCCTCAGCTGCTCCTCATAGGACTTGCGCTCCAGACCCTTTCCCAGCTCTGTTGCCCTTCTCTGGACCTGCTCCAGCCCCTCAATGTCTTTCATGTTGTGAGGGGCCCAAAACTGAACCCAGGATTCAAGGTGTGGTCTCACCAGTGCTGAGTACAGGGGACAGTCACTGTCCTGGTCCTGCTGGCCACACTATTGCTGACACGGGCCAGGATGCCATTGGCCTGCTTGGCCACCTGGGTACGCTGCTGGCTCATATTCATGTGACTGTCAAACGGCAGTCCCACATCCTTTTCCAATGATTCCAACTGGGCTGATTTCAGCAGATAAATGCAATAGAAATGTGTCTGTCACACTGGATGCATTCATACTACGGTTTAGTCTGCTTTAAAAATTATTTGGTGAAGCAAACAGGCCCTACTCACAGCTCTCTGTGCTGGATTAAAGTTTCCTATTTGTGGTGTTTATGTAGGTGTTCTTCCTACAGCTTCCTCGTGTCATTTATTTCAGGGGCTCTTGTACCAACAAACAGACTGTAAAATGAAGCAATTTTTATTTCCCCTTGACCTTTCATTGGAATTTGTTGGTTTCCATTTTAAACTAATTCATATTTCTTTTTGTTACGGAAATCTGAAGGTTATGGTTTATACACTTCCATAAAAATGAATATTTTTTTGCTAATTTTTAACATTAGTTAATATTTTTAAGACTTTGAGGTACTCTGCATCCCCCTGTACATCCTAACTTTCTTTCTCATTTTAACCTGTCCTTGTAATTAATGTTTTCTACTATTTAGAGAGATCTTGATTTTGTTTTGGATTTTGATCTGATTTGATATACTTTTAAGTTTGTGAAGAAAATATTAGCCTTAGCTTATCTTATGCTAAACTTCTGTCTAAATATACCTTATTCCTTAAATATTTTTCAATATCATTTTATGTAGTTAATCTTGATTTTCATGAAGAAAATAGCAAATAGAGTTACATTTACTGTTCTGTTGGCTGCAGAATCATAAAATGATAGAATGATTTGTTTTGGGAAACCTGTTCCAGTGCCTCATCACTCTCATAGTGAAGGATTTCTTCCTAGTACCTAATCTAAATCTACCCTCTTTCAGTTCAAAGCCATTTCCTCTTGTCCTGTCACTACACGTACTTGTAAAAAGTCCCTCCCCAGCTTTCTTGCAAGCCCCATTTAGGTACTGGAAGGCTGCTATAAGGTCTTCCCAGAGCCTTCTCTTCTCCAAGCTGAACAAACCCAACTCTCTCAGCCTGGCATCAGAGAGAGGTGTTGGAGCTCTCTGATCATCTCCATGGCTTTCCTCTGGACTTGCCCCAACAGAGCCACGTTCTTCTTATGTTGTGGGCCCCAGAAATGACATTTGGAAGCTTTTGATGTGTATTGGAAGAGTTATCCCTTTGTCTGCTCCAGCATGTCTTATTACAGTATTTTCAGTGTGCCAAGAAGGTACTTTACTTTCTCGCTTGCTTCAGCTTCTGCTTCATGGCTTGTGCCTGCTGCTTTTAGGCCTCCAAAATTTATCAGAGAATATTATTTAAATAAGTTGGCGCTGTGGTTATTCTTTGACTGGTACTGATTTGGATTCTAAATATAAAAATAGTTGGAAAAATACCTTTTCCTTTGTTCATACATTAATTTTGTCCAGAGTTACACTTAAGTATGTGCCTTGGAGAACCAGTGCCACCAATAATAGAGCACTACCAGGAATTCTGTCCAGCAAAGTACCAGCCAGGAGCAGTGGTGTGAATCAAAGGGAACTTCCACACATATCAGCAGTAATTCAACTGAGTAGTGAACTCTATTACCAGAGCTAACTGTTTGAAAATGGAGTTTGTACAGTGATCATCAACTTCCTTAGGCATAGATTTCAAGTGAGATGAAAAATACACTGAGATATGTTATCCATGCAAATAGAACCATTTTGTCACGGCATGATGGGTGATCCAGTAAACTTATTTTTATGGCACATAAGTGCTAAGCAATCTGCAAAAATTACTCTACACTAATGCCAGTACTATCTTTATCAGTGTTGAAGAAAGACACAAAAAAAATATTTTTAAATGAGAATTAGTCTTGTGCTGTGTTCTTCACCTTTTCATAGCCTTTCTGAAAGGTGAGCTTTCAATGTGAAGTACTAAAAATGAATATCAAAAGCTTTTATTCAAAGGTTAATAATGGTTTCTTTTCTACAACATATAGCATTCCTATTCTGAAATTTAAGGGGTCAGAGTACCAATATTAAGTGCATTACTGTATCAAAGGCTACCGACAGAAGCTTTTAAGACATGGATGTTTTTAGTCTACCATGATCAACTAGAAAAACTGCATACACTTTTTTTTTTCCCCCGTGGAGTTACATAAAAAAATCGAATAAAACCATTCAATATCAGCAAGGATGTTGGAAGCAGAGAATTTCTCTTCTTTTAGCTAGCCACCTAAATGCATTCTGGCTTCAAACCATTTTATTCTCTACATTCTATTTCTAGAGCTATCACCATATTTATTACTTACACTATACCCTTCTGCAAAAAAAAAAAACCAAAAACAAACCAACAAAATAAACCCAAAGAAATTATCCATTTGGAGGTTACAGACCCACCATTCTCCCAAAAGATTAAAATTTCCCTCTGATGTGTACTCTTAATTTTTTAATTTTTTCTGTCTTTTATACATATGTAATAGTTTTCACTGAAGTGGGATTTTTTTGGGGGATCAATCGCCATGTGATTTGCTGGGAATGACCTTACTTGACTCCTGACTGTTTGACTCAAAATATGTTTAGAAAAACAATACTTTGTAAGAAAGCTCATTGAATTCAGAACGTGGCATGTCTACAGTTATGTATGTAAGAATCCTAAAATTCTGATTAAACCGTAGAATGTGTGAAATTTGGCTGTGGGTTGGTTGGTTTGGGATTTTTTTTTTTAATATTCTGAGCAGTAGGTAACTAAATAGAATGACACAACAGCAAAATCTGTGCGAAGAATGGCTGGAAAGTGTATGCAAATGTTTATTTTATTCACTTGCAGCAGCAAGGGACTAAACTTGTCCTTTTAATTTTCTCCTTGCTATTTATGTTTCTTTTTCAGTGCTGTGTATTGGCTTTTACTCTGAGACACTCTGAGCATCTTCTGTATCTTTTACAGACATATCTGCAAATATGTGAGTGAGCTGTCAAAGTGGTGAGTACGTACTTGTTAACCTAACGAAATATTAAAGCTTGGTAAATGCTTGCTCAGAAAATAACTTATGGTTATTTTTGGAGACATTTAATTTCCGTAAGGTGTTTGAATTCTACTGATGTAAAAAAAAAAAAAGAGAAATTTCTTTGGAATAAGGGGTAGTATATGCAAAAATAATTTTCTTATAACAATCTGAAAATTTTCGGTTGCCAACTTCAATTTTCTTTTTCATCTTACAAGTTGATACAGTGAATTATCTTCAAGTGAAAATGAGAGGAAAATCATCAGTACTTGATAAAACTCATCTAGTAGGGGTTAAATGATTTTTATTACATTATAGCTACTCTGGACTTTCCTGCAGTGAGGAGCACATCTACTTGCCTTTGTTTTTTTAATTCTTCTGGTTTTTAGTATATGATTGAAAGTACTTAAAATTTTTAATATTCGTAATTTCAAGATACCTTTTATGTTCTGGCAGACATAGCTCTTCAGAGGAGTTGTAATTAATCCTTATTTCATGAAACTTCTAAAATAGAAAAAATTCACTAACTTGTTTGCTCCTCTCATGGTCAATGCCTCATTCCTCTGTTTTGAAGATGATGGGGATGAAAACAGCATATGCACACTGGAAAGAGAAAGAAAATTCCCTTCTCCAGTAAAATTTGTATACCTCTGGGATGTTTTACCATCCCCCTTCAGTTAAATGAAAATATTGTTCCCATCATAAATCTCGAGGGAATAATATTCATTTCAGAACATGGTTTTGAGACTAAGGTCTTGTCATGTGTTATAACTACAGACAACATTAATTAAATGTTACTTTATTAAAATGCAGAGCCCAAGTGACCAAAATGTGCCACAGCTGTCAAGAAGTGCAAAATTTATATGGTTCTAACAACTGTATGTGTTTGCAAGGCAAAGGTTTGGTTGGTGGCAGGGCTACAGGGGTGGTTTCTGTGAGAAGCTGCCAGAAGCTTCCCCTGTGTCCAAGAGAGCCAATTCCACTGTGTCCAAGATGGACCTGCTGCTGGCCAAAGCTGAGCCCATCAGAGGTGGTGGTAGCACCTCTGGAATAACAGATTTAGGAAGGAGGGAAAACTCTGGTGGCACAGCAGCCAGAGAGAGGAGTGAAAATATGTGAGAGAAACCACTCTGCAGACAACAAGGTGGGAGAAGAACGGGGGAGAAGAGGTGCTCCATGAGCCAGAGTGGAAATTCCCCTGCAGCCTGTGGTAAGTTCTAATTCACTGAATGTTTTATAAATGTCAGTGACAACTCCAAATGTGGCTGGTAAAATGGAAAGAGATATCTGTGAGTTATGTGCTGCCTTGGCCAAGTGATTCATTCCAGGGTAGCCAGCAAAGCTATGCCAAAGGGGAGTAGCAGAGGAACTTGCTCAGTGGATGCCTTGTGTATATTTTGGTGTGTGATAGATAGTGTGCCTTGTCTTCCAAAACTGTGAGCCCAAGCACACCAAAATACTGCATTAGGTTTTGTGATATAGATTAAAGAAAAAAAAACACCTGTTTCTGCTGTATGTTTTAATTGTCAGGAAAGACTTAAAAAGTAAAAACCAAACAAAAAAGGAAATATAATTTTATATAATTATCACTCCACTTTTTAACCTTGGTGTAATACTCCTTATTTTCAACACTCTTACTTCTGTGATTCCACAAGCTGCACTCTCTAATATCCTTTAATTGTAGGTCAGGTTGTTTTTCAGTGGGTGTTAAGAGTTCTACATACACTACTTTTTTTATCCAACTCATTATACTTCAGAAAGGCACTGTTCTTGTCTCTTTCTGAATGCATTAGACAATGTATTTAGGCAAAATGTTTTTGTCCCTCATTCCTTGAACTTCCATGCTGTATTTCAGTATTGAGTCAGAAGAATCACTTTCAAGTATCTGGAAAATATATACATATATACACATACATACGTATTTTTTTTATTAGTTACTAAGTTATTGTTTTTAAAATCTCTGTGATTTTTTTTTTTTGTTAGTTAAAAAGCTTTAAAACCTGCTGCTGATACAACTCTGTTGCTGAAGAAAGGCTTTGTAAGTATGTTGTTTTCTTCTGTGGACAAGATGGCTTAAACAAGATGACAAGTAAAGTTAGTTTTAGTATAACATTAAAAGAAGATACACCAGAAGACATCCAAGATTTGGAGATAGTATAACAATATGACATGTATTCTTACTTCCACGATGCTCAGACTTTATTCAGATTTTTATTCCAAAACAGGGAATATTGATGTTAACAGAGGTGTATCTCAGTGTAGTGGACAGTGTGTAGTTTATGTGTTAGAGCATACCCTCATTGTCTTCATTTAAATGAATTCAGAGCTTTATTTCATTAATTAGTTGATGAATTTGGAAATACTTGAAGGCAACTGAGAAAGGTACAGGACAACAAGATGTGAAGTATTATTTATTGCCACTAAAATTTGCTAACTATTCTTTAGGCTCTTTCATGTAGTAAATGAATTACCTTTATCATAGTCTATTTTATGGTTCTAGTAATTATGTCTCACCAAGCAAGGCGGAATTTTGGCTCCCCTAAAGCAACAGACCCTTGTTTTGTCAAATATTTCCCTATTCCCAGACTTGTGCTTAGTGTCTTAACTGTCAGTTATGAAAGAAGATGATATATAGCCCAGAACTACTGAATCTTGTGGTTAACCTGCGTGTCCCTGATTTGGCATGACATACTGTAATGAAATTTGACTAGAAAAGGATTTCACTATGGAAATGGTTTGTGAAGGAAAGAAATCAAAGAATCAGAAAAGAAAGTTAACAGCACTGTATGCACAAGATACAAACATAGAATTATTTGTGGCAATACTTATAAGCCATTATTATTCAGTATTTTCTTCCTGTATGTCTGGAGGATATTGACACTTTAAAGCCAGATGCTGACTGAGTGGTATGAACTCTTGACTGTATGTATGTATATATCCATGTGAAGATATATCACCAGGACTAGAGGTGAATAGAGAAAAAAACATTTTATTTTCCAGGAAGATTATGTTAAGTTTGTATTTTTCTACCAATTTGAATGACCTTCTACCTCTTTTAGGGCAGATTTCTTAGAGATATTAGCAACAAGCAAAAAACCCTTTTCTTCAGTCAGGCCTGTGGAATAAGCTGTTCTGGAATGGTGCAATTTAGATATTTCAGTACTTTTGGCCAGCAAAGACCTTTGAGGCATCCAGAGGAGATGTCTTTTATCAGGCTCATGAGTACTACTTGGTACGGCAGGTAAAATGTTTAGGAGATCAAAGAAATTCAGCAGGTCATGGCTGGATTACAAGCAAAAGATTAAATGGGAGTGACTGAAATCTTCGTGATGAGAACTGGAACCTTGAGCTTTCAGTCCCATCTTTTCTCCCCCCCCCCATGCATCTCAGCATGTGGGGTCAACTGTCTTTTAGCTTCTTTAAGTGTCTTCTGTGCTCTACCAAAGGTGCAATGTACAGACTTTATTCCTCTCATAATGGTGTAATTCCAGTATGGTCCTCCCCAGTGATGGAAAGGTTATATGCTATGGTGATGAATATCAAATGAATCTGCCACTGCCCATTCAGTTAGTAAGGTGGAAAAGATGTCTGAGGCACAATTTCAGCTGTTAACATTAGGCAAAGTAGGATATGCTTTGAGCAAAAGCTGATATTCAGCTTCAACAACACTTTATTTTATTCACTAAAATAATCAACTCACTGTACCAAGGAACAAAATTTACATTAGAAGTAGGTAACATTTACAAAAAACAACTTAAAAGATAGATGTAAATTATGCTATTCAGATTCTGCTGTTGTATTTTCAATATTGCTTTCAGGAAAAACACAGCTGGTTGATACTGTAGAAATACAAGAGAAACAGTGTAGATGAACTCTGCAATTACCAGTCTCTAATCTAATTCACTCACAGTACGTTTTTAATTTTTTTTTTTTTTTTTTTTTTTTATTAGAATTCTCATTGGCTGAAGGAGGAAAACAAAATCTTTGCAGACAGACTCAGCTCAAGATCTGGGACTGATGATAGTCTCTCTTGGTTTGAGTGATAATTTTTTAAGTCTTGGGACTAATGATTAGGGTGAGACATTGTAGATATTACCCTTTGGTGTCAAATGCTTTTCAGTTTTGTAATCTGATTTGTAAACCAATACCTTAGAAAGTGCTTTCCCAAAAGGTTAAATAATTCAGTGGTTTTATTAGTGTAGCTAATTGCATTTCTGTATACAGTGTATATTGCCCTCTGTTTGTTCTGCATTCAAAATATCGAAATATGGGTATTGACCATCTAAATACTGTACTTTAGGAGAGCATTCATAAGTCTATTTTTATAAATAATTTGTTATGAAATTATTACACAGCGGTTTTGAAAATGAAGTATTTGCTTTGAGTATCGTTTTACTTTTAAGCTTTGAATGGGCACAGTGAGGGAGATCATTGTCTGTCTAGCCCAGTGGCTTGTCCCCAGCAATACCCAGTAGCAGATTCTAGTCAAAGCATGGAACACCAGAGTAAATCAGAGAAGCCCTTCCCCCTTCAGCTTCCAGCAATAAGCAGATTAATGACTTTATTAGCCAGCGGCTACATCAAACCACTGTATTTGGTGGCTGTGAATTGATATCTCTTGCATGAACTTATCTCATCTTCTTATGAATTCATTTATACTTTGGGTCTCTTGTGAGTTTCACTATTTAATCACATTTTGTGTGGAGAATGTAATTCCTTCTGATGACTTTGAATTGCTGACTGTGACTGTGGTAGTATCACAATTTTCCTTTTCTGTGCTACGAAAAATAAGGAATAATTGTTCCATGTTTGATTTTGTGTATATTGGCTGTACTATTCTAGGCATCTGTTCAATTCCTCTGTAATTGCTTTTTTTCCTCCTCCAAAGCTGAAAAAATTAAATTTGTTTACTCATTTCTGAATACAGAAACTATTCTTTATAGAATCACAGAATCAGAGAAATTTGGGTTGGAAGAGACCTTAAAGATCATCTCATTCCAACCCTTTGCCATGGACAAGGACACGTCCTTCTAGACCAGATTGCTCAGAGCTCCAGCCAACCTGGCTTTGAACACTTCCAGGAATGGGGCATCCAGAACTTCTCTGGGAAACTTGTGCCTGGGCCTCACCACCCTCACAAGGAAGAATCTCTTCCTGATATCTAACCTAAATTTTTTTCTCCTTCAGTTTGAAAGAGGGGAAATTCATTTGTCCATTCTGTTTCTCTTATCCACTTCTCTTTTCCCCATTTTCAATTTGGCCTGTTTTGGGAGATAATGACCATAAATATGTACAATATTCACGTCAGGGAATGTTGTGCTCCATGGATTTCAACATTAATAGTGTCAGGATTTCTTTTTCCTTTGTCCTCAGTTACTGGTAGCTCCTCACATCTTACAGGCCTCAAGATCAGCTGAGCACTTACTACACTAAACAGGATGAAAAACTTTATTTTTCTATTTTTTTTCTGAGTAAAACGTAAATTGCTTCTGATACCGTCAAATTTGATGGGATTCTGTTAATTTTCCAGAATAGCCTCATGTCAGGGCAATACGAAGTTTAAAGGCTTCTTGAAAGCATCTCTTATTCCAAAGAGAGAGATTAAAAAGAGGGAGGGAGAAGAAAAGTGAGTGTCAATTATTAAAAAAAAAAAAAAAATTAAGCAAGGAAACTCTACAGTTGGGCAAAATTTGTCCTTGACTGCAGATTAACATTCAGTGATAAAAGGTTAGGAGTGAGACATGCTGAAAAACTGAAAAACTCAGTGAGATCCTTCACAATTTTGAGCAGGGATAGAAAGCAACAAGATAGATGAAAATTAATGCCTGCTGTGTAAATCACTGTTAGGTAAAGTAGTGCATATGGGAAAATAGTTTCTTTTTTTTTTTCCTTTGGCCTCTGAAGACCATTGGGATTTTGACAGTAGCATGTTTGTGTGCTTCTACATAACTAAGGGAAAAAAAAAACTGGGCTTGTTACCACCTCAATAGGACAAAATACCAGTTCTCCTCCACTGAATGTTGTGTTTGAAGTGCATGACTGACTGATTCAGCTCCATGAGAAGAACTGACTTCTTTTTTTCAAAAGGAAAGGAAAAAAAGATGAGAAGAAGAAAAGAGAAAAGCAAAGAAGCTGAGAAGGAAAGGTGGAGAAGAGAACAATTCTGTTGTGTCTCACTCTTCTCTCCTTGTGAACCTAATGGGATGTGCAGCTGCTGCCTCTTCTTTGAGGTTAGCACTGTAAAGGACTTTGCAAGTGATTGTTAGATTTTTGTATGAAACTTCTGAAATCTGGTGAGTACAATGGGTTAAAAAAAAATGGATTAATAACAAAATTGTCCTCCTTCCCATTGCGTACAGTGGATATTTTATTGTGCTTACTCTCAAACCAGCAACTTTCCACAGCTGTTACAGCTGTAAATTAATTCTATAAAATTCTCCAAAAATAGGTACATTTTTCATGGTGACTGGGACTTTTATACTTCTGAGGCAGCTCTTGATCTCTGCATGTTGTTTGGGGTCTTTACCCACAGTCTCCTTTCCTGCCTTCTGTCTTCAAGGAGCTTCTTAGTCTAAGCATGCTCCAAAACATTCTCCTTGTTTTAGGAATACGCCTTTCCCGTGTAGGAAATGTAACACCTTTTGAGGAAACAGCACACACAGTGCATAGTGGGGGCGCAAGGAAATGATATATTCTGATAATCAGTAGGTTTGCATAAGTATCCAAATGATGATTTTGAACTTCTTGTTACTGCATACATATATACATACTCATATTCTGTGCTTACACTAGTCTAGAAAATATGAGGATCAGACAAATACAGCCTGCCATCCCCAGGGTGAGTATTGTAGAATAAGTTAAAAAAGCACTCTGGTTTAATTTACTTCTTTTCTTGTTGACTTGCTACTATTTTTTTTGGTTTCTTTTTTTTTCTTTTTTGCACTAGAAAAGAAAGAAAAATAAGTGGAGATATTGGATAATATTTGATACCAGGGTTAAGAATGAGAAAGACAAGGAACTTTTTAACATATATATATAAAACAATTTTTTTAATGTCCTCACTCATGTATTTGTGTATTTATCCTTTTTCTGAGACTTCAAGTGCAACTGATGTTTAAAAGTAATGTGGTTTTCAAGGTCTTGCTATATTTCCCTTCAAGTTCTATTTAGAGAATCACAGGATACTTTTTTCTCTATGAAAATAAGTTGGGATGTTTCAGATCTCACCATTATTAGAAAATCAAAAGAATGGATATCGTAAACCTGAGTGGGAGACTGTTCGAGAGAAGAGGAGTTCTTCAGTGGTCAGGGATATAACTGCAGCTGGGCATGAGAGAAATCAATGCAAGAACATGACTAACTTGGTTCCAAATGTGAAAGGTTTCACAGGAAAGGGAGTGCATCCTGGATACACAAGTAAATTAGCTCAGATTAAAAAGCTAGAATGTGTGAAACTTTGTAAAGATTCACAGTTCAGAAACTGGAGAAGGGGAAAGGAAAAAGAATGCTTAATTTCTGGCAAATAACCTGCAGGGAAGAAATTTGAATGTATGCTATTCTCTTAAGCTAGAATCAGAATTCCAAGTTGCACCATCTTTGAAGAGGAACTGAGTGTTGTTGAATGTCTATGTAATCACTTTTAGTTCTCAAATCTGAAGCGTTGTTTTGCAGTGCATCATGAAATGAATTACTCTTACTAAGTTATTAGGGTGTATAAGTATGAAGATGTGTATATACAGTCAGCAGCCTGTAAAACTGCTCAGGAGAATCTTCTTTAAATACCTCAGTATGTCACCACAGAGAAGCATCATCAGATGAAAAGCATGAGACTGGGAATGAAATGAAACAGACTTATTAATGTCTTTTAAACAAACATAGCAGAAAGACTTGATGTCTGATAAATTTGTTTATCTCTGCAAGTACAGCTGCTGAATGTCTTAATTCTTCACTTTAAAAGAAAGTGTCTGTGGTAAATTAATAAAGTCTTGATATACAAGTATAATGACCAGGTTTTTTTCCTACTCCTTTCTGCAGCCTAGCTTTACTTTCATCTTTTCTGGAAAACAACTTACAATTTAATTATTACAAAAAGTCAAGAGGATTACTTAATGGAAGAAATAAATCAGCAATGTTATTAGAGCATGAAATCAAGTTTATTGAATGTAAAACAGAACCCCTATATTATGTTTAGCTCACATGAGTAGGCTTATTTAAGTCAATGGAAAGATGTGCATAAATAATACTTTAGGAATTAAGTCCTTGAATAACTGTTTGTAGTATCTGGACGTAATACCCATACAGAAAATTCAATAGTATAACAGTAATGTTCAGTGCTCCCTTGTTATTTTATTAATGTGTAACTTGGTTTATTTGAGCTGGTTAAATCTTCCTGTATAATCTTATTCAGAAAATTCCCTAAGCCTTTGCTTGAGTCTGTCTTTTATGATAAACTCAAGAACCACACAGTTTGCCTGCACTGGATAGATATTTTTGGATGTGTTCTGATTCATGCATCCTAGCAAGGACTGTGGACTATAGGCAGAGAAACTGTAGTAAGTCAGATATGTCCTGAGTAAAGGACATATTATGAAGAATGGGAGAAAGTCATCATTGCATATATGTAGCAAGATTTATGAGGAAACAGTTTCACTTATTCTGTGTGTCTCCAGTGAAGCAAATATGTACAAGCTAATTACATAGGAAATGAAATACAACATAAAAAGGAAAAGGTTGTCTAATGAATTCTTTGTTCTAAGCAGCTGCAAATTATTTAATAAAATGTATGTGCTCTGATACTCTTGCACTGCCAGGTACATTACGATTCTCCTCAAATAGTCTTTTGCAAATTAATACACATACTTAAGTAGGACCGTGCTGTTCATCATGAACAACAATTTCAGCAATACTATAGGAATGGATTAATTGATAACCTTTATTTACTCTATCTCAATTCCTTTACTACAAAAATCTATTTCCTGTGTGCAATAAGTCACTTCATAGTAGAGAAATTTCACCTGGAACATGATAACATGCTATAACCCACAAAGAAATTTTCAGATATGTTGTTTTATTGACTTCTTACTGACTGGAATTAGATCTCCGTGTCTTCATTGGAAGGATCTGAAAAGAGATAATTTGACAATCTTTCTTGGTTAAAATAAGATATAAACGAATGTGGGAGGGAGTGAAAAGCCCTTTTTGTCTTAACTTTCTCATATTTGCACCACATTTTTCCTTAGTATATCTTATATCTTTTTAGCACTTTTCATAAGGTTCGGTTTGTTGTTTACAATAATCTTTATTACTTGTTTAGCATTTTTAGTATCTTTCAGTAAACATTTGCTCTAAAGAATCGATATATAAAACCTGTTAGAGAATTGAAACTGATATAGATTTGAACGTTATGCTTAACAGAGCTTAGAATGTTCTTTTTGTTTCTTAATGTTTTAACAGTTTTGGGGCGTTTTTTTGTCTGTTGCTGTATTTCAGGTAGAAGTGAACATAAATTCTACAGGTTTTAGGGAACTAAGAGCCTGAGATTTGCAGTCAATACATGGGATAAAAATTTCTGTGTGAATTTAAAGACTCTACTGAAGTAAAAACCTTTTTTTTTTCTGTAGCACATTTTACTCTGTTGTGGTGTTTGAGTTGGGCAGTTAGCTGGAAGGAAACCTACAACTTGCTCTTGATTCCTGTGATTTGTAGTAACTATGTCTAAACCCAAACATGAATGTTATCCTTTGCAAGTAATAAGCTGAGTTCAAACTATTTGATCGTAATACCATTTTTGTATTTTCAGATGGCTTCTATGCAATATTATTTTTTCCCTTTTGGGAAGAAATAATAGTAGTAGCAGATTGTTATCCCATACATTTCCATGACTCTTTTTAAAGGTAGCCAGAAGTTTGATTTATTCGTCCCCCCTGATGTTATATGTCTATAGTGAAAGGACTATATAATGCAAGTTATCATAGGCTCTCTTTGCAGTCAGTGAAGAAAAATAGAGCATGATTCATCTGACCTGTTTCAGCCATTTATTTAGAGTTAGATAATTTGTGCCCAGAGGTTACATTTTTCCCTGTTCTAAAGTGAACTCAGATGACCACCTTAAACGGAGATGTTAAAAATCTACAATTCATTGAAGTGAAACCTGCCCAGGATTTCTTCATGCTGAATATTAACATGTAGTCAAGAGTGAATGTGTGCTTACAAACCAGCACAGTGTACTACTAAGTCTCCCACTTTCCTTGTCTAGTTATCCACCTTTTTTCGTTAGTAAACAGATCAGAGAAGTAAAGGATGGCATTTTTAGGAAAATGAATTGGTGGCCCCATATAGTTGACTTGAAAGGATTTAGTCGATGTAGAACAAACTCAGTTGTCCACTAGATTTTTCAGAGGAAGAGAGTCTTCATTTAGAAAAGGTGCAGAATAACTTTACTGTTTTTAAAATTCTAGTCATATGGAGAAGTGTTTCCAGTGTGCCTTACGGTATTAAATTTTCACGTGGGATATCTGCAGTGACTGTGTTGACAAAGATTATCATTGCATTTGCATGTGGCAGACGGGAGGGTAGAAATGTGATTTGGGGACCAGGGATGAAGGAGGGACTCTGTCTGTGTGAGCACGTTCTCTCCTTTGTGTTCTCTGTGCTTACCTTTGAATTGGTTGTTTTGCCTTTACTTATTAAACTTGAAGAATAATTTAGGCTCAGTCCATTTAAGAGTTTGGATATACACCAAAATGATGAAAGATGTGGAAGTGTGAAAAGAAACCTCAAGAATACAAATGAAACAGCGTGGATCCAGCTTTGGAGAGCAGGTAAGAGACACAGGGCATTCTTTCATGAAAGTAAACTTCTGAATAGATTTACATTTATTGTACTTTATTCTGCTTAGGAAATGGTTGTCTATTATTGTCAAAATCACTGTAGACTGAAGGGGGGTGTGTGTGTGTGTGTGTAATTTCTGAGTTTTCTGTTAGGAAAAAAGTAAAACAAAATCTAAAAAAACCCATGCTACAGTATAAAGGACATGTATGAAGGAAGTAAAATCAGAAGTATATAAATACTGAGGAAAGGGTTTGTTCCTATGCCCTTCCAAACTAGTAAAATGCATTAATCAGAAGAAAAAAAACCAAGTCTATAACGTATTTGCTGAGAAGAAGGTAATTATTTACTTTTTCAGGTCAGCAGATAACAAGTGAGCACAGTTAATAGGAAGGAAGTCAGTTCGCATTACACGTTCCAAACTAATTTCTGGGACATTGGAAAGATGATCTTTAAGGTCACTTCCAATCCAAACCATTTGATGATCCTGTGAATAAAAATATTGAGGCTGCATCATGCTATTCCTCCTAATCCATATTTCCTTGGTATGGTATGGCTTCACTGAGGGTGTCTATCTGCCATATGCAGCAAATAAAACAGAGATACCTGATTGAAAGATAACTATTGGAATCAAATAAATTTCTATTAAAAGCAGGTTGTTCTGAGATGAGAATACGATAAATGGTTTTAATTATTTCATTAAGGATTTATAATATTTATTTTAAAATAATTGAACATACATACGATCAGATTTTTTTATATATGATATCAGCAGTGGTATCATTTCTGGCAATCTCCAGAAATTCCAGAAAAACTTCATTTTTCTTAGACTAACCCTTGGTTGTAGATTTCAGTTCCTATGAAGTCATTGAAGATGTATAACAGAACACCAAATTATTTGCTACACACATGGGGATATTGTTTCTAATACAATGTGCAGCAGTCTCTCTTCAGAGTGTTATACTTCACACAGAGAACAAAAGATGACATATATTGATCTCAGGACTTGTAAATCCTAAACGTAGCCTAAAGTCACATTTTCATTAACTTTTTCCATCCTTGTTTCCCACAAATCTGGGAACTGGCTTCTGTATATAATTGTTATGTAGCTGCTAAAACAAATTACCAGCTGAAGGAGTAGATGATGCTTAAAAAATCCCCTACGTGATATATTTAGAAATCCTTATTAAGATATCTTTAATTTTAGCTATACTGAAGCAAAGAAGAATCCAGGATCTGAGGAGAAGAGAGAAGGAACTGACAGAATGAAATGGGAAGCTCATACCTGTGGGTTAATGCAGTTGTTCAAAAGATGTTAAATTAAAGAACATTTACCCCTGTGCAGCAGTACTTTGAATTCAGTTCCCAGAGTCACTCAAGCATACACCAATGTCCAGTATGTTGCAACCTGCTGCTTCCAAGTTCTCTCTCGTCCCTATTCCCTCTTCTCTCAGACTTTGTGCTCCACCCTGATGAAGGAAAAAATGTGAGTATCTACTGCCCTCTATCTGCCACTTACTTTTTCACAGAGGAGTAGTTTATCAAACAGAAAAACTGAGGATATTGTGTTATAATATTTCGGAAAACTTAACTGCAGAGTCATACAGACTGGTAGTAACAAACATTAGCTGAGGTTCACACTCAAATCATCTGTGTCAGAACTGGAGTATTACAAGCTAAGGTGTGCTTGCTTTCCCTGAGCACCAGTATCACCAGTTTCAATATTTGGAAGAAGAAACTTCCCAATGGATGAGGTTCCTGTAACAAGGAGACAAATTTTGAATTAAATCTCCAATGGAATCACAGTGATCAGCAGTAGGTGAGGCCTTGCGTAGGGAAACCCTATACTAGCTGTTCCTTCAGGAGCTTATTAGTCTGAGAGGCAGCAAGTTTTGACTTCATGTCTCCAGGTTATTCAGTGTAATAAGGTGATGAATAAAATGCATTAAAAATTTTATGTTCAGAAAATTGACTTTTTTACTTCACGTGTACTTTTCAGAAGTGTGTTGAAAGGTAATTTAAATTCTTCATTAAAATTACCTCACAAAGCAGGAAAAGTTTTTTAAATGGAAATGAAAGTTTTACTCCAAAAAATGCAAGTATTTCAGGCTTTGGTCAGAGCTTCAAGTATCACTTGCCTCTGTTTTACTTTACTCTCCAACTACACTTATCTTTGTACTGTGGTATTACTCTTCATAAAAAGTCAATAACTACTATCACATTCCCCTGAGAAACTGTAGCAGAAACAGAAATGTTGGAATTTTTATTTTCTCTTTTATAACAGAAAATTCACTTTCTTATATGTAAAGTATGACTTTTTTTTTTTTTTTTTTTTTTTGCTTTAAGCCCTTAAGCTTTCCCCTGATTTGGTCTGCAGAGTGGTGGAGAAGCCTTGCTGCTGTGATGGGTGGGAGGGCTGGGACTGAGCACCTGCTCCTTCCTCAGCTAAGGGTGTGAGAAAGCAACATGCACCACCTTCTCCCTACAGGAGACACAATAAAGTAAGAGGCAACTCTTTGCAGTGCTCATCTCATGCTATGAAATCTGCCTTACAATACAATACATTTTTGAACTAATGATAAATCTAGCAGAGGTGATAGGAGCACACTGCTTTTATGTCTCTCACAGGCTGTGCATACATAACTCCTCTGCACAGCTTCACAGAAAAGGTTTCTTTTCTGAAGGATAACTGGCAGAAAGCCTTGCTCTTGGGTAGGAGAAGCAAATGGACTTAGCATTTCCCTCATGTGACCTTGAAGTAGAAGCATATGGAATGTACAATACTCAGTACTCACCTTGAAAACTTGGATTGTCTGTATCCAGGCATTTAAGACCTCTTTAAAGTTTATTTTTCCTTAACAGTTTTTCTTTAGAGAAATTCCCCTGAATTATGATGATGTCGGAATAAAATTAATATTGTATTCAGCACATGTGTGCATAAATAACCTGGTGAAAATAGATATCTACCAGTTTCCTTCAAATGTGGCAGCCTGATTGTGTTATTTATTTAAGCATGTATAAATATCTGATTTTGCGCAGCAGCTGATGATTTAGACTTTTACACTGGGTTGACTCTCTGTTTATGTGTTGTATGGATGATGGCTAGGAATTTCTATGCCAGGAACTATTTCACTGCCAGTGATCAGCCTGACAGTCCTCATGCTCCTCAAACAACAGAGGACTGTCTGAGAGGATTGATTACAGAGAGGAATTTGGCTACAGTTGTGAAACTGTGACTTATAACTCTTGTTCCTTGTCCATTACAGTGTCTTGTCTTTTCTGTGTAGTACTTCTGTTGCAGTCCTCCCCTCTGAGGGTACCTTGAGTACAATAACCTGGTTTTTGTTGTCATCCTTTTCTTCTTTCCTTCCTTTCTTCATCTTCTGCTTGTCTACAACCATTTCCAAAGCACTGGATAATTTACTCAATGATTTGAAAGCATTATCTGAGCTTATCCCCATACTAAAAGAACACATATGATGTTAAATGATTACATTAAATATGCAGTGATCTTTGCATCAAATTTTTGAGTGACTTTTTATTTGTGTAGTCTGTTATTGATACTGTTACTTAGTGGTGAAATTAGGCTTTATATTTTAATTTTTTCTATTTTACATTAGGAGGTGTGACTGATATATTAGATGAAAACCCACAGCCCTTGGTGTCTTTGAATAAGGCCTTCTTGCTCTCTAAGAGTTGGAGATTCAGGCTCTCCGAGCACTTAATTGGCCGTAATATAAAAGCCATCAGTGTTTGATGATGAGTAATGTCAGCTGCTGTTGTCAAGCAGTCCAAATAAGGTAAACAGGTCAAAATACCAATATCATGAGAGTGTAATCCATTAATCAATATTATCTCAGTTCAAAAAATATTTTATGGTTTATTTGACTTGGGGTTGCGAACTAAGACTATTCTGTTCTTAAAAGGTCAGCAACAAAGAAGAAATAGAAATATGTGTCAAGAATATGTGAGTGAATGAGTAATTGTGGATTTCAGTTATACTTCTCCCTATATTTTTGTATATTCATAGTTTAACTCTACATATGTTAATTGATGATACACATATTTTTTTAGTCTCATGCTGAAATGAAAACACAAGGTAACCAGCCATTTTCTCCTCTTATGAAACTGCTTTTGCAAGTCAGTACCAGATTAAACCTCCTGCTATTCAGATCATTATTCCTTGAACTAAGTCCTCTGAGGAGGGCAATATTCTGCAATCTCTCCCTGCCTTCTCTTAGAGAGGATGTTATTTTCAAAATACTACAGGCAGCACAATGAATATTCAATGAGAGGTCTTCCTGTGACACCTGCTTCCTCTGTAGAGCTTTAAGACTGCTTTTAAAAGCTGACAGAGGAATGGTATTATGTGCTGTAAAAGCAATGAGTTTCATTTAAGGAGGTATATATTAAAGCTGTCGTAGGTGGCCTGATTAATGTAACACCTCAGTGAATTTATTATTTCCTAAGAAACAGCACCAAGGAATATTTTACGTCAAAAATATGTATCAGGATTGATCCTTCTGTTGGAACCTCAGTTTTATGGCTAAGTTTCTGATTCTGCCAGCAAAATGGATGTTATTTCTTCATTGGATTTTTTAATTTAAAAATCTATACAGGTTTGAGGTTATGTAGATATTTGTATTTATCACAGAATTGCACTGTAACTAAGAAGCATATTGTGGTTTTTATCAGGAATTAGTAAAGTTCAGATGTGCAACTATAAAGATGAAAGAAAGTAGACAAACTGCATGTGTTGAGTCCATTTAATCATCAGGATTCTTCAGAGAAAAATATGCCTTATATCTATCACATACAGAATAATTACCAATAAACTGCGGTGCTGAACTGAAGAAAAACAGTGTGGCCTGAAAAAAGAATGTATTATGTGTCATTTAGTTAATGCTGCATTAAGCACACAGTGCCAGGAACTCCCTGCACAGCTGTTGGAGATTCCTGTGAAATGTCCAGTGTGTGTATTTACACACACACAAACCCAGATTTTTGTATATTTGTATACTTCTTCCTAGGTGAAAAATCAGATGCACAGTGGCCACATAGACACTAACAGCTTGGTAAGTTAGGAGAAGATTAGTGAGGCAAATCATTTCATCTGCTCGGGAGAGTTAGCTAAATTGCTTTAAACAAAGAGTTGTCACGGGCAGGAAGACATCTGAGAACTGCTGGTAGCTAAAGTATTTCATTCCTTGAATCCGACTTAGAGGAGCTAATAGACAGGGGACTTTGGGTCTCATGCAGTGGCACCCTAAATAGAAAAAGAGTCGGTGCTGGATGAAACCTGGTTATTTACAGTGTTAACTGGCTTATTAAAGATGAGAGCTCCCGTGACTTCAGGGGAAGTCAGTGGGTTACCAAACACATGCTGTAACTTGTTCAATTTTATTTGGAGCTGTAGCAAATTATCTTTTCTCTCAGATTCTCTTTTGCCGATTTGTTAAACTGTGTTACTCTGTCAAGTGTGTTTGCAGAGAAACACTCCATCTCCCCTGGAAAGCAGGAGCAGCTTAATCGCGGCAGGATCGAGTGGGATGGTTCCTGCCCAGGAAGGCAGGTTAGATACTCTGTGCCAGGATCCCTCGCAGTGGGGTTCTCTGCCTTCCTGGACCTGATCCATTGCCATCTGCCTCTGTGATGAGGGAGGGGTGGAGAAGGAAAAATGAACATGTATTTTGAAATCCTTCTTTAGCGTGGTGTGTAAGGAGGTGAGGGGGAATGTCTTTTGGTTTGTTCAGAAGCTGCAAGTCTAAGAGTGTGTTCATATTCATTATTATTTTTAGTGTTATTATTATTAAGCATCAGAAGATGATGCTGAGGTAACCTTAGCTATACCTATAAATATCATCACATGCATGTTCAGGGAGTGTGCACCACTTTCAGTATGCCCTCAGTAGCAATTCTGGGAAATTAAAATTGTTTGCTCACTGTACCTTTGAGAGCACGATGGACTGTGGGTATGCTGTGGAGCAAAAAGGCTTTGTGTTTGCTGTCATTGCCCTGTATGTGGGTGTGGCTGGTGGTCAGCTACTGCCAGAACCTCGTGTTCCAGTCTGAAAAATGACAGGCTGAGGTTTCATTTAATGTGTGGGTCACTGAGGGAGAAGGGGCTGAGTGGTTTTGGGTTATGAGTGGCTGTTTTTTAACATTCTTGGCATAATTAGATAAGTAGCAGCTGTGAATACAGTTCTGCTTATTTTTATAACCTTAAAACATACCGCATATCAATTTTAAATATACAACATCCATAGAGTAGTGTTCCCTTTTGAATTATGAAGAAATACTTATAAAAAGGAATCTTTTCGTATAACTTGTATTACAACTTTTTTCCTTCTAGGACAGAGATTAAAGTGACCAGATAAATTAAGACTTCCAGTGCTAATGCGTCTTCAGTGTTTTTTGCAAAAGGCTTAAGGAACAACCAGAGGGACACTTAGTGCCTACAAGCTCAGAGTGAAAGACGTTCTTCAGAATATTTCTTAGCTGTTCTCTGGAAACATTAAGGTAATTAATGTTTTCCACCATTGCAAATAAAATAATTTAAAAGAAATGTGCTATTATCGAACAATTTTAGCTCAAAATATTACCCCCCACCCCCAATTCTATGTTGGCAAGAATTGAGAATAATTTAGCAACACTTTGCAATAGAAGTAACTTGTGGGGTTTTGTTTTGGTTTTCTCCAACTTAAACTCTGCTCTTTATGTGATTCCTTATTGCTTATGAAAGGAAACCCAGTAAGAGACAACACAAGTGGCTTCCAAATTCTCCTCTCTCTAAATCCATCTTTCCTTTTTCATAGTGAAATTATTTGTAATTTTCTGCCTTAAAAGTACTTCTAGAATTATGGAGTCCAGAAAATTGAACACACTTTTCAAAAATACTGCTGCAATGTACAGAATCCAACACTGAGTAATTGTCACTGCCTAAAAAATATTTTATTTACTTCAGGATTTAAGAAGAAACATTCTAACCTTGAGAACTGTCAGGAACACACTTCCATTGAGACCATGAAGCAAACACCCTAGCTGAACTCTTCTTAATGAGAAACACATTAAGATATTAGGAAAAAGAGGGTGGTTGGGCACTGGAACAGGCTCCCCAGGGAAGTGGTGGCAGCACCAAGCCTGACAGAGCTCAAGAAGGGTTTAGACAATGCTCTCAGGCAGAGGGTGTGACTCTTGGGGCAGGGCCTGGAGTTTGATGATCCTTGTGGATCCCTTCCAATTCAAGATATTCTATGATTTTATGATGCTATGAGTTATTTTGATGTCTTCAGAGTAGAGCGTACTGAACAGTGACCATACCTGCCTTGGTTACACCTGTAAAGAGTCCAAGAATAACGTTAACAGGTTTCATACCAATAGACCTAGCTGAAAGCTTGATGATTTTAAGTTAAAAACTGGGTTGTTTTTTTCTTCCTCTCCTCTTCTACATTTTTTTTCAAAGCATTGTCTTTACAAGGATCTATTACACACCTCCTCATTTTTGTCACTTATTTACATAGGCACTTCAGAGAGAAATAATTCTAGAAAGATGCAGTTTTATGAAGCAGATCTAATCATTGTTCAGGAATTGAATGATGATCTCTTCCGGAACATGTGGGAAGACTGAAATAAAATATTGCTAATTAATGCTGAATTAGATAAAAACAGTAAATAAATAGATCATTCTACAGGAACTTTTAAGCATTATTATAGAAATTCACAAGCAACCATCAGTGTCTGAATTTCGAGAGCCTACCAGAATGGAAGGAAGCAAAACACATGGTAAGAAATATGACATATTTTTAGTTTACGTGATCTAGAAAGCTTTTTTCCTCTAACTTGCCATGAAATCACACTAGAAATATTTCAAGTTTCAAGAGTAAAATAACTTAATGCCAGCAAAAACTTGATGTAATTAATTCTGATGATGTATATAATGTTTCAAAAATTACAGTAAGAAATAATGGTTAAAGAGGAGAAGCTTTTACTTTTCTTATGTGCTGATAGCAATTTTGTTGAAAGCTTCCTTAGTGAAATCACATTTCTTGACTATATGTGCAGAGGAAGAATAGCATAAAGGGTATAAAATCACTTTTTTTGGAAGGAGGTATCCTGCATTCTGTAACCTCTAATTTCTTCTGGCAAGATGTCATGGATAGAGTTACACTGCACGTATTTGTTCTCGTAGTGAAGCATTCAAGCAGGGTGCAGTGTGCTTATATAAATCATGTAAGTCACATTGTGCATTCCCACCTCTTACCTCCCTCCTGTCCTGAGCTGTTGTCACAGGAAGCTGCAGCAAAGCTGTTCTTGCTTTTGGACTCCCTGTATGGCCAAGGAGGAGAATGATCAGAATGGATCCCTTGAAAAATAACCTTAAAAGCATTTCAGTGGTGTTTAACACATTTGGTGAAATGCGTGGTGAGGGGGATCAAACAGGTGATTTTCCAGGAAACCACCAGTTCTCATCCCTGCAGATTTGTCAGCTGCTGTTTGGCACCCTGTGTCTTGTGGGTTGCAGTGCAGATTGCTTTCTGCACACGCCTGCTGTACCACTGTGTGCATGCAGGGAACAGTGAGGATACATTCCAACTCTACTTTAGATTTGGGCAGGAGAAGCAGAAATCACCCCTCAATGAAGCAATGACGAATTTTATTGCTCTTTGTTATGACATATGAAAGCACAGAAAACAAGTATGTTCACAGGGACTATCTGAGGACAATGAAACTCATTCAGCCTGATAGGTTATATGAAAGTCATTATCAGTATGTGAATAATGGTACTATTAACAGAAGAGACAATTATTTAGGTTAATGTACTGCTTTCCTTTCCCCTTTTAATAAACACTGTACATCTTTAAACATAAAACCCTGTGATATGGTAGCCCCTTCTCATCACAATCATCTCTTGGTATTTTGACTTCCTTCATGCATAGTTCATTACTTTTGCATTCAAATGAGAAGTATAAAGAGGATTAGGTTCTGTAGGAGAAAAAACTGTTTATGGTTAGTGAAAGGAAGAGACATAATTTTTTATCTTTTTCTTAGTTTTTTATAAGAACTAGGAGAATAGATTCTGATAAGTCTGTACTGACCTAGAACAGAAGTTAAAACCAATAGTGACCACAGAAGCTTTCAGCTTACTGATGTCTGAGAAGAACCTTGACTTTTAATATTTTAATATGCATGGAGACTAAATTTAGGCAGCTTAAAGATGAAGACACTCATCTACTTGCAGATGTCAGATGTTGGTACATATGAATTAAGTATGTTGTGTTCAGTAGGCTGAAGAAGACTTGCAACTTATCAAAGTGAGTTTTGTATTCAAAGGGGAGCTTTTCATTTATTCAGAGAAAGCTCTTTCTTGAACTTTTCTGAGTATCCTTGTCCTCTTGTGTCTGCCAGTGACTTCTGTGGGGCGACACTGACTCTGGAAGAAACAGCTTGTTTGTAGTTGATTCATTCCTCCTTATTGACAGTGGAAAAATACCAAATGTGGAAAGTTGTCAATTTTCTCTAAATTATAGCAACTTCCTGAATAAATGTTAAATGGAGAAAAGGGAATAAAAAACATAGGGCAAGGGGGAAAAATGTATCCTTATCAGTCTGGAAACTTTGGTTTTTTCTCTCAAACAACCCCCGGTAAGTGATGCTGCCAAAGAATCAACATATCAAGATAGATAAACACGCTTGGGTGTGTCAGATTATGGAAAAAGCAGTTCAACTGCTTTTTAAAACCTGATGTAAAAGTGTATGTTTATGATGTATATTATAATGTTAAAAGTAAATTCAAAATAATAATATGTGCATTGAGTGATAATGTTAGTCACTAGGAAATGAGTTACAGATGCTACACTCAGCATACAAAATATTGAGCATAATCATTTTGTATAAATTGAATAGTGGATATGAGTTATGCATTTGTTAATTCAGGAATAAAAATAACCGTAATATCTTTTTCAGCTGAGGAAAACTACCATTTTCTTCCTCTTACTTCAGAAGGGAGACTGATGAAAGTTCATGTGCCTGCTTTTATCCTTTGTGTGTCAGGTTACACATGTTACATCTAAATCAAAATGCTTACTCTGTAGAAAAAGGGCTGTGATGGTTCCTATCTATGAGATGTAAAGGGCTTTTTCGGCTTTTGGTTTTGAGCTACACTTTAAAGTGCTCCAGTAGTAATGATTGGGAAGAAATACTTGGAATAAATTTAAATAACTGCATAAAGTGCTGCTTTCTTCTAAGGTATTTTCCTTTCTACTTGAAGTGTCTATGGTCTGTGAGTGTAGCATAGGTTTGCTGTCCCTTTCATCTGGAAAATACCTAAACAGGGCAATGCAAGGTGGCACATTACTAACTGTGGGGGTTTTATACACTTTTGGAAAAAAAAAAAGTGTTTATATGAGTGGTAGCACAGGATTTTCTGTGAATGGAGGATGTTAAATCGCTTGTAATTCAGAAAGACCCAGATACTTTAAGAGATGAAACTTTTGTGAGACTCAGAATTTACTTTCATGCTCAGTGTGTTCAACTGAGGGGTAGCACCTTCTACTGGTAGAGTTATTCATGGTGTTAAAGAGTTTGAAATAAGTGGAGGTCTAAAAAACAAAGCTAACACGATTCCAATATGGGGTATAAACTGGAATAGTTTATTGAATGCAAGAACACAATTTTAAGGGCTTTGGGGGTTGGACATGTTAATGAATGGGACAAGCTATGTTAATTAGGGAGTTACACAAGTTTTTACTGCAGTTTCCAAATAGTTAATTTTTCTTCAAGGAGGGTTTTATGGGGGAAGGAAGGATTACAGGGGTTCAGACGTGGTTCGATACCAAGATTTCAAAAAGTCCTTTCTTAATTCTGCTGGAGCCAGCTTAATCCATAAGATTGTTCATCAACAAGTCTTGTGAGGAAGGTCCAACTTCTTCAGATCACGAGATTATTGCCAGCCTCTGTTTTCTGGGGTCTGCTATTCAAACCCCTTAAGCTCCTTTCTGCTGGCAACCAGGTTTGGGCTCCTACAGAAATATTGTCTGCCTCTGTTTGCAAGATAGCAGTGGCTTTCAGCTACCTAGTTCTGTATTAACTTTTGGTTTATTTGTCTCCTTGAAACCTAAAAACACTTGTGAGCATAAGGATAAAGAAATTGACTGGCTTATAGTAGCTATCCCAATTTTATGATAACTAGATTAATAGAAACTGTACCAGATTTTCATAGTAAATGCTACTTTTTGATTGCTAAACACATAAATACATTCCTTTAACTTGGCTCTTTTTTTTTTATTTCTTTTTCCTTTCTTAAACTTTAAAATTGGAATGAGAAAAAGTAGAGTTAATTGAAAATTTACCTTCTAAACTGCTGGGAGCCATTTGTTCAAAATTTGCTTGAATTGGTGTTTAGTGGGTGGTACCTTAGACCTGCACATAAGGTTTGTGTTCAATGGAAAAAAGAGTGACTGTGACTACATTCAGTGTTGTTCAGACATGAAAAAGAGGACACAAATATGTTGCATAAAACTCATGCTTTCCCTGTCTTGTCATTAAAACAACCTGACAATTTTGACAACCTGATCAGATTTTAGGTGACATTAATTAACTTTTTGATCTTTACTAGGCCATTTTTCTAGAAACAAGGAATTTTGAAGTAATTACCTCAGAAGAGGGTCATTTATTGTCTCCGATATTCCTTGTGATTTTGATGGGATATCTAAGCTAGGGAAAAACTGAGTCCATTAAAATCTACAGTGTTGATCATTGTACATGTCTCATGACAGATTATAAGAAATGTCTGACATCTCTTTTATGTTTTAAGTATAATACTTTGTAATGAGTTATATATAATGAATAATGAATTATAATGTGTAATGTAATTAATTATATATAATATATAATAATTAGATATAGTATATATAATGCTTTTGTAATAAGTTTAAATTTAAAAATTAGAAATCAAGTAGCAAGTTTTCTAAGATTTGAGAAAGAATATGCGTGTAAAGGGATTTCCCATCTCTTAGACTTTGCTGTTTATTAAATAATAACATGCTTAAGTAAGGAATGTGCATTATTCACAAGCTAAAAGCTTTTAAAATTTAAATTATCCTCTCTTGAGAAATCCTGTTTTTTAAAGCTTTGCAAAGCTGAACAATTTCATCACTGCCTTCCCATCTCAGGCCACCCTTCTCCCCACTCTAATCAAGCTTTCTAGAGACAGCAGTATAAAAACATTCTCACTATTTTAATTACCTTTTTTGGATATTTTCTTGAGTAAAGGAAAAAAATCACAGTAGTTTAATAATTTACTGGTATCTCTAAGAAATTGTGGAATAGCTCATGAAAAGGCTTCATAGAGTAGAGAAAGTGTGTGGTGATCTACTTGTAATGAGGAATCTGAACATCTAGCATCTAATTAAAAGTATCTGTTTTCCAGAAGAATAATTTTTTCCCTGTTTAGATGGTAACATTTTCACATTTGTCTGTAAAGAACCCAGATTAGGAAAAATAAGTGCTTTCATATTCTCATATAGATCTTAACACAAGGGCATTTGTCATAATTTTTGGCTTGTTTTGCAATAAATTCAGCCACCTGCAGTGAATCTACTGAAGCTTCATGGGCCTATACCCACAGTTTGTCCTGTTTAAGTGAAGTTTCTTTTATTGGAACAGCTTTGTGGTTGTAAGAAAAGAGGAGGAAAGAGGTTGGAAAGCTGTATTTAGGGTTAATATGATGGGGTTTTTTGCATATCAAGGTGAGCTGACTGTGATGGTGATAAAGGGAGTGTGGGATAAGTTGCTGGTTTGGTGGCGGGGAGAGAGTTGGGCTTTGCAGTTACTGCCTGTGACATTAAGTTTAGGAAACAGTCCTGGGGATGTTGAATCAATGGGCAACCTTTTTGGGTAGTAGGATGATCCCACGCTCTGGCCATGCAGCAGGAGCAGCAGTTGGAGTCCTCAGAAGCAGCGATAACTCCATTTACAGGAGGGATTTGCTTCTGTCCAAGGGTGCAGACAAGCAGTCATTTCACTTCCCATGTCTGTGATACTGCAGGACAGATGAAGAGGAGGCTTCTCTTCCTGCTTTCTGTCATCTCAGCATTTTGTTTAGGATCAACAGGTTTTGAGGAAACTGCTAATTCTGCTCATGTTTGACAGGAAACCTTCATGGATGAAGATTTAGGTAAACATAACGGGCTGTGCTTTGTGAAGTCTTGTTTTCTCCCCCATAGATATTCTGTTGATGCTTCCTAAGCAACCTCAGAAAATTGTGGATTAGAGCTTGTTTGCTGCAGCAGCTTCTCCAGGAGAGTCACAGCTCGGATCCAAATGAAGGCTATATCAAGGCCTGCACCCCTCACCTTGCTCCCTGTTAATTCACAATTGGTCTGCATGAGAGCACAATACCAGGTTTTTTGGTATTTCCTAATTCTTTACCATTATCTGCTATTTTCTAATATTTAAATTCTTAACCGTATATCATAAAATCTGGTATTAAAATAGGAAATCCACCAATAAAAGAAAAAAAAAGAAGAAAGAGGAGTTCTTAGTGATACCTCGCTGCTACTTGTGTTCCTGATCTTGCTTTGGCTTAATTAATTGTACTTAATTAATATTAGTAGAATGAGTAGAGAGGCTTTCTGAAATTTTAATGTTTAAATACACCAAATTAGTAATTTTCAAAACAATTTTTTTTTTTAAACCAATCCGGTGTATCAGCTCCTTCCTAAAAGACTTTCATATCATGTATATGGCTATATTTTCCCAAAATGAGCTTAAAGATAGAATTCCTGAGTTTCTTTAGCCTTTTGATAAATGTGACAGTCTGTGTTAGAAATGCATCAGGCATGTGCATTTTTGAATACTGCTATAGTTTTTTCCCAATACTTTAAAGGGCTTGTTTTGTTCTTTTTTTTCTGTTTCTTTATTAGTATGCAACATATTTTGTGTTTAAAAGTGCCTCAGTGGATATGTGAAGATAAGTGAGTAAAAGAAATCTGTTGTTTAATTCAAAATAATCATTGAATAAATTGAGTTATGTAGAACTGGTGTAGAATAATTAGAGGAAAATTCCATAAGGAAAACAAAACCTAAAAATTTGACTCTGTGTGCTGGAATAAAAATGATAGGAAAAATTTGATATTCATTTCCTAAGTGGCTCGTATGTCTTAAAAGAAGGGAAACAAAACCCAGTTTCAGGCTGTAAGAGGGCTGTGTTCAGACTTAGCTGTGCAGGCCCAACAATTGCAGCCGGAATAGAGGTGTCAGTTGATACCTGTTCCACTTAAGCTGCTTCCCCAGGGCTGTTCATGACAGACTCCATAACACTTTAGTTATACTAGAATATCTTGATCCCATCCATGGGGACTGTGGAAAAGAATGGAACAACACCTAACCTCTAACCTTCCTGAGTTAAAGTAAAAATCTTGCTGCTTTACCATCTTGCTTGTGCAGGGGCAGACTCTCTGATTTTTCTTGACTGCTTCCAAGTGAGTAACCAAATGGATTCACCAAAACAGGAGGCAGTAAGATCCATGTTGGTGGATGTCATTCAGCATCCAATTCTTTGAAACTGGCTTATAATTCAAATTTTTTTTTTAAACTATTGAGGAAAGTAATCAGACTGATTTTAGGCTTTCCTCTAAGAATCAATATAGAAAATGAGATATACTAGAAGTTATTATGAGCCTTCATCAACAGAAGGTTTCATTACCCTTTCTACTGATTTGCTGCCAGGTTTATTATTGCTACTCAATAATATAGGATGATTTTTCCAACTTTTGGCAGCTGTTTTAGTAAACTGTAGAATAATGTTGTTATAGAAAATCCCACTCATATCTAATAGAGGTGTGATGACTGTTTTGCTAATGACTTTTATTAAATATCCTGTAACTAATAATACAGACAAATAGAAACTTTACAGCATTTTCTACCATGCTGGTTTTTTGATGTAGCATTATATCCCATCTACGTTTATTCTGTTTTTAGAAATGTGGCTATTAACCATTCAGGGTCAGTATTTTTCTGCTGCTGTGTTGTTAGGGTTTTGGGGTATTTTCAGTTTTCAATATTGAAGAAGTATATATTTGCCTTATTTTTTGAGTGGTATTTGTTAATACGAATAAAACCCACTGGAAAAATAGATCTTCTCATTGCATACAGCTGCTTACAGTTTATGCAATACCAGTTTTTTTCTTGTGCAATATACTCTGCAAAAGCTCTCTCAAAAATGTTGTTTAGAACTGTAGAAAATTAAGAAACACAACAAAAATAATTAATGCTCTGGAAAATTTCAAAAATGAAGTACAACAGAAAATGCCTACTTTAGGACACAGAAAAAGGAGTTTAAAAGATGATTAATGTATGTGTAGCATACTAACCAACTTTTGTGGCAAGAAGGGACTCAGTTCATTGGTCTTTAATTAATATCTCTTCAAACACAAGAATCAGGGCAAGTGAAACAAAACGACTTTGATTACTTTGGGCTATTTCTTTTTGGTTGCAAATGGTGACTCAAATGGCTTAACTGAGCAAGGACAGAAAAGGTGGGAAGATGAGGAA
Organism: Pseudopipra pipra; assembly: GCF_036250125.1. Lineage (NCBI taxonomy): Eukaryota > Metazoa > Chordata > Aves > Passeriformes > Pipridae > Pseudopipra > Pseudopipra pipra. The sequence continues at coordinate 14,117,334 of NC_087550.1, forward strand.
GATGATGTGTAAGTCTCTTTTCCTGAGACTTGTGGCTTCCAGTTCTCCTGTCTGAGGTGGTGAAGCAACTGCTGGAACAAATTGGCTTTTTTAACATGTGCTGATAATACACATTTTGTGTTTGCTGCCCCCAAAGCAGTTTCTGGGGCTGTTTGGCACAAAACAGCCTCAGCCCAGCCACAGGTGATGAGCTGCCTGCCAGCCCCTCCAGCCAGCCACTTCCTCAGCTCTTGCAGCTGCTTTAGTTCCATAGCAGGATATATCAGTGCACAGGATTGCAGCAAAAATCCAAGGTAGATTTTAAAATGCCGTCTCATAGTGCTTAAGCATAGGAGTGTTACACTTAAGCTTGGGCTCTGTAAATCATTGCAAAACTTCAGGGTGACTGTGCATGCCAGGCCTAATCCAGCCCAGCTGTTCTGCCCAGTGCTATTGCAACTATGTAATTTCCACTTTGCTCAAGAGTGATTTTAACAGCTCTTAAAAGTAAGTTACATTTATGCTTCAGTGATTACTACCTTTTATTCACCTTAACTTTTTTTAAGTAGTTACTGCATTTTACAGCTTCTGTGGGCTTGGCAACCCTTCTCTTTCAAACCTTGGTAGTGGGACTACTTGGTTTTGAAAGGCAGCAAATGAATAAGAAGAAATGCGTGAAATTAGGGTGCAATGGAATCCAAGAACTTAGTAAGATGAAATAAAAAAAAAAAAAGATACTGATGTAAATAGGAGTTACCAAGTATAACCAGTTTTGTAAAAGCTGTTGAACCCAATGCTTTACACTTTAATTATAGGCATCTTGAATGATCCAGATTATCCCAGATTGGCTCCTATTAAATTCTTAATTCTTCATCTGAAGGATTTTGTACTGGCTTTTAATTCTGTATTCTTTCACTGATAAAGGCTAGTTCAATGGGTTTAAAGACTTGCTCCTAGATTTCTTATGTGCTTTGGCAATTCCCAAGCAATCTCAATTTTCAGGATAAATCAGATATAAATTTGTTCCCATAGGCTGTTGTAAGGATGCATTCAAATGCTAAACTTAAACATTTCTTCTTTCTAAGAAGTTAGTGCTAACGTAGTGATCTCACCCCCGGTACCTCTGTCCTCAGGCAAGGAGGGCAACAAATTAATTGAAATCATTCCAGACATCATGCTTGGTGAGTTGCATTAGGGGTCCAAATCTAGGTTTTATCTTCTTGTTCTGTGGGATGCTGCCCACTTGAAGTTAATAAGGAGCAGAATCAGAAGACATCTCTTTTATTTGATGTTTTCAGGTGTACATCATGCAGTGCTCTGGGGGAATTTCTTCTCTCAGGCTGTGAGCTGAAAACAGAAGCTAACAGAGAAAATCCAACCGTTAAAGGAGAGATTTATTTTTCCCAGCTACTCACTTGTGGTAAATTAATTGAGGTTTCTTGACAAAGAAGCAGTTTAAAGTTAATAATCTCAGGAGCAGACTGTCAGTGCAGGTTTGGCAGGTTAATTATGTCCGTGCTTCCACAAAGTTATAAGTCAGTAAAGTAAGTCTGTGGTCAGCCAAACACTTAAGTGTGTTTAAGTGATTTGTTAAGCACATAATAAGTGCTGAAGTAGTCTTTGTACTTTTTATACATTTTGGCTGGTAGTAGGAACCACTGACTTGTAAAAGATCACATTGCCATTGGACTTTACGAATTATACCAGTGTGTTCTCCAGATCAGGAAGTCTGACTGTTGATGTTGGGTGGGATGAGGTGGGAGTTTGCTGCAAACTCTTTGTAAAGGTTAGAGCTGAAGAAGTGGAAAATTCCCAAAGTATTCACCAGCAACAACAAAGAAGGTTCAGTGTTACACTCTGGAAGGGTGGAAACTCAAATGGGGCAGAAATACATGAAAAGTTTCCAAGGCTCTTCTATTACTCACAATGCTGTTGGAAGTATTATGGACCCTGCTTAAAATGTAGCATTGCACAGCTCTGCTGGATAAAGTAATTTCATGATTCAGGAGAAGTGAAGGTTGAGAAGGGTTTTTCTACACCACTGGAGCTTACATAAGTGCATTGCTAAGGAAATGAAAGAATTTAGGGTTTGTTATTGCATATAGACCTGTCTGCCATCTCATGTCTAAGAACAACTGTTAAGAAGTGCTGCATTCATACATACTGTGCAGCTACACAGTTCTCCTGGGAATTAGTAAATGAAATTCAACCATGTTAAAAAGCACGAGGAGCTGCTGCTTCTTCCATCCAGCAAAATCCTAACTTGAAGGCTTTCAGCTTCCAGAAAGAGAAAATGGGAAAAATGAATGCCTAAATTGTGTTCAGAACCTGAAGGCTGAATTTGGAGTGACTTCGAGATTGGACTAAAATTATGTATGTGGCAGGTAGATGGGCATGTGTGAAGTACTTCTTTGAAAGAGGTTCTTGTTCAAAATAATTACTTTATGTACTGAGCCAACTCTTTTTAGTGGTCCTGTGTCCTTAGGTCACAACAGTGGATGAAGACAGTGTGTGAGAGAGAGATCCCTTTGGAATATCTCTGGGCTGTTTCTTAGTCATATGGAGAGGTTGCTTTGAGTGATGTGAAACAACTCTCCAACTTTCGCCTGAGTGTGAGTGTTTTGCCCTGGAGTTTACTTCTCTGGTCTTTGGATGGAGGAGTTTAAAATGATGATTTAACTTGCTTTTTGACGTGGAAATACAGAGCATTTCCAATAAGTTTCTGAAGTAAATACTTCTGTCAAATCTGATGTAATTTATTTCCTCTTTTCTTGAGTTTCCTCTGTTTCAGAGCAGTTTTGCAGGGGGTGGTATTTTTCTATCATGTGATTCCCTCCCATTTGGGTGACTAGCTGGACCATGCTGCACCTGTCAAGAAACAGACAATTTAGGCACTTTGGCCATTTTATTGTTTTATTATGTTTGCAAAGCTAGATTTCAGATATTTTTAAGGTTACATGGCAGCTCATCAAAGCTTTGAAAATCTGAATTTTTAGGTTAGAGAGTAGCAGTCCCTTATTACACCCACCTTCTTAGGAAACCTAGTCCTTTGTGCAGCTTACAGGAGGGCCTACAGTCTCTCTCAATCACTTTTTGAAGGTATCTGTCTACATCACAAAGTTCGTAAATATATTTTATGGGTTTGTTCTTTTAGCACAGTTCCATTCTTGCTTCAGTGGGAGACATGCAATTAAATCCATTTGGTTTCTTGGAAAATCCAATTTAGGAAGTACTACAAATTTCAGTGGGTTAAGTTGAGCTTTGAAGTAAAAATCTGTTACCAGTGAATTGTAGTTAAGGATGCCCGAGATCTGCAGGCATGTTTAGTAAATTAGCTTCATTGCAAACTGCACCATCTCCAAAATTTTGCTGATGGAAAATTGTTTCTGTAATTTCCTTCCCAAAAGATATGCAGAATTACTTAATTTCTGCATGCATTCTCATCTGCATATCTTAGATTTTTAAACAACTAAAAACCAGGTGTGATAGGCAAGAATCCCAAAGCAGTGAATGATATTCAAAAAGATGAGAAACATTACGTTGTTATTTCCAGAGCTGTGAAAAAGGCAATTTAATGCTGTAACACTGACAAATGTTTATATTTTAAAATGTGAATAGAAAACTGAAATTGAATGTTGCATAAACATTTTCTAATTTAGAACACATAAAATCTTCAGCAACTTTGTACTACAGTGGCTTATTTAGTGTATTTTCATCTCACAATTATATATATATATATAAAATAAATTCAATTTTCTCTTTAAACACACTCTATTTATTTTGTATTGTGCAAGTAATTCTCTGGAGAAATGGTGTAAGTTCTATTTATATATATTGTTTTGCATTGTACTGTAGGAATATTTTTGAAAGGTCAAACCTTGTAAACCAGAGAATAACTTTTCTCAGTCATTAGATTTAACCTTTTAGATTCAGTACTATTTAGTTGTAATTATACATTTTCAGACTGATGAATAATGTCACAAGGTTGCGAGTGTCTTAAAAAACACAAATTCCTTCAAGCTGATATTCCCACCTTTCATTGTTTATCAGTAATAGAATTGTCATTAAGAAAGCTTATTTGAAGACATCCATTCTCTTTCTTCATTCTCAAGAGAGTTGAAGACAACTACTTCTTACAACAAATGTTTTCACCCTAATCTAAGGTATTTAATCTTATGCAGAGGCAAAAGGGAGAAATAGGTTGCTCACAAATCATCTACATGGCAGAAAACCTTGAAAAGAAAGGAATAATCTAGGAAACAAGGCATTTTGAAGTGCATTTATTTGCCTTATAGCCCTTTAGTAGAACAGGTTTTCAGCTGGCATAGCTAAACGACAAACTATTTTTTTGAAGATGAATAGTGGAAAACAAAGCATTCGTACTAAACATAGTTGTGAAAGTCTTTTCACAAGACTTCAGGGAGATAAAACACACAATAAATTTGAGTGGTTTATTGCGTATAATAAAAACACGTAATACACCGTAGAATCAAAGAAAAATGTAGATCAGAAGGGACCTTCAGAGGTTTCTAGTCCACATCTCTGCTCAGCAGGCCCATGTTAATCAAGCTGATCAGTTTTGTCCTGTTGAACTTTGAGAATCTACATGAATGGAGTTTTCACAGTGTCTCTGGGCAAATTCTGCCATTCTGCACCTGTGAAGACAGGCTGAGAGAGTGGGGTTGTTCAGCCTGGAGAAGAGAAGGCTCCAGGGAGATCGATCCTATTGTGGCCTTCCAGTATCTGAAGGGGACTACAACAGAGCTGGAGAGGGACTGTTTGCAAGGAAAAGAGACAGGACAAGGGGGAGTGGCTTTAAACTGAAAGAGAGCAGGTTTAGATTAGATATTAGGAAGAAATTCTTCCCTGTGGGGGTGGTGAGGCCCTGGCACAAGTTGCCCAGAGAAGCTGTGGCTGCCCCATCCCTGGAAGTGTTGAAGGCCAGGTTGGATGGGGCTTGGAACAACCTGGTCTATTGGAAGGTGTCCCTGCCCATGGCAAGGGGTTGGATCTAGATGAAGTCTATGGTCCCTTCTGTTGTGGATGGGAGTGGAAGGCTTACACAAAGTTATTAAGAAGTTCTGCTGTTGAGTCTCAAAGGAGAGAAAGACCTCCCTCTCAGAGAAAGGTTTAGGTGTGGCTGAATCCTGTCTTAGCCTCGGACTGTGTTAACTGTTTGAATTGAAAGGAATTATAGAGGTGTGATTAAACCACTTTGTCCTGCCGGTTTTGATGATGGCAAAACAGATATATTTATATAAATTAGTTACTTATTATGACAAATTAACAAACAGGTGAACAGATGAAAGATCCTAATCAGAACTGTTTACTACACAACATAAACGCTAAAAATCTACTAGTAGAGTATACCATGGCATAAAGTAGTATAGTGCACTGTAACAAAGTGATTATTGAAGCAGTTATATTAAAGCTAGCAAAAAGAAATAATTATGAAGTGGAGATGTGATGTACCTCACCCATACCAACGCTTGTGGGGAGATCTCTTTTTCTCAACCTCGAGGAGTATCCTTGGGGGGCATCCCCAGCCAAGGGAGGAATCTCCACATATACACCCCAAGAAGGGTTATGTCAGAAGAACCTGACTGCATGAGAGGGGACTGGACTTTTATAGTGTAAAGTGATTGACTGCTAGTCACACCTTTACAGGCCAACTATCAGCTTATCTATCAGATCAGACTTCAAAAAGCAAGATGTGTATTCAAAGTTTGATGAACCAGGATGGTTTTAGCATAATTAGCACCAAGACAACACCCTGGCTGCAGCAATTGATCTTGCATAATAGCTTGCATGATAGCATGGTTAGATTTTAGGTCTTATCAGGTGGGTCTATCCTGCCACACCTTCCAACCCAAATCATTCTAGGATGCTGTAATTTTTCAACCATTCTCATAGTGAAAAAAGTTATTCCCACTTGTGCCCGTTGCCTCCTTTCTTTTCACTACGTAACTCTGAGGCACGTCTGGATGCTCCTTTACAACAACTCAAGTTGTGGGGAGTTCTAGGGAGAAATAAGCTCTTTCCTGAGTCTCTTCAAGATGAAAATTTTCAGTTTTGTGCCTTTCTTTGTACATCATGAGATGTAGTGTCCACTTGTCTTCGTGGTCTTCCGATGAATGTGCTCCAGTATGTCCATGTCTTTCACATGATGGATGGTCTCAAATGAAATACAGGACAAGCAGAAGGGGAGAATCACTTCTCTGTGCCTGCTGGCCACACTTTAGCTAACAAAAAAGAGGATGTGCTTGGCCTTGCATTCTTAGCATGAAGTGCAGAAGTTATTTATCTTTTAACTATGGTCTTGATTCACATGTCCATAATTAAGCATAAACTTTTTTTTTCATTAGTGAGTATGTATAACAATAGTTGATGTGATCAGCAAAGTAGAAGTCATGTCATACCATTCAATTTCCCTTCAAGAAGACCTGGCTGAGTGGCATAGAGAGCTCTCCTATGTAAACTAATTTTAACCCTGTCTTTGTGTTGTTCCAAGTAGTGAAGGATGCAAGCTACCAATGCAAAATCTTAAAACAGAATAAGAAGAGATTGTTGTTTTAAGTTAGCATGGCTTGTATTCTGTGAAACAACTTCTGGTTATGAAAAATTAATAATATGAGAGCATAGCAGCCCAGCATGTTTGGAGCTAATTTAACTGATGACTGCAGCTCAGTTCCTGACATGCTGGTTTCCAGGGTATGAAAACTGCAGTTAGCTGTGATTTTGCAGTTGATGACATACATCAAGTGAGGCAGGAGAATATTATCTAATACTTTACAAAAACAAAAATGATGGAAGAAAGAATGGCAGCTCTTTGCTGATCCAAAACTTAAAGCTGTTAAAGTTCTTGGCATTTGTCTCTCATGAGATTGTAATAATTAGATGTTGTTTCAGACTATTAGTGGCAGTGGCTATTAAATATGCACCAGAAGGACAAATAACATAAACAAGGCATTAGAAACTCATATTTCAGCACATTGCATGTTCGTAGCTAGGGAAAAGATTGCAATGAGAGGAAAGATTGAGTTCCCTCCAGCGGAAATGTGCAGGGCTGAGGACAGAGAGATTAGCTGATAATCATAGAAGATAAGGCTCAGAGTTACCTCAAGAAGTCATTGACCCTGACTCACTCCTCCAAGGCAAGATCAAATCCACACTAAACTTATCTATTTTGTTCTTAAAAATTACCAGTAGCATGAAATTCAGGAAGGCCTAAGTTAATTTTTACTTTTAGAATTTTTTTCAACTAACATCTGAAATTGAAGTCCCTTAATACAGTTTCATTTGATTACTTCTTGTCCCATTTTGAGTGAACATGGAGCAAATATGATGTCTCCTTATTATGGAAGCTTTTAGCACATATTGGGTATGGTTACTGTGTCTCCCCAATCTTCAAATAAATCTCCTTTTATAACCCACACATCTTTTTCTGTAGACCTGCTATCTCATTGCTAAGTGCTTGTATTTGCACAGCTGATTATTCTTACCTAATAACAATTTTCTCTCCCCATTACGGAATTACATCCTATACATAATTCAGGGTATAGCTTCAATTAGTCAAGAGAATTTTTTAAATCACATCCTTCCTGGCAGCACAAAAAGCACATTGTGCACCTTTCTCCTACCTCCCTTATTCATATTGCTTTCAAATTCAAGGAAAGTCCTTCATTATCTAGCTCATTAATGAAAGTATAGAGAAGTACTGAACATAGGATGATGCTTGGCTGATTTCATCGCATTTTATTTTTTTTTAGTTTGTTTTATTTTTACTGTGAACTTTTGCTAACTACTCTGGTGATGAGTTTTCCGCAGATATGAACCTATTTTAAAACTGTTTAATTGACAGTGGTTTAGCCAACTCGTTTCTCAGAATATCACAAGACTGTCAAAAGTCTTGCTACACTGAAGAGATATAGTGTCAAGGTACTTTTTATTTATAAGACTTGTTAAGATGCTGTAGAAAAAAAGTTAATCTTGACTCTCATTCCTATAGTATCTTTTAGTTGCTCATGAATAGTTGTTTGGAATAGGTATCCCAGGATCCTTCTGGATGCTGAAGAGCAAGAAAATAGAAAAACTTCTCTCACTGTTCCTCTTAGTGTCTCACTTTGTGCTGTGATCATCAGCAGATGATTTTGTAGTTAAGTTTTGTTTTAAATTTTTTAAACATATTTAATGATTTATCCCCAAAGTGTACCTAAAGTTCTAAATTATTAGTTCAGTTAAGCATGTTTGTTTCTTGGTGCAGTTCTGTGCTATTGGGATTATTCTTTTGATCCAAAGATTTCTTCTGGTGTCCTTTCCAGGTAAAACATGTGAAATATGATGTAAAGAATTGGACAGAACTTGAACTGTCTCATTACAAACAGTACAATTGTAGTGTGCACTTCCAGCTCTGTTTCATGAGGTAATTTTTGGCTGCAATTGTTTTTGTTTTGCAAAGAAAAGATCATGGAAATAAAGACAAAAGACTGAACTGTGAGGGCTTGCATTTTTCTCATGTACTGACCACATACTTTTACATTATTTAGGTACTGTAATGCAGTTCTTCAGTGCTTTCCGAAATAAGGATCTGTGGTTTTTTATACACTCTTAAGAGTTTAAACAAATGCATTCCCATTACATTTGGGGCTTTTTTAGGGAAGTAATTAAAATAGTATGCACTGAAGTTGGAAATCTCTTATGCTATTTCTCACTGAACTTCTGCAGGATGCACTCTTGAACCTTAGGCATCCGAGTTGTAGCTGTGTTTAGATGTCTAGATATGTGGATACTGTGAGCAAAGGGAACTCAAAATGTGAGTCATTCACTTAGAAAAGAGACAGGACAACACAACCTTCCTCTTGTTAGGAAGGTGTTCCCTATTTATTATTTAAGAGGCATTCTGGCTGCACTAAATTTTTAACTGCAGTATGCTGTAACCACCGAAACAAACCTGGACAGAGGAGAATGTGCATGTCTTTTGGATATTGTACCTGTTTAACCAGTTCTCAATTGGAAAGGTCTCAAGTAGATTTCAGATTGTGGGCTTCCTTTTGACTGTCTTCAGAAGTCGGCCTTTAACCATAAAGAACTAATTCTTTTATCAGTTGCTTCATTTTCTATTGTGTCTGAGGAAAGCTACCTGAAATAATTACCTCATCTGATCAAAGATTTAATGAATCCTTGATAGGAAGAAAGAAAATATGATTTGAATTGAGCCACAGGCATGAATTAAGGCTGTTGCTATTACATTTGTTTTAAAAAATATTCTAAGTCATCTAAAAATAATCACATTTTCAAGCATGGAATTAAATAATTTCCCCTTCATTATTTAGTTTATCAACTTTTTTGTTTTAGTAGTCTGCCTAATTTCACTGCTAGATGACTGACTGAGAGACTGCTGGAAACATACATAATAGTACTTTCAGAGTCAATACAAGGTTGGTAGAAATGGGAAACTTAACTGCAGAAGACTCAATCATCTTTTTCTTTCAACAAGTTGCCTTCTGTCTTCAATAATCTGGAATAAAATACTTAATTGAGAGAGTCTTCAAGTTATGTGCGTATTTTGAATTAAAACAGGCAGAAATATTCAGAAATTCAATGAGGATATAATTTCTCCTCCTTTTTTTTTTCTTTTTCCTTCTTTTTCTCTCGTCCTTTTTAGTTCAGTAGAGAAAAGGTTGCCACAGTTTCTCTCTTGGTCCCTTTAGCCTTCAACCATCATTACTACTGCAGGCCTCCTGAGGATCTTTTTGGGTCTCTCACAGTACATAGGAGGGAGTCTGTTGAAAGCTCTGAACTATTAAATGAATGCTTGATAATCCTTCTAAGATGATATGTCCTTTTATTGGACCTTATTCTGGTACGTACTTATTCTTTAAAACATTTTGGTCTGTTATTGCGTGTCTGGTTTAGCTATTTTGGAAGGAAAATAGAAGGGAAAGGTGGAGGATAAAAGTGGTTATGTTGAAGGCTCACCAGCTGTAAAAGGGCTATTATAGATGAGTGACAAGTAGAATAGCTGCCTTAAATTCTCCTAGTAAATAACTTTGTTTTCGGTATGACTTTGTAGAAGAGTGGAAGAACTTGTAAAAAGTCTGGTTTTATGACTTTCAGTGGAATTACTCTGATATTCTAATATGTTGGTACAAGATTATGCACTCATTCCATGTTTTTGCTGTGATAAGTTGTTGATTCAGGTAAAAATACTTCATCTCTGAATTCTAAACCAAAAGAGCATTGTTCAGTTTTATGCCTGCAATAAGCTTCCAAATTACTTTTTGCTTTGTTCAATGGCTTACTAATGGAAATGAGTGACTGACAACTAATAAACAGCTTTAATTAGTTTTATATGTATAATGTATACATGCAACAACATCTCAGTGCAACCAGGAGTCCATATAACTTGTTTGAAAATAATTCCTACAATGTCTAATCCTCTTTCACTGTGAAATACAATTGCTAGCTTTTAATCTTGTTTGCCCAAAACACAATTTTGCTGTTACTCTTCTTCATGCAATGAGTCAGCTAGCATGTAATTCTCGAGTAAGATAGAAAGGAAAAGGTTTACTGAACTTGGCTGAGACAGCAGCTATGCAAATATTTCTCTTTAAATTTTTTTCTCTATTGGTTATTCATTAATAAGGTCTCTATCTCTCACCACCATAGCTGAAGTTGTTTGTTTGGTTTTCTCATTACCTTTACCAAACAAAATAATCCTTGTTAGTGGATCTCTCTTAATTTAATTTAAAGGTGAGTACCAGGGAAGTGCAATGAAGAAGTTACTATGGTCTTACAAATTGTTGCTTTGTATTTATTGTAGTACTGGTTTCAGGATTTGAAATCAATTTAATGTTAGATATCCCACTATGGATTAGGTAAGTGAAGAGAAACTAGCTGCAAATCTCTATTAATTTTTTAGCAGCAACATGCACAGAACCTATTAAAAAATAATGATACATAAAATGCTAAAATAAAGATGAAGAGAATGCTACTTACAATGCTACTCTTTGTCAGCACCTGTCCTTCAATGGATTCTATAATGCTGTTTTTAAATTTTGTTTTGAACTATATAGTATTTTCTTTGCAAACACAATTTACTTCAAAGTAGTTTCCATTTTGATGGAATTAAAGAACTAGCAACATGGAGTATTTTCTGCAGACCTCTCTCTAAGTTTCAGGTTTTTTCTGATATAGATGAAATTAGTTTTTTAAATCTTCTCCCTTTAGTCTGAAATAGGTGTTCATGTGTATTGAGCCTGTCAGACTGTGTGCTGTTGCTGAGAATGAGAAAGGATGTCAAAGCAGATATTTGAAGAGTTCTCTTTGCTTGACTGCAACTTTGAAAACTTGAAATGTCGATGTTTATGAGCCCTATATATTATGCATGGCATAGATCAAGTGTGTTTCCTTATTTAGTCTGGAACAAGTTCAAGACAAAGGGAAGCAAAATGTTGATTTTTAAAGTCAGTAGAGGAACAAAAATGACAGATGAGAATGAAAATGCAAATTGACAAAACCACTAGGAATGGAAAAATACAAATCTTCTGTTCAAGTTATTTGAAACTCATTTGATGACTTCTGGTGCAGTGATATGACTTCTCCATATTTATATGCTCTAGGAGTTAACTGTGTAAACCCTATAGGACAAAGGTTATACAATGCATGAAAAAGGGTGGTTTATACTGAAAGGGATTAGGAGTAGGAATTAATAAGATCTCTCTTCTGTGCTTTGATTTCTTCCCTAATGGAGTGGGGCAGCAGTAGCAACAACACATAACAGCAGATACTCACTTATTCATTTTCTGTCTTTGTGACAGCTCTTCTGGGAGTGCATTGCTGCAGTGATGAATCAAGATATAGCTGGTATTTGGAATGAAATTGAGATGCTGGTTAACATAATGAAATTTTGTTTTCTAACATTTAAAGTTTCTTCAGTATTGAAGTGAAACAAGTGGTACTTCAGCATGCATTCAAAACTTTGTTTGCTCACCTTATGGTAAAATGCAGGGATTTGTACCTGATCATACCTCTGGTTCTGTATTAAGGATAAATCATTGCCAAGTGTATTCTATACTATATATTTAGTCTTAATTCCCTGTCCACGAGTGAATGAACAAAAGATTCATATTGTCTCATAGCTGCAACCACAAGTCTTAGCAGAGTGACTATGAAGTCTGCTGGTGAGGAAGCTCATGAACTGTTAAACCCCAGCTCTAATAACACTATAAAATGGAGGAAGCCAAGGTTTAGGAGAGTTGAAGAGGAGAAACTTGTGGAGTTCAGATGTACTAACCGTTGGAGGGAGAGGAGCAGGCAGAAGAAAGGTGGAACTTGGTGGTTTAAAAGAAGAATAAAAAAGTGACAACCTATGTTTTTCAGCCAGTTCTTCCTCCGTCTCTCTCCAAATTGAAATCTAGAAGAACGTCCACATAGTATTTGAAAAAAAGTATGTGTGTTTGTGGATTGGAAAGAGGTTGTAGCAAGGTGAGGATTGCATTCTTCTCCCGGGCAACCAGCGACAGGACAAGAGGACATGGCCTCAAGCTGTGCCAGGGGAAGTTCAGGTTCGACATCAGGAAGAATTTTGTCATGGAAAGGGTTGTCAGGTGAAATGGGCTGCCAGGGAAGTGGTAGAGTCACTATCCCTGGTGGTGTTCAAGAAGTGACTGGATGTGGCCGAGTGCTCTGGTGTAGTTAACAAGGTGGTGATTGGTCAAAGGTTGGACCTGATGCTCTTGAAGGTCTTTTCCAACCAAAACGATTCTGTGATTCTGTGAACGGCATCAGGCACATGAAGTGGTCTTCACAAAATATTGATTCTTGTGCCAGCGTGGTTCACCCAGAGGAGCCCAAGAAAAGCAGTGGGAATGTTTTCAGCATACAGGATTACATCATAGCACACTTGAACCACTGAGCTGATAGCAACAGAGAAAGGCTGTTTGAGCAGATATAGCACCAAGCCAAAAAAGGATGGTGCAGTGATTGTTTGCACTGGGTGACAGTTTTGTGGCATTTGTACTGAGGATACCCGGTGGCAGAGTAAGAGTTTAACTGTGAATCACATTATGGCTGTGGGTAGATTTGATTATTAGTTGTTTCTATATATACCCTCAAGTTTACTGAGGACCACATGATTGCTTCCTCTTGAGCAGGAGGTAGTTGCCATGACTCGATGTATCAGTGAGATGAGAAGAGACAGGAGAGAGGTTTCTGGACACAAACTTTAAGAAGTTAAAGAGGAGATAAGACTCCTGAGAGAAGTTTCCAGAAAAAAAAAGAATGATATAGGAAAGAAAGTTTTCATTTTATAAGAAGTTACCTGACATTTAAAAAAAAGAAAAAAAAAAAACAAAAGAGAGACCATATAGAAAGGAGGGGCTTTCTCTAAATAGAGTTGTGCAGCCAGTGCTAAAATCTAGTTATTATAAAGACTTAAAGACAGTACATGAGAACAGATGAACACAGTTCAAAATGATTCCTCCTCTACAAATAAATAGAGGTAAGCTAGAAGTCCTCCTCAACCTTTTAATAAATTATTGGGAAGAGTGATGAAATATTAGGTGGCAAAACTTAGATAATAAAAAATTGTATAGCAGAGTAAAAACAAAACCAGTTTTGAGGACCTGCAGAATGTTTTCACTGTCTTGATATCTTAATGACTAAGTAAAACATTGCAGATGAAATTCAGGGAAGGTGGAAATCAGAGCAGATAAAGGAGAAACTACCTTGGTTCCTAAATCATTGAGAAACTCTGCATTAACCTTCACCACTCAAGGAAAAAGGCCCTAGTGACTCTAAAAAAGTAAGGATTTTTTGGATTGGATGAAATGAAAGGGAAAACCAAGAATCACTGCTGTAATTTGACATATATATCTTTCTGAGGGGTTTAAATCTTGGAGGTTACGTGTTCTGATCCCCTCGTTTCAAAAATAATATAATAATTTGGAAAAGGTAGAAAGAAAGGATATGAAGATTACTAGAGGCATAGAAGAGCTGTAAGTGAGACTATAAAGAGTGAATAAAGATAGAAGTAGTAGTATTTAGCTTGGATAAAGATCTGAGGGGGCATATTTAAATAACTATGTCAAAAATCATGAAAGAAATTATGGAGAATGATTATTCATGATTCATTATAAAACAAGAACTGGAAAGTGTAAAATGAAATAATGAGAGGTTTTAAAAGGAACAAAAGGAAGTGCTGCTTCAAACCATGCTTAATTAAGCTGTAGAATTCTGTGCCAAAGGATGTTGTGGATGCCAAAGTATAAATTGGTTTAAAAGCAATTAGAGAAATTCATGGAAGAAAAGACCTTCAATACTTGTTAAACACACAGATAAGGATAAAACCACTGACTAATGAAGTATCTAAACCACAGGATTATATTTTACTGCATCAGGGGAGTACCTTAACTTGCATGGAGTTTGGCCTCTGAACAGAGCAACAGGAAATTTTGAGCAATGTGTTTTCTTAACAAGTCCAGCCTTGCTAACAATGGGGTCTCATGAGTCAAAGTGTTGCTACCCCTTCACAGAATTACCAACTGGAGGTTCAGAATGTTATGAAAAGAATTGTTTAGGGATTTGATGGTTGGCTGCAGCAGCCTTGGCTGCTAGAGGAAGAGGTCAGGATCATGAAAGGAAGAAAGAAGGCAAAAAGCAGGACTCAGTGTTGTCCTTCAGGAGAACAGATTTGGGCCTGTTTAGGGTGAACTTGGAAGGGTTCTGTAGGATATGGTTCTGTGAAGAACAAGAGTAGAGTAGGAGAGCTGGTTGATTTTCTCAGACCACATCCTCCAGGCTCAAGAATTGTCTGCTCCATGTGCAGGAAGCCAGGCAAAGGTCTGAGGAAACCTACAGGAATGAACAAAAAGCTCCTGAAAAATCCAATATAAAAAGAAAGGATAGTAAGGATATGAGAGATGGAGTTGGTGTTAAGTGGCAAAGAAGTACAGACACATTGTGTTAATGTGGATGGACAGGCTAGGAAAGATGATATCCACCTGAAGTTCAAGTTGGCAAGAAACGTGAAGGTCGATCAGAAGGACTTCCATAGTTATATCAGCAAAAAAAGGAAGGCTAAGGAAGCAAGGTTGCAGATGACCCTAAACTGGGAAGAATTCTTGGTAGATCTACCAGTTGGTTTTGCAGCCCTCCAGAGGAGCCTTTACAGGTGGAGGAATGGGCAGAGGTGTTTCCTCACAAATTGCAACAGGTCCTGCACCTGGGGAGAGATAATCAGATGACTCAATTAATTGCAGGCTGGATGCTGGTTTGCTGAAAATTATATTGGTATTGTGGTGCATCCCATACTGACCAGGAGACAACAGTGTGTCCTCTTGGCAAAGAAAGTCCTCAGCCACGTGGGAGGCATCAGGCCTAGAATAAACTAATTCAGGTGTTTGTAACAGGGAGGGGGGGAACCAACAAAAGCCTCAAAAATGAAAAACATGTCTACAGAATTGCGCTTCTCTGAAGATATTTCCTTCTTTCTGCATTCTCTAAAATGCCATGTCAAAGCCTCTAGGTGTGAGTGAGTACTTGAATTCATCTGTACTGCCTTTCATTATCTTGGAAGTCATGGTCGGTAAGTTATTAATATTGCCCATCCTCTACCTCTGCCTTGTAACATTTGCCTCTGTGTTATGAATGGTAGAGTGTACTCTATGTCACATTTTAACACAGCCCTCTGTTGCACATTTGCAAATGCAATATTCATTGCGTTAAAATTGTTTACTTCTGTGAAATAATCCTCCTCCAGGATCATATAGTTAGTTATTTGTATCCTGGAGGGTTATCTGATATTCATTAATATTTATATTCTCTTTTTATCACAATTCCCTCTTAATTGCTAATTGGGTCCCATATTCCATGGCCTAAAGCATACCCTGAGCAGATTCTCTGCTTGGTTCTTTAACCCGAATTGCAAAACCATACTGTCTATATTCCATTTCCCACTTTACAGAATATCAGTATTAACCTGTTGTTCCTTCCCGAGCTGGTCACCTCCACCAATGGGCTGCAGTGGAAATCTTTTGTTCTTGTGACAAATTCTCTTCTATTCCTCCTGGGAATAACTTTAGTTGTCCTGGCAGTGAAATCTGGAGAGGGGCCCAATCTCATTTGCTTGATTAAAAGTTTAAATCTCTATGAGTGGAAGGACATGTTTTTACTCAGAAATATGTGGAGGATTAATTTTCAGAGTCTTTCACTGGAACATGCTTTTCAGAGACACAGGCTTGACAAACAAACAAGAACTAAATCTCAGGGAGGAGCCGAAATGATGTTTGGAGAATCAAACATAATACAGTCATGCATCATCTGTGGTTGCTAAGGGAACCAGCTTTGGGATCCTGTCCGTGGGATTCTTCAAAATCATCAAAGGAGACACCACTGGTGTCTGCCAGTGAAGCCACCTACTGCTGTAAAGATCAATTTCTTGCTCCTTTTCATAGGGATAGTCAATAAATTAGTTTTCTGAGAGCAGGAGAAATATCATCAGAAAATCGTTGCCTCTGCAAGGTGGCTGCGAGATCATCTGTCCCAGCAAGCAGCACCTACACTCCCAAAGGAGCAGTAGTGAGTGAACCAGATAGAACACGTGCTCTGTAAAGCTTTCAGTCCTAAAAGTATTCAGGTTTCATGCTTGACAGTGTAAAACTCCATGGATACACGGTGTTAAAAACCATCATTGGTATGGTCTCCAGCTGTGAAGGTCATTGCTGATTTCCCCTGATCCCATCTGCCTTATAACTAAATATATATATAAGCTGCTGTATTTAAAATTCCATATGCTTGGTATTTTAAAAGAAAATTATTTAGGAATCTTTCTTTCTTTGTTTCTAACTCTGCCTGTGTTACTTTTCTGTGTTTAAAGGTTTTCTGTCCATTTGCTATCACAGAGTCATCTATTCCGCTGTTGTCTTCATTTCTGTCACTCGTTCATCTTCCCACAACCCCAACTTACTAACCTGTTCATCAAGCACTGCTCCTAATTTCACCCTTCCTCTCAACTCTTCCCACTTTCTCTCTGTTTTTCTCTCTGTTCACAGCTTTTCTTTTTCCAGTAATCTTCTGATTTTTCTTTCATCTCCTTTTCTTCTCTTTTCTATTAACGAGTTTAGTACATCTTGATGGAGGTGACAGGAGAGAGTGAAGAATGGAACGAAAAGAAGATGAAGGGAAGGTAAAAAGAAGGGCTGTATAGCTTTTCAGGCTGTTAACTGGACTTTAGAAAGCTTAAGAAGAGTTTTGGACTGACTGAATTTGAAAGCTTTTACAGTCCTAGGTAGGGAAAAAGTGACATGGCAACATGGATTGCTTTGGGGACCAGGACAGTGTGGTACAAAACAAGATGTTTATTTTTGGTACAAGCCCCTGGGTGAAATTCCTTCTGATCAGACAATGAATAGCTTGGACTGAGTGTCCTCTCTCTTATGAGAACTTAGATGTATGGCTTTAGATATAATGGTGCAATTAATTTTTTATAAATCACTTATATAATCTGAAGGTATTGTAGGATGACTTTCTAGTCTGCTGGTCAGGACAATAAGTGTACTCCTATGAGAAGATACCATTCCTGGTGTGAATATTTTAATTATCTTTCCTAAGCGAAGCAGTGATGATAAGCAATAGAGATGTCTAGCAATCCCCTCAACTTTTTCTCTTATCTTCTGTGACAGTGCTTAAAATGGTCTCCTGAAAGGAGTGACATCAGCTGTTCTCAAGCAGAAGAGCCATTAGCCCTGACTTTCCACTTCTGTGTGAGTGTTCAAACACCTGATCCATTGAAGAACTCTACCTCTGCCCTTCAGGCAATTACAAGGAGTTGGTCCTGAAAGAAACATTTTTAGGATGGTTTGACAAATTCTCCTCCAGAGTTGCAAACTGACTTTGAAAGAAAGGTTTGTTCTGAAGTTTTGTGATTTCTGAAATCCACTTTTTGGGTGCATAGGGTGTGTTCAAACTTGTGTGTGTTCAAATTTATAATGAAAAATAACAGAAATACGGGGGGGGGAACTGCAAAACAGATAGAGAAGCATAAATTGTACCTGGCCCACCCAGTAAAAGTTTCATTATTTCATTGCTCACATCTATTTCTACTATCTGCTCTTGGGAATAAAGGGATAGGAACTGGGATTTGTCATCATTTACTTTTAGGCAACTTTTCTACACTTGGACCATATAATAGTGCTGGGAACAAAGACAGTTTGCTATAAGGAGCCTGAAGTTGTTCTCGGGTGTACAGGCTTACACATGGTGCCTCTTTTCTCTGATTCCTCTCTTGACCTGCTCCTCCAAGCAGAGGTTGAGAGAGGATGGCTGAAGTCTCTGAACTTCACTATTCAGGATTCCAGAGAGTGCCCTGAATGTGCCCTAATTTCAGCTTTTGGCTTCCAGGTGCTGTTTTCTGAACTCTCTATATATTTGGAGTTGGGGGGCTTGACCTATTTTTTTTTTTTTTTTTAAGTAGAAAGTAATTGCAGCAAGAGGAATGAATTGTTATGGGCTGTTCAGAGCAAGGTGTTATCTGGTGTGGCTCCTGGTGTGCTGTGTCACAGACTGAGCCTGCACATAGCTAAAGTAATTTCCCCCCCCCAGCAAGTAGTGCTGTATAGGTTGATGGTATTACTATGATACAGTGTTTAGGCATTTATAAAATAACTGATCTTTCCTTTGGCAGAGTGTGGGTTAAGCCTAACAAACAATGAAATGCATGTTTATCTTTTAAGAAAACCTGCACAGCCGAACCTTTTCTGTTTCCCAGGCAGGACATGAGAAGAGTTACATGTCTCTTAGGTTACTAGAGGTGAACAGCAATTTTCTGTAGCCACCCTATGACAGAAATTGAAGAGTCAGCAAAAGCAAAATTTTCCTTAGGGAAATACAAAATATGATGGTGGGATGCATTAGGATTCTGTTAGAGAGAAACCCTCTTGGGAGTTTGTTTGAGATACTGCCTGTAGTTTTTCAAGACAGCTTGCACAAGAGTGATGGCTTTAGGCAGGAATAAGGGCAAAGAAAGATCAGCAAGAAATTGAAGAAGCTATTTTACAAGGCAAGGCTGAAAACATGCCTTATTTATCAGAGCTAAAGCAAGACCAAGTTCTCTTTAAATGAGGACAGGAAAAATAACAACGTAAACTGAGGACAATAATTTATTTGGATAAATTTAAACTGGAAATGCTGTCGCTGAGGATCTGGAATGGATGTCTCAAAGAGATATTGGAGGTGTTAAAGAAGGTAACTACTGTAAGGCAGACTTTGATGTTAGGTATTAAAAGGAACTACATGACCAAATGTTATCTATTCGGGATCTCAAGTATACTCAGTTTAAAATAGATTGAGACCTCCAAGGAGTCAATATAGTTGAAACTGAACATTAAAAGAAATAACAGATTAAAATAAAATATTTTGTACTCTGAAAAATTAATGGTCTCACATGACAACCTTAATGAATCACCTCTTTTCAATCAAATGTTTTTTGAATTTCATTGTTATCCACAATTCGAGATTTATGATCTATAAATATATAATTATGTATATATTAACATATATTTTTATCCATTTATTCCAATAACTGATGGAAACTAATATGAAGTATCAATGTTTCCTGTGAAGCAGAAAATCCAATTTCTTCAAGACTGAAAGAATTGCACAGTATTTGTGTGACTTGGGCATCAAAATTGCCTTGAATTTATTCTCCTTTCATTTGCTAATAATTAGCTATACGGTTGTCTTACCATAAATGCTGCTGATCTGCACCTTTACAAGTTTCTTAGCAGAACTTTGGAAAGTGAGAAGTAAAGGCTGTTTAAATTTTGTGGCCTTTTGTTGTCAAGTCTGTAAATCACTATCAATATTTGTGTATGTAGATTGTATTAATTTTGTTGATATGGCATGACCCTAATATGCTTTTAATCACCAGTCAGAAGAGGAAAAGGAGCATTGATGACCCTTAGTCTGAAGGTTTGGGTTTTGTTTAAAAGAAAACCAAACAAAACTCAAACCAAAAAACAACCCAAAACAACTAATCAATCAAAACCACTATTGATATATATAATGAGTTCACTTATTATTTGCTTTTCAGAAGTATCCATTACTTTTTAGAGATGAAAAACTCTATTCAGAGAACTTTGCAACACCCTTATCTTACTTGTTGCTTTGGTTTTTATCTCACTTTTGTTAAGAACAAAGTCTGAGAAAAGAACGAGACAAAAATTGACTGTATTGAGCATGAAAAATTGTCCCTGTTTTATTCAGTTTTCAAGAGTGAGTAGAAGAGTTTGAAATATTTGAACAGGACTCTATATACATGCAAACTTTTAAACTCAAAAGTAGTAGATGTGTCTTCTGGTTAAGTAGTACTTAGTTATCAGCTGACATGTCTCTTACCAGTACATAATCCTTGGTTTGTAATTTTTTTGGTTCTTCTTAATAATCCCTTTTGATTACACTTCATTAATCAGTTGATTGTTAAATTCATGACTTTCCCCCATTGATCCTGGCCCTCCTAGACTTTCCGTAGTGAATATTCGTAGGTTCATAATTTTGAATTATCTGTACCATAATTAAATTGTGTATAAAAATGTCACAATTCTGCATTACCCAACCCTCTTTCTAGGGAATGAAATATCTCTCTGTCCTTCTTAGTTTTAAGCAGAAGATGCTTTATGGCAAACCTGAAACTGGGGATTGTTAGCCAAAATCTTCTCAGAACAACTGATTATTCTTAGGAAATCCTACGTCAGTAACTTATTCTGTGTTTATCTTTCTTGAGATCCACTTGTCCAGATGCAGCAGGAGAGAAACACCCTCTCTGTTTTTGTTATTCAAAGTGTTTTGTATCCAAACTCATTATTTATCTTGCTTGTTGAAGAACCCAGCTAGTAATCCTCTTTCCTATTTTTACATGTAATTAACTTGGAATTGAAAATTCGAAGTAGTTGTTCATTAATATTATCCTCTTTTTGCTTTGTCAGGACAAGTAAAACACTTGCATAATTCACTGGCTGCACCTCTGGGCTGTAACTGGGTTTAGCTGCACTTCCTCTGGTTTCAGACAGACTTTGTACTCACTGCTCTCCACGATCACTGTCAATAGCACAGAAACCTTTCTGGTTGCCAAACTGTTGAGTCTTTGGTCATAAATGAACAATTTTTGGGGCAGTGAAATGCCACTGAAATGTAAACTTGTAAAAGAAATTACTGTAAAGTATGTTGGAAAGTAAGACAGTGTGGAAGAGTATGGAGGAGAGATGGATAAAGAGGAAACAGTGTCTTTGCTCCCTCACTTCCCTTCCCAAGGGATACCTTCAGCAGCTTGAGGAACAGCAATTCAGCACTTAAAGAATGGGAGGGAGAAGAGAACAATAACCAGTTCATAGGACCAGTAAATGTATATGTTTCTCCATTAGTTTGTGACTGTCTCAATCATTGAGTGCTCTCTGTTCACAAGGAACAGTTGAATTTCTCCATAGTTATTGAAGTTGAATTTCTGGATACCTCTCTAAGATACACAACTGTAGAAAAGGAAAAATCAATTCTCCTGGTGTGTGTTATAAACTATTTATTTCAGTAGTAGAAGGTCATACAAATGCGTACGGGGACATAGATGGATCTAATCATATGGCAGAATCATAAATATTCTTTCAAAAAATCGAGTTGTTATTTGAGATTATTGTCTATCAAAAAGTTTAGGGGACAGAAATGAAACATTAGTAGATAATTGCTTTTTATGCATATAATTATGCTGTATTTCTCATGGGAACCACAGGCTTAATTTAGAAAAGGTAAAATATTTTTAAATGCAATATCTCTCTCTTGAAATGCAGGCACATCTGTGCACATGCACACACATATCTATATTATATACTACATATTTTGACTTTTACTTCCAATTATCAAACCTAAAGAATCTGTACATTGTGTAAAGCTTTATAAAAGTGTTCATGATTGTGACATTGGATATGACATTGCCTTTTTTATCACTCACCTGTTACTTTGTTTGTTGTTTGGTACTTCCTGAAGTGAGATCAAAATCAAGGCAAAAAATGTAAATGTATAAAATTACCCAAAACAAGAGTCTTGCCCATTTTTTCAGCCAGAGTCATCAAGCTGGGATATTAACTAGTCAACAGCTATTAGTATAATCTACTTTGAAAGTACCTGCCCCTGAGATGAGGCACACAGGAATATGTAATCACAGCCAGGGGATTGAGATGGAATTAAGGCAGGAGCTGAGCAGCCCTGCCAGCACCATGTGCCACTGCATGGTTCACAAGCTGCACAAATTAAGTTTCAGGCCCCTCACAAAAGCCTAGCATTTAGCCTGCTCCATGTAATATCATCAGGGAAATTGTTTCTTGCCTGTGTGCACTTACACTTCAGCAAAACACACGGTACAAAAGATGTAATACATTTTGTGGTTACTGAAGAAAGGCAAAAGAAGAAGAGAAGGCAGGTAAGTGAACTGTCAGTCAGAGGCAGCAAGATCTGGCTGTTATCACTTTTGTTACTGATGCTGTTACATCTGCCAAGTCGCTCCTATTCTTTGTGCTCACTCAAGGGTTAGGGCACTTAAAATATGAAAATAGGAATCTGGACTGTGTATTAAAAGCTGCATATTTATGTGCCTGTTTGTAGTTGCCTCTCCTGTCCCCTGTTACTCTCTCTTCTTTGCAAACATTTCTCTGCATATTTTAATAGTAAGTTTTGGTGAAAGCATTGACAGAGTTTTTTATAGCCCTGCTTCTGAAAAGAAATCACTATAGCTTGGAGCTAAGTAATTTTCACTGCATCCTGTTGAAGATGTTTAATTAACATAAATCAAAATAAACAACAAAGCAAGTATATGATGTTTTATCTGCATGTGCTGTAAGTTTTTCTACGCTGAAGGCATAAGGGAAGACAATCTTACTAAAATAACTGTAAGATTGAAAAAGTAGAGGTGACTACTTGTATTATGGGCATTTCTTTTTCTGAAAAAGATCACGTGTATAGAAAAATTATTTTTGTTGTTTGCACAGTACAGGTACTGGCCATTTGCTCTTTTGGACCAAAATGCTTCCATTTCAATTAAAGTGGCACAGTGCTTTATGTTTAGTGCACTGGTGCAGCTAAGTCTGTATTACACTGAAAAGTGTGGGGCAGCTGGGAAGGGAAAGCACTACAGAAGTTGAAACATGGAGCTCCTGAGAGTAACTTAGTCCAGCAGAGGCTCCCAACTGTCTCATCTGGATTGCTTCTGGTACCTTAGCCTTAGTCCATCAGGTGAGCAAACTTGAGAAAAACATGCTTTGGGTGTTTTTCCTCTTGGGAATCTACTGGATGTAATGGTAGGCTATTTGATGTTTTGTAATATCGCTAAATCATATTAAAACATGAACACTTTGTACTTCTAATCTCTCTTGTTCATTCCTGCTTTCATGGTGTCTCTGACAGGAGCTGATCTGTGATCATCAATGTTGCATAGGAACATGAAGTCATCTTCATGCTAGCTATGTATTTTTTAATTTTGCTTGTATAATGAGTGAATGAACACTTTTTTTGCTGTATTTTCTAGTTCTTGCTGAAGATTTATGCTAGTTTGCTGTAATCTCTTTTAGACAATTTTCTTGTGGGCTTGCCTTTATTATCAGTGGTGCTGTGAGAGATTATGCTGTAATGAGGCTCAGGTGGCTGCTGTGTTTTTTCAGGTAATCTGTGATGCCAGAATGGAGGCCAAGGCTGGATCAGAGTGTGTTTCCCCATAGTTTTGATGGTTTCCATAACTGGAAATGGTTGGGTGTGGTTTGGGGTAACCTGGTGCCACAGGAAGCCACTGGCTCACAGGAAAGCACTTGAGCTGTTCTTGGCCAATGCCGAGAAACTGGACAATCCCCCAGTGCAAAGAAGATTTTTTAATCTGGGATAAAATAACCTTTGTAGCCCCATTTCAGAGCTGTTTTCACCTTGTACTTTAGCCCAAAGCAAAACAGTGGATTCTGCTCTCATTCCTGCCCCCTGCTACGTTTGCTCATAAAAATACACGAGTTTTCTTTCACGTTGCTCTTGAAGCACTTGATATTTCCCATGAAAGCAAAGGCAGACATTTTCCTGGTCTTGATGGAACCGCTTCTAGGCAACAAAGAATCATTCCCTCTGGAAAGATCTCATTTCATGGCTGAGAGAAAATCTTCTAAAAGTTACACCATCTGTAAAGTATCCTTACCTTACATTCTCCAAAATAACAAAATAGCCCTTTATAACTTTGAAAGCATTACACGAGGGGAGCTATTTTACATTTCTGTCTTGGTTTGTTTTTTGGTTTTGGAGTATTTGTTTGTTTGGTTGGGGTTTTTCCCATTGGTTTGGATTGGGTTGGGTTTGGTTTTAATCAATAGTAACTGTTCAAAATCAACTTGAGTGTCTGGAAGTGACCTTGAAATTAGGAATGCAAAATATACGAAAGCAGATATTTGTAGTACCGCTTGTGCATGCACTGAAACAGGTTATGCAGCAAATGCCATGGGTTTGGTTTTTTTTCTGAGATATATCTTCTGTTTTGCCTAATATTATAATACCATTTTGGAATATCATTTTATTTGTACCTGGGCTCATAATAAACAAACAGTATAATAGTGAACAAATTTGTTAGTAGATTGCTATGTACATTTATTTTCTACACACTTAGGCTACTTTATACTTTTTGTTGGATGCCTGGTTATAAATGGAAGCTGCAGTACAACAGACAAATGTTAAAACAGTAACAGGATTATGCTGGAGGTAAAAATGAGAGGACTAATATGGTTGGGTTGGTAAAAACTACGCTCAGAGATTTTTCTCTTTTCAGTTAAGATTTATAATAATTAAGTGGAGAGAACAGTGTAAAGGAACAGAGAAAGCAGAAAACATGTTTCATTAAAATGCCTGCATGAATCCTATTGCAATTCTCTATTAGCTTGGTAAGACTTTCTGAGCTGACTATACACACTGTTTGACTAGGGACACTTTTTATTCTTTATAATAACCAGTTATTTTAACTGGAAGCAAAATTAAAATTTCTGAACTCATGAATTTGTGGGAGAGAGGCAAAGATGGTTTTCAAGGTTTTTCCCAAGTAATTCTTATCTTGAAAAGAAATTAAGGAGGATCACTGATGGATGGCAAAAAGAAGACAAATTCTAGTGCAGTGTTTAGATAGTGGCTTATACTAATTTAAATATAATACAGATTTTCCTAAACTGATTTCTAGTTTGGCTTTTTTTGATTCTTCTAACGTAATTTTGCATGAAAACATTGACTGTGGGATGCTATAAGGAGCTCTGTCTGCCATTTGCACAGTGTTTCTCAGTTCTATGAGCTATGGCCAGGGTTTCATGGCTGCTGGTTAAGTCACGAGTCAGCTGTGAAACATGGCAGAATCACAGTCAGAGTGAAACATGGCAGAATCAGGTTGTCTTTTAAGTTGTCATTTTTAAGAAACAGTAATGTGATTATTTTTTAAGACTAGTCTGAAAATATCAAGCTTCTGACAGGAAGGTGCAGCTGTGTCTTTAACTCTGTTTTTGGTGGGGAGAGGGGTGTCAAAGTTAGTTTTATCTGTTGCCATTTGGTTTTGCTTTGCTGGTTGTTAAAACTGCAGCTGTTATAATTGGCAGTTTCCAAAGAAACAGTGAATATCTGCAGAAGGTCCTAAAATAACAGTTGTTCAGTTTTAGTGTATAATTTTCCCCCTAAACTTCTACAAGTTGGTCTTAGAAGCACTCATTTGGTTTAAGGCTGCATTCAGTTTTATGGTGAATGTCTAACAACTTCTTCTTTTTCTGTCTGTCTTCTTACACTGGAACAGATTTAATTTTTTTTTTAATACAAATAGGCAATTGTATAAATATAATTTCTGTACAGCTTTGTGAAATGCAAGAAGGCAGATCCTCTCCTGCTGCATATATTTACATGTATTTCTAACACAATCTGAAGTCTAGAGTCCTACCAATTGTTGTTCCTGACTGTTGGTTTAAATGACAGCTTGATGGCAAATACATTCAGTCTTGTGAAAATGCTGGGGGTTCATCTGACCATGTAGGAAATATTATCTTTACTCAGGAAGTCAGATACATTAAAAAAAAACCCTTGATATTTTATTTTTCAACATAATGAACTCCTGTCCGAGTCAGTGTGTTCCAATGAATAGCAATAGGGCTTCTATTTTTAAGGTGTTAAGATTAATTTTTCTAAACAAGTAGTATTGTAGGTTGCATGGACTGTAATATTCCATAACCAATTCCTCTCTATCAGCTGGCTCTGTGTGAAAGACTTTTTGGATGGAGTACAATGTAAATATTAGCTTAGAAAAAATGAAATAAGACGATAAGATCAGAATAATAAAAAACCTAGCATAAAAAGCATCAGAACAAGATAATTATAGTGCCATTTTTAGTAATTTAGTGTCAACAATAAGTTATTATTTAATGTTCTTCAGAAATTGGATTGTGCATAATGAAAGAAATATATAGGCATCAAAATAGAAAACTGGAGTGGAAGAAAATAGAGGAAAATATATATACATAGGCATCCTCCATTCAGAATTTAATCATGTTGTATTTGCTTTCTGGCATATAGTCACGTAAGCTAATTTAACGTTGTACCTTTTTGAAAAGGAGTGAATAGTTCCAGTCAATAGAAAAGGTCTGTGAAATTTTTACCTGAAAAAAAAATAAATTGAGAAGTAGAATTAACAAATTAATTTGGTAACAAAAGCATTAACCCATGTAGAGACTGAAGATGTGGAGTACTAGTACCTGTGGAGTACTAGGGCTGACCATGACCTGCTAAAACTTTAAAGGCAAAAAATGCTGTCAGTTGTTTTAAACATGTAGTTAAAATCTGTTATCCAGCCTATGCAAAACATTTGTTGAGCCTGACTATATCCCATGCCCTTGCAAATTCCTGGAAATCACTTGGCAAAGTGCCTGGCTGTGCACATGGGCTTCTAGGAAGGTTTTTTTTTGGTGTGTGTCTTAATACATTGTAGTTTAGGCTTCCTCCTTTGCTGGTGAAAGAGATGTCTGGCACAATTTTTAAAAAATGATAGTTTAAAATTTCTGCTTTCAGGTCACAAATTTCCCTTTAGCAGTAAATGCACAAATGAAATATAAGAGTAGTATATAGTGTTTTATTTGCATTCCTTCCATCTGGAAGTTTTACAGTTGAGATGAAAACTGTACATGAAAAATCTGAGTAGAAAATAGCCTTCTAAGATTTTAGAGAATCCTTTACTGTAGGCCTCAGCTTAAAGATTTCTGGTTTTTAACCAAAAGAATTGTTCCTGAACCAAAGAATTAGCAGAGTTGCAAAATAATTTTACCAGAAAAAAATAGTCTTGCTAATTTGTGTCTAGGTAGAAATAAATATATAGTTATAATTATATTTCAAGGATTCACACACAAGAAGTGAAGTGAGAAGGACTTTTAATTCGCTGATGGATACAGCAGCTAAAAAAATAATTATTTTAAATACAGTATGTAATGAAAATCAAAGTTAAGTATTATCTTTTTGTTTTCATTCTTTAAAAAGAATCAAACTGCAGTATTTAAAAAATGTTTTAATAAAATAATAAAAACTTATGGTTAATGGTTAATGTTTTAAAAGTATTTCTTACTGAAAGAAGTATTTATGGTTAATTTAAAATATGTGTCTCATTCTTCACAGTAAAAAATTATGGGTGACACAGTGCAGCAAATATTACCCACTGCACTACTGTTTAACATAGACCCATGTTTTCTGCTAAAGGAAGTTTGGGATTGACTTGCAGAGAAGAGGGAGGGCTATGATGAGTAATGTCATCTCTTTACACAGTACACTCTCCTCTTCTTATTTTAAAGTCTGATGGATTTTCAGCAGTCTCACACATAGATATTTTAAAATATGTCATGTGGCTCATTTTAACATATTCCAAACTGCACATTCAATTAAACTGAAGCAAATGAAGTCACAGCTGCTCTGTTGCCTGAAATAAAAAACTAGAAAATTACCGAACTGGAGTTGTTCACATTTAGGAGATGCACGTATAAACAGAAGAATCCTATCTGCTGTCTCTGAATGTTCATGCATCTTTTATTCATCTGCAGGCCACAGTGAATGCTAAGCTTGAAACCAGTAATTTGTTTGTTTCAAATATATTCTTCATAGTTCTGAGAAGGTAAGAATTTTAAAAGAGAAGGAATAGATTTCTGTCAGCTATATGTACCTCCAAGTTCATGAATTCCATTAAACCCACACAATGCATATAAATGAATATATTTAAAAGAATCTTCAGTGTTGTATATAAATTTCTTTTTGTCTGATACTGCATGTGAGTGGATTAAAAATAAATGAAGTAATGTGGTAATATTTTCATTCATCCAAGCAAAACTAGTTTCTAGTTATTTCAAAAGCAACCGAGGTCTGAATCATTAAATGCTGAATATGTGACAATCAGTGATTTATATAAGCAGGTATTCAGAGATGTTTAGGCATTTAAAATTTGATAAATTGCCTTTACATGACTGGTATTTATAATTACTTATGCCCTGTTTATTTTCTGTATAAATGTGTAATGCCAGATAATAATAAGATATTATTTCAGCTAATGACAAAATAATTAATAAGCTTGGGTAGTGAAATCGTAATAGCATGCTCTTAAAACGAGAGGAAATATTTTTCTGTTCCCAGATACTGCATTGTAAGTGTTAATGTTCTTATTACTGTCTGAGGGTTTTAGCAGCTTGGTTAGCCAAGGGAGAGGGGCTGTCCACAGGAAGATCATCACTTCCTCTTGCTGCAGAGATGGCAGGTGTGGGCTTTGGTGCCCCAGCAGAGCAGGTCAGAGATGAAGTCTAGATTATGTTTGTTGGAAGAGCTCAGTGGTGTCAGCCTGAGTGGCCTGAGGTTGCAGTCCCTGGTGGCAGGGCCTTACAGGTACATTTTTTCATCCACGTTATTGGCCATTATGGACTGTAAATTGTTTTTGACAACAGCTCCTCTCAAAAAATAATTACCAGGTCTCTTCTGTGGGAACCCATCTTCCACGTTACACTTTCTTGTATCACTGTTAGTAGGCTTTTATCAGATATTAAAAATGAAAGGTAAGTGGGTTGTCAGTTCACCACATGTGGGGAAAAATATAATGATTGCAATAATGCAAATACCTCTTCTTACTGTCTGTTACTCTAGTTTATAGGCATAGCAAATTATTCAGTGAGAGTTAAACTCCCCCTACTCCACACGTTTGAAACCCGCCAGTTGTGTCACTGGATATCAGCATTCAATTTTTCACATTTAAATTGACTGAAACACAGTGACACCTATGCACCTTTCTCCTTTCCTTTCCTTTCCTTTCCTTTCCTTTCCTTTCCTTTCCTTTCCTTTCCTTTCCTTTCCTTTCCTTTCCTTTCCTTTCCTTTCCTTTCCTTTCCTTTCCTTTCCTTTCCTTTCCTTTCCTTTCCTTTCCTTTCCTTTCCTTTCCTTTCCTTTCCCTTTCCCTTTCCCTTTCCCTTTCCCTTTCCCTTTCCCTTTCCCTTTCCCTTTCCCTTTCCCTTTCCCTTTCCCTTTCCCTTTCCCTTTCCCTTTCCCTTTCCCTTTCCCTTTCCCTTTCCCTTTCCCTTTCCCTTTCCCTTTCCCTTTCCCTTTCCCTTTCCCTTTCCCTTTCCCTTTCCCTTTCCCTTTCCCTTTCCCTTTCCCTTTCCCTTTCCCTTTCCCTTTCCCTTTCCCTTTCCCTTTCCCTTTCCCTTTCCCTTTCCCTTTCCCTTTCCCTTTCCCTTTCCCTTTCCCTTTCCCTTTCCCTTTCCCTTTCCCTTTCCCTTTCCCTTTCCCTTTCCCTTTCCCTTTCCCTTTCCCTTTCCCTTTCCCTTTCCCTTTCCCTTTCCCTTTCCCTTTCCCTTTCCCTTTCCCTTTCCCTTTCCCTTTCCCTTTCCCTTTCCCTTTCCCTTTCCCTTTCCTTCCCTTCCCCTTCCCCTTCCCCCTCCCCTTCCCCTTCCCCTTCCCCTTCCCCTTCCCTTTTCTTTCCTTTCCCTTCCTTTCCTTTTCATACTTTTGCATGGATAAATAACTTGCAGAGTAAAAGGCATTTCTCAGTAACACTGAACTCCAGGCTTGTCAATTCTTTCTGGTGTCCCTGGGGAATGTTCTAATGTCTTTCAGACTAAGATTTTGTAATAAAACTCTGTGTCAGCCAGTGTGTTGATGACAGACTGTGCACAAGACCCTGTATCTGCTGACTCTACTAGTTACATCTATTTTATGTGGCAGATTTAATGCAGAACTCATATTAAAATACAGTATATGTCATACTGTGGTACATGAAAGATCTACTCAGGGACCAGGACCATGTGGGGATGAGGACTTCACATATACAAACTCAAATAGCCTGCAGTGGCTTTAAAGCTTGTGACTAGGTACCTCCTAGTGGCACAAGAGAGGAAATAATGGTGGTGGTTTGGTTTTTCAGCTCCTGGCTCTGTGGACAGAGGAAATGTTAGAGCACTGTTTTTCCTTCCTGTACAGAGCTATCAGCTGTATTATTTTATCTCTATTTTCCCCCATAATATTTATCTCCAAATTGAACCAATTTTGTTAAAGATATTTTAAAATGTTTTATGACTGTTATATTTTACCATTACTTGTTGGAATGTGTACTTCTCTTGCAGTAGTGTCTGTACTGCTTTGGCCTATGACTATTTACTGAAAATTGGTTGTTTTCTGGTGGCAAATATTTTTCATTCTCTTTGTTTTCCTGATACTGATAATAAACCTTTATTTCTGTAGTTACTGGGACTTGCAGAGACCTTGATATAAGAACTCCTACTGTTAATTTGGCATCTGGCTTTGTTTCTCTCTCCCTACCTCCCTCCATGCCTTTTTACACATTTTTAAGCAATGTATTGACTATTTTGGCAGACATCAATATTTTTGTTGCTGTATTGTTTATTACAGCAACCTAAGCACTATTTATCTGTTGGATCTTTGTGGTGCTGATCCACTGTTCATATCCATGCTTGTCTTAAAACCTGGCCTGGCCAGAATCTGATGTTTGTATAAGTTGGAGGTTTTGCAACTTGCAACTCTTTTTATGCTTTTAATATACATTCATCATCTCCAGAAGTTCTTGGGTCACCTGTTTTCCCATTCCTAATTTGAGTCTTATCATGATTTGACCTGGATCAGGCTCCCATCCACTAAACTTCGGGAGACAGCTTGTCCCTACATTTTGTGCTAACAATTTTAGTTCCCTCTGTAATTAGCTGAAAAATTATTTACAAATCGCTAGACCAAGTTTGTGTTTTCCTAAATGTGCTTTCCTAAATCTGCCTTCATTGGCTATTACACAACACTGGACTCTTGGAGAATTTAGCTTTGCTGTCATAAATATAGGTATTAAGCTGGATTCTACCTTTTCCATACACTGTCATATTTTTATATCGTGTCTACTTGTCACCTTTGGTGGCTGCTGAAGCTCCCTCCTTCCAAAACTTACATCTGTCCAAATATTGTCTTTTCGATGATTTAATCAGTGTCGTGAATAATATTTTTGTCTTTTTTTTTTTTTTCTTACTTTAGTTTCTTTACAGGCTTTTTTAAATGACTTTGATGCATTGCTTGTTTGTTAAAGGCCTCTGGTAATTTTGCACTGTGATTTGAATTGCTTTCTTAAATATTATTTATCTCCTCTGCAGTAAAACCTCTGTTATCACAAAATGAAGTCTTGAAATGTTTTCCAGTCATGAACTCACAGGTTTTCTAGCATATCAAAATGAAATTTGGCTTTTTTGGGGTTGAGAAAAGAAAAAATATTGATGTTTTCTTTATATATTAATGAACTTTATTGCATAGGTAATTTCAGCCACTGCTGTTATTTCAGACTTCAGCAGTTGACCATATGTGACTTCTAGTGCTAGTGATGATCATGCTATTGTTATGTTTTCCTTTTTAATTTTTTTTGTTTGAGGACTGAACCAGGCACCATTATTTAAGAAGGGGTGCTACAGATACCTCTGCACTTGCAGCAATCCTTTTGGAATGTACAGATAGTGCTGTTCATGCAGAAAGTGGGGAGAAGGGATTTTTTTTCCTTCTATTTTTTAACCTAAATAAAAAGCTATCTCAAACACAATAGAAAGGAAAAAAAAAAACAAACCAGAACCCTTCTGGGCTTATATTTAATTCATCTTAGATGAACTTTATACAACTTTTTTACTGCTGAATTGCACATTTTAAAAATCTCATGGTTTGTACATTTACAGCTGAATATATAGCTACTTACTGTAAGAGAACCAAGATGATTGAAGTGAGCAAATTAAGTTGTTACTTGCTATTACCTAACTTACTTTCATTTCTGTCTTGCTTAAAGGCATTATATTACAGTTCCATGTCAAGGTTCCAAATTTTAGATCAGTGCATGGGAATGTGTGAATTACATCCACAGACATGGGTGAAAAATACAACAGAAAATGTAGTTTGAATCATCAAAATCTGTCTTTGTTAAAGTTTGCATATGCTAGAAACTGCAGCAAAGATAAATTCTGCAGACAGACTCCTGCTGGAAAATTACTCAAGTGTTGTCTATCCAGTCCCCTTCAGGAATAAGTAATTTTGGACACATCAGCAGATTTGGTTACTCATATTTCAAAATATTTTTGAATGTCCAAGTATTGATGAAATGGGTAGTTTATATGGGGGGGCAAAAAAAGAGATTATATCAAAATAAACATTTAAATATCATAAATATGTACTTATTCAATTTCCGAATTCATTTATTTAATTGGATTCTGAAATTTGCCCATTGTGAATAGATGAAAGCTCACAGGTTTTTTACAAGAGAGGAGGAGCAGCATTCATGTATTTCTGCTACTAATTTCACTGAAGCCATTTTACACATGCAATATATCTGGCCAAATGTTTTCAGAGGCACAGCCCCATTCTGCTGCAGTCCAATTGAAGCAGTATGCTATCAAACCTTAGTATTTACTTTAGAAAATCCTTAGGAAAAAAAGCAATTCATGACATAGCTATTATTTTATGACACTTCCTGTACTGTCTGAAGTGTTAATATGATTCAATTTCAAAGCATATTATACATGAGCTGGTGATTGCAGAAAATGTAATTCCTTTTTGATTCGTGAGCATAAAAGTATGCATTTTTCTTATAGCCTTTCACACTGTTCTTTATAGATGCGATAATTTTACTAAATTTTAGTTAACAATGCTTGGTTGGATATGGCCCTTCCATTTCCAAAATAACTTGGGAACAGGCACAGTTATGGATAGGTAATTTGCAAAAGGAATGCTGGTGCATTATGTCAGTGAGGGACCTCGGGGGATATATCACCTGTGTTCTTTCTGGAGTACATTAACACCAGCCAAACTTGTCAAGGATTATTACCACTGAACATACTCCTACTTACTGGGAGACAGTCCAAGGTGATGAAAACCATAATGAGCACATTATTTGTTAATAGCTGATGTTTTTAAATGAAAGAAAGAAGAGGAGCTGTTATGGAAGTTTCGTTTTGAAGTCACCAATTTAAAGTTGGATCGCGGGCATTTAGGCCTGTATTTTGTCCAGGTACAAACTGCTGTGGATATATTGGAATGGACTCAAAGATGCATTGGAACAGACTGCCCGGGGAGGTGTTGGAGTTACCATCCCTGGAAGTGCTCAAGAAATGTCTGGACGTGGCAGTCAGTACTCTGGTCTAGTTGACCGGGTGGTGTTCGGTCACAGGTTGGACTTGGTGATCTCAGAGGTCTTTTCCAACATAAATGATTCTACAATATGAGGAAGTTGCACCTTTAAACTTTTACCTTCTAAGGCCTTTCCTATGAAGACACTTTCAGAGGAAGAATTTCACCGAAATCCAAGACATTTGACATCTTACAGTGAAGATTAACAATTGGTTCCCATAAAGGTAAATACATGGCCTCAAATTCAGCTTCATATGTTGCCTATAACTTTGCAAAAACAGTAACTATGAGGAATTATGGTGATTTCTGAGGAACGCTTGTACAGGATACAACAATTAATAATAGATATTTGAATTACTAAATCATTATGTGATTATGAGTCAGTGACATGGTAAAATGGCTGATAAATTGCAGTTTCATAATTGGGAAACCTCTTTGAACTCCAAGAATTTTGGATTTTAGACTAGGAGACTGTATTAAAAAAACCAGAAACTTACATTGTATTTACAATTTTTGTTGCCCTATTTGTTACATATAATTTTAATATATATAATATAATAAACTAATATGAAATTTATTTATATAAAATTGATATAATATTTATTCAGTTTAAAGGGGTTAAACTATGCAAGATTTTATTAACTAATTTTATTTTGCTCTTAAAATACCTAACTTAAAGTATAATGTCTAAATAAAGCACAGCTTTGGAAAACGGATGACCCACAAAAGCAAAAAGCACCAGTAGGTGTGGGTCTCACTGATAGGTCTCACAAACATCAAAATGTTCTTAATGCATCTTCATTGTTCCTAGCTTACTGTTACAAATAAATTTTGAAGCACTGTAAGTGTTCAGGGGTGACACAAAATATCTTGGCATACTGTCAGTTCTTCACCATCACCCTCTCTTTCCATGCCATGCTGTGGCCTCCTTGGCTTCCTTTCCTCTCCTTCAGCTCTGGGGATGGTGAAACTCCTGGGCAGCTGGCAGGGGCTGTGCTGAATATGAATAGGGGGCAACCAAGTTCCTTGTAGCCTTTTTTTTTTTCTCTCACTGTGAACATTTTTTGCTCTGTTCAGATACCAATTTTCTGAAACATTCAGAATTGTAGCAACATTTTAAATTTTGTGCTGTGTCCCCCTCTTTCACAACTGCTTTGAAATTGGGCTCAAGAAGTACTGTGGAGAGAAGACCACCAGTGAATGGATAAGGAGCTCAGATGCAGGAGCCTGTTCCCAGGATATGAAATTAATGAGTAGAAACCCACAGTATTTCAGTTCACAGGTGTTCCTAGGTAGGAAATTCTCTCCGCTCCTGAATAAAGAGGAAAGCTTACATGGATCAAGAGTTAGAAACATGGTTATGGAAGCGTAAAAGCTGGAGATCCCCTCAAAAGAGTTATCCTCCAACAGGAGTCAGGGCTGTGCAACATGGAGGGCACTGACAGGAAAATTTCCATGCACAGTTTGCTGAATGAAGAAGTGTGAGGGAGATCTGATTTTTTTTCTCTCTCTTTTTTTTTTTTTTAATGTCTATTTCATTGTTCATGTGCACATAGGCTGCTTGGGAAATGGTGGTAAAGGTACTTGACTAAAGGAATACGAGCTGTACTCCAAATGAGACTCATTACATGAGGCTTGTCAGAAGTGACTTCAGAGAGCCTCAGCTCACACCTGCCCATGAGAGGGCTTTGCTGAGCACTCTGGAAGAAGTTGTCTCTTGCTTATGCACCAGTCAGGTGATCTCATCATCACCAAAATGAAAATGATGATCCTTTTTAACTGGACACTGCATAAACTGAAGCTTAAAACATGGCAGATGTTATTCTACTTATTGATTAAAACAGCTGTTGCATTAGTTCACTTAGAGACTTCTAAACAAAGAGCAAGCAAAAAGATGCTGCCTTGCTTTACCAGCTGAGGTTTGTCTGCATACCTGAGAAGCCAGAAACCCCAGTTGCCATACTTAAACTGCCAAATCTACACGTGCTTTGTATTTTACTAAAATTCCTGTGTTGGTAGTGCCTCTTGAGAATACCCTAAATTGCATCTCCAGGTGAATTTTTTTTATTTCTGTTGCTAGAACAACTGTGAAAGGGTTGGAGTCAGATCCTTCTGATTGAATTAGACCATGTAATTTTAAAAAGTCTATCATCAGGTTGGTAGCTACCTCCTTTAGTCAGCCTTTACATGGACACATTGTGGTCACTTGTCTTTGCTGGAAGATGGAAGTAGTGCTGCTCTTCAAACAGTGAGGCACTGAGGTGTAAAACCAAATGGGAATAAATATTGTGTCCAGGAAGGAAAGTCAACACTGTGTTTGTCTCAAATTAGAATGTCTGATTCCTGCCTTTTTGTCATACAAAGTGGCTTTGTGGAGGATTGATCTCTTTGGGAGAGAGTTGTCTGGAGTTATGAGTGTTTTTTTTATACAAAGGCAGAATATCAGCTGCTGAATGCAAAGAGTGTATTTTACTAATCCTGCAATCCTGAGAGAAGCTCTGAGCTATTATGGCTTACAGAAGCCTCCTCCTCTGTGACATTTTGAAACATCACTTGTTAGAAGACCTTCTGTTTTACTAATTAATGGGATAAAAATTGTGTTGAACCAAGGCGATGAAGAAAACAGTCATAGCTTCTTGAGGGGAAATAATTAAAACTGTTTTGAGGGGAAAAGTACACGCTGTGCATAAATATTTGACTGTTGAGGTGGATATATCTCTTGTACCATTCAGAATGAATTTCCTGTAGCAGTATGTGCTGCAGGGCAAGCTGGCAGTTATTCAAACAAAGAGAACTGTACAAATCGTTGAAGGTAAGAGGGGAGATAGTGATGCAACTTCCAGTATTTTGCTATAGCTCCTCATTTGCAGGTTGCTGTAGTGCAAGGGACATCACTGCTAAATTATTATGCTGTTACAGTCTCCAAAAGTGTTTTCCATGAGTAATAAAACACGTGTTACCAAAAGTAAACAATTTATCAGGAGCAGAATGTTTCTAGGATACCTCTAAAAGCTTCTTTAAGTGTTTGGGAGACCATCCTAAAGGATCTTAAATACAGGGAATGGCAGTAATAAAACAAAATTCTACTGGAATAAATTTGAAGGTCCTAAGAAAAAAGTACAATTTAACTGTACTAGGGAATTTTATTTTATCTAAACAGAAAAACTTTTTTGTTCCTATCTTTGTAGTGAGTGCTTCAGTCAAATATTGAATTAAATTTTAATAAATATTTCATTTTCTTTCAAATAAGAAAATATTTTTTCTTGAAAGAAGACAAGTCTGATCTGTAATGTTACTGTTTTATCATTCCCAAATATGTAACTGCACTGAATATACCCATTGATTGTCTGTTTCTGTGTTTTTAAAAGATAGTATTATAATTTCTAAATTAATTGTTGAATGTGGAAATTCAGGAGTCTTGGAGAGGTTTAAAATAACTTGAAAAAATGTTACATGGTTCTTTGCTAATCTATTAAGTGAAGAAAAGTGCTAAAACACCATTGTTAACTGAGGAGCATTTGTAAAGAACATTTTGTAAATAACAAAGTGCAGGTCTTGGGATGTATTAAAATACAATTCTGTGTTAAAAAAAAAAAAAAGATAAAAAGAGCAAGGGAAAGGCCAAGCATTCTTTTGACTGTCCCATCTGAACCTGATACATAAGTTGATTTTTATTGGATGGTAAAAAATATGCTAATATCTTCAATGTCCCTTGCAGTTCCATTTCACACAGTTCAGGCAGAAAAATGTAATGGATTCAAGTTACCAGATCAAAAGCTGGAGTATCACCCAACTGACCATTCATGGGGACAACCCCTTCAGAAAAGACTGAAAAGGAAGTGCAGATCTCTCGTGTCTATAAACACCCCATTTCTCTGTTTCTTCATCACGACAGCACAGGTAGGAGGCCTTTTGCAAAGTCTTTATCTGGGTTGACAGTATCCTCAAACCTGGGGAAATGTGTGACCTGAATGACCCATTTATCTATAGTCCAGACTATTTTAAAATACTCGAT
Organism: Pseudopipra pipra; assembly: GCF_036250125.1. NCBI lineage: Eukaryota > Metazoa > Chordata > Aves > Passeriformes > Pipridae > Pseudopipra > Pseudopipra pipra. Next base: position 14,155,027 of record NC_087550.1, read on the forward strand.
GGGCTGTTGTAAGTTAGGGCGCTGCTGAGCAGACAGTCCATGTGTCAGCCAGCACTATGACCTCCATAGCACACCAGGAAGATAAACACATAAACACAGAACTGGTGTCCTGTATCTTCTTCAGGAAACCCAAATTTACTCTTCTACGCCAGGGACTTCAGTGATGGGAGGGAACGTCTGGGAGGAGATGCTCACAGCTTTGCGTTGTCACAGGGAATTCTCACCATCTCCTGCAGCTTTTGCTGTACTTGAAGGGGCAAATACACTTTTCAAATGGTTAACCAAGGCCCTAAGGAATAAACATGGGGGTTTGTCAGCATTTTATAGCTCTGTGTCCACTTGCAATGCAGTGTCAGCAAATAGTTACCTGAGATCAAGGACTCTGTAGTAAATCTGGTGACAGACTTCCCCTTTGTCCACACAGAGTTCAAGAAATTGCAGCCTGACAGGTCCTTTCAAATAATTTTACAGTGTACAATTTCAGTCAACATTTGGCTGCAGACATCTTGTTAAAATAAAGCAATAAATCACAGCAATCATAAAACAAGAAAGCTTGATTAAAAAAAAAAACAAACAAAAACCACAAGGGTTTAGATAGCTGAGGTGCAAAATGATTGAGTTCTAATGTAAGAATTTTTTAGGCTGGTGCTTCAAATTTATCCACAGTCCCTGTTTGGAATTTATTCCTTTCCTAAGTGCTCTGTTTTCCATTGCTCTCCTACCACAAACCCTAGTAATATAAAGAGGGGAAAACAGGCAGGAAAAAATAGATTGCTTTTCAGTGGAAATGTACACATCATTTTCATGCAAATGTACCTTCTCTGTGCATATTTGATGAGCGATTTCTCTCACAAAAGATTTTCCTGTTAATTGTTGTATCTGCCACTTATAAAATCTGTTTGCTAAATTACAAAGTCAGCCTTCACTGTGGGTGTACTGCCAGCCACTTCTGTCACAAAGGATCTTTAGTCTAATTGTTTTATCTGCCGCTTGCTAAATTATACCTTTCGCTGAACTTGCACCAAAACCTTTTCAGGAAGCCATTAGTAGTTACTGACATACAGAATAGCTTATACATCTTGGATTGTGTGAGAGGGCCTGAAAGATGGGTGTGCAAACAATGGATCAGCCAGAAAGACCTCATAACTATGCTGTGGGGTTTTATACAGCAAATGTTGGAACTGGTCAAATGTTGTAGAGAAATGTGCTTGGTGTTCCTTAAGAATAATATAGGACCTTACTTTGTGTGAGATGTCTAAGTGGAGACCAGTGACAAGTGGTGTTCTTCAGGGGCTGGAATTGGGACCAGTGATGTTTAACATCTTTGTTGGTGACATGGAAAGTGGGATCTAGGGCACCCTCAGCCAGTTTGCCGATGACACCAAGCTGTGTTGGGTGGTCAATGCACTGGAGGGAAGGGGTGGCATCCAGAAGGACCTTGACAGGCTGGAGAAGTGGGTCTGTGTGAACCTTGTGAAGTTGAACAGGGCCAAGTGCAAGGTCCTGCACTTGGATCATGCTCTAGCACAATATATAAGCTGAGCAGAAAATGGATTGGGAGCAGCCCTGAGGAGAAAGACTTGGTGGTGGGAAGACTTGTCGATGGGTGAGAAGCTCACCATGATTTAGCAATGTGCACTCACAGCCCAGGAAGTCAACTGTGTCCTGGGCTGTATTCAAAGCACTGTGGACTCTGCTTTGGTGAGACCCCACCTTGAACACTACATCCAGCTATGGGGCCCCAGACATAAGAAGGATGTGGATCTGTTCAAGGAAGTCCAGAGGACGGACATGAAGATGATCAATGGGCTAAAGCACTTGTTCTGTTAGACTGGCTGAGAGAGTTGGGGTTGTTCAGCCTGGAGAAGACCCTGGTGAGACCTTTTAGCAGCCTTCCAGTACCTAAAGGGGGCCTGAAAGCTGCAAGAGACTTTTTACAAGAACATGTAGTAATAGGACAAGGGGGAATGGCTTCACGTAGTTTGGAATTAGATATTAGGAAGAAATGCTTTACTGTGAGGGTGATGAGACACTGGAACAGGTTGCCCAGAGAAGATGCGGATACCCCATCACTGGAAGTGTTCAAGGCCAGGCTGGATGGCACTTGGAGCAACCTGGTCTAGTGGAAGGTGTCCCTGGCCACAGCAAGGGGGTTGGAACTGGATGTTCTGTAAGGTCCCTTCCAACCCAAACCATTCTATGATTCTATGAAATTTGTATCATGACAGGTTCTGGCACCTTTGTTCATAACCATCGGGTCTCACTGTTATTAATGCTGTTTGAACTGTATCCCAACCTGAAAAATGCATCTCTGCAGATGCCCAGGTCCTGCTTCAAGGATGCAGCACATGTTCCGATCATCTAGCCTGTCCTTAGAGAATGCTCAGTAAGTATCTCTATGTCTAGGCTTTTGTCTTCCCTCATTTTCTAAACTCAATCCACTCATAGCAAATAACTCTTGATAGTTAAAACTACAGAGTGCCCACCCTGACTGCACATCTTCCTTAATTTACATCCTCGCACCAAAATTGCACTGCGCATTAATTTTTTTTTTCTGAATAGATTTTTTTCAAATCAGAAAAGGCAAACCATTAGGCTGTCATTTCTGGAATAATGCTAAGAAAATGTTGCACAGTGCAGCTTTCAGAAGAGCATCTTGCAAACAAACACTAAGCTGTATGTCTGTTTGGGCAGCTTAATTACATCAATGAAGAAAATATTTATAGGCATGCACATGTGTATAGATCGATAAAGGCAGCCTGTCTTTGTTTTAATGGGAAATGTAACATATCTTTCATGTAGCACTCTAAAATATAAAAATATGTTGAGGAGACAGAGAGAGATGAATTATGGAACCACAACCAGTGTCGGTGGTTATAGTTAAATGATTTTTTTACGTATCCACAAATTATTCATTGTGGGCATGACTTACGCTTTCATCTTGATGTATAGGATTTAGTCTGCAAATCTAGACTACAGAATATCTGATTCTAAATTATTTCAGTGCTGGAGAACTTGTAGTGAAATTAATAATTGCTTGGGGGAGAAAAACTTTATGGAAAGGGCACAAACAGTGGAGTACTTAAATAGCAAGAATTACATCAATGTTGGATCAGTGGAAGATTAAATTTTCAGGTATGTCTAAAAATGCATTTCTTTCTGTAAAAATATAATTTTCTAAATCCATATTTAATTAAAAAACCCAAAAAACATCTACTGCCATACACACAGAATATCAGCTACCCTGAATACCTAGAGCACTGATTTCATCTCAGTCTTGTGAAAGCAATCGGACTATGTTGACTGTATTTCTTTAGTGATTTTTTTTTTGTCTGTTGCTATTTTGCAGTGGTTTTATTCTATACGTTACCTGAGTTCTATTTATTTCAATGAGACTTTTTTTAAATTATTATTGTTCTCAATTGTGTGAATGCCAGTCCATTCCTTGTGTGCAGTTTTTGCCATTGCTTTTTCTGACTACACTTTAAATTCATCTCTGATGGGAATTGACGGCGTTATTTTTCAGCATTTCATGAGGGCAGGGAGTGGGTTTCTTGTCATTTCTAAATTTGTTTTGTCCTAGTTCAAGATTTATAATTAAGAAGTAAGGAGAGAGGCTCAGTTTCTGGAGTTGTGGCCCTGTTGAAGACAATGGAAGCTTTATACTCAATACTTTTGGAGCTAAGATCTCAACCAAAGTGACAAAAAAGTGAGAGAAACTCAGACTGAATTGGTTTAGTGCACAAACTGCATGTGGTTTATGACAGATTAATCCCAGGTTTGGGATTAGGATTATCATAGGGTAGCTAAAATTATTTACTTGTAGGAAAGAACTGTAATATAAACAGACTTGCAAATTGACAATTCAAATGTCCTGATATTTTCTTTTTTGGTCCTCTTGCAGTTGATGGCTAATGAAGCAGCTGTGTTTTTTACACTAAGGGAAACACAGGTGGAAAAACTAAACATAGCTCTGTTTGTGTCAAGTAGCACTGCAGTACCAAAGAGGCAGTATATGTAATCCAGGATTTAAGAGATCTTGGATCCTGTGCTTTATTGTTTTTATTTACTTATACTATGTGGATCAGGGATCCTTTGTTCCAGGCGCTGTAAAAGTGAAGGACTCAAATAATTCTGGGATACATGGCAAATGTGACACTCTTATATTAATTTTTCAAGCCATGCTAATGTCCTGTAACCTCTGTGGTAATAAGATACTATTCTTTTGAAGAAAGAAGATATTAGATACTCTTTTTAACATTTACTAAGTAAGGCATGAAATTAAATTTCATGCTAATAGATTTTAATTTTTCAATATCACTAGGCCACAAGCATGAGCATTTTAAACATGAAGTTAAGTATTGAGACTAAACAAAAGTTGAAATGAGATGAAAGGAAGGAGACCACTTCTTCCCTTGAGTCTCAAAAGATCTTTTTAGGCAATTTAATATTCGTTTAAAGAAACAACAAAACCAAGCAGGTTTCCCAGGGCAGTGGTCACAGCCCCAAGCCTGATAGAGTTCAAGGAGTGTTCGGACAGTACTCTCAGGCACATGGTGTGACTCTTGGGGATGGTCCTGTGCAGGGCCAGGTGTTGGACTAGATGATCCTTGTGGGTCCCTTCCAACATGGCATATTCTACGATTCTGTGCTACGATTGTTTGCTAAGCAGACTTTTACACACTGATCTGCTACTGCAGTTCAGTGTTCACCTGTAATGATCTGCCTTGTAATGTTTTGCCACCTGTGCGAATGACAGGGTGAAATAACATTGATGGGGACTAGTCTGAGGTGATGAACTAATTTTTTTAAGAACATTTTTGTGTCTTTCTTCCTTCTAGCCACTTTCCTTAACATCTTTTTAAAGCCTGGTATCATTGTCTTGCCTCAATACAAAAAAATAAAACCCTACAGATGGATCCCATTTTGTATTTTGCTTTCCTTCCCTCCAGACCACTTGACACAGCATTCCCTCCCAGGAAGAGCTATCAGATAAACACTTGTGCCTGACAGAGCACCAAATAGCCAACTCGACAGTTTTTATTACGGGTGCAACGATGTCAGTGATTTCCCTTTCCTGCCAGAAGAGCAGCACTGCTGCTGCCGGTGGGTGCTGTCAGCACTGATTGCTTTTGGCCCCTCTTGCATCCTCATAAAAATGGGAGCAGCATTATGCAACCTTAATCAGGCCAGGGATCAATCAAGAATTGGAAATAATTTTATTTATTCCTATGTTTTCCTCCAAAGTCACAAGCTTGGTTTATGGTTTATGGATATTTTGCTGTGATGCAAAATGTGACTGCAAAAACATAGTGAAATTTATACGCAGCTTCTTCTGGGTGGTTTAATTTAATCATCCTTCCAATTACTACCTACATAAATAATTCAAACACTGTGAGTGGAGGAAGAAAGTAAGATTGTGGTATATATGCTTTCTACACATAGTAAAAAGGGACTATTGCTATGCTATATAGTGGTTTCAGTTAAATATGGAGCAACTGTATTCTGTGTTAGGGCTGCTCTTAAACTGTACTCTGGTGAGATAACATGCAGTGGTTAAAACCTCCCTTGATCTTGGAAGTTGCCTGTTGCTTTGAGTCTGTGGTCTGACCTTGGGCAAGTTGCTACTGTGAATAAAGGAAGCTTCGTTGTCTAGGTAAAAGCATGCAGCTCTCACTATCTGAGCTTTTGCCAGTAAAATTGGAAATATGCTTAATATTTAGTCTCTGACCTTGCCATTTCTGAATGCTCTTGTGTCTTGTTCATGGCTGAGGAGCACAGTGTCTACTTTATATTTAAACCATATTGAAAGCCATAAATTTTGACACAAAACAAATCTGCTACCTTATGCATGGAGAAACCTAGTCTGATATCTCTTGCTTAGTGCACATATCATAAGTCAGTATAAAAAATGTAAGCTGAGCCTATGAAGAGAATTTTCTCTTTGGATCATTTCCCAGTACTTTCAACTCTCAGCTATGATGTAACTCACTTTCATTTTCTTCTTATCCATGTTTCACATTTTCAAAGGAGGAGAAGGATCCAGAGGATGATTCTAGTTCTAAAGGCTGTTTATGTATTTTATCTATTGTAAATTATATTCAAAGTCTTCAGAGTGAGTGCTGAAATACAGACTCTCCTCCCAAAGACGTAGACTCAAGTTCTCTTTTTTCTCTTCCTCACTGGCATCTTGGCCTTGGATTTTCCTCCCCTGCAAAATTTAGCAAATTCAGTAGGAAAGCTGGAGACAGCTTTCATCCCAGAAAACCCTCTGGATGGAAAACCAGAGCAGTCAGTTAGTGGGGAAGTGGGCGCTGAAACCCAGGGGAAGGAGCAGAGAAGCCAAGCCCGGGTTTCCCAGCATTGGCACAACATGCTGTGAACACCAGGGCAGCTCACGCCCTCCTTCACAGCTCTTATACTGCTGCCTCTCTGCCAAGTGCTTTAAAACAAAAATAGAAGTTTGTTACTAATGATTCTTTGTAAATTAGCTCAGTTAAGCTTTTACTCAGTGTATCAGCTGAGTCTTTAACTAGCAATGGCTGCAGATGCCTTGCTCAAGTCAAAATGTCTGTAATCTCCAAAATGGAGTAAATAGCTTCTTTCTCTCACAAAGTCAGGAACAAATGCATCAAAAAGGTGTGATATAGTCACATAAAATCATAGGAAGCATATATTATTATTTAAGACCAGGTGGACATTTTAGAATAATTGCTGTTGTTTTATTTGTGTTTTGCTTTGCTTTAAGGATCAGTATTTTTTCCAAAAATACCATCTCCTAAAGCCATGATAGCATCAACTATATATATAAATATATATAAAATTATTAAAAAAAGATAATTTCTATGTAAAAAACCCCAAACATTAAAGTATTTGCATGAAGGCCTTCACTTACATCTCCTAGAATGTGGTGGTTGCATAGTAATTATCAGGGACAAACACTTGGGAAGCATTCTTTAATCAAGGATTTTTGATTAGTCTAATCACTTCTCTACAATGACTATGCAAATGTTAATTCTGGTGGTGTTTTTTAATTTGAAACCGTAGGTTTCCTTATTAAGGAACACAAAAAAGTTAGTGATGTTAATAACACTGTTGTGGCTGCAGCATGGAATCTACAAAACAAAAATGAGGGGAACATAAAATAGCAAAATACTTCCAGAATAAAAACATTATTTCAGACGTTTGACCAGAGCTAAAATATATTTTCCACTCCTAGTAGATGCCTGAACAAAGCTGTTCCTGGTTTGATTTTCTATTCTAGGAGAAATTAATCTTTTTATAGACTAATCACTTACAGTTGTTTTTGGGGAAAAAGCATTTTCTGTGTGCAGCCATTCCAATTTCAGATGCTTTTAATAGAAAACCGTGTCAGCAAAATTACTTTTCTTAATGATTTTTCTATTATATTTCTGCTTGAATTACTGTTGATTAGGCAAGTTTGAAGTTACAGCTTAATCCTTAAAAGTATTTGTATAGTCATAGATGTGCATTCGGGGTTCACAGTAAGGCCTTAAGGACTGTTCAGACACATTCTTGCACCAGCAAAGAATCACTTTTTTTATAGGACGTTTTTGAGGGTTCTTTCCAGCCTCAGGGTTTTTCTTCACCATCTGAGATTTTTGGGCTGTTTGGTTTTGGTTTTTTGTTTTTGTTTTTGGGTTTTTTTTCAGGCATACTGTCATTGAAAACAAGTGAAAAAGTGAGTAAAACTAAAGGATCTAACTACTTCTCAGCATAAACAAACAATCAAAAATGTTAATAGTATAGAAGTAGTATGGTATATTCCTATGGAATATGCCTGAATCAATTAAGAATACCAATTAAGCTTCCCAGTATCATTAGTTTGGAAACAATCATGTTTTTATGCAACAGTGTATTTGCAGATTTGCTTGACTTAGTAAGTAGGGGGAGGATGTTTGTACACACAGTTTGGCAGGATCAGGGTTTGTATGACAAATTTTCCTACTGTAGTTATAGATGCTATTACAGAATTCAAGAAACCCAAGTAATGTTGACGTTATAGAAATGAATCGTAGAAGTGCTGAAAGAAATGAGGCACCTCTGTCATTTGGTAATGTCAGTTTCATTTATTTATCTTCTACTTTTAATAAAAAGTTATTTATTTTGAACGTGTGGCATGTGCCTTGTAATTTTTAAAAAAGTTTGAAGTTTTGTATTTGGACTTAGTGTTACACCCATGTGTTGTGCACAGAGCTTTGACATAGCTGAAATTCAGGTGTCCTGTACCTCATACTTAGCAGATAAACTAGAAGTGGCATCTTGCTGATTCTCCCATTTATAACTTTCTTTTAACTTTTTTTTTATATCTCGCTATTTTGATTTGATATCTTCCAGATATTTAAGCACCTAAAAAAAAAAAACCTAATTTATTTTTTCTTCTAAAGAGAATGATTTTCTGTAAATCCTTGAATTCACTGAATCTTTGAGTATTTTGTGAGCTTATTTTTTTTTTACCTGTTCATAAGTTTTTTGGACTTCCTCTTGCATATGGGGTTTTCTTTGCAAATTTTAGAGATATATCTTCTGTTGCTTTTAAATCATTATTTTTCAATGTTTGTGTGGCATATGGGATTTGAGGGATTTTGTGGTTATTTTTCAGTAAGGCGTAAGACAGCCAGAAAAAAAATTTGACACTATTTAAAGTAAAAATAACTTACATTATTTGTGCACACAGTTGTGTTTACTTGGAAGAGCAGCTCCAGAGATAAGCAGGTATACGTTCACTGTCCAAATGACTGAAATGCAAACTTTTTTAGGGTTAATGTTTTACAAATCACTGTGTGTAGTTTCAGGTATCAATATTTTGCCTCCTCACAGAAATCCAAAGACCAATGACTGAGCCTTATCTGTCTTTGCTAGTAATTGCTCTGTTTTTATTTTTCAGGACAATTACAGAAACTCATCACTTTTACATTCTTACTCAGGCTATGCTCTGATGTCTTTTTCATCCCTTCTGGTTCTTAGAAATCACAAGTAAGATATCAGGTGGCCAGATCTGACAGTAAGTGCATGGCACAGTCGTATCAGTGAAAATGAATAAGAGATCTGTAAGCTGGATATAGAGGTTGTCCTGGTATAGAAGTGCAGACAGCTCTCATTATCCACGGGTAGATTACCTGGGATGAAAACTACTGGAGACAAGGAGGTGGTTCCATGGAGACCCTCAAGTGAAGGAGGATTTATTAATGCAACTGCAGCACCATGCATGGATAATTACGTTTCTTCCAAGGGCTACTCAGTAACACAACCACTCTTTAAGCAGCGCCAGAAGCTGATAAGCTCTGAGCTCATTTCCAGCTTTTCCCCAGACTAACATCATCCAAGCACTTGATAAACTTACTTTCTATAGTGCAAATTGTTAATGATAATATTAGAACAAAAAAGCATTCTCTTGTAATGATAATATGAGAACAAAAAATCCTCTCAAGCACTTTAAACTGACATTTTTTTTTTATAATCTCAGGCTCCATAGTAGGCCTACCAGGATGGCAGGATTCATTACATAAATATGTAAGTCTAAACTAGTAACTATGGGTGTGTTTTTAGTAGAATGAGGAGGAGTAGAATCCTCTGGTAGAGGTAACAGACTATCATATTGTCAACACCCACTTGTCTGTGCAAACAAGCTGACTGGCTGTGGCAGCACGGGCAACTTACAGTGACAGAGTTTTAGCAGGATTGGTAAGGTGGAAAATGGCATTGCAGTCTGGAGGCTTTTAAGACGGCATGGAAAATACAAGGGCAAAACTTTTCGGGTTGTTGCTTTGGCTCTGTCTGAAGCTAAGTAGAAAAAAGGAATTGGTTGAGTGGGTGTCATAACTGGCAAGCCTGCAGATCTCCTGAGAGCTATTGCTCCGTGCCAGATCCTGAAGAGCTGTAACTACTTCAGATGGTGTTAGAACTTGTGCTGACAGCACTTGTCCACACGTCTTGGGTGCCCAACACAGGCAGGACATGGGCTTGTTGAAGCGAGTTCAGAGGAGACCACCAAGTTGATTAGAGGGATGGAGCACCTCTCCTACAAGGAGAGGGTGAGAGAATTGGGATTGTTCGTCCTGGAAAAGAGAAGGCTTTGGAGTGACCTAATTGCAGCCCTCCAGTTCCTGAAGGGAGCCTACAGGAAAGATGGAGAGGGACTATGTACAAGGGCCTGTAGTGACAGGACAAGGGGGAATGGCTTCAAACTGAGAGTAGGTTTAGATTTGATATTAGGAAGAAATTCTCCCCTTTGAGGAGGGTGAGGCACGGGAATGGGTTGCCCAGAGAAGCTGTGGATGCCCCATCATCCATGTTGTATGGGGCTTGAAGCAACCTGGTCCAGTGGAAGGTGTCCCTGCCCATTGCAGGAAATAGCTGATCTTTAAGGTCCCTTCTAATCCAAACCATTTTATGGATTTTGCCTGGAGTACGGAATGGGGGCAAATCCGGGCTGGATTTCAGCCAGAGTATGGAATGGGGGGAAACCCGGACTGGAGTTTTCCAGAGACTGGATTTCAAAAAAAAAAAAAAAATGGAAAAAAAAAATGAAGCATTGGACTTGATGATCTCAGAGATCCTTTCCAACCTGGCTGATTCTCTGATTCTATGCTTCTACAATTCTGTGATCCATGTGTGTGCTGCTTTAACACAGAGAAACTATCATCAGGTGTGATAAAGCCCTACATTCTCAGGTGTGGGGGCTTCAGGAGCAGAACAAGAGGTACCTATGCAACACAATGAGAAGGCCTATCCAGGAGGATTCACCATCTGTCACCTGTGCTAGTGGAGCAGTCTTGAAACAGAAAAGTCTGCAGTAAAATATGGTAAAATAGATTCCCCCAAATACTGTCACAAGTAGCCATGGTCTTTATATCTTATGTAATCAGTGGTAGAGATTTTTCCCACCTATGTGTTTTATGATGCATGCAAGTAAGCTAAAAAGTTTCATCTGTCCAAAGGTATTCACTGTGCTGAACTCAGCAGTTGCTTGCAGAACAGATGCTAAGACAATAAAGAAGCCTTATGCGAAAGCACTGAATGACAGGACCAATACTGAAATATATTGGATTACTGTTTTCTTGCAAGTGAGGTTAAAGACAAGAACAAACAGAAAACAATTTTCTTCAATTCTTGTCATATAGAAATATATTCTTACTGAAGTAATGTGTATCAGTCTCAAATTTAGGAGAAACATTGGGAGGATCTGATCACAATAAATTCTACCCACCAGAACTGAATTCCATGCTGGAGCTGTTGCTGGGAGAGCAAGAAGGTGAAGTGTTTATAGACTCCATCTGAAAATTACTGATGTGGAAATATCACAATGGATGAGCTAAGGGACAAATTGGTTTGTAGAAATACAGGTCTGGTTTCATTTATACTGGTGTAAATTTGGGCTAGGTTGTTGAAGCCGGTTGAGTTACACTAAGGTGAGCATTTAATTTAAGGTGATGAGTCAGGTCTTTACTCCTTTTAGTGTTGCTGCACTTTCAGGCTTATGCTGAAGTGAATCAAGGGACCTTTGTGTAATCAGAATCAGATCTACTGTATTAAATGACTGCTGGGAACTTGTTTATGGAAATTAATTTAAAATATTATGCAGGAAAAACCATAAGGGGTACATATTAATTATGACTCGTGCATGAAGATTTGCCTGAATAACTCCCATTAACAATAATAAGAGTTGCAGAATTGATTTCCTTCTAGGTCCTGCTAAAAATTCACCCAAGGACATTGCATTCTCTATCCTCAGATTCAGATCGACTTTATATTAGCAAATAAAAATCTCCTTATGCAATCATTGCTGGAAGAGTCAATCTTGAATAGCAGTTTTTTTAAAAAATATTCAATTACAGCTACATTTGCAGGTTTATTGCTTGATTATTTTCAACTTTCCATTTAATTTTTATTATGATAACTGAAAATTGTTTATGGGAGTTAAGTGAGATAAGCAGTGAAATATTTACATATATTACCATCAAATAGATATTTCTTTGTTATTAAATGATTTCAGCAGAAAATGAGAAAATTTTTAAAAATTTTAAAATTACTTTTGTGCAGGGGACAGTCATAGACTGGGTTCTAGAACCAGTCTGATTTCAACTGAGGTTGAAAGTGGCTTTCTTTTACACAGTATTTGACAAACAACACCCCACTGTCACTTGCTTTGTTCTACTCTGCAAATTCTAGAAACTAATGGTATTTTTGCCTTATTTCTGAGATCAGACTGCAGAGGCCTGTAAAAGTGCTGCATTTTGTTAATGTAGAGTCGAGTCTATTCTTAACTTTAGATCAGATAATAAAGTAGCCATTGTTGCGGCAAATATCTGATTTCATCTTAGTTCACCTCCATAAAACACTACACTTGTTAAAAGATTTCTGAATTAACTCCCAGAGATGGTCATGTTATAGTAAAAAGGCAGAGCTGAAGAAGAAATTGTGATTGCAAATCAGTGAAATCAGGGTAGCCAAACTGACATGTAGCAGGACATCCAGGCTGCACAGATCAGTAGGCACTGGGGTGTAGCGTGGCTATTTGCTATCTTTTGTTCATCATTTCACTGAGTGAAATTCAAAGTCTAATTTTCTAGGACTCTGAGGATTAGTTCCTAAAGCACACTGGGTTCAGTGTTGAGAGATGGACAGGTTACTAACACAAAAGGAATGCCCTCTCTGGTGACAGATAAACTCTTGCTCCAGTATTGAACATTTTCCATAAATGGAATAATATACCAAATTTTCAAAGGCCCCAGCATGCTAAAATTTCAAAACATACAGTCTTTAAGTATGAAACTAAAACTGGTGCTGACATAATTTCAGTCCTGTGAGGTAAGTTTAATGGACAGTAGTTTGCTAATTAATTTACAACGCATGGTATGGGAACTGCTTGTGGGAAGTGTGAGATGAAGTTGCAGAAGGTTCTTGCTGCGTATTGGGATAGAAATGGAAAGAGAAATGTTTTAGGACTAGGGATGTACCAAGATAAGGCTGAATCTCTGATTGAAAATACACCATTGACTCCATACATGAGCATGCCCACATGTACACACCCTCATTCCTGCAGCTACATTTTGCCCTCATGTGAGGTCCTGATTTACGCTCAAAAGTAACCCTATGCATTTTTCTCTCCCTAGATATTGTTTCCAATTTTTTGAAAGTCTCTGTTTCCTCATAAGAGTGCCCACATTCCTTGGGTTTCACAAGGGATTGGACTAATTTCAGATTCTCCTTGCAGTTGTGGGAATTGAAGCAGGTGAGCGGCTTTGAAGAATCCGTCAAGTGTTCCCAGTGTCATCAGCATAGACGTTATCTTGTTCATTAAGATCATGATGTAGCATAGGGGCAACAATTCAAAGTCCTCTTATTGTCAGAACATTCTTCATCTGCCAGGAGGAAAAACCTCAGAGATGCTGTTGGCATGCCAGGCCTGAAAAGTAGGTGCATGAGAAACGTGGAAATTTATGCATTCTTTGGAAGGCAGACGTTCAAAGTCAGTTTGTGTTTTGATATCAGCGTCACAAGGTAGAGTGCTAAATTCTAGGTGTCAGAAATGTGGTGCAATATCAGGCAATAAAGCTAGACAGCTTTAATTAGTTACAAGAGAAAGATTAGATACTTCATATTGAACTGCTTAGTTAACAACATTTGAAGGGACTGGTGCGTTCAAAATGAACTGTCCTGTGTAGGTAATTTAAAATATTTATATGCTGCTCCTTCTTCTGAACTTCATTCCCTAGGAAATTTCAGATATGATTTTTAGCTTTTGCTTGGAAACAGAATGGAAATGGACACATTTTAGAAACTGCAGTTTTGTGCCCTGTGAATGATGTGGTCCAGCCCCATACAGAGAATGGTATGAAATGCTCTGATTCTGAGGAGGTCTATGGTGTCTCACCCAGGAAAATTATTACTTCTGAGCATTTTTTGATTATTTATTTCATCAGACTCTGCTAATGAAAAATGAAAAAAACCACTTTAATTTAATAAGAATCTGTCTCCTGTAATAATAAAATTGCAAACAAAAAATAACTTAAAATGTTTTGATGGAAAACTGATGGGGTTTTTCCATCGAAGTAGAAAAACTTGAGGTTCAGTTTTGGCATTATACTAGTTGGATTATAGTGCTCTGTCTACAGGTTTGGAGTCATCAGGCAAACATGTCATTGCAGTTCCTACTAATCTTCAAAAATCAGTGCCTGGGTGGGATATATAAGAAAGCCAGAAGAAACTAAGTATCAAACATGGTGCTAGCTTGTACTGATTCAGTGTATTTGGACTGTTGAGGATATCAAACTGGTAATCATGCTTGAAAGAATGAATTAGGTTTAGTGGCTCTGTATTCATCCACAAAATCAAATCTACTCTACCCTTTATAAAGGTGATTTTATCAGGAAAACATAGCTGATGATGTAAGTTATGTGGGTTTTTATGTTGCTCTAATTCTAAAGACACAAAAGAAAAGATGCCACAAAAAGAAATCCTGAGAAACCTCTCAGAAATTAATGGTGTCCAAATCCTGTAGCAGCTGGTGTTTTGACACCAATCTGTCAAACTGCAGATGCCAAGTGAACAAACTTTGTGACCTATACTTCCTCATCAGTGTAGAGAGCTAAAATTATTCAACTTGTGCCAAAATAGGATTTTCCACTGGATATCAAAACAGAAAAGAAGAGAGATTTTTTGAATGCACTTTGGTTTTGCTGCCCCAATCTTTCAACAGCTTTGGTTTTCATTTGCAGATGAAAAAAGTGTGAGCAGCCTGGCTGCTTAAATTACTCTCTGATGCTGTATCCTCTTACATTATTTTAACCTGGTATTTCTTATAATTTCCAGAGGCTGTAACCTTTTCTAGCAGGATGCTTATGGAATGTATGTATGGGAGAGAATTTTGAGACACAGGACAGGATGGCCAAATACACATATATATGTACTTCTGGTATCACCAAAGTTATCTACAGTGTCTTTTGCACATGAATTAGGAAAGCACAGACCCCACTGGACGTTACTGAACAGATTATTTTCTTTCTGTGTGTGTGTCAGGGTATCCTATTCATCCTTCCCACAACTGAAAAAAAAATCATATATTCACTGTTAAGTTCAGCTCCATCATAAACTTATGCTAATTAGATTTACTTAAGATAAAGACAATCCAACTGGTACCAGAGAAAAGTCTTGGAAAGTTGTCCTAATCTTTCAGTCTGTGTTTCAGTTTCAATAAACAAGAAATGTGTTTAAAATATACAGTTTAGTTGCAAAGTTGTTACTTCAGAAGGTGCTAGCAGACTCTTCACAGGAAACCGCGCTTTTGGCATGGCTGTCTCAGTTCAAATGTTCTCTCAGCAACAAGCAATTAAACATCATAGTACAACACTAGTGAATGATGCTTTATTTGTGGATCTGCTTGCCACAATGTGACATTGGTTTTGCTAAATCTTGTTAAACTAAAATGACACATGACAGTATCTAAAATAGAGAATATAGTGAGGTCTCGACTAATTTTGTGAGAGCAGCCCAGCTAATAAGAAAGTGATGAAATAACTGTATTTAGTGAAGGTTGTGTTTATTGGGTGTAGATTGGAAATGAAAAAAGAGCAGAAACAAGCCTTATTTAACCACAAGACTTCTCTTCGTTAGCTTGGCTCCATTATTATTTCACCACTCAATAATATTTTAGGGCTCCTCAATGAGATTTTTCAGTAAACACTTAGAAGATAATCCCAGTGCTACATCTGTCAACATCTATGCTCCCATCCAGTTTGCACAGCTGTTCTGTTGGGGCTGAGCTCAGATCAAAGGGATGCTTACTGCTTACAACTTCCCCCACCCCTTCCTCTTTCCAAAGCAGGAGGCTTTTGAGTGGAACGTAAATTGCTTTAAAGTTGATGCTGAAAAAGTTAGGCAATACCCAAGAAGGAAAGTTATTTTTTACAGTCCAAGCGTGAAAGAACCAGGATAAATCTGAAGTGAAATGAGATGAGTATAAGCTTCTGTAATTGCAGTATGCTTCAAAGCATACAAGGAATATATTTGTTTAGAAGAGGTTGCTTTGATTCCTTCTGAAATGCTATGTGTGGACTTTGGTAAAAAGTGTTCCTGCCAAATGCATTTTCAACTTAAATATTAGCAAAATTGGAAAAATAGCAGGCCAGAAGCCCTCAGATCAAGTCTTGGTAGTTCAGCCACACTAATTTCCAAAACGAGCATGGCAAATTGATTGGTTGTGCTGTCTCTGACCATTTGATATACTCTTCTTCTCAGCATAAAATACCTTTCCTTCTGTTTTGCTGATGTCTAACCCAGAAACATCAAGTGGAGCTGTGTTCAATCCCCTTTTCATGGCTTAACACTATTCAAGGGAAAGAACTTATCACTGCCTAACTGGGGGTTAAATTCCTGTGTTGTGATTTTTCATGGTAGAGGTTGTTTTAATTCCTCACTTCTTTCTTATAAGGGACTGTGGAATCAGAAACTTATCCACAATGAACATACACTTCAAAACAGTTTTTAAAAATGTAGTAAAGTCCTAATGTGTCAGTGGAATTCCTGAATTCATGAGAGCTTTGGTGTCACGTTAACTGATGCCAAAGGGTGATAAAGAGACTTGACAGAGGGCGGATCAGGCGAAGAACTTTTTCTAGACTTTTTTATAAACTCTTTGGAATGGTAGGCAAGGTTCTGTGGACACTAAGAGACCTACCTCAACCTCCTTTAGATGATTAAGAACCAGCTTTTTCTGAGTTTTCAGTGCCTTGCTTTACTATTCCTTTCCAAACCAGATGATGTCTATTACATGAATTTTGATATATATTTGCCTGAATAATAGAATGATATCAAACAGTTCACCAAACTACGTATATTTAACTTTGTGTGAATCCATTGATGTGCCAAGTGATTCTATCCTACATTAGTCAAGGACCATCAAACTCTTACTGTAACTCTTTTTATGTTACGTGACAATGAACAGACCTGTGTACTAAGGTAGTTCACCAACTATAGTGCAATGGATTTTTTTATTATTTTTTTTTGCTGGTATGGACTTCTTCTTTTACAGATGTTTGTTTTTAAAGGTCTACAAAAAGGTCAGTTGCCCTGATCAGAGGCCTGGTCCAAAAGCTTTGAAGAAATAACAGTTACTCTAATTACTTTCCTATAATAGAGGTTTTTATGTTTACAGGTATTAAACTAAAGAAAAACTTCATCTGGAGATATTTTATTATTACTACTTTATTTTTAGCAAAGAATTGATTTCCTATGAGGTTTCTGTGGAGACTTGTTTTGTTTGGTTTGTTGTTGTTGTTATTGATGTGTTGTTGTATTAAGGTTTTTTTTCCCAGCTATTCACATCCTGAGCCTACCACACTTGTGTCTTATTTCTGTTCCAGTAAACCACATCTAATGTTTCTGCATTTATATTTTTATTAAAGTTGGGATAGGTTTGTGTTCTCTATTCTTGTATAGAAAGCATTTGCAAAAAACACTTCTGGACCAGTGCACTTTATGTTTACACTTAAAGAACAGTGCAGGAAAGAGCTGAGTCTAATAGACCATCTGCTGAAGTGTGAGTGTGAAATTGGAGGTACAAGTATAGCTAAGATGGCTTGTTAAGGAAGATTTGAATTCTGTTAAGAGAAATATGCCTTATTTTCTATCATAGTAATAGAATGCTTTCTAACATACACTTTAATGGATCAATTCATGTAAATTAATTAGGTTCCATAAAAAAGATGATTATTTTTGTAATGGTGGACATTTCAGTAACAGCCTATCTTTGCAGGTTTATATCCTAACAAAATATTAGGCAGTAGACTATTGAAATGTCTGGATAGACAGTAGTGATTACTGCTATTGCCAACAATAAGGCAACAAGATTTTATGTTTCTTCTCGTGCTTGAGAAATCATCATTTCAGACACATTTGAGTACCATGGAGTGAAAACATCACTGGCATAAGGAGAAGCAAACTAGAAAATGGAAATTTACTGTATGTGCAGCTGAAAAATATAAACCTATTTTCTAAATAGCTTTCCTGAAAAACAATCATAGCATAGTCATTCTCTATTCCTTTTTTCTGCAGTAATTTCTTAATTCATTTTGGAAATGGATCTCAGTGATCAGAGACTGTTTTAGCTGAAGTTCATGTTCAGGCTGAGGAAATTACGATGTGCTGTGGTCCAGATATGATGTGGCATTTTTTCTTTTACTGAATACAGACTAAATGTATTGTTCCTTTCTAAAATGTGAATATTTCTGTATGATAACTTTTTATATATAGCATATATGTTTAAAGTTTTTCCATTCACTTTCCCAGAGAAAAAAATCCCTTTGCTATTTCTTTTACCAGTGAATTAATTATTAAGAGTCAGAACTTTTGTTTTAGTACAAACAAAATTGTTCTAAGGTGATTGCTTAATTCTTTTTTTTTTTTTTTTTTGGAGAGGAGTGGGAGCCAAAGGCATTCTCATGTACATCTTTCGGAGTATGGTGGTCATATAGGTATAGGCAGTGAGCTCTAATGATGTGTTCAGATTCAACTCTGTATAAAATTAAATGTTTATTAGCTAAAGATGGATGGCCTCAGCAATGTAGACAGTTGCTTAGATACCTCCTTGGATTAGAAGACCTAAGTTCAAAGTCCACAATTAAAATTTAGTCCCCTTGTCTCCCTAGTGAGAATAGATCAGTTGTTTGTGGTTCAACACTTCCTCTTCTGCTAGAAGTTCCACTCTTGAGCTCAGAAGCGTGCTTGATAGTAGTTTAGTTGAATAGATACATCTCTTTAAAGGATTTTGCTTGGGTAAATTGACATTTTTTGTATCTGTTGAACATCCCAGACTAATCTGAAGTATATTAAAAGCAGCTCACTTTCAGAAATTAATCAAGGATTTGTGTCAAGAAAACTTCTTTGCTTAGACAGCTTGAATCCTCTCAGTAGAATTCTCTCCATATTCACAATAGGTTACCATAAACTTAATTTCCTTACTTACGGGGCTTCATGAAACTAATTTTATTTTATTAACTTCATAATCTTAGTGGTTGATTATTTCCATTTACTGCATTAATGGAAGCTGATATCTCTCCTTTTAATATGATAAGTCCATAGGGATAGTTTTAAGTTTATCTGTGTTTTCAGTGAATACCTAAAATATTAATTCTATTTTCATGGCTGCTAAAAGTTTTAGAGATACTATCTTTTCTTCCTATGGAGAATACAGGTGTATGCATCTATCACGCTGCAACTTCAATTAAGTTTTATAATATTTTCCTGGGGCTTGCCTGTATTTTCCTATCTACTTTCTCTTGTGACTCTTTAGAGAATACTTGTAACAATGCCTTTTATTTGCATTTTTTAATACTACTTGAACTTTTCCTACTGCTCGTTTGTGAAACAGTTTGTGAACAAAGAAGTGGGCACTTTGGGGTGATTACTCTAAAGTATTTTTCCTAGACTGTCTTTGTGATGCAAAAATTTTTGTGGTTTTGTTTTTTTTTCATCTTTGAGTTTTGAGTCCATGTTCCTCTTGTAGAATTGCTCTGAGTGACAAGCTTTTACCCCAGTGACCTGCAATCAGCCGCCTAACAAAGTGCCCATAACAGAACAGTGAGGAACTTGGTGTATCCTGGGTACGTACAGTAAAACTTTAGGCTCCATGGCATCGTGTCAAATCCCCTGTCCTTTAAAGGGAATATGGGAACATATTTTGGAGGGGTTTACCTAATTTGACTGGTGGTGGAAACAGTTGTACTTTTCTCGGGGGCTCTGCTGCAGTCTCCATCATTCCTCAGCACGTGACTCTGCTCACAGCTGACTCCAGTCCTTCCTGTCCTACTGGTTTTCAATCAAAGTCATTGGAGTAGAGAGAAGAGAGTGGTTTTGTGCAGAGGTGCTGCCAGGAGCTCAGTTGCTTAGACAGCAGGAATACCCCAAGGAGATGTGCAAAGATGGAGGTGAGAAATAAGTGTCCTGTATTTTAAAAGTTACTTTTTCTAGAATCCCCTCAGATGTAAATCTGCTTTTGTGGGTGAAACCTGATGCTGACTTCAAGGCAAATGACAGAACCATATCCCCAGCTCTGTCTGGGCTGCAGAGCAGCAGTGAGTGACTGTCAGAGCACCCTCTGGGTGAAGAACCTTTTTCTAATATCCAATCTAAACCTACCCTGTTGCAACTTGGGGCCATTTCCTCCCATCCTTGCTACCTGGAAGAAGAGACTGACCCCCAGCTCTCTACAACCTCCATTCAGGTAGTTTTAGAGAGTGATCAGGAATAGCTTTGTCTTAATTCAAGGCACAGCTCTGAAAGGAATTTAATTTATCACACAAATACCACTTAACAGCATGTGTTCGTGTGCTCATCTATCTTTTTCTGGACTAATTCATAGATAAGCACTTCTTTATGATATAGGTGATGCTCAACAATAAATTCATTATGAGAAAAGTAAGAAAAAGGTGTTAAATTAAAAAGAAAGACAACTATTTGAAATGTCTTTGGAGTCTGGAGTAACCTGCTGTAGGACAAAGTTGTGATGATTCATAGGCAATGATTTGGAGCTGTTTCTGGAGGAAATGTTGAAGAAGGATTTGTATACATTATCATTATTCCATAGTCAGGATCTTAATGAGGATGAGTTATGGGAGGAGAGGAGAAAGTATTAGCCAACTAGAAAATAGGTATTTAAAGGTGGCCTTATCCTATAGCCATCTAGAAAATAGGTATTTAAAGGTGGCCTTATCCTATAGTTGTCATCACTGTCTATGAAAGACAAGAACTGTTTCTTTTGTCATTGTCTTTGTACAGTAGCTGATTTCTTCATAACTCTTGTTTCAGCCCACTTCAAAAGTTCTTTTTCATTTCCTATGTGTTGCAGACCCAGCACAACAGTCTTTTTGTGACTATCTGCAGTGGAACAATAATTTTATTTATTTTTTTGGTACAGAATATTCTGTAGCATATTTCTTAATCCAGTCCTCTACAGGCTGCATCATGAGAGGATGTCAAGGGCAAAGGTGTTTGTTTTTTTTTAATTACTATTTTAGTTACATCTGTAATAGTATGGACCGGTATTAGTGAATATAGTAAAACTGTGTACAGTGATTTAAGAGTTTATCACTTGAAAATCAGTGTTGCAGACCCAAATGATGCTTTTAAATTCCCTGTCAGCTTTTTGTGGATGTAGGGTAACAGATGTTGTTTCAATAACTGGGGTCTAACCCACTGGAAAGCAGCTCTGTGGAGAAGGACCTGGAGGTCCTGGTGGACAACAAGTTGTCTGTGACCACCTGTGTGCCCTGGGGGCCAAGACGGCCAGTAGTGTCCATGGTGCATTAGGAAGAGCACTGCCAGCAGGCCCAGGGGATGATCCTGCCCTGATGAAGCACATCTGGAGTGTTATGTCCAGTTCTGGGCTCCTCAGGACAAGAGAGACATGGGGGTCCTGGAACAGGTCCAGTGGAGGGCAACAAGGATGATGAGGGGAGTGGAGCATCTCTCTTATGAGGAAAGACTGAGAGAGCTGGGCCTGTTCAGCCTCAAGAAGGGACAACTGAGATTCAGATCTGTCAGTATCTGCAGGGAGGTGTCAGGGCATGGACCAGGCTCTGCTCGGTGGTGCTGAGCAATGAGGCCATGGGCAGAAACTGATGCCCAGGAAGTTTCACCTTAACATGGGGAAGAACTTCTTTGCTATGAAGTGATGGACACTGGAACAGATCACCCAAAGAGGGTGAGGAGTCTCCCTCACTGGAGATATTCCAGAACTGTCTGGATATAAATCCTGCACCATGTGCTCTGGGATGACTCTGCCTGAGCAGATGACCCACTGTGATTCCTTCCAACCTGACCCATTCTAGGATTCTGGGATTCTGGGATAGTATATTTCTACAGAAAATATTACATTGAAATAATATGTGGAGAAGAAAGTGAGGCTAAAAACTCTCAAGTGCATTAAAGAGGAATCAACCATTACACCTTAACAAAGTAATACACAGATTTGAAACTAGAACTTGGCTTACCTATCTGTAGCATACTTGGATAGAGTTATTAAAGTATTAAGGAAGAGGATGTAGCTTTTTTCTTGTAGTCACAAGTCCCTTAAAAAGGCCTATTTGCTGATCTAGATCCTGTTACAACATAAAAATGTACCAGCAAGTGGCACAGAAGAATTTTTCTGGGCAAGCAGAGTGGCAATCCCATCCATTCCCAGATTGTGTTTCTCCTTCCTTCACACCTGTGAGAAGAACAGTGACTATTTTATTAGTTTGTTCGGCATTAGATTGATTCTCATCACTTGGATTTTTGTTGTGTCTGGCTCAGGTGGATGGTGTGGTTTTTAAGGCAGTGGGAACTGAATGAATGGAACAAATGAGCTAAAATTTGGATTTTTGTGTGAGGCAAGCTCCATACTCCTTTATTTTACTATGGCTTTGAAGCAGCTTCTTTCTTCCTAACCAAAGACACTTTGCAGGTGACAAGGATGTAGACATTTTCTTTGCCTCCATCTCCAGACTTTTGTGTCTTCAATCCAGTTTATTGCTTGTTACACATTACCAAGGGACTTTGATCCTTATCTCATCTAGAAGCCCAGCCATAGTCTTACTTCCTGAAAAATTATCATAATTTTCCACGTCTTGTCCCTTTGTCTGTAGGCAACTTTTGGCAAATAATTAAACCAGAATACTGCAACTCCCAATGTCCTCTCTGTTAAAACCTTCATAAGAGACTGTTCACAAATGCCATTTTCCAAAATGTTTTGTAACTCATGTCCCAATAATATATCAAAGCTTTCCAAAAATTTTTACTTTTCACTGTTTCAAAACAGACACTTTAAAGTAGGCTCTTGAGGGTTTTTTAGTTATTAGTAAATTAATATTGTAATTTAGAGAACAAGTCAAAATGTCATTTGGCTATCATGGTATTACTTGAAAAATGAATTGAACATTGGCTATTCTCTAGGTTTAAATGATGCTGGGAGCACTTTGTCTGCAATCCTCCTCAAGAGAAGGGTTTGGGTTTGGTTGGTTGGTTTTTAAATTATTAGTCTCTACCAATTAGGATATTGATTGTGTTGTCTGTCTTGGCCCCATGCACAATTTTTTGGGAAGAGAAATTGAGAAATATTACTTGTGGAGATAAAAAACCTCTTCGTAAATCATTTGCATTTTCCAATTCGAACATTTTAGTTCTTCAGGAAAAATTTTTATTCGGGTAGCAAAGAAAAGGAGAGAGTAGTTTTCTGGAGGAACAGACAGCACAGACTTATATCAATAACTTTAGCTGAGAACTCTGGGGAAAAAGGAAGAGGGTTGCATTTACTAGCAGAATAATTTCTACACCCACACCTGGTTTGCAAGTGTAGGCTTTGTTATCTACTGTCCTTTCAACATGGAATTTTCTTTGAAAATGTGCCGGGTAAAAGCTAAAGAGGGGACAGTTCCTAACAAATATTAAAATCATAATGATGTCAGAAGTCGCCCTTGCTTTTAATTGTGTAGTGGGCTGCTGCTGAGAGAACTTTATATACCTTTGTGTCTAGACTATTTATGAAACATCTTATTTGGGAAATATTCTTATGTGGATAAATAGTCAGTGGACAACGGACTCAGTGTGACAGTTTTTCAAGCACTATAAATATACTTGAAAAATGTTCTGAAATTCCTTTTAGGGTGGGCATCTTCCTTCAAAGGAGTGTTCAGAAGCTGTACCCATTGTATACATGACATCAGGAGAGAAGATAAGCAAATTGATGTTTTTCTGAAGGTCTTCAGTGGGTTTTAAATTAGTTGAATGACTGTAGGCATTGTTAATGTGTAGCTTCTTCAGTAATCTTTCTTCTGTTCATCTGAGGCAGTGAGAGACTCATCGTACTCAAATCTCCTCAGATAGATTTACAAGAAGAAAAATCCATATTTAGAGAATACCCTGAAAATATTAAATGGACTTTACGTCTTAGGATTTTGCATATTCTACAGGATGAATGTATGCTCTGAGTCTGCCTGTGCTTCTCTGTTAATGTATGGCTTTTGGTGTATGGCCAGCAGAAAAATCTTGTCTGCATGTTGGGCGTACTTGTATCCGAAGTTGTGACTGCTCTCACAGCCCACTCTGCTCTGTGCAGCACAGCAGCACAGTCTAATATGTTAGGATATCACCCAGGAAAATCGTGACTCTGAATGCTTTGAAGGATACAGGGATTGTAGGCAGATTTTTCTCTCAGGAGGAGAGCAGTTGGGAGTGTGGTGTCAGTATCTGGGCAAGAACACTGTGAGGAGAATGGAGAATGGGAACATCCCACCAAGGCAGGGCTGAGAGATGGTGGGAACTTCCACCAAGCTTGGTGACATCAGTCTATCTATGCCTGTTATCGGGAGTTTTTGTAGGTAGATGTTTTGACTCAGAAGAGCAGTGTCAAATAGGGCCCTTAGAGACTGTGGAGTCAAAATAGTCATTGGTCTGTTCAGGGTTGAAGGAAATATGGAATTTATGAGGATGAGGCTTCAAGGATGATGGATCTTCAGATTTGTATGCTATTTCTTTTCTTGTAGGAATTTGTGCTGTGATGTTTTTGAAGGAGATAAACTGCATTTTGGGCTCAAGAATAGGGAATACTTTTCACAGTAACACTGAATTGAAGGAGTCAAAGTAAGTGAGAATGCAGCTATTGGAAGAAATTCTATCCCTGGGGAAAAGGGGTTTGTGGGGTTTGATTTTGTTGTTTTGGGTTTTTTTTGTTTTGGTTTGGGGTTTTTTTGTGAGTATATTTTGTTTTGATGGGTTTTTTTGTTGTTGTTGCATTTTGGTTTTTTTAAACAAGACAAACACCAAAACATAGAGGATGTGTTCTTAGGGGGAAAAAATTATATATATAAATAAAAATTTATATTTATATATAAAAGTTTTGCATTCATCACAGCAAAAGGCTAATCATTTGCTCTGTTCTCACAGAAAAATATGTTTCCTATACAGTTGGCAGAGTGTAGGGGCAGATAAATAGCCTAAGAAGTAGGCTTTAAATGTAATCTGTGACACACAGTGACTTTAATTTAGGGCAGTAATGCCAGCTGAAGTCTATTCCATTGTTTTTTGGAGGCCACTATAAAGAACTCTGATAGACATAAGATGAATATTATTGTTCCTGGCAATGAGTAATCATGCCAAAGCAATTTGTATTCCTTTATTTAAAATTCTTCAACAGACTTGTATATCAGCTTAATAAAAGTACAGGCCTAAAAATGAGGGCAAAAGCTCTCGAGGACTTTTTCAGGCCTTCATTCCATATAGTTCACATCCATGTTCACACATACCTGTATGTGTTCTGTCTCCATCCTTCTGTAAAAAATTGTTCTATTTAGTATTTTTATTAAATATTGAAGCAAAGGAAAGCTTCCAGTGTTTATGCACTGCTGCCTTAGAATCTGTTAGCATGTTTCCAGATTTATCCACTTACATTTGTTTTGAAAAATAATTTCAAATATATTTTCATTAGAAAATAAAAGCAAGCTCAACTATTATTGTCAAAGAATAAAAATATTAGCCTATATTTCTTCTAGCTCAGCTGTAACTACACCAGAACCATCTGCAGATGAATTTAACTTACGTCTCTACCCACTCACATGTTTAAAGTTTCCAAGCAATTAAAGAATCACAGAATTGTGTTTCTCTTTAAAAACAGTTTTAAAACCATTTATTTCCTAAAATAATAGATTATTCTGATTAAAAATTAATACAGGAAGGAGAAGTAAAAACCACTCTCCTGTGAACATGTGGGATCTGCAAAAATATATGTTGGTTGTTAACATCCCCTTTTGTATGAAAGGAAGCGATTTATATTGCTTCTGAGTTTGTTTGTTTGTGGATTTGTGTTGGTTTATGTTGTTGTGTTTTCTTTCAGAAAAATAGAAAGTGTATTCAGCTTTTTTACATTCATAAAGCAGAATTATTTTGAAGTAGTTTGTCAAGGAGTTACCCTTCACCAAAAGTTTTTAGATATCTGTAAACACTGTGGAGTTGTTTTATCAGGCTTAAGGCTGCAAATGACTAGGTTCCTGGAACTTAAAAGCATCAGAAGTTAACACCTACTTTTTTTTAGAGGAAAACTCTTATGCTTGAATTTAAGAAATGGAAATTAAGGTCTTTAAAATTCTGTATTCAAAATAAAATGGAACAGTGGAAGCAGAACACAGGGTGCAAGGGTGAATACAAATCATTGTGCAAGGGACTGTTTCAGAGCGGTGGAAACACAAGAAGATTGGAGTATAATTAAAGGCTGGCATGAGCATTTTGGTAGGAGGATGTTAGAAATAATTTCAGTCTCATTACAGAAGCAGTATTGGATGCAAAAGCTTTGTTATTGGCTGGGCAGCAGTGGTGAACTCCTGAAGATTTCGAATTGATGTGGGTGTATAAAAAATTGGTTGAGTAATACTAACTCAATTATGGCTATTGTGAATTTCAATTTGCTACAGTATTGAAAGAAATGACTGTGGAGAGAAATAAAGAGGAAGAAATAAGTGGAGAGTACCTTGAAACAGTAGCAAACCTTAGGATATTGTAAATATTTAATGTATGAACTGAGTAGGTTGTAGCTGTTGTCTATATGTTATAATTAACTACCTGAAAAAAAGGCTGATTAAATTCTGCACAGACTAGTATGCTCTGGGGTATGAGGTGAGCTGAACCTTAGCTGTCTTTGTGATACATATGTGATGAGTTTTGCAGGCTACTCCAGGACTTCTCTTGGAGCCTTGCTCTTAACTGGATAGGCCTGAAGTGTCTGGGTATGGTCGTGGGCATTGATGGAGTTCAGTACCACCCTTCAGGTGAAATTAGCACAAGGATGCACCAGAAGTCTTAATTTCAGACAGGTTTTCACTGTCTCTTGAAGGGCAAACCCCTCCATTTAGCTATCACCCAAAGCTTGAATTCTAGAGAGAAAATGCTTTTTTTTCTTTTTTTGACAGACATGTCTGTTTCAGCAGAAGACATAGACTCTGCCCTCCTGCCTGTGGGGAGAGAAAGGCTTTTTATGTGAAAAGTCTAGATGTTGTAAAACTTTTTTCAGTTTCTTAACTGTTCCTGCAGACCTACCTGAACAGGTTCTTTATCCTTCATGTTTCTATTTCTTCCATACGAACAAGAGACACTATCTTCATCTTATTACTAGAGAACAACAAAGATACCTGTGGGTTATGGGATGGAAGATGTATGGGGACCATCTGATACAACTACACCATACTTAGCTCAAAGTCCTGGTATAATTTTTTTAGCATATTTTGGACCCTACCTGCTCTGGAGATTTTTCCTACAATAACAGATACAGATACAACAGTGACAAGGTTTGACCCCAGTCAGCAGCTAGTACTACACAGCTGCTTTCTCACTCCCTGCTCCCCGCCCCCCATCCCTGGTAGGGAAGAGAATCAGGAAAAAAAAAATGTTAAAATTTGTGGATTGAGATAATACTGTTTAATAATTGAAATAAAATGAAATAATAGCACTAATGATAGCAACAATAAAGATAATTCTACTGAAAAGGAGGGAGAGAATAATAAAACCCAAGAAAGATAAGTGATGCACAACACAGTTGCCCACCACCCACTGACCGATGCCCAGCCTGTCCCCAGTTGGCCTCCCCTGGACAAATTCCACAGTTTATATACTGAGCATGACAGTCTATGGTGTGGAATATTCCTTTGGTCAATTCAGGTCAAGTGTGCTGGCCATGATCCCTCCCAGCATCTTGTGGACCTCCTCACTGGCAGTACATGGGAAGCTGAAAAGTCCTTGACTTAGTGTAAGCCCTGCTCAGCAACAACCAAAACAACGGTGAGTTATCAATATTGTTCTCATACCAAATCCAAAACAGCACTGCACTAGTAGGAAGGAAAATAACTCCATCCCAGCCAAAACCAGGAAAAACAGGTGCCAGCACTTTGTCTTAAAGCCCATTAGCAGAGCAAGAACAGTCCCCTGGAGCAATTGTGCCTGCTTGTCCCTGGTTACAGAAGTATTGAGTGCTTGGGGTTTTTTCAGTTGTTCTAGTATTTAAATAGAAATCAAAGCCAAACCCATCTACTCAATGACACTGCTTCCAGTTCTACTCCCATCAACATCGGCATCTTCATTCCTAGCTCAGAATTCGGGTCAAGGGTATGGGTTGTGTTCTGCTTGAAGTTATGGGAGCACTGCTATTGGTATCATCAGCTCTTGTTCTGCCTCTTGTTTACTTTCTTTAGCACATTTACAGCTTAGTATATTGGCTGTTGACTAAAGAAGAAACAAATGGAATTATGACAGAATATTTAAGTAAGAAATTAAGATTTTGAAACACAACCCGTGAGAACAAACAGATTGAACTGCTTTACTGAACTGAATGTTGTGTCCTATTTATAAAAGAGTTTGCTAATACAAGCAGTGGCCCACAGTAAAAACAGTGCTTCTGACTGCATTACTGTTCTCTAGCACTAGTAATTCTGGGTTTTAGTAGTGACTAGAGCTATATATACAAAAACAGAGAAATGATTCTTTATGGTAATGATCCAGCCTCTCCTGCCCTCCTTATGCACTGAAACATGAGAATTTCCAATATTTGGCCACTTCCTAGCAGCAGTGAGTATCATTTCTATACTTTTCAGTTGGCTAGTCCATTTTGTGCAGGAAGAAAAGGCTGTTCTGTCTGTGACTGAAACTTCCATGCACACATTTTAATGTTTATGTGTTGTTCTAGTCCTCACTAGAAACGGTGAGTAAATGGAAATTGCAAGGTATGTGAAGAGTTGGTGTAATGTACATACAAAATTTAGCTGAACAGAAAGAGAGGAACTATGATTTTGCTTCAATGAGATCTGTAAGCATGTGTATAACAGTAAAAAACTATTTCCTTTGATACCTTTAATTTCTAGTTGTGGCTCTCGTCCTACCCATTTTAGGAGCCTTGAGCATATTTCCAAGTCTCCTTTTATGAGCTTTCTTTTAGTGCTCTATGAATGTCACTTGGAGGAGGAGTAAAGATATTTCAAGAGCCTCTTGTATTTTTCTACTGTAACATTAAGCATATAAGATGCTCATAAATATGCAGTTGACTATCAAGTGCACAGACTCTGGAAATGTCAACTGCTTATACTCATCACTTTAAAAAGAGCTAGAATTTTGGCTTGGTATTAATCACTATAACAATTCTGTTGACAGGAAGTATTTACCCATATTACATCAGCTAAAGAATACAGGGAAATCCAATAGTGCTGTGCAAGGTGAAGGAGATAGGGGGAAATTCTGAGGTTTGTTCACTTTTGAAATACACTGCTTTACTGTCTCTCACTTAGGTTATTAGAAATATTGACACTGAGTACTGAAAATAGGCTTGGACCTTGGGCTCGCAGTGTATGCTCTCAGGTTCTTGCTTATCTTCTAATGCTAGCTGTGTCATTACCAAGATCTCTCCCAGTTTTTTAAATACTCCACATTGTTGTGTAGCACGATGCAAGTACAATTGCAGGCATAGTTTTCTTTTTAAGAAAGTGGGGAGCACATCTATTTAAACAATAAATGGGATCACTTATATATCTGTCATAACTCCCGATGTGGTACAGCTTTACTGGGAGAAACATTATTACATAGAAGAACATATTATTGTCCTTCACAGAAACATGGAATGGTTTGGGTTGCAAGAGCCCTTAAAGATTATCTAGCTCCAAATGGCCCTGCCCTGGACACAGGCACCTTCCACTAGACCAGATTGCTCAGGACTCAATCCAGCCTGGCCTTGAACACTTTCAGGGATGAGGTGTCCACAGCATCTCTGGGAAACCTGTCCAAGCGCTCATCACTCTCATAGTAAAGAATTTCTTCCTAACATCTAATCTAAATCTCTCCTCTTTCAATTTAAAACAATTAACCCCATGGCCTATCACTATGTGCCCTTGTAAGAAGTCATTCTTCTTCTTTTTTATAACCCCACTTTAAGTACTGGAAGGTCACAATGAGGTCTCTCCAGAGCCTTCTCTTTCCAGGCTGAACAACCCCAGCTCTCTCAGCCTGTCTTTGTAGGAGAGATGCTCCCGCCCTCTGATCATATTTGAGACCCTCCTCTGGACTCACTCCAAAAGGTCCATCTCTTTCTTGTGCTAAGGACTCCAGAGCTGATTGCAGCACTCCAGGTGTGGTGTCACGAGGGCAGAGTAGAGGAACAGAATCATCTTTCTTTCTTCTTCCTCTTTCATGGTGATGTTTACAAATATGCACAGTCTTTGGAAATGTTTTTGGCTTTAATTTCAAATGATTTTTCTCACAAGAAAGTTAAGATAAATGTCAATAAAGAAAAAAACTATTTAGCTTTTATACAGAACGTGAGTTCTGATGGTAGCTTTTTACAAAGTAAAAGTTTTATTTCAGTGTTTTTTTAAATCACATAAAATCATGTCGCTTGATATTACAATATGAAAGCTTTAAGATACTTCATTTTCTACCATCATTTTGATTGATTTGGTCACTCTCATATTTCATTGATACATTTCTCAATATAAGTTGAAAATAATCATGTCATGGGATACAAGAACTACTGCCCCAAACTAGAGGGAACATCTCTGTAAATCCTTTAACACACTGCCAAGAGGAAAGATTGCGTTGTGTCTGATCCTTTTGACTAAAGACCCACAGTCTGAACAAGGGTCATAAGACAAAAACCAATTAATCAAGAGTTTTGTTTAATGGAAGGTTACTATAACAGAAATTTGTCTTTTCATATGCATTTTATATGCGATGTTATGTTCCCCAGTGCTTGAAATTTGAAGATGAAATACAGATAAATTTATGTAATTTTGATAAATTTTGCTTCACTTTGAACAATACATAGTTGACATATTGAGCATTTTATTTCCGTAGGTGCTTATAGACATTTCTCATCAGTGCCAAGATGTAAGAGACATAGAAGCCTTCCATAATACATATTTAAAAACATCAGTCTGAGGCAGCTCTGTTTGTATATTGATGCAGATTTTCCTGTCTCCACCCAATGTTTGTGTAGCCTGTCTAGTACTGACACAAGGTAGAATTGATCTTGCCATGTACAATCACTTCCAGCCCAGAGAAACTTGGTGACAGTCTTGCACTGAGATTTAAGCAGTTTTCTTCTTTTTTCCCTTCAGCACTGCAGTTTGTGTTTGTGAGCACATGTGAAAGAAACAGTAGTGCCAAGGATGGGAGAGGGTGGGCCATTCTCTGCTCGGCTGGTGGATGCTGCAGCTGGATTTCTCCTAGGGCATGGAAGCTCCACACGCCCACAGGGAGTTGCTCCAGCTTTCCAGCTGCTCCCTGAAATTTCTGCTGCATTCTTACATCAATTAAGTGACCTCTTAAAATTAATGAGACATGTTTTTACAACCTTCTCTCAGACAAGGCAGTAGTAATTGCTGTATTTTATGTGATAGAGTGTTTAAATTGTCAGCGAGGTAAAAAAATCATACAAATCCAGTGTAAATACTTCAAGTTGCACAAAGTAATTACTAATCTTAAAAAAGCATCAGATATGCAGAGTTAGCTAATAAATGACAAATGAATAATTCATTCAACATAAAAGAGAAGGGAAGAGAGGTATTAACATTTTATCCACAGTTACTCTTTGACGAGCTGTTACTGAACTACTAGATTTTTAGTTTTATTATGTTTATTCAAAAACTTGCAGCATTTTGTAGTATGACTACATTTGACTTATAGTGATTTTGAATGACAAATGTGAATGTGCCTTTGTGTATGGGTGTCTCAGATTAAAGATAAATATAGAGAGGGACATTTTTTGGACTATTTGTTTTCAATCATTCACACTGAGTATTTGGAGGAAGTTAGTAAACTAACATGTACATACCCTAAAAAAACATATTTACTGAATAACACATTTTTTCTTTACTTAAGTTTCCTCAATCTTTCTGCCCTGTACAAGCTCATCACTTGTGAAATATCCAGAGTTTATATTTCTGAGAAAGGCCTAGCAAGGCTGAAAAGATCTTGGTGTAGTTCCTCAAATAATATTTCTCTTTTTGGAGGTCAGTCATTTCAGTTCACAATAAGTAATGAACCTTTAGTATTAGCTGTAATATAAGATGTCTGTGAGAATGTATGCTAAACAAACTTGAATATTTATTTGTCAGTAATCCAAAATTGCTAACCCATTCAAAACTCATGCATCAGGCCTCAAATAAGAAAAAAAAAAGAGGCAAAAAAAAGTTCCAATTATATAAGATTACTTTATAATGATTAATTGTAAGTTCTTTGTATCTGCCTTCTGTTTTTTGGCCTTTAGAGTCAATGCTTTTCTTTGTTACCCAGGGTAATATATTATAATATTCTTACATTGCAATGTGATCTCAGGGAACCGATGTTTTAAGAAAAATACCAATTATAATAAGTCTTGCAGCAAAGCCTCTGGAACACATTTAGTGCACCTTAGTTTTCAAAGTATTTTCCCTTTAATTTTTGTTCCTCATTTTTTGATTTTTTTTTTTTTAATATTGTGTTTGATACCGTGTTTCCCTTAGGTGGGCATTCATTGGGAAGAACACTCATGTTCATTTTGAGTTGTCTGAAATATACACTTTTAAAATCATCAGTGTTAAAAAAAAAAAATATCTGCTAGGCAGGTCGATTCTGTCAAAAATTCTCTTTGGATTAATGGATTTTCATATTATTTTAAGATGGAAGATCTGGTTGGCATCTTCAAGACACAGGGATTTCCCCCTTATTCTTTCTACAGAAATAAGATGTCAGCCTTCACCTGGCTGAAGAATAACTGTCTTTTTCTTTGCCTCTCCCTTTGGCATCACATGAGGTGATTAGAGACACAAAAAGAGTTCATCAGGACTAGAAATGATGGGGGGTTTTTTATGGCAGATATATGGGAGGAAGAAAGAAAAATGTCACTAGTAGGGAGGAACTGAGAAAAGATACATCATTTATTTGATCCTTTTTGTTCAAGAAAGAAAGGCAAGTACTTCTGAGGTCAGCTTGGAGATGGCAGAAGACACCATGTTCTTACTGAAGAAGCTCTTCTAATAGAAAAAAAAACCAGAAAGGGGCATGAGTATCATCATCTTCAACCTAGGTTAACTTTAAATAAAATTAAGAAGAAACATCCTTTATGACCTCTACTTGGATTTTGGAAATGAAGGTGTGACCTTTGCTTTCATTTTTGAAACCTTAGGAAAAAAATTCTGTTTCTGCTTTGTTTGGTTTTCACTGCTTAAAGTGTTGAATTTGTTTCAATATTTCTTTCAGGAGAAAAGCATGAACATCATGCAGAGCTTGACTGCCTTGAGATCAAATGGAGCAGTATTGGGATAATCCAAATTTGCCAGCTGTTTTGCTGATTATTTCTTGGAGCAATTAAGAAAAATCTTGAGGTATGGTGTTGCCAAGGAAAATATTGTGCACTGTATTTTCAGAATCAGAACTTGGGCAGTCATAGCACCTATAGTAAATATGAAAGCCAATACATTAATGCATAGCCCTCCTACTGATGTAACCTAATGTCCTTTTTATGTCTGAAGAACTGAAAACCAGTATTTCAAGGTCTGCAGAGCAGGAACCATCTGTTTCCATCTACCCAGCCTCTGGATGTTACTGAGATTCTAAATACTGATATAATGAGGATATATTTGAAATAAATTGAGAACCCAGTTAATATTTCTATTTTATTCCAAAATAGCAAATTTGCACAGTTTAATACACTCTCAAAGATTTTCCTGCTGAGGTGATAAGAGAGTGTCTACAGACATTTCAGTGATAGGAGCTCTACAAAAGTTTTCTAAGCACACTGTAGAAAAAGCTGCAGTCACTTTAGGCATTAATTTGGACAACAAGAGCAAGAAATCTAATCTATGCACTTTGTGTCCATAATATTAAAAAATATTATATATTATTTGATATTATAAAATCAAAATATTGTTTGCATATCTATAAAGGCATTGTAAAGTTTTCAGACATATATTTCAGTTTTAATATACTTAGATGATATAGGAACACAGCAGTCAGAGATTACATGGGAACACAGCCAACAGCACACTTTCAGATGGATTGACAGGTTCAAAAACCTCAGGCAAAACCAGACTTCATTTAACAGCATCATCTCTCTCAAGAGCGATATTTGTTGCCCAAGTCTAGTTTGTATCTCTCATCAGTTCTATCTCACTACATCACTGCTTTATCTTCTGAATGGGCTTTGTGATCTGATTCTTGTTGAAGCAAGTTGAATATCTGTTAAAATCTCCTGTATTTTAGGTACTGGCAGAGATGGATTAAAAAAAAAACCAAAACAAAACTTCCATACCCTTTACCACTGATAACTGAGCAATGATTTTGAATCCTGTGCAGGAATAACTATCTTTCAGTGTCATCAGTAAATCCTCCAAGATGCTATGGATGCTATTTAGACCAAATCTGTGCCATGTGACTACAGAATGGAGTAAATAAGCACTTAGGGATGCAAGTTGAATTAATGACAGCCTGCGTATCCCAGAATGTGATAAATTATAGTTTGCTGCTGGCAGCAGGAACTATTCAAACAAATATTTCTGCACTATGACAATTTCTTAAGGCTTTTATAGAATTCATGTATAATAGGAGAACTGCCTACAGGGAAGATTATTAGGAAACTTAGGAAAAGATTTTCATTTTGTGATTTGAGCAATGTCTGTAATTATCAACGTAGCCTATCATTTACTAAGTGGTTAGTTGCACATATGAGCCCTTTATCTTGTACTGTAATTACAGTATATAGAAACAATGTACTTGTTATGGGTGACTGCACATAAGTGGGTGGTTAAATGTCATTAAAGCTGTTTTGGAATATATCTATTTATGAATAAATATTTTCAATTTTCCTTTTAGCAAACATTGCTGAATGACCCTTAAAAAGAGATGCCAAGTAGGAAACATCTCTATAACAGCAACATTAGTTTAAAGCATGTCTTGCTAAGCACATTAGAAGTCCTGCTGATAAAAACATTTGAAACTTAACCATAGATGAACCTTATTTTTGCCACAACTTTTTGAATCATGTCTCTTTCAGGCCCCCTTTGTGCCCACTGCATTTTTTTCTTGCCTATTGTACTCATATTTTCTTTTATTTTGTTTGAATTCTGAGAGGTGCTTAGTTTTGTTTGCACAAATTGTCAGGAAAGCACTAGAAGTATTGTTCTAACATGAATGTGGACAATCCTAGGACTTTAAATGCATAATTATTAACTCCTTATTGTGATTTAGTGAGAATAACAATATTATCCTTTAAAACAGTAGGAAGGTAGGAAATAATAAACAAAGCTTTGTTTGATTGGGACCTTGAATTACCAGAGAATTATGCAAGCAGGCTATATCCAAAAAAAAGAGGGCATTTAATTGTGGCCACTCTTGACCTTCAAATGGTGTTACAGTGTCACTTCAGAGCTTTGATTAAAATTGCTGGTATGGATCTGCCAACGTCAGGCTTTGCAAACAAATGGGACAAACCAACTGCAGCTTTAAAATGTGATAATTAATAGAAGATACAATTGATCAGAGTAACTTCTCTAAATTAATGTACTTGATATAATTATCTTTTACCCACATCTGTAATATTAAGCTGGTTTATATATGTATTTTGTTATGTTAAAGACACACTAGCATTTTCTATTATTTTAGTATAACTGTAGTCCTTTATAGAGATAGAGGATTTCAATGGAAGGAAGTCATGGTCTGTTCCTATTTCATTTAAGAAAGAGAAACCTACTCATGACTAGCTCCTTGAAAGAAAAGTACTGACTGGACTCATCAGTTTACTCTGGCCACTTAACATCACTGAGACAACAGGAAATACTTGAAATATTTATACCAGGTGTCATGAGTAGGTTTCTCTTTCTTAAATGAAGATTTGTTTGCATAATCCAGTGTAACATTCCAAGTTTGCTGTAGACCATGTCTGATACCCTTTCCCACGGTGATTAATGAAATGCTCCAACAGTGATTAATGGTACATGGAGAAATGGATTATTGGTGTGAGTAAAATGGCTGAATCCAGCTTTCTGTTTCCTGAGTTATCTGCACAAGGAAATAAAATTCAGTAAGTCAGTAAATGTAGTTTATTAGGAACATAGATTAAAAAAAAAACAAACCACATCAAAAAATCCCACAAAACCCCCAAGGTTTTACCATGTGGCTTTTTTTTTTTCTGCAGAAAGTATCTTTATTTAACTTGACTATTTCTAGTACTTAATTTTTTTCCAGCTTAGCCAGCCACTCACAAGGAGAGTCAGCTCCAGTTTTTACTGACAGACTGTGAAGCACAAGAAGGCTCACTCTCTTATCCAGCTATCAGTGTCTATCTGCAAATGTACAGATGTGTGCAATTCTGTGTACATATATCTGTGCATGTGTATATCTGCATGCATAAAAATGTTGAAAATAGATATAAGTATATAAAGGCAAAAATAACAGTTGGCTCTAAAATGAACAGCTGTTCTTGCTTTCCTTGCATGTCAGAGTGCAGTGTTCAGAGATAATTACACAAGGAGCACATCAAGAACTTCGTAAACATTTAGTGTACATAAATGTCGCTTTTACTCAAGCATTACTTGCTTGGTGTTTCACAGGAATAATCTGTGACACAAAATACCACTTGCTGGGTTTTTTATTTTTATTTTTTTAATGTTCATACATTTCCTGAAAGAACAATCTGGAAGAGTTCCACCATTGCCACAGCAAAATTAGCTCTTAGGCAGGCTGGTCTACCCAGCTTATGTTCCTCTTAGCTAGTTGTGCTGTTAACTTTCTCCAGGAAAATTGACTTACACATTTTTAACATCATTCACACAAATAATCAGAAGCAACAAAAGGTGCATACCATACCTAGTGGTTAGATATACTCTGATGTTATTGACAGGATACTTTAAGCTGTGTCTGTAGTAAAAAAAAATAGATATTGTGGGAGAGGGTAATACATGGTGGGTGAGAGGTTGGACATACCCTGGCCATGTGCACTGGGAGCCAAGAAACCCCCCGTGTCCTGGGCTGCATCCAAAGCAGTGTGGGCAGCAGGGGAGGGAGGGGATTCTGCCCCTCTGCTCTGCTCTGCTCTGGTGAGACCCCACCTGCAGTGCTGCCTCCAGCTCTGGGGTCCCCAGCACAGGAAGGACACGGACCTGTTGGAGTGAGTCCAGAGGAGGAACACCAAGATGATTAGAGGGACGGAGCACTTCTGCTATGAGGAAAGGCTGAAAGAATTGGGATTTTTTAGCCTGGAGAAGACTTGGAATGACCTAATTGTGTCTTTCCAGTACCTAAAGGGAGTGTAGAAGAGACCTGGAAAGAGAAATACAGGAGCATGTAATGATGAGACAAGGGGGAATGGCTTTGTACTGAAAGAGAGTAGATTTAAATTGGATATTAGGAAGAAATTCTTCCCTGTGAGGGTGGTGATGCCCTGGCACTGGTTGCCCAGAGAAGCTGTGGCTGCCCCATCCCTGGAAGTGTTCGAGGCCAGGTTGGATGGAGCTCTGAGCAACCTGGTCTAGCGGAAAGTGTCTCTGCCCATGGCAGGGGGGTTAGAACAGGATGATCTTTAAGGTCCCTTCTAACTCAGGCCATTCTATGATTCCATGATTCTATGATATGCCCATATAGTTCTAGTTTGGCTTTGCTTCTGAAAACAATACAGTTTCTTTCACAAGCTGATAAGCTCTTCTTCCCTGGCAGACGATGAATTGTGTGTGCAGCACCTCATGGGCACAGATGTGACCTCCTGCAGCAACTACTCTGAAGAATTTTGTAAAGGCAAAAGCTATGGAGAGAAACAGATGGTAAATCATTATTTATGGTGGGTAACAATGATACTATATATTAAAAATTTGAAGAGTAATTCAGTATTTGTACATTGCCAGCAGCGACCAAACAAGGAAAATCTCACCCAAGCCCAGAATTTGCAAACAAGTTCTAGCCTACTTATCTTATACATTTTAGTGGTCTCATATTGCGAGTTTAAGTTTTTTTAATTTAATTTTGTTGAACATATCCTTAAGTCAGACTACATTACAGTATGTTAAAAAACCTTCTCAAAATACAAACATATTATCTGCAGTACACTATTTTTAAAGACAGTAAATTAAAAGTTAGGGGGAAAAAAAGGTTATAACCATATTAAATTATCCAGCATGATTCAGATATTTAATGAACTTGATTTTTTTTGTCATAAATGAGATTTATGAGAGATGACTATACTTGTAGTTCATGCTGCTATGCAGAGTGGAAGCATCTGTTCTGTGCTGAAAACTGTCACACCAAGACATAGGGGGGTTAAGCAAGGATGAATTTGGACTGTTATGCTGAAACTGTGTTTATCTAACAGCACTATGCTTGTCTTTGACAGTAGCTAAAAAATGGGCAAAGAAGGTGCCAGCTCAATTCTTTGCTGTTACCAAAATGCAGTTTGCCATGAGATAGGACTCAACTGTGAAGCGATATCCATTTTATGAGAAAGTTATCAGAAGATGAAGGCCCTCTAGATCAATTTTAGCATTTCAATTAGTGAAGGAAAAAAGATCCAAAGAAGAATTAATATTTTTTCTCCTGCTTTGCCATTGTGCAGATGAATAACCTTCTGTATACTTATTATTTTTCGAATAGTCTTCCTGTAGCTATTCAGATGTCCACTGTGAAACTGGTAGTCATCCTGTTCCAGATTATTTTCTCAGTATTAGGCAATCAGCAGATCAAGAAAATTCTTCTACAAAGAGGAAAAGCATTGTTGCAGGCTTTTTACAGGATATTTTACAGGATGTTTCTCAGTGGGGTGGATATCTTAGTCTTACTTAGAGAATTACAGAATCACAGAATCATTCATGTTGGAAAAGACCTCCAAGATCATCGAGTCTGACCTGTGTCAGCTCAACCATGGCACTGAGTGCCACATCTAGTCATTTCTTGAACACTTCCAGGGATGGGGACTCCGCCACCTCTCTGGGCAGTCTCTTCCAAAATTAAACTGTTTTGCATAAAAATGAGTTATTTACTGAGGCACGGACAAGAATCACCAACACCCCCACAAGTTATCTTGGTGACTTTTTGTCTTTAAATACTCAGTATTTAAATACTTGAAAACTGCAAAAAAAGGAGACTGAAACTGTCCCTTGCTCTGACATCAGAGTATGCTCGTTTGGAAGGCAATGTTCTGTGTAAACCATAGATTTCAGCCTTCTCAAACAGATGACAGAGATGAAACTTGGATCTCCCAGGCACTTGGTAAATTGACCCAATTTATGTGCTATTACAGAAAAAGAGATGGAGAGAGGGGATTACAAGTGGAATGTCCTTGTTTTGCTATTTTGAGAAATGAGCTTTTCGTTTTTTTATTTTGCCTTTATGATAAGTATTTGAAAATGAAAATTTTTACCCCAGGTGAAAAGGAGAATAATTTTAATGAGCAATAGAAAAGGAACTTTTAATAATTTTTATTTTTTAATTGAAAAATCAACCAAGTATACTCAGCTCATTACTATCTCTCTTTTAAAAAAATCCTTGAGTAGCTTATTCCTCATTCTTAAAATAAAATCAAGGATTCTTTATGAGTTTATTAAAATTCCTGAAATACTTAAAACAGGACAGTGGATTTTGAAAGTTTTGACCTTTTCTCTTTCAGCTTTAATATTTTGCAGTTTGGCCTGCTGGCCATTATCTTTCTTCCCACGGTTTAGTGAGACAGTAAACTGTGTGGAAGGGAAAGACAGCAACCAACATTCAGAATATTGAAAAGGTTGAGGTAATAAAGCACCTGTAACAGATTGTAAGAGATATTAAAAATCTGATACCTAATTTCAGCAACTGTGGTTTCAAAGGACGGAAGACAATCGTACAGTACAGACTTAGTCTCCTGAAAAATATTACAGTGACAATAGATGTGGTAGAAACTTGAGTGATTCTTATGGCAATTTCAAAATGGTAATTTTGTGGTTTTAAGAGGGGGTTTAGTGCTATGCAAAGGAAACACAGGCAAACAATGCAAAACTCAATTCACTAAAATATGTGTGGAGTAAGATAAGACCGCTATAGCTTTCTCAATACATAAGGCTATATTTTAGTCTTTTCTTACTTCCCAGAAAGCAATAAGATGAAACAAGTATTTCACATCACCAGGGTAAATGAAGTTTTGCCTTTATTTTTCCAAAGTATGTGAGCTCTGAATAAATCCTTTTCTGGAAACGAGTCTCACTGTTCTTGGAGATTCTCTGGACCCTAGTAAAGCTCATGCTCATTATTCAGCACCATGCCCAGGGAGCCCTCCTTGCCCTACCTAGCTTTCCTCTTTCACAGTCTTTTTAGAACATAACAAAACTTTATCTTTCAACCACACTGAAATCGGCTGGCAAGTTGCAAATGTTATGGTGTTCATAGGCACAGAAAGGTTTTACATGTATCCACTGAGGAGGAGGCTCAGCATAAAGACAATGATGAAAACTTCAGGGAGAAGAGAAACAGAAAGGCCATAATTAGGGGAAATAATAGGGAGGATAAAGAGTGTTTGTCAGGATAATGAGTGTAATAGTGTTTGAAGTGCTGGAAAAAAAGAAAAGTTCTTGAATTCAACAATATTTTGTGAGCATGCACATTATTGATATTTGTGAGTGATTTCACACTTTTCTGTGGATGCTTACACTTTATATATTTATTTATATATGTATACTTGTTTGTGAATTTATTTATTTATTTATGATCTTTTATCTCTCCTATGAGGAAAGGCTGAGAGAACTAGGACTGTTCAGCCTGGAGAAGAGAAGGCTTTGGAGTGACTTAATTGCAGCCTTCCAGTACCTGAAAGGAGCCCACAAGAAAGAAGGAGAGAGACTATTTACAAGGGCCTGGAGGGACAGGACATGGGGGAATGGCTTTGAAGTGAAGGAGAGTATGTTTAGATTACAGAAATCAGTAAAGAAGAAATAATTCTTTACTGAGGGTGGTGAGGCACTGGCACAGGTTGCCCAGAGAAGCTGTGGATGCCCCATCCCTGGAGACTTTCAAGGCCAGGTTGGATGGAGCTCTGAGCAATACGGTCTAGTGAAAAGTGTTCCTGCCCATGGTGGGGGGTTTGGAACAAGATGGTCTTTAAGGTCCCTTCCAGTCCAGGCCATTCTGTGATTCTATGATTGATTCTATGATCTTTTCCTATGTTTGTTTTTTCTTTTATGGAAAGATACCATTTGGATGGAGGATACCCTGAAAAAATACAAAAAAGGGACAACATGCAAAGATAATTTGAAAAGATATGAGGAAGAGACTTCAATACTAACACTATAACTCTCCCAGTAAGACCTGGGGACACTGGTGACTCATTGTGGCACCCCCAGATTCTCATTCTGCCACCCAGAGTGTCTTGGGGAGGGTAGACATAACATCAGAGGAAAAGGGTAAATTGTTCTAAGTTTTCTTGCATAATAATTTTGAAGTTATCACTAATTATGTGGTTTTGTTGTCCTTTGAGCTATTAGAAGTTAATGATAATTATTAGTCTAGTTAAATTATATGTACGGTTACACTTCTAAATAGATCACAAAGAAATCCTTGACTCCCTGTCTATCATTAATTTCCTTTTTCTCTCAACAAGTTACCGAAAGGAACTGTATGAAAATGAAGACTTGAAACTACAATCCATGACTCAGGAAAGGCTGTCTTTGCCATTTTACCTTTGTGTATTTCTGCACAAAGTTAGTATCAGTATTTCTCTAGTATACTTTTGGATTAGGAATTTGAAAAGGATTCTCCATCATCAAAGGTGAGCAGAGAATTGACTTGCATACTTTCTTGCTATTTTTTTCCTCATTACAATTTTTATTTAATTATTTCCTTAAAATATAAACTTAAAAAGTATAGATTCATGAATGGCTTAATATATGGGACTTTCTCCTCATACCCAGGTATCTGTCTGTAAGTTATTTTGGTTCTATTTTAGTCCATTTCTCCAGTTTCTAAGGAATATCAGAGCAGTGAATTTTGTGTACTTAAGGATGGGTTCCATCATTCCATGAGAAGTACCAAGGAGGTACTTCTTGTTAACAGCCTCATTCTAGGAGGGTTTTTTCTGGAGAAGGGGCTGCAGTCGGGGTGGACACTTTCCCATCTGCCCCTTGGGTCTGATGGCAGCAGTAAGAGCAAAAATTTCTATTTGATCTCTGTGTTACCTTGCTCTGATGGGCTTTAGCATTGTAATTTCCTCTGGGATTGCTTTCATCTGCAGATCCACCAGCTTTTTCACTTGTGCGACTTGTCTGTTCTGACAGGTTTTTTAGCCCCAAGCTGTTCTTTCTCAGACTGTACCTTTCACTAACTTCTGAGCAGTTTCTTCTTTTCCCTGAGTTAAGCTGGCATCTTGCTGATGAGAACCTTCTTGATCAGCAGTTTTCATGAACTCAAACTTTCCTGTTGAGCAGCAAATATCATTGAGATTACCAATTTAGACCTCTTAATTCAGAGCATCAATAGCTTGTCCAGACATCTTTCCCTTCCTATTTATTTCTCTTTATTTTTTTTCTTGTTTGTTTAGGTTTCGGTTTGTTGGTTGGTTTTTGTTGGGGTTTTTTGTTTGTTTGTTTGGGTTTTTTTGTTTTATTTTTGATTTGGGGTTTCTTGTTTGGTTGGTTTTTTTGGAGGGCAGTGATTTTTTTGGGAGGGAGGTGGTGGGTTTCTTTTTTTAATTTTTAGTTTATAGCAGATTTCACTTACATGCTGATGTACTGCCAAAAGCAGAGAGAGAGAAGAGGAAGAAAAGTGTTTTCTTGGATTTTCTTTTTTCCCCTTTGGGTAAATAGTTGGTCAGACTTGACCAGCACAGCTGTTTCTTTCAAACTCCAGCTTTCTTAGTAATGTTCTAAGAACAGTTGTATTGCAAGGCAGGCTATATTTTCAAATGTTTTTGCCCCTTTTTCATATTTTTATCCTTCTCTTACTGAACACACAGATCAGATACTTCATAAATAGTAGTTGTTCAATAAATATAGTCAATTTCTTATAAATAAATGCAAACTGCAGACAGATTCTAAAACATCTTATCCATCAGTGCACTTGTCACTATATTTTGTAAGTTATGTCATCAACTGTCCTTAAAAAGCGATGTGGTCTGGTGATGTGGCTTGGGGAAAATGAAGGACTAGGGCTCATCTTAGTGGTGTCCTTGAATTGCTTGATGTCTGTAACCAATTATATCACTATAGTTTGCTTGTAAAAATGAGGATACTGCCTCCTGAAGACCTCCCTGATTCTCTGATAAAATGTGCAAAGTAAAATCTCAACTCCATAAAGTCTTTATTCATATAAATAACTTTAGTCCTTTGACTTAAAGAAATGTCCTCAATTCTTCTTACAAACACGGGGCTCAAAGTACATGGCAGTATTCTCCCCCACCCATACCAATTTCAGTTGTATGTTGAAAAAAGGTCTGGTCTTTACTGAGAACTCCAACCATTCATGTTGTCATACTGATGCTTCAAAATGTCTGGATAGGATGCTGTACTGGGAAGTTTCCTTGAGGTTACTTTTACCTACATTAATTTGTTCGTGAATTGAACTAACATAAATGTCAATATTCTCTGGCGTAGAAGGGAAACACCTTTTGTTGTTTGACCTATATGCTCCTCAGGCAAGCACAGTATTATGTCTTATGGAGTTCTGTGTATTTTTAGCCCTTTTAGAAATATATGGTTCAAGTGTGTCATGAAAGTACTTGGCTATTTTTGACTGTGTGTTTCAATCCAATTTTTTTTCCTTCTTTACCCTTCTAATTCCTTTTAATTTACTAAACTCTATCTCCTGTGAATTTTCCTTGTTGAAATCAGAAAAGATATGTTCCCATCTCTAACTAGTTTCTTTCACAATGTGAGTACTTTCCAGTCTCAATACTGCAAAATTGGCTTTTTTTCCCCCTTCACTTTATGTACTTGAGAATAAAGTAAAGGCTTGTTACTGAAGTTTTTGTCGTACTTTGAAAAGCAGAGAATGAAATGAATTTAGATAAATGTTTATGTTTATTAACCTGTTTCAGGTTGTTTTATCTCAGTGTAATAATAGTATGGCTTTTGGGGAACAATTTTAATCAAATTGTTGGTATCTTATTCACATTTATTTGAAAAGAACATTGATTGTTGTGTTTTTGTCTGCATTCCTGCTACTTAAAATGCCTAAAATACCCTATAATCTAGTGACAATGAATGGTGCAGTT
This sequence comes from Pseudopipra pipra, assembly GCF_036250125.1. Classification (NCBI taxonomy): domain Eukaryota; kingdom Metazoa; phylum Chordata; class Aves; order Passeriformes; family Pipridae; genus Pseudopipra; species Pseudopipra pipra. The sequence goes on from NC_087550.1 coordinate 14,199,239, forward strand.
ACACTGAGGCAAAATTTAAACTTGAATGCCCACAACTCTTTCTACAAAGAAATTGTTTTCTTTTTGATTTCCTGGGTATACATTATGAAGACTGTTTTGTACATTCTTTAAGTAGTAATTCTGATTTTCTATTAAGGACAAGGTATATTTCAAATAACCAAGTTTCTAGTCTTTCATTCAGTACAAATGCTGTGGAACAGCAAATACAGTATCAAATAATGCAAGCCACTGGCAATTTTTTGTGCTTTAGCTGAACACTTACCTTTTTATAAGGTGAATACCAAAGCTTCTCCTAACTTTAGAGTAAACCAGAATGTCATATTTGATGCTTGACTACACGAGCAGGCTTCAAGTCAGGAGAGAAATATATCTAGAAAGGGTAAGGAAGTAAAGATATTATAAAAATAACATTGTCCTTTGCTGCCTGCCAGAGTTCAAGAGGTGTTTGGATGACACTGTCAGGCACATGGTGTGACTCTTGGGGATGTTCCTGTGCAGGGCCAGGAGCTGGACTCAATGATCCTTGTGGGTCCCTTCCAGCTCAGCAGATTCTATGATTCTGTAAATGAAATATGTAGTTTTTTGAGGAAAATAGTGGTTTGTTGGATTTGCTTTTTTTCTTCCCCATTTGACACACAGCATTTACACACCCCTTCAGGCCTCTGCAAGACTGTTTTCAAAATCATGATTTTTGTGTCTGTTCTTAAGAGTGTCATTTGCAGGGGACAGGGCCTTAGGGAACCTCTGTGAAATGACCCATTCATTGTAGGATTTCTAGCTGGACTCCGTTGTATTTGTCCCCACCGTTCTGAGAACCCAAACACTTAAAAACAAAACCTATCTTTTCAAGGCAGCCCAGCAGAGTGCTGTGATGATCCTCTAGGTACAAATCAACCAATATTGAGCATTTTGCCATTTTAATATGCATACATTGTTTTTATGCAGTATTCTATCACACAGATTTTCAGAGAGAAAATCTCCCACTGAATGGTAGAGCAGTAATTTACATTAAGGGGCTCCTTTTACCCGTTCTGATTAGCAATAGCACTTCTCTAGTTGAAATCCTGGCTTGCCATGACAGTTACATGTGATGAACAATCTTGGTTTTTTGCAAAGTCTCAGGTCATCACACCACTCACGCATTTTAAATAGCAGTTTAGATACCATTGCTCGTGTGGAAATTCAGAGAGGATGAAAACACCCAGACTTGTTTTATTATGATCCCTGTAAGAAAAGCATTCAGGCTCTGTGAAGGAAAAGTTTAAATACTATTTATTAAAGCTAACAGAAAGTAGCATTGAAGGGCAAAGGAGATTTCTCTTCGAATTATGAGGGACAAGTGCATCTTAAAAATAGTGGTGCTGCCTAGGCTTACACTGCAGCAGTTACTACAGTCAAAATCTTCCTTTTCTGCCAGAGTAAAGTTGAAGGAAAAGAGTGCTTAATCAGACTCACATTTCTCTCAAATCATGTTTCTCATTTGACAGTGCTGCTAAAAACACCTGAGAACCTTCAGCATGAAATTTGTTTTCATATCAAATTTGTCCATCTTTGGTTTTACAGCTTGTCCTTGGCTACTAATTGCTATGCAAATTAAGAGAGTTTGCCATGCTGTGTGTTTGCACCAGCAAGGGACCACATCTCAGTCCAACTCAGAGAGTTTTCTTCTAGTCACATTGTGCACTTGGCTGCAAGGAGAGAAGCCAATTCTCTGCTAAAACACAGGAACGTGACACAATCTTTTTGACATCTTCTGCATTAGGGGGGTTAAGTACTTAGGAGCATGTTTGTTGGAAAGCCTGCAGCTTGTGTTGCTTATTATTGTTGTTTCCAGCAGAGGAAGCAGCTCCTGTTTGCACAGGAAGGGGGAACAGACCAGGGATGTGTTCCAAGAGGCCAGTTTCTTTACGGATGTTTCCTAGCTGCTGTTTCAAGTTATTAAAATCTAAATTGACTTTTTCCCAATTCATGCAGCCTAAAACAAGACACCAAATGTAACACTTGATTCACCTGGGATTAAGAATAATTGCAGAGTCTTTTTAATGTAGGAGAGATTTCTATCCTAGCAAGTTAAGCTGTTTGCTTTATGGAGGCTTGTGGAATCACAGTTTAAGCTCCTAATTCAGTATAATAAACCTTCTAAGGAAATGTTATTATGGAATGAGAAGACATTCATGAATTTGAGTCTTCAGACACTCTGTGTGAGTCTCTCTGCACTCAGTGCTTGGATGTCATAAGATGCCTTTCAGTATGCACCAGCCTGCTCAGACACTGTATATAAAAAAAAAAAAAGAGAAATCTAAGCAAAGAAATAATTGGACACATTTGTCTGGTATGTATAACTGTTTGTGGTTTCTTATTAGCTAAAGAATGGTCAGGACGGTACTTGACATTTTATCCAACATCTATACCAGCATGGTGCTCCTCTAATTAGAATGTCTCTGAGTCTTCTGTACATGTGTGGGTTGGGTGGCATGTAGAGAATAAAGTCATCAATGCAATACAGCTCCTCAGTAGTGCACTGTGCCAGTTTAACATTCCTTTAAGTGTTGTTCTGTCTTGCTGTTACATGTGAGAGATGATAAAACAGAATCGTAGAATGCTTTGGGTTGGAAGGGACCTTGAAGATCATCTAATTTCAATGCCTTGCCATTTGCAGGGACGCCTTCCACTAGACCACATTGTTCAGAGTCTCATCCAGCCTGGCCTTGAACACACTCAGGGATGGAGCATCCACAGCTTCTCCGAGCAACTTGTTCCAGTGCCTCACCAGCCTCACAGTGAATAATTTCTTCCTAATATGTAATTTAGACCTACTCTCATTTTTAAACCATTTGTCCTTGTCCTGTCACTACATACTCTTGTAAATAGTCCCTCTCCGTGTTTCCTGTAAGGGTCCATTCAGGTATTGGAAGGGGCTCTAAGGTCTCCCCAGAGCCTTCTCTTTTCCATGCTGAACAGCCTCAGTCTGTTTTCATAGGAGAGGTGCTCCAGTCCTCTGATCATCTTCATGGCCTCCTCTGTGCTCACTCCAACTGTCGCATGTCCTTCTTTGGTTGGGTGCCCTGGAGCTGGATGCAGTGTTCCAGGTGGGGTCTCATGAGGGCAGAGTAGAGGGGGAGCATCACCTCCCTCGACCTGCTGCCCATGCTCTTTTTGATGCAGCCCAGGACATGGGTGGTTTTCTGGGCTGCCAGTGCACATGGCTGGCTCATATTGAGCTTCTCACCCACCGACACCCCAAGGTCCTTCTCCTCAGCGCTGCTCTCAATCCATTATTTGCCCAGCTTGTATATTGTGCTAGTGCACAACCCAGGTGTTGGACCTTGCACTTAGCCCTGTTGAACTGATTTTGCACAGACCCACTTCTCAAGCCTGTCAAGATCCTTCTGGATGGCCCGTCCCTGCCCTCCAGTGTGTTGAACACACCACACAGCTTGGTGTCATGGGAAAACTTGTAGAGGGTGCACTCAACCCCACCGTCCGTGTCACCAGCAAAGACGTTAAATGGAGCTGGCCCAATCCCAAACCCTGAGGAATGCCACTTGTCACTAGTCTCCATTTGCACATAGAGCCATTGACCGCAATTCTGAGTGACACCACCCAGCCAATTTCTTATGCACAAAGTGGTCTACCCATCAAGTCCATGTCTCTCCAGTTTGGAGACAAAGATGCCATGTGAGATTGTGTCAAAAGCTTTGCACAAGTGTAGGTTGATGACATCAGTTGCTTTCCCACATAAGCCGCCACTGTAACCCCATCATAGAAGGTCACCAAGTTTATCAGGCATGGTTTTCCCTTATTCACCAATCACCTCTTTCTTTCCCCTGTGCTTTAACATAGTTTCCAGAAGGATCTGCTCCATGGTCTTGACAGGCATAGAGATGAGACTGACCAGCCTGTAGGTCGTTCGTTCTTCCTTTCTTCCCTTTTCAACAACTGGGGTTATATTTCCTCTTTTCAAGTCAGTGGGAACTTCCCCAGACCCATGGACTTGTGCACCTTCAGGTTCCTTGGATGGTTGTGAACATGATCTCCTGCAGCAGACAGTTCTACATTCTCCCAGTTCCTGCCTTTGCCTTCTGCGAGTTGGGTGGTGTGGCAGAAGTCATTAGTCAATTCAGACACGGTGGAGAAGTGGCTTTCCTAGGGCAGGCACACCTGGAATGTCTCAGGGGCAAAGCACATGGGATGTGGGAATTCAAGCTCCTAACCTTGAGAGCTATGAGTCATCTAGCTTCTGTGTTACTATTTGATGTTGTGAAGTGTCTAGAATTGAGTTGTTTCAATTTTCACTCCCCTGTATCTAGAGCAGAGCTTTTCTTAGCAGCTCAGATTTCAAACAGCTTTATTAAGAACTGACAAATATTAACTCTTGGTTTTGCGCAGTTTGTGTGACTAAATTGGGAAAAGAACAACAACAAAAAGTAAAGTCAATTACAGTGTCTTGAAGGTTCCCAGGCTTGGTCTGTGTTGGTCTCATTTTAACTTGTTTATTTACATGGGCTGCAGGCAATTCAAAAAGTGTCTGGATTATCAGAACAATAAGTGTAAACTACTGGGATTTAAGTTTTCTTAACTTGTAGTGATGGCTCCACAACACTTCTCATATTTTTATTTTCTTGTCAATATATAAAATAACTCCTTCTTTCTTTCCCTCTACTATGTTTTATTGCAGCTGTTCAGTGGGTTTTACTTCTGAATTTGTTACCATTTTTTAAGTCCCCAAAATAGTTTAAATGTGATATTTTTGGTACAGTAATTAAGCATCATATGCTCATTATCACTACCAGTATTTGCAGCTTTAAAAAATATTAAAATAATTAAATTCAAATTCTATTGAGTTTTCTGAAACTGCCTCTGCATGTAATCCTATAAGGTAAGGGTAATCAACCAGCATGGCAACATTATGTAGAAATAGAGCCCTCATTCTGACAGGTGTCTTCATTACATGCATGGTTTTAATACTCAGACTTTGGCATTCCTATCTGGTAAGCTGAAAAATATTTAAAATTCCTCAATTTCCCATTTTTATTCAGGTAAAACTTCCATAATTTCCAGTTCTGAGCTTCTGTATCAAACTAAGCTACTCAAGTTTCATATGAACTACTATACAAGAGTCCCTGTCAGTAAACTGAGTCAATTCTGAACAGAAGTCATTTGACTAAAAAAAACTTCCTGTATGATATCTCAGATCAGTGTTAGAATATAAAATCTATTCATGGTGACTTAAACATTTGCAACCTCTTCCTACTATGTACGAAAAGAGACATGTCTATTTAAATAGATTTCCTTAACTTTAGATAAAATTTAGAAGGCAATTTTAATGAATAAGAAGTAGTTTCACAATTGGGTGCATAAATTCAAATCTACGCTGCAGTTCCATCACTTTCAGGCAGTACTCCTGTGACCAAGTAAATAACATAAACTTGTGAGCACATGAAAGGAAAGTAACAGGGAGCAAAAATCAGATTTTGTAGTGTGTCTTTTAAATTTTGTTGTTGAGAGAAGCACTTGACATAGTTAAAAATGAAAAGACATTTCAAACACTTGGAAGCCTTCTTTATGTTGAGAATAACTTCTTTCAGAAGAGTTATGCATCTCTTGAAGAGATGAAATGTATCTAAATCCTTTGCAACCAAAACCCACTGAAGCACAAAGCACTGCTGTATAGATGAAATGTCCCTTATGAAGGCAGACTTGTGGCTCCAGGAGGACGGTTTTGTTGCTACAGGTACAAAAAGTATTTCTTCTGCGAGCAGCCTGTGCTGTCTTGACTAATGATTGATTTTAATGTGTAGTGATAAAAACTTGCTGGTGATATTTTTAAGGGAAGCATGAAAATCCCCCAAAATACAGTTGGCAAATACTAACAGTTCAATAATGGGGTCTACTGTCCTGTTTCATTTTCAGAGTGGTCCTGGATGCACACCAGTCATAAAATCAGCAGTTTAAAGGCCTGCATGCCACAAGCCTTGATGGTGGAAAGAATGTGTCTGAGGTGGGAGGAAAAGACATCCTGTGGTCCCTACTAAAGGTATTTATTTCACTCTCACTTTTATGTGTTTTTTTCCCCCCGCGTCTTCTTACTGAAGGGGGTAGTGTTTTGACTGAGGAAAATGTGATGTCCACATTGAAGTCCCTATGCCAGGTATTGTATAACTTTATTCAAGACTAGTGGTGCATGGAAAAACAACTGACAGGTACCTATTATCCTGTTACAGAAAAGAATTAAATGAAGATTAAGTAAACAGATAAAAGAGTCCCTGACTTCAGAAAACTTGACATTGATGAAACAGGCCTGATATTTTCTGCCCACCATTCTTGTACAGGGGGAAGATAATAGATTCAGGTTATAGTCTTTAATTGCTGATAAAATGGCAGATAGAAAATTGTGGAGAAATTATTTCTAAATAGGTCCATGCTGCTTTTACTTTAAGTCACCTCACTGATGGTGTCTTGTCTTGTTTTGCTCCTTGCATGTATATCTCATTCATCTAAAGGTTAATATTTAAGGTCAAAATCACCAAGTTGTAGAAGTTGCAATTCACTGCATTGAATTCAATTCAGTGAAGTGTTTCCCATAAGTATTTGTATCAAATTCTACCTTTGTCCCTTGTGTTTGAGATGATGTCAAATGGGAGTCATTAAACAGGATTACAATGTAATTACTTCTACTTTTGAAAAGTGGACAAATATGACACAGTTTGGTTTCATATTTACTACCATGTACACATTTTTTATTGTCTGCACTTGTTTTGTTTTCTTTTAAAGTCATTTCAGTCCAAAACAGAAAAAACTAACAGAAATGGTGTAACCTGGAAATTGGGAAAAACTTTTAACAAAAATGATATCTCTCAACACCTCATATGACAGAGCTCTTCAGGTGTTACCTACAGGTGCTTTTCTCAGAAATCAGGTATCACTGTTCAGATAAACTATTTCTACTCAGTCCGTTGCTGAAGAATGCGGGTGGTGTTGGCCACCAATGGGCAATAGAGGGGCTACTTGGCCTGTCAGAGTTGTTTGTCCATCTCTCCCCGAATCCACTTCTCTCTTTATTCATCAGAAGAAAGGTTTTTGATGAGTTTACTCTCTATAACTAGTCGAGGCAGAAAAAAATTAACTGTTTCAGGAAGAAATTTGCTTTTGAATAAGTTTCTCAATCCCTGAGAATGAGTGCAACTATCAAATATTTCTATGCAATGTTATATTTCATATATTCCAAATGGTTTTTTTTCCTTTTTTTCTTGTGTCTTCATCTGTTTAGTATGACAGAGAAACCACTTATATTCTTATGTCACAGAATCACAGAGTGGGTCAGGTTGAAAGGGATCCCAGCGGGTCATCTGGTCCAACCTCCCTGCTCAAGCAGGGTCATCCCAGAGCACATGGCACAGGATTGTGTCCACACAGTTCTGGAATATCTCCAGTGAGAGAGACTCCACAGCCTCTCTGGGTGATCTGTACCAGTGCTCAGTCACTACACATCAAAGAAGTTCTTCCTCATGTTCTGGTGGAACTTCCTGAACATCAGTTCCTGCCCGTTGCCTCTTGTCCCATTGCTCGGCACCACCGAGCAGAGCCTGGGCCATGCCCTGACACCTCCCTGCAGACACTGACAGACCTTGGGGAGGTCCCTTCTCAGTCATCTTTTCTTGAGACTGACAGGACCAACTCTTTCAGCCTGCCCTTGTAGGAAAGATACTCCAGTCCCTTAATGTAGAAATATAGAATAAGAGAAAAATAAGGAGAGTTGCTTTTAAACCTCAAGATACTGATTTTGTTCCTGTATGTTTAGGAGCTTTTTTGAATATGGTTGTGTTAACATCATTAGGATCACACGAGATGTAATGTTATTCAGCATGAGAAAGGATATGGGTAACCAGGCTGTGATGTGAGGAACATGATTCAGAATTTCAGATCGTAGTGTTTACACCTCAGATCCTCCACTGAGCCTTCAGGTAGTTTGGTAATTGATTCAAAATCAGTAAAGATTCTACTTCAAAGAGCTGAAAGGGAAAAGAGAGTGCTAAAGCAGGAGGGAATAGAATTATGCAAGGTGACCTATTGAAAATTATATTGTAAATGCAGAAAATATCATCCATAATTTTTTAACTGTGTTCAGAGTAGACAATTTAGATAATAAAGGGCATATAATTTCATAGGCAGTTATTTCATTCCTATCTCTATAATAGAAAAAAATGTTTTCCTTCAAGTTGAAGTTTAACGGTAGAAGAGCATATCCTTGTCTTCTTAACTCTGAAAAAAATAAAATATATTTTCCAGATTTTGAATGTAAAGAGTATAAAAACTGTAGCAGGATGTAATAGGAATGCAAAACCATACCAACCCAAAACCTACTACGTAAAACAAAACCCACCAAGCAAAACAAAACTCATCATAAAAGAGGGTAACTTCTTTATAGGTTAATTTTATTATCCAAACTCTGAGTTTACTTACATGCATCAATTTCATATTATATATTTGTAATAAAGACATGAAAAAACAAAACTGCAACACACTGAATGTTCCGCTCATTATTCTGATTCAAATCACACTTTAAGTATTTAATAAATATTGTAAGAGAAATAAAACCACACAATATACAACTTCTTATTCATTATAAATTCTACTTTTTAATGGCAACTGGAAAGACTGTAAGCTTAGAAAAGAAATTCTACTTTTTATCTTGTGCATTTAGAAGATATGAGTCATCACTATTCCTTTTTCACTTTACAAGGTCAATTTGCCTTCTCCCTTATGTGCAAGAGTAGGCAGACTTCCTGAGAAGCAAAACAACACCAGAAAGATGCAATTATAAAACCATAAATAGTAGCATAACAAAAATAATATTTCAGATGTAAACTCTAAGTTAATCTAAAAGCAGAATGACTTAGATTCAAAATCAATTAAGTTCATTTAGTTCATTTTCTGACATTTTGATTTAAATTAAAATTTTTGCAATTTGAATATTCTATCCATTTAAAAGAGCTGTCTGCTTGCTTGCTCTGTGTTTAGCAAAATGTGCACATTTTTTTTGCCTGTGTTGCTCAAGGCAACAGAATCTGGCACTAAAACTTTTCCTTTGCTAGTACTGGTCTGATGTTAATGCCCCACAAAAAATTTAATAATCTATTTAGTTTATATGAGAGTTAGATGCATTGTGTAATCTAAAAGTGGACTATGCACTAGTACTGTGTGATAGATAGTTTCTGTGTAATAGCAAGTCCAGGTACTTCTCTTTTTTTATAAAATCTGTGACAGAAGGATCCAACTTCTCTTCTAGCTAGCTGAGAAGAAGTCTGTGGGATCTGTGGAGGGAACTGAACAAAATTAATATATTTTGCAAGTCAGGTCTTCAGTAATGTTCTTAGTCATCTGTGTGCTCTGGGAGAACCTTTATTCCTTGACAGATACATGACTTATCTGGTACCTTCTTGCCACCGAGAATCCCTGTCACAGAGCTGATCTCTTGTGAAATGAATCTATAATATTACATTTTGTTATTTCTTTGACACACTGTTCTCTGGGTAATACCACATTCAGGAGGTATGGAATGTCAGAAAAGACAGGAAATACTGGATCGCCTGAAAATATATTAAAAATTAGGCTAATGATGCTGATATATAAGTGAAGGTAGAGAAGGCCAACAAAATTAAATACAACTTGTTACCAAAGTTAGGGGCTTGTCTCATGTTTTCATGAAGGAATAGCAAACCACGGTGGAATAAGGAAATGGCAGTAAATCAAGAACTGCACTTTATTCCTGTGCCAGTAAGTCACTGTGTACTTTTGGGGAAAAACATGTACAGTTATAATTTTGAAAAGTAACTATTTCTTTCTGGAGGAGCTGTGAATCCCTGAGAACCTCTGAAAAACCTTACCATTGACTCAGCCTGAGACTCCAAGTTGGGTATTACACAAACACCCCCACACTCCCACTTCCCACTGCAGCACCAAGGACCCTGGTGTTTGTTTCCAAACCAACATTTTCGGTGGTTTCGTTCGGTGAGTCAGGGCTCTGCTCAGTCAAGGCTTTACACACGAGTGAAGTGGTGGTGATGTGACTCATCCAGTTTGGATGCAGTTCCCTAATTTTGAAGGAAAGACTTAGGAAGTCGAGATTGCTGCATTAAGAGCTGCTGGCACTTCTGTAAGAATGCTGCAGCTGCCAGTGTGATTATTTGAATAAATGTACAAGCCTGAGGGCAACATCCCTTTAGATGCCATTTAGGAGAGAACTTGAACTACTACTTGTTCAGTGGCAAGTACTTGACTTATGGTCAATGCTTCTTTTACACAAACAACTAAGATATCTACTTTGTGCTTTTTTTTTGTGCTTTTCCCTTTTCTTAACTGGGATGTTAAGAAATGCTTAAAAAATGATTTTTTAATTCTACTGAAATTTCGTATAATGATATTCAGTCATTACTAGAGAAGCTGGATTGCTTTCCTTGCATTTAAATTTGCAGTTATAAGTGCAGAAGCATGGCAACAAGATAATGGAATTTTTTAAAACTTTGAAAAGAAATTAAACTGTCAGCTTAGACATTCCAGCAACGATCACTGCAGTACCGTAGAATTTAAAAGCACATCATTACTTACGAAAGTGTAGAACATCATTGCAAACTTCAATTTTTCTTCTTCCAAAAGAGATGGCAAACAAAATGGTTGATCACCTATTTTTCATGCAGTTTAGCAGAAATATTGCAGCTATGTATTTGGGAGCCTCTTGTGCTATGACATGCACTTTAATTCAAGTAATTGTTACTATTACCAGTTTTGAAGTCATGGGAATGAGATTGCTGTTAGTGACAGAAATAATGAATAATATAAGGAGGAGTGATTTAACTAATATTTCTTTTCTTTTTATTTTTTTTTTCTGAAGAGCGATATCCTTTCTGTCTTATATAAACCCAGAATATAAATCTTTGCAGAGAAACATCATTGATCTAGCAGGAAAGACAGTTCCTAATGGGAATTTCATTTTCTTTACAGGAAGCATTGAGGCTGTACAGGGTAGTGGCTGCAGCTGTCTTTCTGAAGAGAGCAGAGTATTTCTATCCTGCAGTGACTTCCTGTGCACACAACTTTGACAGCTTTAAAAGCCTTTACAGAGTTCCTCTCCTTGAGGATGAGGAAGTGTCTATACTGTTACAAGATTTTAAAATGAAAACACGACATTGAAATTTTAGGTTAGCATTTTAGCAGATCTGTTGCATGTGAGTGTCTTAAACTGGAAAAATAAAATCATAAAAGCAATCACATTAAGCTAAATTTGAACAAATCCCTTTTCTCCAGCTAGCATTATGATGTCAGACAGTAGCATAATGTAAAAAATGATGATTGGGAAAGTGTCTGGCTTCTCTGATGCAGAAAATAATTGTCTAATTTGTATTTAAATACTTTTCATCAAACCAATGTTATCAACATTTATCTGATATTTAAAAGTGGGTTATCTTTGGGTACATTAGGACATCCCTTCTCAAGTAAAGAGCTTATGGATGAGTACAACAATCTAGGGAAAAAGCAATAAAATATTTCAAAATGTATTACTTTTCTGGTATTTCAACTGCTGATGAAAGATGAATCTGCTCATGGACACTGTCCAAAAAGTGCCTTCTTTGTGTTTGTAGAAGCTATGGAAAAAAGATTGCAAGAAGAAATTGAAGAGAAGATTGCCAAATTGTATGAAAAGCATTCTTCTGAAAATAAATAAATAAAGAAAGAAACATAGTTCATCCACAAGTGGAACAATGCATCCCAGTTTCTTTTAGTATCTCTCCTCTATACAGACTTGTTTAAGTCTGTAAAGTTTTGAAATGCAACTGTAAGCACTAAGAGAGGAGAAAACTCTGCCCTAAAAGAGCAATGCTCGTGCCCCTACATTTTTGAGAAAATTCTCCTTAATTCTTTACTATTGTTCATTATTTCTAATATAATACTGCCTTGATTTTCATCTTTCATAGCAGCTTACACAGAATGGTTTCCAAATGAAATGAAGCAGTTATAGAATTAAAGTTAGTGTCTAACAATAGGTAAAATTTGAGAGAGGTTTAAAAAGCTGCAGTTTTCCATAGAGATTTAATTGAGATTGAGAACATAAGAAGCGAATAGTCTTTGAAGGCCTTTGGATATCAAGAGCAGCAAATAAGAAGGAATTTATATATTATCACTACTAATTCAGTCATAGAATAAAATAAGAGAATAAGCATTTGCTAGATTGCCTTGGAAAGTAAAATGATGTAAGATTTAAGAACAGTCTGGAACAAATCCATGGTGAAAAAACAGAAAAAAACTGAAACCAAAACCAAACTCCATCAAGCCTTGTGAACAACAAAAGACGAAAGAAGCTTTTCTTTCTTTTTCACCTTACTTTCTTCCTTCCTGCCTTCCTCCCTCCCTCTCTCCCTCCCTCCCATTTTGAGGAGAACTGTTCCTTTTTGTGAACTCTGCCAATCTCAGTGGGGACTGTGTGAGAAGGTAGGAGGCAGCAGACTTGCAGATGGCGAGTTAGTTCTCAGAGGAGAAGACAGAGAAGACATAACACTTCAAAGAGTGTTATAAGGAGGAGGAAGAGGAAATAATAACAGAATTATTTCACTGTCTTTCAGGCATGGCCTCTTACAAGAGCGTCTTCTGTATATGTTTGCAACGTGGAAGAAAGTATGAAATTAAAAATCAGCAAAAAGAGTCAGGAGTGAATTGAAATAAATGAGTTTTCTAATGCAGAATCCTGCTTTCCTCCTCTGAAAGCAGCTGGAATCTGGCAGTTGCAGATTCCTTCTCCAACTTAGTGAAGATCCAGCAGTCTTGAGAGAGGCTGGTCCAAGACAGCACTGTAGCAAATGAACCTGGGTGACATGTGCCAGCAGCCTCTGCTGAAACTGGTTTCTGAGCCTGTAAACCATCCCTGTTCACCACCTTCTCTCCCCTGCAAGTGGATGTTGTCCTTCACTGCAGCTAGGGCACAGTTGTCTGTGGTGGCAAAATGGATGCATTATTTAGAACTCTCAATTTCAGCTGCAGCTATACGCTGACAAAAGTGCTGAAATCCACTCCTTGCACAGGAAACTTCACTTTTTTGTGTGCTTTCTCAGAGCGTGTCTGTTTGCATTTCATCAGTTCTGCCCATATCATACTGAGATAAATTAATTATGAGAACTATTTGTGTGATTTATACATTATGCAAACATTCTTACTGCACTTACCAATGAAAATGTTGTACTGTGGCAGCATTGTTTTATTTTGCATTGTTATTTTACGTAAGTTTAAAATTGATATTAGTACCAAAATCCCTGGTTTGCATGTAAACAGGAAAAATTAATATTTTTTTTTATAAGAATATGCCATCCTACTGACTTAAAAAAAAATTCCAAGTTATTTATATTCTTGAATTAATATCATTGCAAAGAAAGCCCTTTAGTATAGAAGTTTTTTGTGTAATTAGTTTTTTAAAAGTAAAAATATGACCTTTAGTGTGGGGGGGAGGTAGAAAACCAGAATAATTCAGCCAGGAAGAGACCTTTGGAAGACTAGTCAAATATCCTGCTCCAAGTTGGGTCAGCAATGGGATCAGACAAGGATCTAATCTCTTCTGTGCAGTGTAAAAGAGGTTTGCCTGATCTGATGTGACCAGGGAGGCCATTGGCAGCTTTTGTAAAACATCTAAATTGGAAAGCAATAAAAAATGAAAACAATAGGCCCTTACAGGGGAACACATCCACGGACAACTAACTCCATGTAGAAAGCTGAGCTTATGGTAGAACCACAATGTGCAAATGCCAGGCTGACAGACAGGACTGGACACCTTGCCCAGCACAAGGGAGTGTCCTGTTCACCTCCATCAATGGGATGTGGGAGCTTTCAGGGAGGGAGGGAAGTGATGATGGGGCACAGAATAGGAATTGCGAACTCCCTGCTATGCCCATCTCATTTAGAAAATCAAATCTAAAAATTATGTTTCTGAGGTGTGAGGTTCTGTCCTTATGTGTTATGATCTGATTATTAAGAGATGCCTCTGCCTGAATTATGGTGCAAATGAGACCATGTGCCAAAGTCAATAGTACAGACGTTATTTAACAGTAAAATGTGAGGCAGAGAGATAGAAAGACATAGAAAAGAGAGGCGAGGGGGAGAGAAAGAGAGTGAGAGATAGATTAAGCAGAAGACAGTCACCACCTGTGGATCCAGCAGCGTCCCACTGGTCCTTCTCCACCCTAGTCTTCTCAGTGGTGGTGGTCCCTGAGTTGTTCTTCTGGGGTATCACCCTAATACAGTCCACTTTCCAGGTATCCACAAGGGATAGATGCTGTTCCCATCACTTGGGATTGTATCTGTGTAAGCAGTTGATTCCTTTCACACAGTCTGCCACAATGGGAATTTTTGTCCAAATGCAGCAAATAGGATGTGCTAATCAGCCTTACCTCCATCAGGCTTGGAATTAGTGCCTTCCTATTGCAAACTCCTCTCTTCTGTGCTTATCTCATTTCCTGCTGTGGTGGCTTATCTTATGGCAAGTTCCTTCTGTGGCTTTGACAGTATTTGAGATAGGCAACTGTGATTTTTAAGTCTCTTACATTATGCTTGTGACATGCAGTGGAGAATGAGGATAAGGATGCCTGCATGTAGCAGCCCTGTGCTTTTGTCAGTGATACCAAGTGCCAGGTGTCATTGCTTGGACAGAATCACCTTTTTGGTGTACTGAGGATGTGAGTTTTGTCTCTCTGTGTACTGGGTTCACTGGTCCAAACTAGACCACAGACTTTAGCTCACTACATTCCTTGGTCTGAGAGGATCCTTGCCCCTTAAAGTTCAGGATGTGTCAGTCCAGATGGCACTGTGCCCGTGGCATGTTTGTGTGATACCTGTCCCAGAGGTGTGCTGAGTGGCTGGTTGGCACAGAATTTTGTTTCCTGTTTATTTGGGGAGGGGATGTATTAAGAACAAGTATTTCTGCTTCCATGTGTACTGGATGCAGTTGTTTGTCTTCTGGGGCCCCAATGTGTGTGCGGTGTCCGTGTAAAAGATGCCAGTGTTTGCCGTGGAGATGGGATGTCACCATGACATCTCACTGAGCCTGATTAGCCTGTGAGGAAGAACAGGATCAGGCCCTTTGTATTGTTCCTGTTTACTCAAGTGCTGTTTGTGTGTGTGCAGTTCCTGTAAAAGGCAGTTCTCCTGCCTCTGTACATCTGTGAGTGCCTGGTAGTGTCTGCCTGCCTTTCAGAAATGAAAGCTCAGCCCTAGCAGGCTGTGAGAGGAGAGGTATCTTCCAGTCCTGGAGTCCTCCAGCTTCATTAACTCCTTAAAGTGTTGGAAGCATTCCTGAAGTGGCAGGTGTAGGAGCCCAGTGTGTGGAGGGAACAGGTCCTTTTGCAAATATGCCCCAAGTGCAAGAATATTCTAATATTCACTTAAAGGAATAGAGTTAGCGTCTCTAGAAAACAGAATACCTCATGAAAACATCAAATTGTGTTGGCTATAGAGAAAGCAGAGACACAGGGGAAATAACCTAGAGATGGCCTGTCTACAGCCTCTTCCTTGGACATGTCTCAAAATGTCAAGAAAAAACAAATCCAAATATTTAAAAAAAAAAAAAAATCACATAAGCAGTTCAGGCAGACTGTGGTAACAGATTACTGTAATTTTATAAAAATGTAGGCATAGTTTCATCAGTGACAGTTAAATCTTTGGAAAAAATACCCCAAAAATGTACTAATTCAATGGTCTTAGTAGGTCTCTTTTGGTTTGTTTTTCAGAATAATTCTCTGAAGAACAACAATTTGAAGAGGTTGAACCAACAGATAACAATACAGACTGATAACTACTTAAAAGTTCCTTAGGAATAATGGCTAACGAATTGGAAAAAAAACAGAGGAAAGAAATAGCTTTACACCTAAATACCAGCAGAAACTCCTGCTGAGACAAATGTTCCAGGTTGGATAACTAAGATAATTACTGCTAATTACAATCCGTTTCTTTTTTTGTCTTTAATAGATAGCACAAAAAACCAAGTCCTTCCAATTCCATGGGTTTTGTTAAATTTCTTACCTTTTGTTTTTGCTACTTTTATTTATTTCACTTTATTATTGTATCTGGGTGGGTACAATTTTATCTCTGTCAAATTTGTGGGTGTCAAATTATCTCTGTCAAAATGGGTGTTTTTCAGGACTTTTCAGGACTCAGAATCAGATATTTTACATCCTGAATATACACTTACAAGTAAAATGCTTTGAGTTAACAGTCTTAGTGTCTTTATATTCTCCTGAATCATCTTCTGCCTTTTAATGAAATATTAAAATATTTAATTAAATGACTGTAGGCAAAAAACTGTCTGCAGAATGTAAGCAGTAACTCTATTACACTGAGCCCCAAGTCTGTAGGAAGATTGAAGAGTGGTGCTCTGAAGAGTAAACAGTCTCATTTGTCTCTGTGAGATTCCAGCTCTTACATGGTAGTCACTGGGAACTTGAGTAAACAATCCAAACTTCATCATGGAATAAGAGGTAGAAAACTAAAAACCTGCACTAATTATCGTGAAGTGACTACTTCATACCCACTCCCAGAACACAATTAAATAGGACAGCAGACAATTAAAAAAAAGTTTCAAAGTGATTAGTAGAAATGAAATAATTCTCATTATGTGCAGAGTCTATTCAAGGCATAACGTTTTTGTCGGATTGTAGAGTGGTATCTTCTATGTGCGGTTTAGGAAAACAGCAGCCTCTGCTCTGCCGCACTGATTGTTCTGTCTCTAAACTTGACTCCCACAACCTTGACAGCCTCTTTACTTGCCATCACTCTCATTTTTTTTTAAATAAATCTCACTTAGATTATGTCTGTAGGGCAGGGACAAAGGCAGCTGCCTATGGGTACCAAACCTGTTCTGTAATATCTAGCTCACATGGTAGTGGGATTTTGGCCTTGAGAGTACAGATTCGTGTAACCTGCAGCTTGGCTGGGTTTTGCAGCCTGTGCTGCACTTCTTGCTGCCACAACCACATTGGATCTGATATTTCAAATATATATTTGCAGCATATCTAAGTCAGTTTTACTACAGTGACTGCTATGACCTCAGAATTGGTGTATGCTCGTTTACAGCCCACATGTTCACGCACCACTGCATTTACTTTGTCTGCTAAGACAGACATGTTTTTCTTTCTCATACCAAATAAATGATATGTTTTCTCTTATACTTGAAACTAGTTTTTCCTATTTGTCATCCCAGTTTCTATATCATCTACTCCCTGCCGCAAAACATTGACAGACCCTTACTCTGAGGGGTCATTGTTTCTATTATCACTTCCCACTACTTAAAATGATAGAGATTATATTTAGAATCCTAACTAGAATATCTTCATCCCTACAAAAATTTGGTGTCTTTCACTCTCCTTTTTTCCCATCTTACTCCTGGGCCAATACTACTGAAATGAATGAAAATTAGAGGCCTGGGGAAATGAGTTAAAGAGAAAAGTGTTATTTGCAAATAACTCAGCAAGAAGGAAGAAAACAGGATCACTAAGAGAGTAGAAGCACAGAAAAGTTGCCTTGACCTCCCTAAACACCTAAGAGAACTGTTACTTAAGGAAATGGAGAAGTTAGTATATTTAATTAGATTTGTTGTATTCAAGTGCTCCTGTACTAGCTGTTGTATGAACCCTCAGAATGGGGTGAGATTGAAAAGCAAAGAAGCATAATCTTTCCTGACAAGTCTATAATATTACAGAAACTATAATTTCTTGAGTGCTGCTGAAAATTTTTGCTTCTAAAATTAATGCTTGTCTTTTTTTTTTTTCCAGGGTGTGTTCACTGTGACATTCAAAGGGAAGCAAAGTGCAAAGGGGCAAGAAAGCAGGTGTATTATAACACTATAATTCATTTTCTTAGAGGATTAAAATTCATGCAGGAGAAAATCAGTGGTGAAGTTATAGTACAGAATCATCTTTTGCATCATGACAAGAACATGGCAAGGTTTGTAGAGGACTCAAAGTAAATCTAAATAGGTATATAAAGAAGGTACTCGATGGAGTAAAGTTGGGTAAATATTATTCTTCTAAATGTCTCTCAGGTATCAAAATTTCTCCAAATATCTTCAAGGGAACAAGCAGTCTCTATGAAGCTTATTTAGGAGATGTTTTTCTCAAAATTTTTTTTCTCCAAGAAGTTGAGTATATCTCACAAAAACTGCTGATTTCTCAAGCTTAATACAGAAGACAAGGATAATAAGTCCAAGAATAAATGCATACAATTAGGTTTTAAAACATAACCACTTCTGTAGCTGTATATCCTTTAGCAGACTGGATTTGTTGAATTTATCCTTTAGGAAATACAATAATTCACTAACAGAATCTCAGAACTGTTGGAGTTGGAAGGAATCTCTGGAGACCATCTCATCCAGTCCTCCTGCTAAAGCAGGCTCACCTATGGCAGATTGCACAGAATCACATCCAGACAAGTTTAGAATATCTCCAGAGAATGAGACTCCACCGCCTCTCTGGGTGATCTGTTCCAGTGCTGTCACCCTCATTGTAAACAGGTTCTTTCTCAGGTTCAGGTGGAACTTCCTGTGCATCAGTTTGTGCCTCTTGCCCTATTGCTGGACACCACTGATGAGTCTGGCCCCATCCTCTTGACACCCACCTTGAGATATTTGTGGGCATTGATGAGGTTCTATCTGAGTTGCCTCTTCTTGACACTGAACAGGCCCAGCTCCTTCAGCCTTTCCTCATAAGAGAGATGCTCCAGTCCCATTAATCATCTTTGTGGTCCTCATCTGGACCTTCTGCAGTAGTACCTTGTCTTTACTGTGCTAAGGAGCCCAGCTGGACACAGCACTCCAGATGTGGCCTCACGAGGACTGAGCAGAGGTGCAGGATCACCTCTCTTGACCTATTCAAAGCTTGTGTTAAGCTTTAACGTTTCGTGTGTTCACAGTGAGTCCAAGTTGTTGCATCTCTGCTGTCCTCTTTCTCCCAAGTCACTTATTCATGATTGTGACCACAGAAACACATTTTATGGGGAAATGGGAGAGAGTAGAGGTGGTGTTAAAGTCAATTCCCTATTAGGTAGTGATAGTTTAAAAGTAAAATGTAGGCATAAAATTAACAATTTAAAGATCCAGTGAAACCACTATAAGTAAGTAAGTAAATAAATAAACAAATAAATAAATAAATAGCTTCCGAAATAAAACAGAATAATTTTTGTTAACATATAATAACTTAAAACCATAATAAAGAAGACTGAAACCCACTTAAAACCCCCTGTAGTATTTAAGCTGCAAAGGCCCAGGACATCAGCAGTGGATGGGTGCTCTGCAGGTGTAAGAAATGGAGTAAATGACCAAATTATCCAAAGTAGGGGGCAATACACCATAGGAGATAAAAGCAGCCAAATCACCATAATAGCTCCTGCCTATATTTGCTAAGCCAACAGCACATTTATCTTGGAAAACATGAAAAAAGCACTGGGTAAGAGATGTTTTACTGTATCTGTAGGAGCTACCGTATGTCCTACCTGTATCTGTCTTTCACTTGTATGAGTTACAGGCTTAATATTTTACATTGTATAAGTATCACGTCTTGGACTTAAGAGTTCAGCAACTAAACACGGTAAATCAAATAGGGAGAAAATGGATAAAACAAAGATAGGAGACCTCTCAAACTTCATTTTCACGTCTGTGGTTTCCTCACTTCTGCTTCTAGGATGCTGTATGTGTTGTATTTGATCTTTGAAATGTTGTCTTGTACAATTGGTATAATATGAGAAGTGTACTTGCACCAACTCTTTTTTTTTCTGAAATAATGGAAATGTAAACAAAGGTAGAACAGAGATAGCCAGGAAAAATAAATAGTTAATTAAAGGCTCCGGGGTTTTAAAATATAACGTGTTTGAATTACAGTGTAGATTTTGACTTTTAGCTAGGATCTGACTTGGAAATCTATCTATTAAAATACTATCAGGAGATTAGTCTGTCAGAGTCAGAGAAGAATAAAAGTTATGAGCACACAAAATTACAGCCTTGCAATTTATAAGTAATTTAGCACTGTTATATCTCAGTTTTTCAGAAAAGTTTAAAAAATGTTTCATTGCGCCAAATATGATTATACAGATATGGTTTTCTTTAATGGAGACCTTGGGGTCTTGAAAATGTGTTCTCTTCTTCTCAGCATGAGCAATATAATTTCTTTTTTAAAAATATGAGATCATAAAAGTGTTCTGTCTAATATTCAGAGAATACTCCATTTATGCACACGTGTCTATATATCTGTGCACAGGTGCTGACCTTTCATTTCTATATATTGTGTTCATCACCGGTGATTTCCAATACATGGAATTATCTGTAAAATTATGAATAGCCTGACATTTATGGATGAGTAAATCTGAAAATCCTTTTTGTTACATACCCTGTGGCTAACACCAATTATGCAGGTAAGTAATCCAGCTAAGGTTTTACTGAGCAATACAAAGGAAACATGAAAAAGCACAGTTCTGTTGTGCATTACTCACTTTTTGTTGACCAATCCCATGACTAATTAAGCCAACATAACTATCAAATTGTTAACAGTAAAACCTGACTTTTCTCACTTCATATAAACATACTGCAAGTTCTTTTAATGTTAGATCAGGATCCTTGGAAAATCCCACACTTGGTTTTGGGGAAATAGGATTTCTCTTCTAACCAAGATAATGAGACTTGATATTACAACCAAGCAAAAATTAAGGAAAGCAAGCAAATACCTAAGCAGGTATTAAGAACCTTTGTTAATTAGTTTAGCATTTATATTGGAGTTCTGTATTGTTGCAACCTGTTTCTATTGTCATAGGTCTTTGCGCTTAGTAAGTTGGAAATGGCCTGAATATACGAGCAGTAATCTGCTTACTAACTGTGCTATTTTTGAACAATATAAAGTAACCTGTGCAGTATTTTATACTTGTTTTAAATTTTTAAATTTATTTATTCACTTGTTTGTTTTGCACATTTTCTCAGTCAATAAGTCTCTAGGCAGTGCTAACTAAAGATTATAAAACATCAGCGAGAGGCTTTTGGAAAAAGTTTTATTGAATTGAAAGAAATCAAGCATACTTTAATTTTTTCTTCAAAATTTCCTTAAAATGCTTCAGCTGCTGAAAGCTTCCAATTTCCATTTTGTCATTGTTGTTAAAACTTATTATTTCAGGTATTGCTAGTGATTACTTTGTAGAATTTCAGTAGAACAAGTGTGAAATTTCCAAATTCTATTTTATTTGCAGGCTGGCTACACATATGTCAATCTGTACAGGTTCTATTATACACCCACCTCTGCCTCTTAATCCAAACAAATATTTTCTTCTGTGATGAAAAAAACACCACTAGGAAATGTAACATTTTGATAAAAAGCAAATTTGATATCCAGGGAGAGGCAAAGAGTGGGAACACAGAGTGTAGTATATAAGGAGTGAGTACATACACATTTCTTAGAACAGCTTTCTCTTTAGGAATAAAAGTTCTAAGGAAATTTTTGTTGGAATTTTCTGTTACTTCATTCAGTTGAAATTACCACGTGCATTACGCAGAAAGGCTGTGGAGTCTCCCTCACTGGAGATATTCCAGAACCATCTGGGCACAGTCCTGTGCCATGTACTCTGGCTTCAGCAGGGAGGTTGGACCAGATGACCCACTCTGGTGCCTTCCAACATCACCCATTCTGGGATTCTGCATGAAATGAGCATTTTGCCTGAAGCTCCCCAGAATGCTACTAACCAGGCTACCTTTTTCCAACTATTGGGCTGTTGTAAAAGAAGCATCCATTGATACATTATGTCATGCACTATGGAATTTGTTGGTTTATTTATATTCCTCTTAAAAAATAATGCTGATTCGATCAAGGAGAATCCTATGAATGGAAGAGTTGTTGTTCTCACCTAGGTGGAACTGAACTCATCAGGGGAAAAATAACTTCCAGATTGCACAGCAGGAAGGCAGATGACAAGAAGAAGGGATGGGATAGTACAGAGAGGAATGAGAGTTTTGATAGGCACAGCAGGCAAGCAACCACTAAACCAATCTAGGGATGAGAAGGGCTGTTTAGAGTCTGCTGAAACTCCTAAAACCACTGAGCTAACAGAAAACAAGCCTGAAAGGAAGTAACTGTCTTGCAGGCAAATAACTTCTATTAATATTTATGCACATTTTGGCAGTTTCTTATTGCCAGTAACAACACATCTGTGATCTTTATCGGCATTACTGGTCAGAAAACCAGGAATCAGATCAGCACACAAAGCAGCACATTTAGAGCCAGAGCTTTTTTTTGTGTGTGGCCTTGGGAATTTCTGAGGAATCCCTGGCAGACTTTGGAGATGGGACAAAGACTATTGTCATGTCTTGCTAAAGACCTCAGTTTTGGTGATGATGTGTTCTGCAGTCCTTCCTGCTGTTCTCTTTAAAGATGTCTTTAGATTGTTAATACATTATATGTGTGAAGACTAATAAGACGGTTCATAACAGAGGAGTTTCTTACAGTGAGAGGAAAAGGTCTATGTTTTTCAGAAATCTGAGCTTTCACTGGGGCATTATCTTAGCTGATAACATTCTAGTACAGTTTATATTGAGTGAAAAACACGAGGGGAAAAACAGTAAAGTAACTGTTCCTCTGTCTCTATCTGCAGCTAGAAAAGAGAGAATAAGGTAAAGAGACAATAGAAAGTTAAGAGGTTATTTTTGTATAATCTGTTGGTTTACATAAAATATTTCATTACCAGTGGGAAAAAAAAGCCCCTAACGCAAGAGTTCTGGGCCATGGGCTTAGATAGCTGGCCTAGTGGAAAGGCTTTATTATTCTAAATTTAGGAAGTTTTCATTATTTATTCATACAGAAGTAAACTGTGGAGACCATGCCTACTGGGTACAGGCAAAACCTTTTGTACTGTTCTGTCATTCATTATGTATAGTCCACATTTTTAGATATTAACAAGTTTACAGAACTTTAAACTTTTGGGGTTTTAGATGTTTTTAAACATGATCTCAAGATATAGTCTTCTCTCACATCATGTGTACAATAACCTCATATGCTTCAATGGTGTTAAATGTTGGCCCTTTTCCCCATCCTGACTTTTGATATATTGAACTCAATTGGGTGCCACTGGGTTTTTTTTCCTTCTCCACTAGAGGGGATGTCCATTAGTTTTCAACTGTTTTCACCTGAAGAAATACTTGAACCTACTTAAACTACCTATTGATAATCTAAATAGCGGGGTTTTTTTAAAGTCCTTACTGGAAAGCATTATCTACAGTCTATTAAAAAAAGTAGATGTCTCTTTCCAACACCATCTTATTTAATACCCAAAGGATTTTCTGAAAATGTTATATTCTCAGAACAACTTTTATTTTGATGTAAATCCTTACATACTTCATCTTTCTTCTGGCTTTATTTGAACAAAAGTAGTGAATGTGTTCACAAGCCTGTGTTCTGCTGTCCAGTCTCTGTTCACAAAGAATCCTTGCTCTGGGCCTGCCACCCAGGTGTGTCTTTAATTTGTTAGACCCTGAAAGTGCTGTGTCCAGTCCTGGCCCCTGACTTTAGGAAAGATATTGAGGTGCTGGAACAAGTTCAGAGAAGGGCAATGGAGCTGGGGAAGGGTCTAGAGAGAAAGTCCTATGAGAAGGGGCTGAGGGAGCTGAGAGGTGTTTAGCCTGGAGAGAAGGAGGCATAGGGAACCTTATCACCTTCTAGAAACCCCTGGAAGACGGTTGTAGTCGGGTGGGGTTTCAGCCTGTTTTCCCAGGCAGTGAGTGACAGGACAAGAGGACACAGCCTCAAGCTGTGCCAGGGGACATCAGGTTGGGTTGGACATCAGGAAAAATTTCTTCACAGAAAGGTTTGTCAGGCATTGGAATGGCATTGCCCAGGGAAGTGGTGGAGTCACCATTCTTGGAAGTGCTGAAGAAATGACTGGATGTGGCACTCAGTGCTCTGGTCTAGTTGCCCAGGTTTGGTCAGTGGTTAAACTCAATGATCTCAGAGGTCTTTTCCAACCTAAATGATTCTGTGATTCTGTTACTTCCCGCCTGGGCTGAGCCCCATCCTGCCATGCTCCCTGGCAAGATGGCACTTCTGTCCTGTGTTCCCAAATATAAATTCTCTTCTCTAGATCAAAAACTGAGGAAGTTTATTTTGAATATTCAAAAGCAGAACACACAGATTCTGGTGCTTTGAAAGGCGAACCATGCAGGGCAGCAACCAATATGGATTTGTTTGAGTTATCATCTGCCTGAGGCTTTAATGATGTTTTTCATCTTCTGCTTGATTGCTTTCGTTTGTAAATCATTCATCAAAACTTTTATTTTTGTAAAGGAAAGCAAAAAACTATGTACTCTAGTTACATGATGGATATTATAACTTAAAAAAATGGTAGATCAACACTACAATTTAACCAACATTTAGCTGGCATTTATACTCTGCTATTTTAGACCTTTGTGTTGGGGTTACACCCTATATATGCTAGATATATTAGATATATATGATGTGTAGTGTAGTATTGAGAGAAATGAGAAGTATTCTTACTTCCTGTATCTCATTGAATAACAAGGGGGCAGAAAGTTACAAAACATATACCCATATGTAGCTAAATTAGGTAACTAAACACAAAGTAGAGAACTCTGTCACAAGTTTTTGACTGCTTGTATGCAGAGTGGCATGTCCCCAGGCTAATGAAGCGAAAACTATGTGTGGAAAAATATAAACTTTGATTTTATTCTCAGTACCTTTGCTTTGTTAGTATTTTATTCTTTTGTATTTTTTTCCCTTTTTATACATTATAGCACCAGAAAAAAAAAAAAAAGTAGAGAAGAAGGAGGAAAAATAACTAAGCAAAAAAGCCCCATATGGTTTATAGCTGTCACTGATATTAATGTCTTTCTGTAAGAAAGGCATATTTGAGCTACAGTTAACATAAGTGGTTCACTGCCTTTGTAATGGATATTGTTTATTAAATTGTTCTCTAAGAGAAGATATGAGCAAAGACTATTACAAAAGAAGTGCTGAGTTATCAAGCCTTGTCCAGATTATAGAGTGGCAGTACTGGAATTACAGAAGTGTCTCAAATTCAAACAATATCTCTTGCTCTTGCTTTTTTCTCCCCATTACATTAAAAGTTAAAGGTGAGGAGGGAGTTCTT
Organism: Pseudopipra pipra; assembly: GCF_036250125.1. Taxonomy (NCBI): domain Eukaryota; kingdom Metazoa; phylum Chordata; class Aves; order Passeriformes; family Pipridae; genus Pseudopipra; species Pseudopipra pipra. The sequence continues at coordinate 14,224,397 of NC_087550.1, forward strand.
GTGACACTTCTTGCATCTTTGAGTTAAGAATAGCAGTTCTGTCCCTGTAGTTCCCTGTGCCCATTGCCTGCAGTACGAGCAAGTAATTTGTGTCTTCAAGGAAGTCAAAGAGCAACTGGTGATGATCTGTCTTAACTCCCACTAAGTTCAGCACACATCATATCACCTCTCAACTGAGAATTAGTGACAATGAATTGCTTTTTACTCCCCATCATTTCACTCTTTTCTTCATACTTTGTGCAATCAATAAATGCGTTCAACAACTGTGGTGTCCAGGTTTATGGCTTGTAGGAACTGTATATTTCTCTTACTTGGATTGCAGACACAGAACTCAAATGTGTAGCACAGATCTTGCTTCATATGGAGAAGAGGTAATGAATTATAGTTGCTAGAGAACATGTAACATTTGCGTCCTGTCCATAGACACAGAGCTTGCTTATGGTAGGATAATACCAATCTCTTTAGAGAAAGCATGAGAATACTTGGATTTATTTATAAATTCCTCAAGCAGACAATATTTTAACATTCTTCTCCAGGAAACAAGTATTTTTTGGGAGCAGATCCTTGATTGATGAGAATCTTTGTGGTACTCTGATTTTTGATGATGGCAGTTCATGCCTGCTCTTCAGCCTATGCCTATTTTCTTTTTACTTACTCTCTGGTTTTCATACATTTTTCTAAACTTAAGTCACATTCTGTATTATTTTCATTTGAGGAAACAATTACCAGTTCTGAATGCAAAAACAACACAGACAACCATTCTTAAAAAAGATAAGAAGAATGTTAGATAATTACATTAAAAAAAAAAAATTCAAAACCCCAAACCAAAACAAGCAAAAGCCCCGAAGTAATAGAAGATTGTTTTACTCACATTTCAGGTTTTTTTCCTGTCACAGAAGCTGATGAAGACTGTTGAAAAGGAAAATTACATGGAAAAGCATACTTAGAAATTTCTATTCTCAGCAGTGATACTGTAAGTTTTCCTATAGTTTTGCATTTCAGAGGTTGCTATAGTAATGAACTGCTATAGTAAAAATCTGGGGTTTCATTTAACTTGGACTGATATAGAGCTATGATCGGCCTTGATAGTTAGAATTCACATAACCACAGGCTTGTGGCTGTGGTAATTAATGCGTTATTGTTGGTAAATATTATAGCACGGCATTAGTTTATGGCTGAAAATGTTTTTACATTTAATTGGAGTAATGCTTTATGTTTTGAATCATATTGTAAGTGATGTCTTGGTTGCATATTTAGAAAGGAGGAAGTGATGTTTTCAGCCTTTCAATATATTTCACACATTTCTGGATTGCAGCTTGGTGTTAATAAGAAACGTGTGTTTGAAGATGATGCAGCACCATAGATATGGAAGAAAACAAGATTTATGTGAATGGAGCCCATTAAAATGTCACTTGAAAGACACTTCAGTGGGACAAGGTAGAAGATACTTTATGTTTTGCACTTTGTTATACATATATTTTTAAATACACTACTGATTTTTTCTGTTTCAGTGGCAGACAGTATAAATCACTGAATAATCCCAAAGCATCTTTATGCTCTCCTATCACACCAAAACAGATCCTGTAGATGCTTTCTTGTTATAGGGAATCTTTTCTAATTTTTTCCCACAGAGTATCATAAATACTGTATATATAACAGTTTTATACTTAATTACAAATCAGCCTGATTGTGGAAACATGCTCTAATCTCTTCCTTTAATTTAAGTTAAATGAAACTGTACACAGCAGCAGCCAGACAGCTTCATTTGCCTAATGCACAGAGTAAACAACCACAGAATTACATCAGAATTCAGGTCTTGTGGCCTCACTCTTCAGAAACTGTTTTACTAAGAAGAAATAATAATAATAATAATAATAATAATAATAATAATAATAATAATAATTTGCCTTTTGTGGTAAAAATCATACAGAAGTATTATTAAATACCATTTTCACTTTGGGAAGAAATTCTGTTGATAGACTGATGTGTTAAACATGATGTCAGTTGTGAAAAAAATCAAGAACTCTGAGCTGAAGAATCATCATCATCATCATCATCATCAGGTTTTGATATACCACTGTGTTTCTTAGAGTACACATATCTTTAATCTTTGAGAAAGAGAAAATGTCATACTTTTTCTTATCTGTCAATATAATTAGGCATCTTCATTAATGCTACATCTAAGGGCAGATTGCTGAAGAGGAGAGAAAGGTAATTTGTTTTTTCTACATGTAACTCAAATATCAGAATGTTTTACTTGGGGTACTCAATTATCCTTTTATCAGAATTCATGTCAAAACTGTAGCATTAGTATTCTAAATCTGGATCTTCTGTTTGATCACTGCAATTGTTTTCTCAACTTGACTAGTTCTAAAGATTTGAGATTAGTGATTAAAAAATCAGCCAAATAATTAAAACTATTTTGCAAAAATTGTGTAATGAAATACTGCATCTAAAATTATATGTGCTGTAATTGTGTATTATGTTTTAATTGGCATATTTTACAGTAAGGTATAATTCTTGTGCAGCGTTTGATCTGAAGAATGGATGTTCCCAGGCCACTTGTTTGCAAGTCAATAACATTCGTTTCCATTCAAACATAGATAATAGTTGAGCTCTTGATAAATGTCCTGAGCATTCCAGCATGCTTTAAAAAAACATACTGTGGTGGTACAACCCCCCCCCCCCTCCTTGGGCCATACTGTGATCTTAGAAATGCTCATTAGGCCTCAGCCTTGATGAACAGCACGTGGGCTCAGCTCCTCCTGAGCTTATCAGAAGTACTGTCTGCTCCCAGGAACTAGTGCTGTATAATGAGCTCCTGAGTTTTTTTTATTAAACAGCCTTGGAAACTTATTTTTTGAGTAACAGCCCAAGTGGAACAACACTTTTGTTATTGAATTTTCAAAGAAAGTTACTGACCTAAATTGCAGCCAGGATGGAAAATTACTATGACTAAATTCAACTCTATTGTGACCCTATAAGCTGTGGTCCTAAATGAGACCCTTTGAGCTATCCTGGACTGCAGAGGGCTGTGACCAGCAACCTCCCTCTGACTGGGACACCTCTCAGGGCTGGGGAACTCTCAAGGCTGTTGTACTTGGAGAACTCCAATGACGGAGCCCTGGCTGATACCCCCACTCCTCAAGTCTTAACTCTTTGCCTGTTGAGAAGATACAAAGGCATCCAGTGTGAGTACTTCACTGAACTGGAGGGGAATTTTTCACAGGAATCAGCCTTGTACAGACTCTTTAGGTCTGTGTGTGTGTGAGTGTGAATATGCCACAGCAGATACTGTGAACGTTGCTCTCTGCGATTCTTGAGTACATTAGATTCATATGTGATTTAGGCCTATAAGTGAGTTACTGTTGTGCTTATAGTAAATTCTATAGAATCTGTTGTTAAATTTCTTATCTTCAGTTATCAATTCAGTGCTGTTAAACTTAAGTGCTGTTTAAACCTTTAGGCCTAAACCACTGGTCAAGTACCAGGCTAAGTTTGGCAAGGGGGTCCACCCTGAACCTTGTGACTCAGTGGGATGGTCTCCCTTGATCCTTTTCTTCCTTTACCCTTTCCCATCCTTACACTTCTTCTATCTGCAGCCTCTACTTATATCATTTTAGATAAATTTTAGTTTTAGATTTCTTGATTTTAGAATTTAGTCCTATTTTTTTCTATGTGCTTTAACCATCTAGTAAGTAGAAGAGTGAACCTTGAAAAGGATCTTTGCTCTACTTTCACTTTTATATTAAATCTGCTTTTGACAGGCAACACAATTGTTTGGATACCCAAACCCAGTGAACTTCACTGCTTATAAGTATTTAATCTAAACATAAAATTTTAACCATATTTCCTGAAACATGTCTCAGCTTTTAGTCCCTTCAGTTTTTGGCATTCTGGATGTAAAAGACAGTGTGTTCTCGCCTATTATTTGGAATTTTGTAGCAATCAGAGACCTGTCTGGTTTAATTAAAAACCAAGAAGTAACTTGAGATTTCTAGTGACTTTCATAAAATCACAGAATCATAGAATGCACTGGGTTGAAAGCGACCTTAAAGATCATCCAGTTCTAATCCCTCTGCCATGGGCAGGGACACTTTCCACTAGACCAGGTTACTCAGAGCTCCATGCAACCTGGCCTTGAACACTTCCAAGGGTGGGTCACCCAGAACGTTCCTGGAAAACCTGCTCCAGTGTCTGACCCACTCTCACAGTAAAGAACTTCTTCCTAATATCAGATTCAAACCTACTCTCTTTCAGTTTAAAGCCATTCCACCTTGTCCTGTCCTTGTAAAAAGTACCTCTCAGCTTTTTTGTAAATCCTGTGGGTACTGGAAGGCTGCTAGAAAGTCTCCCTGGAACCTTCTCTTGTCCAGGCTGAACGCCCCCAACTCTCTCAGCCTTTCCTCATACGAGAGTCGCTCTAGCCCTCTGATAATTCTTCTATCCCATCTCTGGACTTGCTCCAACAGCTCCACATCCTTCTTATATGGGGGGTCCCAGAGCTGGATGAGGCATTCCAGGTGGAGTTTCATCAGAGCGGAGTAGAATCCCCTCCCTGGACCTGCTAACTACTCTTCTTTTCATGCAGCCCAGGATATGATTCTCCACCTCTACTCCAATAGTTTACTTTGTGTCAAAGATTGATCATTTTTCTGTATAACGCAAGTGTAAACAGCTCACTAAACAGTCCATTGCATTTCTCTTTCCTGCCAAAGGATGCTGACTAAACAAAATGTACATGAACTCTAAGGTAGATTCACGTTTGTTTTTTCTCCCTGAACAGCCAGAGGTGGTAATTAATAGCTTTATTGTGAAATGTGTCATCTCGTACAAGCTCTGCCATCAATCTGAAGACTGTTACCAAATAAATTTTCCTTTAACAGACCAAAAGCAGTGGAATCTGTAAGTGGAAAGTGGGGAGAGACAGAAAACTGGATGATAAAATATAACTGTAAGTAAACTGATTGCAAACATTATCTTTCACAGCCATGATGAAAAAAGTGTCCCCAAAACCATGCAGTTCACAGTGGCTTACTGCATCCACTTAGTGTATTGGAAGTACATATTCAAAAGAGATTGATTCATACATGATAATCACACCTCACTTGTAAAAGTGACTAGGTAAAATAAATTAATCAAACACATATTAACATGCAAATCATTCCCCAATAGTAATTTAAATATTTAGTAGAGCCTATATTAATTAGTTTCAGTGAAGGGGAAGATACAAATCCTAATAATTTTTCTAGGACCTTAAATGAACATGCCTTCCAAAAAAGTGATGCAGTGGATGTGATTCGAGATTGATGAGAAACAAACCATGTTGAGCTTGTAGCTGCACAGTGTGATAATTTGTATACTTTTACATATAATAACTATTTTTGACTCAATGAGGAGACATGAGAGAGTACTTATTTTCATGCTGCAGTATTGCTAAACAAATCTTTACTAGGATTAGGATTTTTTCCCCCCCTCTTTTTATATACCTTTATATACCTTTATAAACCAAGTGGTCTTGATTCCCCCATCAGCCCAGGTCTATCCCCCTTTACCTACTGTACAAGAGAAATATTCTTCCATTTCTGTATTTGCTCATGTGGTATTAATGGGAGAATAAGGCTACTAGGGCTGATATTTAGTTCTTTTTCTGGAACTGGATGGGTCACCCTAATGAAGTGCTGTTACTAACTAGCTGTGGTCCCTTTCTAAGTGTCATGTTAAAAGGGGCAGAAAAGAGGAATTTACTGTCCAACCTGTAGTAATTTATTTTTTGTCTATCAGTGCGCCCTCCTCCCCCCCAGGAAATCAAAGCCTTTTAATGTCCAAAACAGTCTGTTAGCATCTCACCTAATGAGACCCTTGGTTTAACAGGTTCACTGAGATGGACAGGACATTTTTATATAAGGGCTGCACTTAGTAGCTGTAGGAAAACCCCTCAGCAGGTTTCTCCTATGAGTTATTTTGCCGTTGATGAAACTGTCAGCACCTAAAAACAGTCACTCTAACAGTTCACGAAATAACATGTTTATTAATACAAATTTGTGACAATTTATGGGGTTCGTTGTGTCTGGAATAGGGTCTAACTGCAAAAACACAAACTATGTAACAGTAATAATAAAGCCAAGCATAGGCACACACATGCTAGAGCAAAAGCAGCTTACAATGAGGTAGTAAGTACAAATTTTAAAGTGCTATGGAGCAAAAGTAAAGTTAGTGTATGTGTACAGAGCGACTACTCAGCCCAAGGCATCCCGAGGAGGTGGAGGGAGAGAAAGGCAGCCCATCGGTTACCTCCATAGAGAGGATGGAACTTCTCCCTTGTTTTTGCTCCTGTCCAATCTCTTTTTATATCTTTTTCTTAAGCAGTTGAGTGGCTATAGTCAATAAACTAATTTTGGGGTGATAGACAGATGAAATAGGCCCAAGGGTCCACTTCCAGAGTTCCCAGCAGCCAAGATGTTTGGAAAAAAGGCCATGTTGTCTCCCTATCACCCCTTTCTTTGTTTTAATCCTTCTATCAGTTTCTGGGAATGTTTCCCCAGGTGTTAGGGTTTTCCAGGAAACCATCAGGAGGTTTTTTTCTCCTTTTGTGTAGCCTTTCTATCACCTTACACTAAGGAAAGTGTCGAACCACAGGAATGCTTTCAGTAGGTATGAGGTTGTTCTCTTGATCTGTTTATATTCACCCACAATTTGCATGATCAAGTGTTTTATATGTATGAAATAATTCAATCACTCCACAGTTGTTATCACAGTTGTGGACTTTTTGATCATTATGTTTATACTACACTATTGAATTTTTAAAGGTGAATTACACTTTTTAACAAGTAAAAGGTTGTAAGCTGCGTATTTTAATGGCTGTAACTATTAAAAACTCAGTTGCATGCCCATGTTGTCCATAAACTTTGCTGTTATAATATTTTCTTTTTGTGGGAATAACATTGAGCAGTTTTTGTTCTTTTGAATTAACCTCCACTTTCCCATTAAACCAGAGTTCCAACAAAATGCAAACTGAAGTAAGTATATGTGGAATTTTACTTAAAAATGTACTAACAGCAATGTCCTAAACATCTTTTTGCAGTGACACAAGATTCTACAACATAAAGATTCTAACGAGGTAATTGATTAAAATTTTGAAGTCTTGCATGATACTTTTTTTTTTCTCAGTTGCCAAATGTGAGTTTTTTACTATGTAAAACTGGAGAAATCAAGACCACTCAGCAAATTTGGTTCCCAAGCTGTGGAAGGAGACACATAATGCTCCAGCTTTCAGTTTTGCCACTGCACACAGAGGAAGTAAATCTAGTCCTATGGTGTGTTTTCTGTGCTGTGAAAAATACAAAAATTCTAAATTTAAGAGAAACATTCAACACCAGAATAAATGGGCTCGTCTGATGCTATTGGTCCTGTTACAAAATCCATTATGAAAAACATCTTTCTGGAAAACAGAACAAATATGAACACAAATTATGTTCTTATAATACAACTTGTCTCTCCCAACTGAAAATAGAAATATCCAAATATTAAGCATTCTATATTCTCCCTTGAAAGGGAGACAAGAAAATAAAGATGTGGACTACTGAACATCTCCCTCTTTTCTTCATAAAGATTTCCTGAAAAGCTCCTCTCTATTCTGCTTAGCAGGAAACCAGTGTCAGAATTTCCCTTTGACTACCCAAATGTGACCAGAATTATTCATTTCTGTAATATTTTGGACATCGTATGATTTTTTTCCACTTTATTATAATATAATCTCTCACCCTGCAGCCTGTGTGATTATGTGCCATTTCTAATATGTCAAAAGACAATGTAAAACAGTAATGAAAAAAGCAAATGCAAATACTTTCTTAGAATGTATATTGGATTTTTTTCCTGAAATATCTTTTTCATTTTGGAGAAATCTTGTTGTGTGGGCTGTATTTGTTCTGCAAATCCACTAAAAAGTGTTTTTTTCTGAACAAGTATTTTCAATCATAATCTGTTTTGATTATTATTTTGCAACAATATTTTTCAAAAAATATAGTGATATAATGTTAAAGTTACAAAGTCAAGTACAGAAGGTTTAGAGAAATCCAATTGCCACAGTCTGTAAGTGTATCATAATTCAAAAAAGTACCCACAAATTATTTTCTGTATAGTTCTGTCCCTATTCACTTGATGCAATGGCCTTTCCCTTCATTGCCTCCAAATGCCACAGATCAACCAGGCAATTTTCCAGTGTGGCATCTGGTGCCCTGATTTTGGCAGAGCCTGCTTTTCAGAATCTCTCTTCTACATCCAAATAGGAGTTTATGGAGGTGAAGTGTAAAAACATGGCTTACTACGTGGGTTTTTTTGCCACTTTGTTCCAGTCCGTATGAGGCCACGCTCTGGAGAGTAAGTCAGTCTCATCTCTTCATATTACTCTGAGGTCAACTGATTAGACTTAAATAGGAGCATGTAGGCATTGGAAAGGTCTGAAGTCATGTCTTCTCGTGATCCCTCCTAAACTGTGGACAGCATGGTAATTTAAGTTTTCTAAGAAATAATACATTTCTTTTAAAAACAGATATATATCGGTATATTTGATGAAAAACATTGCTGCAAAATATTAGTTTTATAACAGAAAATACTAGCTCAGCAAAATGCTTCATTTTACATTGCCTTTGGCATGGGCAGAAAAAAAAATCTTTATGTGTCATAGACATTGTCAAGATCCATGGAAGAGTAGTTTTTACATTAAACTTACATACATTTTCTATTAACTCTTAACATCTCTCAAACATAACTTCTCTTTCCTGTTGTGATTCCCAGAGGTGCATTGACTCTGTCTACATACACTTAGTATGAATCTAGGTGAACAGAGCAGGATTCAGGTATCTGAAAATAGACTCTGCAGTTACTGGGAGGAGTCCCACTGAGGAACAGCAGTCTGGACATAAATGTGTGTCTCAAAGCCCTCACAAACTGCCAAATGACACCAGTTGTTTGCCTATTCATAGCTGAATGGTCTCTTCACAGAACAATTCAAGTGCTTACAATTAGGTGTCTAACAGCATTTTAGATGTCCTAGGGTATCCTGCCGTCCCAAGATGGCCCTTTGCAGATCTCTCACAGACCTGCTGTCACATATGGCAGCTCTAAGCAGGTGTTCCAGGTATTCTGTGGTCTAGAACAGCTCTACACAGATGTGTTTATGCATTTGAATTGTTTTGCTACATTTGGACATCTAAATTTAGTGGCCTGCGGTGTGGTTTCAGCTCATCTGGGCTATTTAAGAACTGCCTATCAGGATATGTTATAATTGAACAAATAAAAGCTGAATTGCTTGTTACAGTATGCTTACCACAGACGTGTATACATATGTACAGTTACAACTTATTGCATTCTCTGCAGCCTCTTATTGCTAAAACTCATAGTAACCAGTACCCAGATGTGGGCAAGTCTGCCAAGCAATCAGGCATGAAAATGCCCTTATCTGGGCAGTCTGTTCAGGGATGCTACAATACCATGGAGGATGAGGTGCCATCAGCTTTCAAGCCCCTCCCAACACTTCTTGGGTTCTGCTTAGGAATGTGCTTGGCTGATGTGGTTCATTGGAATCAGTCAGGGAATGACAGTGGTTAATCTCTTTATCTTGTCCCACCTCTGTGAGTTACCAGGATTTAATCACTGTCTCTGTTTTAGATCTTGTTGTCTTGAGAATTTGCAGGTACATTTGTGAGTGTCAGTAACATATCACTTTTATTGCCCTTGTCCATTCATATCAATATGGAGATTTTTATTACAATTTTACAAAGTCCTAGAAGATTCCTGGGCTTCTATTTTCTTATATTTTGTAGACAGTTCAGTATGTCCTGGTAAAAACTTGACATCTACTATTTTATGATATTCATAAGTTTTCTTCTCAAAAGTCTCCCAAGCTTCTGGTGTATTTCAGCAATATATTGTCATAAACTTTCCACTTTCCTAGTCTGGAATTGCAAATGAAGATTACAGTTCACTTCTTTCTCTGCAATCATTTTTGTCTTTAAGTTCTAACCTAATGCACTCTTCATATGCTCTCTCCCGGTTTTATTGGATTCTGATGAGCTTTATGATGTGCCTTCCCAGTTTCTCATTCTCTATTATTCACCTCACATTATCCATTTTTATCCAAGACAGACTGGAAAGGAACTTTGAAAAGAAGCAGAAGAGTCACATGCCATTGCTAGGACAGACACAGTCTTGCTGTGCACTGTCATCATACTTTCTCTGACTGTCCTGATGAATATTTATTAAGGGCTTCCTCTCAGGCTAGTCTGAACTTTACTGGTTATAACAGAGATGGTGAATTGTGAAAGAAATAGGCAGAAATTTTGAGTAAGTTCATCTTAGTAAGAGGAAACTTATTTTTCATATGATTCTGTTATGGAGCATGTTTCTGGCAATGCTAAACATTCATATGCAATTAAAAAATCCAGGAAGTTTGTATCATCAATCTCACATTCTGTTATTAACAACAGGAGGAAAAAAATAGTAGAAAAAATAATGTGTTGAAACACTTTATATTCAGAACATTAAGTTTATTTGGAAAGTTGGAAAGTTTTTTTCAGAACCACTGGAATGATGATGAAAGTCTGTTGGTAAAAATGTGAGAATGGAGACTTGAAAGACAGGTTAAATCCCTGGAATCCAGCTTCTTCAGGGCTCTGTATTGGCTAAGGCTGTTGCCTTCTGTAGCCACCCTGACAAGACATCCAGTTCCAGATACTGTGGTTCACACAAAAGTAAAGTTCAGTTGAAATGTGCTCCTAATGACTCTGTGTGACCCTTGGACATCTCTCGTGGCCCTGCAGCTGAGAAGAACACCAGCAAGTAGGGGGCCAAAAGGAGGTGGAGAGGGACTGTGAGGTGATGGCAGCCTCGGGTGAGAGTTTGCCCCTGAAGATGCTGATGTCTCCCCATGAGCCTGGAATGTGGAGTGTGTCCATCCCCAGGCATACGAGGAAGCATCAAGAGCTACAGCCACTTCCCTGGGGAGCCGCAGGTCAGGACTTAGTCTCAGAGGCAGCACAGGGCACACAGTGGACTTCTCCCTCCTCAGTCAGTTGCTGAAGACTTTCAAAACTTTCTATGGAACAACACGAATCCAAGGAAAAGGAGAGCTGCGTGGCACACACTTACTGTCTGCCATGTCCTCAGAGGTAGCTGTGCAATCCACATTCCCCTTTTCCATGTGATGCTTTCCTCAAAACAGTTTCTGATTCATGGGCTCATCAGACAGGTGTTCTGGTTTTGCCTGGTCAATCCCTTTGGGGATTTCCTTGTTGTCCTCAGGTACCTGTCCTGCTGGATTTGCGTTTTGTCCTGGTTTCTCACGCATGCATGAGGCTGTCTCAGAAGTGTTCTATGGATGTCCTACTGGGGCAGATGGGATCTCTTTGTTTCCGCTTTGCAGCAGGCAGCTAATCTGGGGCTGCTCAGAGATAAAATGGGTATGACAGGTTCAAAAGGGCCACTCACTGGGGGCAACCCCATGTATGCCATGGGCAGCACCAAAAGAGTGTCTTGCAGAGGTTTCCCCTGGAATGAGGGAACAGCCCTCACTGAGTGCCCAGTGGACACAATAACCAGGACAGGACAGTGCATGAGTGGGCTGCATGCCCTGCCTATGATGTGTGGCTTCCAAGAAAGCTCATCAGGCAGGAGAGGGAAGGGGCAGTGAGTTGTGATATGAAAAGAGCAGGGATGTGACAAGCAAGCCACACTAGCCTTTGGGGTCTGACAGCCAGAAAATTCACTGGAGAGTTTCTTAATACCTGTGGATACTCACACTGTGCTGGGTGCAGGAGGTATTTCTGGGATAGTATAGCATGGTAGGAATTTTGACTCCATGAAATTGCAGGAGGTGCAATGAGAGTCTGTATACAGTCACAATTAGGAACATCCACGCAGTTATTTGTGAAACATATTTTGAAATAATTTATGAAGCACAGGGACTTCCTCTTGGCCGCTACCTGCTGGTCAAGATGCTGATAAACTATTCTTTGTCTGATGTAAGCATCTACAATATATGAGTACTGTTACATTTTACTATTTTAAGTGGCAAAAACTGCATAAGCTTTTCAACCAGAACTATTTTAGGTCTCCACAATGTTCAGTTTGTTACAGACTAAAATTTTTTGTGGTTTTAAATCCAAAAACGTTGTCGGACTGAAAAAATGTCTGCTCTCTGCAAACGAGCTTCCTACTGGTAGATTGCAATTCACGGCAAGGTCTGTCTCTGTCAGTTCATACAACAATCTCAGGTAGGCAGAGTGGAACAAAATGAGTATTTTCTGCAAGTGAATTAATTTCCCTTGTGGTTAGTGGGCAGTTTTGTGTGGACAATGGAAGTTTTGTATATATCTTTTTTTTTTCTTTAAAACCGTGTCTGCAACTAACGCACACATCCCACAGAAGGAAAATTTAGAATGTTTGTTCAGTTCAAGTCAGTAAACAAGTATTTTGTGCTGATGAGATTTAGCATGGAATTATGGGAGCACAGAGATTTCATAAACCAGCTCAGTTGGCTGTCAGACATCTGTTTATGTAATAACAGATCAAGGGAATGAAATGATGGTTGATGGGACTTTGTAAACAAAAAATTTAGAGTGGTTATATACCACCTATGTAACTTGCTATTACTTTCTCAATCCTCGGTTGAAAACTTATTTTGCACTTCTGAAGTGCAATGATTTCTTTTTAAAGACTTTAGTAGGAAAAAAATTCACAGAACAGGAGTGAAGCAAACTTTAAGTTAGGCTGAGTTACATTTGTTTACCTACCTATACACAGGAAAACTGTGATGAAATTAGTCATATGCATAACATCCACAACAAGAGAAGCAGTAGAAAGCATATTAAACCATGAGGCTTAATCTACATGAGATTCAATGCTTGCACAAACTGAGCTTTTTCTGCTCCTAGGACACCAGTTTAACTGTTCCATGGCAGGTTTTCTGACACCTTATAGACAATTTTGCATGCATAAACTATTTAGAGACTGCCTGCTCTCTTTCTAGAACATGATAGAAGTATTTTATTTTACTTTGTTGCATATTTGAAATCGGCAGAATTTGTGGGTGATAGAAAACCCAGCAGGTTGCCTACACCCATTAAAACCAATACTTGGCTCTACCTGTCTGTACATGGACTTCTGGAACAGAAGGAGAACAGAAACAGCAAAGCTTGGATGGGCTGTTACTGACCTCATGTCTAGAATCTCCTGGCGTATCGTTCTCCTGACTGTGACTTTAACTTGAACCCTAAAGATTCCTTCCCCTAATTTTGTTATAAATCATGCAGTTTACATAAGCTTACTTGACACATCTGCTAGCTAAGGACTCTGAAAGCTGTTTTTTGAATCAGCCTGATATAAGCTATTTCACATAGAGCATCTTATTTCAGGCCTGTCGATCTACACAGAAGCAAAATGTAAGTGAAATAAAAAAGCGTGTAGAAGAAATCATAATTGGGTTAATTTCTATTGAATGGAAATAGCAATTCAGAAGAAGGACAAGAAAAGCAGAAGCAGTGTTTGGACAGACAGCAAAGGAATAGTAAAACTAGATATTTCTCTTTATGAAGGCAACAAAAAAATTGTAATCAAGGTACAAGTGTACAGGTTACAATGAAAGGGCAGTAGATGAGCAAAGTAGAAGCCGTATGGCAATTTAGCAATTATGTGGTTAATGAGAGATATGGAAAATAAGCATTTAGGCAAATAATGCTCAATTAATCAGTCAGGCAATTAAGCAATACTTTGAAATGTCTTATGGCTCCTACCTGTTCCATTAAATTTAGGGAGAAAGAGCCTTAGGTTGTCTTTACATATTAAAGTGCTGAGCCTCCTGTTCAGTGCTCATTAGGAATTAAATACTAAAGAGGGGAAGGCAGACTAAGATCTTTTAAAAATAAGACTCATTTACAGTAAATGAAACAAACAGAATTAGCTCATAACAGCTGGTTCAGTTTAGCTGAGTTCCCTCCATTTGTAAACAACACATTGCTGGGATAAGGGTGGCAAAACATGTGGTAGGTTATGAGAAATGATAAAACTCATGTTATGGTTTTTAATTTACAAACACTGTGTGCACTACCAGAAAGTATGAGATAAACAGTAAAAGCTGTCTTGAAAGGCTGAAGTTTCTCAGACTGATGGGATTACTGATAAATCCTGATGAATAATAGCAGTGAATATGATAAGTATGAGAATAGTTTGCACTTAATATAAAAGGACTTACAAAACTTTTCAAAAGACTTGCTGATGTAAATATATTTATTTTCTTTCTTAGATCATGTTTAATGGCCTGATATGTATCTGAAATATTGGAAATATTTTTATTTAGAAATTATTATGCCATTCAGCTCTAAATATGACTTCCATCTTGTGCATAGTGTTGTTATTTTAAAATTATTTGGGAATGAGCTTTGGAAAATGCCATACTGTCAATTAGCCAATTAATTTTGTTTTGTTTTTTTAAATATCACCTGAAAATGTTGTGAATACCTAAAACATACATGGCACAAATAGTAGCAGAGATGTAAACTCATAAGAGTGAAAAATCAGACTCTCCTAAGCAACTCATTTCATGTAACATGAAGTGAGATGACATTTCTTCTGTTGGTAATAGGTTGACATAATTCACCATCAATCACACAATATGCCTGTCTCATCTGGAATTACCTTTATTAAATCACAAATCACAGCAGTCACTACAAATAACAAACCTAACACATATTTATTTCAGAATAAGCTCACCGTGAAAAAAAAAAATCCATCTTATTGGTGTGTGTTGTTGCTATAATAGATGCTCCAAGTCACATGGCTTGGATAAAAATGGTAACTAAAACTAAGTACATACAAATAAGCTAAACTCCTTGCATTCTTATCTTTTTGGTTCTGCAGTTTACAGCTGGTAGGAAAGAACATAGGGAAAACATATGGAATTCAAACATATGGGTTGATCAAAAATTGGAACAAAGCAGCAGAATGACAGTAATTAGCACAAGCAGGGAAGACAACTGGCCCAGGTAAATCCTAGCAAGAAAAAAAAAAAACAAACAAGCAAAAAAACCCAAAGAAGCATTGAGTAGCTGGCAAATGATAATTATAGTGCTCAAATTTATCCTGGTTGTTTCTGTTTCAAGGACAGGACTACTAAGCTCAACAGTATTTAATGTTTCATTTTGCACATGTGGATATATGCCTGGCATATTTTGTGGCAGAACATTAGTCTCAAAGGTCTAAAAGGCACAGAGGATTTGCTTTGATTCCAACAGTCAGTGCCCAACCACTTGTGTGGCTTCATAAAATCAAACCCTTAGCACAGTCTAATAAAGGCAAAATCTGTAGAGCAGTTTATTTCCAAATGTCAAGGAAATTGTTATAGTGAAATTTTAGGTTAGTGTTTTGAAGCTCAGACCTACGGATAGGTGGAATTGAACTTTTTTTAAAAAAATGGAAAAGCTGATTTCTAAAGCGTAAGGGCTCAATCAGGGCATGCTGCATCAGAAAGAGAAGCCCAGACATTTTGTTAATGAAGATGCAGTCGGAGCTGATTGAACAGGAAACTCAGAACAGCAGCAGTACAGGAATATGCTGTGAAAAACCCCTTCTTAAGTTCAGAGTGTATTGTAATAGTACTTCGTGGCAGTAAAACGTCTTCCTTCTGGTTTTCTCAAAGCATTCTGAAACCCTTGGTGCTCCGTGGTCCTCCAACAGAGGTCCAAGCAGGTGCAGCTCTGGATGGGCTCAGTGGGTTAATTTGGAAAAGCCATGCAACTGCAGCAGTGTGGCCAGACAGTTCTGCTGATTAGTTTGGTGTCCCACCAGAGATAATTAGCTCCACACTGATGCAACTTTGCTGTACTTATTGTCATTAGTACTTTGTTTGGCATTAGCTCAAGTTTCTCCTCAGTTGTGCACTTTATGGCACAGAACTTACTCTTAATTTCTAAAGTCTCTGGACATAACGTGTGTCATAGTAATTGGGAAGCCAAAGAACAGAAGTGGGAAGGATCTCACTGAGAGGCAACAAAACCAAATCCCTAAACATGTAAGAGCTTTAGTGACTTCTGAGATTTGTAGATAATCCTTGTTACAAGTCTGTCCTGACAGTGGACTTAGTACTGCAGATGTATTTCTATAGATATGTTTAATTTTATGGAATATAAGTTTAAAAGACCAAAACAATAATTGATGAGAGAAACAGAAAATGGAAGGCTACTTTTTTTTGGTCAGTAGTTGTTTGTAATACACACAGAGTGTTTCTGCCATATGCTAGTATCTTCCTTGTGAATAGGTGTTTCTGAGGAAGTAAAACAATAGATAATACAAGTTTTAGTTCAGTTTCTCAAGTCTTTAACAATTTAAAGCTTCCTAAAGGATTTTCTAACATTTGAAAAAAGCATGTATTTCCTGTTTCAAACATATCTTCATTCACTGATCTGCAATGTCAAAATCACCACAGACATCAATATTCATTCAATATAATGTCTAAATAGAAAAGGGCCTAAAAACATTTTGTGTAAGATGTGTATTATTTTCCTGTGTTTTTTTTTTTTTTTTTAATGTGCCAACCTTTATTTGTAAATGCATAACACTATTTATAATATTAATCTTTTCTAGATAATGGTCAACATTATCAGATGTAAAGAGTATTCTGGGCTGCACTAGGAGAAATCTTGTCAGAAGATTGAGGGAGGTGATACTTTTTCCCTGCTGAGAACTGGTGAGAGGCATCTGGAGTGCTGGGTCCGGTGTTGGGTTCTCCAGTACAAAGCAGATATGGAGCTGCTGGAGAGAGGCTTTCCTGTCTATTGGGAAATTACAGTTTTAGGCTCATTTCATCTTGCGCATTATTTAACTATATGTTTTTCAGAAAAAAAGCTGCAGTATGAATTTCCCCATTAGAAGATACTTAATAGTGTTTGAGGTGGTTTTCTTATGGTTTTTAGTTGGTTTTGTTTGTTGTTCTTTTTTAATACCAAAGCTCAGAGAGCCACTGTTTCTTTACACTTTTTTTTTTACTGTGTGCTCAATAATTGCATGCATATAACCAAATTTCCATAATGCAAACCACAGATAAAGACAACAGTTAATAAGAAGATACCAGTTATTAATCTTCTAACATACATAAAATATGCATTATGTATTTTCCTTGTCAAAAGTGTTGCCAGAGATCAATGTTTTAATTTTCCGAAAATGTGACTCAAAATAATCGTGTAGGATTTACAGAAAAGATTTATTATTACTCTAATTGTAAAAATGAAGCAGGGGTTTTTTTTTTGCCTAGGCCAGTGCGAAATATTATGTCTTTGTAAAAGCCTCTCCTATCCTTTAATTGCCATATCGACTGCAATTTAAAATCCGCAGAAAGTATAAATAGGCCAAATGAGATATGCAAGGTTTCATTTGTGTACTTATTTTTAATTGTTATGCAGTTCTGTTTTGCTACTGAATGATTAATGATAATACTTTGAATGTCTCGGATAAATAATGCAGTAAGAGTAGAAAATGTTTAACTAATATTTACTCATTATCCTTTACTGCACATTCAGGTAGGTAGGAAATAGTTGTTTGGGGTTTTTTTAAAATTTAAATTGCAATGGATGCTGCCTAAATCTGAAGTGCTGGTTTAGTGCTGATGTTTTGGAAATCTCCCACTTAAATGATCTAATGACATTTGATTTTGAAAAATTCAGGAGTACCATAAACACATGAAACATGATTTCCAGTTATTAAATGTTATTACTTTGCTAAACATGCTCCTGAGATGCTGATGTTTGACATTAAGATAGCAGTGTGTGTGTGTGTGTGTGTGGCTGTAGGAAGAGTAGTTTCTTATTTTTCCATTGCAAAAGGCTTGGTTTTATGCAGTGATAGAAATGAACTCAGTGACTGCAGGACATCTTACTGCTTCTTCCTACAACCCCTCCAAGCCCCATGTCCTACACTGTCAGTGGGTATCGTATAACTGCTGCTGCAAGTCACCATAACACTTGAAAAAGTTAGTTTTTTTCTAGTTCAAATAGTTCATAATATAAACTAAACATTGGCTCTAGGATAGTAATTCTGATTAAGAAGGGCAGGGGGAGTTTCTCAATACAGCAGAGGAGAAATTATGCAGAATAGAGCTTTGATGAGAAATATGTTTTTTGATATTTCAGAAACTATCAAACATAAGGGGTTAGCAAGAGTCTGAGAAGGCTAAAATGAGAGGAAAATTACAGGAGGGTCAAAAGCAATAAGGAGATGCCACATTAGACCTGTATGGACACCTTGAACTCTTGAAGAAGCTTTTTAATTCCTTGGCTTTCAGATAATCTGAAAATATAGTGATGATAGTTACCTGTGCTCATATTCTTCAGGAGTCAATGGCACTGAAATATCATGAGACTTTCTAAAACTCTTTTTTCTTTTAATAATATTTAGAGTAATTGGCATTCAGCTACCAGAAATTTATATAAAACAATTTTTTTTTTGAGGATATGATGCTAAATTTTGAAATTAATTTGTTCAGTGTTTGAAGAATTAACAAGTATCTGTTCAGTGGAATAACGATGCTTAAAGAACATTTTATCCACCAGTTTATAGGGGCCAAAGGTTGCTAGATGCTTTACACAGAAAAATCATGCTTGTGATCTCTTCCCTAAGGAATTTAAAATCTCATTTTGGAAGCAACATGGTGAAGAATATTAAATACTGGTAGAGATGATTAGATAAAGCTATGAAAAGTTTACAGTTGAAAAGGAAAACAGACATGGAATTGCTAATACAGCATACATAGAAAAAAATTTGTTTGAGAAATTGATATATGGGGCCACACAATAAACCCATGCTCTTTGTGAGCATCTAGTTACATTTCTGTTTTTGTAGCTTTTTCCTATCTCACTCAAATATCCTATTTTCTCTGACTTCTCAAGCTTTCAGGGGAATATGGTATTAAATATATAGGTTTGTTCAACATCTTACCCTAATTATATAAAACCAGAGTGCACCATATGATTAACTCTCATGGTTACAACTGTTCTTATAAAAAAGCCATTAACACCTCACAGTGATCAGAACACGAAATATCTGATTATTTCAAATGCAAAGAGAAGGGCCAATTAGTGTGTTTGAATGTCTTATGAAACATTCTGATGTGAATTCTTACAGATACACACAAGTGTATGTGCATTTATATGTGTACATATACATATATTTTATGAACTAAGTAGGGAGATTACACACTTTAAAGAGGAAAAACTGTAGAATTAAGGTAATTTACATAGCTGTAATTCAAACCCCTCCATTGCACAATTTAAAGGAAGAAAGAGGAAGCTATGTAATCTTAGCTGGCTTCCATTATGAGATTGTTTTAAGCCCTTGCCATTTTCTCCCCATGTACATTTATGTAAAAAAAAATTAGCTTACAGCTTGGTGTAATACCTTGATTGTTCTACCAAGGGCTAGAAGAGTTGTAAATAAGGAATAGCAATAGATTGAACAACTAGTGAAAACAGGCATATGGGCATAAAAAGGAATGCAAGGGCAAGTAGAACTCTTGGCCAAAGATCAGACATAATTGCTGCTTTTCTTCACTAATTGGTACCTGCTGATCTGAGTGCTTATCTACTGTACTTTTGGAGAACGTATCTTTAGTTCCATTTCAAATACGGTTCAAGAGGACTTTATAGACCTATTAATTTTCCTCTCCTTTTTTCTCTCTTTGCAGAACTCAAGTCTTAAAAGTGCTCTTGATAGCAACTTTAGATCAAAAGGGACAATACCTGATTGTAAAGTATTCTAGCCAAGAATAACGTAGTTATTTAAGTCACCAAAAATTCTACCCCCAGGTGTACTGTATGTTTTTCAAAAGTAGCATAAACCATGGCTGCAAGCTCTTCTCAAATTATGCACACAAACATCCAGAGGATTACCCCAGTGGTTTGAGTTCTCCACTTAGGTACAAAGAAAGAATTTTCTCTGGCTCTTATCTTCTGTAAAAAAAACCCAAAACACTGTAATTAGTTTTACTCATAGACATCTGACTCACGCTAGGTAGCTAATCTTACTCTTCATTTGTCCTCTCTTAATGTTAAGCACCTTGCATTGTTCACAGAGTTTAGAATTAATATCTTTCCAGTTCTCTGGAGGCATTTTTTGGTCATCTGTCTTTGCTGCATATTGCCAACAACATCAGGTGTGTGTCTACAACAATTTGTACATAAGAGAGCTATCATGTTCATTCACACAGACATACACAAGGGTGGTGTAGGGGATGCCATGGAAGAAAGTTTTCTTTTTTTTTTTTTTTTTTTTTCTGGTAACATTCTGCTCAACTTCTCAGAAAACTGCTCTAAACGTTATTTCATGAAGAGAGCTATTGTCAAAATTTTCATGCTAATGAAGAGTCCTGATTTTTACAATACTAAATGCAGAAAAGTACAATTTAACTTGCCTTTACCCAAATAGCACTAGGAGTGGAAAATAGAAGTTTATTTCTATTGCTGTTTATATTATTAAATGATCTCACAGAAGGAATTTTCATTTCCCTTTAAAATATAGTTTCTTAATTAATTCCTGATTTTGAGCAGATCGTGATGAGCACTGTTCAGAACAAATGCTTAGCAAGTGTAGAGCCTCAGCACCGTGCAAATCTGCATTCTAGACACCCTAATAAACTCTCATCTCAAATGCACGTCTTTACTGCAGGCTACATCATTCTGTAAGCTTTAAACATGTCACACCAAAATACTGGAAACAAAAGATGGAACTCTGTACAAAGTACTAACCCTACAAGGAGGACAAAGTCTAAAGCACCAAAGCCTGGGAGGAAAAAGTAATTCAAGAAAGATATCTCAGATTTTTCTCTTATAAAGAACTTTATGGTTTCAGATTAAATAGAGGGAAATCATACAACTGGTATGTTTATCTAAGGGAGATTGGTCTGAAATTAGGACATATATATATGTACTGCTAAATTTTCAAAAGTCCTATTTGATTCCTGTTGTGGATATACAGATATTTATACACATATGCATGCATATGTATATGAGTTTATATGCAAATTTATAATAGAGAATTTGGAGTAAGACTATATACTTTGCAACTCTGCTTTTCGCTAGCACAGCAACATTAATCTGCAGAAGCAAATTGATTAAGCTGATCGAATGAGGTGGTTTGAAAGCTCCCACTAGACCATTATGATGGATCATAGCTTGACAAATGATGAATAATGCATAAGGGACAGCGTGTTGACATGCTACTTAATTACATTGTTAGTGCAACCATGATACAAGAATTTCAGAAAGCGAATATAGACAGGTCTGAAACAGTATGATGGTTATCTAATTCTATATAGCAAAAGTGTCAGAGGCTGAATAACAATCACGGTGTGATACAAGTAGTAAAAGCAAAGAGTAGCACACAATGTTGAAAAGATAAGGGAAAATGTTAAAGATAAGCATGATGATGTATTTGACAAAATATCAACAGAAAAGGACTGAGACTACGGTGTGATCGTCTCAGTGCTGTCCCCTTGATCACTCACACTCCGCTGTGAAAGCCTACATAGGAATGAACAAAAATATACAAGAATCAAAGTGGCATTAATTTTAGTGGTGACATTATTAGTATCTGAGATAGACACATCCTCTTTTAAACTTGAAGTTTTTCATAAAGTTTATTATCAATGAGCCTTGATTATATTTTGCCACCTAAACTTCGGGAACTGACCTTAATACCTGCCAGGGGAAACCAGACCACAACACATCTATATTATTAATTAAATGTGAAGAAAGATGGTTAAATAGAATAGGCACTGTCATGGTTCTTAATAAGGGAGCAGTAAATGATCACTGAAAGTTTCACTATAGTAAATAATCCCCTGTTAACCACACTAACAATATTCTAGTGAGTCTGTTGGTGAACCTCCAGAATCAAGAGTGAGCTCTACTCCATACATACAGATCTGGCTGCATTCATAACAAAATAGGTAATTTCTTTTTTTTTTTTTTCCCTTGCAGGGGCAAGGTTTACCAGTTTTGTTACAACTCTAGTTCAAATTATCCCATTATTTATCAAATGGTCTTAGTGGTATCCATCAGTAACAATAAGTGTTAATACATGTATTGTCTTGTGTTAGTTCTACCTGGGAAAATTTATTTGCATTTTGATTGACAAGGTGGAAAAGTTTATATAACTCATTTATCACTATTCATTTTACTGATGATCAAACCCAATTTACTGTTAAGTGTTCATCGATGTCCTAAATTCTATATAAAAAATAACACTCTTTTGAAAAAAAAAAAAAATTATACATTTCCACTTGAGCTCAAGTACAGCTTCTAATATCACAGCTTCTAATATCAATCCCTTGTGTATTGTTAAAGTAAATTTTAAAGTCCAGATTGTGCCAGTTTCCACTGGATAAGCTTATGAAAGACTTGGCGTTTCTGAACTTACGTGATCAACATACTCGATAGTTTATTTTTCTGCAACACTCACATTAGAGATTGTGATATTTAACTGACCATTGTTATTGGGTAAATAGGATACTACCAGGGACAAAAATCAGACTTCTGAGTAGTAAAGAAGGAAAGATATTACAATAGGCTAAAAGGAACATTTCAGTGAAAATATCCAACTCAGAGCTGAAACGGCTTTTATTGTTTTTTTCTGTAGAAAACAAAAAAAATATAATATGGGTGTAAACTAGAAAGAGCTGGAGAAATGAAAGAAGATCAAAGCTTACAAAAAGGCAAAAAGAATGAATAATAAGATGGGAGATGATTCAGAAAGACACAAAGCAATCTGTGAAGCTGGGTTAATGATAGACAGTGAAGGTGAAAAGAAAATTAAACGGATTAAATGCCAGAAAACCATTAATTTCAGGAGAAAAAAATAAAATGAAAAACAAGGAGAATTAAGGGGAGAGGAGAAGCATTTTCTGTTGCAAACCCATGAACTCTCAAAGAAGGCAGCTGAGAGGGGCTGAAGAATCAGTGCATTTTCAGTGTGACAGTGTGGGTGAGGGAAAACTTCTGAAGAGATGCGAAGGAGCATAGTGTAGGAATTTACAGGCCAAACAGTGCTGAATCATAGACTTTGGTGAAGGAGTTACTGAATATACCACTCCAAGACGAGGCTGACTCCTAAAAAAAATGATGTTGGGATCTGTGCTACCTGATTGACATTAAACAAGTGGTTAGAGTTTTCAAAATATGGCAATGGAGTTATCTATGTAATATGGAAAGTGATACATTAGGCTACATTAAAATGGTGTAAGATTTAGATTCATGACTGTTAAAACTATAGTAACAACCTCTTTTTTATTTTTGCACATTCCTTTTTTCCTTCACTGGCTTGAACTTTGATATCTTAGGTAACCAGGTTCCAGCTGATCTATGATCTGTTCTGCTTCTGGGCCTCCAGCTGATGACACTGTTTACTTCTTTCCACAACATGTGTGCACTAGAGCTCACTGTGTGAACAGTTCTGTGGTGTTAACTATGTCAGAGTATCTTGTGCAGCAAGGGTGCTTCCTTCCTGACATGCTTTTAGACAGCTGCAGGGAGTAGCCACTGGGATTTACAGCAATAAAGTTACAAGTGATGGATAGAACTTCATTCCTCTAATCTTCCCCCTGGTAGCTTGAACTGTCTGAAATCACTCTGGTGTGTGTAAGCCTTTCTGGACCATGTGAACTGCAAGTACCTTAGCTGTCTCTGTACATCCATTTCAGCAATATATTTTCTATAAGAGAACATGTCCATATTGTCAATTGTTCTTGCTTGGTATTTCTGTCAGAGTTCTTGCTCCCTGCATCATCTGTCCTTCACTCACACTTGCTCACTACAGGGCTTCCTTCTGGAATAAATTACTTCTCTCCCAGAAGAAACCCTGGCATTGTTAACAGGTAGTTCGCTCCAGAGCTTACCTCAGACTGGCAGTATGGATGCTCACTGAAATAAACTCAGACCCAACACTAGATCAGCAGGCCTTATCCCACACCTCATTTGATAAAGAATATTAGAATTCCACAAAGGACCACTCTAGCTCACTGTCATATAGCTTCCTCCTCTTCATGACTGAAGAGAAACAATCACTATGACTGAGGGTGACAGGAGTTTCACATGGGTGCTAGAGCACACCAAAATTCGAAATGATGGAAACTCTGAGTCCCTTTCACTCACAGAGTAGCTGAAGGAGGAAGGCACCTCTGAAGATCACCTGCTCCAACATCATGCTCAGAGCAGGGTCAGACAGAGCACATTGTCCAGGACTGTGTCCATCCTTGAAGGCTCCACAGTGTCTCTGGGCAACCTGTTCTAATGCTCAACTACGTTTACATGGATAAAAATACCCCTTAAGGACTGTCCTGCTCCAGGCTACACAGTCCCAAATGTCACACCCTCCCCTCATATATCAGATGCACCATCATCTCATCATCTTAATGGCTCTTTACTGGATTCTCTCCAGTTAATATCCTCAAGTGCTTCCTGCAGTCCTAAACCTGAAGAGCTGCATCCTCCCTCAGATGCTCAGCTGAGCCAAGGTCTCTGGTGTGCTTGGAGTAGTGTGGGAAGCTGCTGCTCCAAGGAGTGCTAGGAACCATGCACCAAGATTTCTGATCTCACAGACAGTCCTCAGTCTGTGACAGTCCCATATGCTGCTGGAGCCCACCAGCAGTCATGGCCTTCTGTCACAGCTCCCCCAGCAGAGGCAGGCACCTTGGAGGTCTTCAAGAAGTCTCAGAGTCCTCTGAAAAGCCCAGAATTTGTTCCCAGGAGGTCTAGAAAAGGGCCTCAGAGCTTGCCACACAGGCAGTGTGGCTGTGGTCTGCCTCAGTTATCTGCACTCTTCTCTAGCACGATGAAGAAAGGATGTAGGTGTGCACAGCACTCCTTTGGCCAACTCCACATGCTTGAGTATTTTCACATTATGCATGTGATGTCCATGGATTTTTTTGATTTTTAGCTTTTTTGCAGATTTTAGAAGTAGCTGTAGTTAGCTCACCCTTTAGAACATTTACTCAACCCTTTCACTTCATAGTCAAAACATTCTTCAAAACCCAGAACTTTGGAGTAGCTCCTAGGACTGGACGTGCCATGATGAAGAGGAAGATGAGGAAGAGGGGGTCTCAGAGACCCCTAACTAAATTTCCAGAGGAGTGTGCTGGGGGCAGAACCAGGGGCAGCACTTGGGGGTGGATAGATCTGGGATTGGATGGACAAATAATTTAAACTGCGGAATTCCTGGGCACGTGGGCGCGCGCGTCTGTACTCGCGTGGTGGTTGAAGGCCTTCTATTAAAACTGCTCTCTTATCTCTACTAAATTTGCCTGGTGAGTAACTTTTTGGCTCCCAGCCAATCTAAGGCAACACATAGGCAACACTGTGTTTTTCTCTCTTATAACTCTACTCATGTACTATGGATAACTAAATATTAATTGAACCAAAAAACGCAGACTCTGTAACCAGTGTTGAGGGTACCTGACTCTGCTGCAATGACAATTTATCTGCAGCAGAACAACAATGGAGAGAGGTGCAGCTACATCAGCCACTGGATACCAACTTAAACACAGTTTTCTCTTGGCCAAAATATCCTGTATCTACTGATCCTACATAATTTTTCTGTAACCAGATGGAATTCCCACATTCTAGAAATTCTAAGTTTCTTTGTGGCAAGTCATGCTAGAAACTTTCAGCCATCAGTTTTTGTAGACATATTCTCTCTTTGTGTTTGTTTTTTGACAATTTGTACTTGAGTCGTTGTAGATTTGTTCTGAAGATGAAGGAGATAAAAGTCACATATACTGATAAAAAAATAGCATTAAGTACTTGATAGCATTATTCTAAAGTGAAAATGTACTAAGGATTCCAACTTATGTAGGTAATGTAATTATGATGAGATTCCATATTTCTTTTAACTGACACTAAACAGCATTTTCTTTCAATATGCTAAGTGTTACATACATTTACCTTTTTCTTTTTCCACTTTATTCTTTCCTGAATAATTTCAGAGCCAGCAGTGTGCCCAGGTGGCCAAGAAGGCCAATGGCATCCTAGCTTGTGTCAAGAACAGTGTGGCCAACAGGTCCAGGGAAGTGATTCTTCCCCTGTGCTCAGCACTGGTGAGGCCACCCCTGGAGTGCTGTATCCAGCTCTGGGCCCCTCAGCTCAGGAAGGATGTTGAGGTGCTGGAGCAGGTCC
Source organism: Pseudopipra pipra (assembly GCF_036250125.1). NCBI lineage: Eukaryota > Metazoa > Chordata > Aves > Passeriformes > Pipridae > Pseudopipra > Pseudopipra pipra. The sequence goes on from NC_087550.1 coordinate 14,250,604, forward strand.
AGAAAAGAGCAACAAGGCTGGTGAAGGGACTCGAGCACAAGTCCTATGAGGAGAGGCTGAGGGAGCTGGGGTTGTTCAGCCTGGAGAAAAGGCTCAGGGGAGACCTCATCACTCTCTACAACTCCCTGAAAGGAGGTTGTAGCCAGGTGGGGGTTGGTCTCTTCTCCCAGGCATCTATCAGTAAGACAAGAGGGCATGGTCTTCAGCTGTTCCAGGGAAGGTTTAGGTTAGATATTAGAAAGAAATTCTTTACAGAGAGGGTAATCAGGCATTGGAATGGGAAGTGGTGGATTCTCTGTCCCTGGAGGTTTTTAAGATGACATTGGATGTGACACTTAGTGCCATGGTCTAGTAACCATGGCGGTGTCAGATCAAGAGTTGGACTTGATGATCTCAGAGGTCTTTTCCAACTTGGCTGATTCTGTGATTCTATGATTCTATGAAGTTGCAAACAGTTCCATGACTGACTTTATTTTTTCCTTAGTGTAGTTGGTATATTAAACTTCAAAATGAAGAGGATGCCTTCACAAAATCTAATTTTGACTTTCAGGACCTACCTCATTGTTTTGTCTTAAAGCCAACCAGGCTTGAGCAAAGCATGTATTAGTTTATTGTTTAGAGGCATAAAAAAAATCCTGAATATAAATATAATTTTAAAAAAAAATCACCCTGTTACTATCACATGTAGTATTATAGATGCAATTATATCTTTATTACTTAGAGAAGTATAAAGAAAGTAGAACTAAAATAGCCTTTTTGTGGAGCTTTTGATTGCTTTGCATTATGCTATAAACATCAGCATATACAACAAGTTATACAGTAAATGTGTGTAGATAAGGTGAAACTTTATTAGCACACTAAAAGTAGTGAATTTGGGACTGAGAAAATGCACTAAATGTGAAACACCCTTACTCTTTGCCTTCTTCAGCCTCATGCTGAGTGTTTTTCCCTTGTGACTTTCCTGCTGGATGAAGTCACCATTATCAGACTACACTTAACTCTCATTGCTTTACTGTCTGCTGCTCTTTAGGTGGTACATGGAGAGTCTCCTGTGGTCATTTCTGAACCTTTTCAGTGCATTTATGTTGATTTACTTAAATATTGGCTGAGCTTTATGTCTTTGTCTCCCCACCTGCTGTTACCTTTGAGCCCTCAGAATTCACTATGAATGCACTTCCAGTTTCAACCTTGCATCCGTATATGACACACAGCCGTTCCTCTGGCAGACACATAAAGAATACCCAGAGGTTCAGTTGCAGTCTGCGGGGGAATCTAAATTGACACAAAACAATTGCGAACACTGCAGAAAACAGAAGGGCTCTGGATGATATGCAAGAGTTAAGCTTACTCTGAACAGCTCCTTTGCATTCCCAGTTTCCACTAGAGGTGGTGGATCTCAGGTCTGGGCTAAACAGTAAATGTTTTTTCCTTTACATGTTGTGGCTGCTGCATACAGCAGCTAATTTGAAAAGAAACATTGCTAAACTTTGAAGTGTTGTCTTAATGCAAATATGTTCAAAGGTCATGGGAAATCTATGTCTTCAAAGTTGTCCTTTTTTAATTTTATTTATTTTTCCCAGTATTTACCTCTAAAGGACATGTCCTCTGCTTTACAAACTGTTTTCATGCCTTTGTGTATCTATGATAGTTTGCTCCACTGGAGCATCTGTATTCAGGTGAGTAAATGCTCCTCCCTTACCTGAAGCTTCTGAATGTTGAAAAATTCAAGTTCATTTTTATTGGCACAGAACTAGAAGTGATGTAATCACATCTTGTAGGTGCAGGTCTATTTTTATTAACATAGTAGTTTGAACACAGTTCTCAGGAATGTCTAAAGGATTTTCCCTCTTGTTCAATGAACAGTAATTATTGCAGCAGATACATGCTGTTTTTAAGAAAATAATAGATACTTTAATTATACATATATTTTTACAGATATTTTACTTAATCAAAATGCCACTTTTTTTTGCTTGTGTGTAAACAAATGCTTAAGAATATCTTTTTTTAACTAAAAATACATATTTTTTTTATGTTGAAGAAAACACTATTTCTCTATCTTAATACCTTATGGCTTTCTTTTTAGTGTTAGAGACATTTTAGAATAACTAAGACATAGTTTGTTGTCTTTTTAGAAGCCCTAGGATTTGCTAGTCATCATGATGTGTAGCTAATAATTTTTGCCTTCTCTGATTTTACAGCATGTCTACACTATAACACTTAAAGACTTTTTTTTTCCTTTAAATTTTAAGGATGGGGAGCTCAAGCTGGGCTGTTGGACAAATATAATTGTCTGGCATGAATCTGTAACTTTAAAACACTGTCTGTCACCTCTTAATCTTGGAACAAGATTTAATGTAAAGATTCCTGCTGATGCAGCAGGGGTTCAATAATATCTCGAATCTTGGAAAAGGAAAATTAGGCATATGATTATGATGCATCTTTTAAATTGTTTTATCTTCACTATCCTGATGACTTAGTAAGCTTGTCTATTTTGTTCTAAAGTGTTTCTGGTGTAGACTTAAGAGGTGTGTCTTTACTGGCTGTTCTAAAGCTGGTCAGATCCTGATGCTTGTCCACCTTGGTCTCCTCTCACCACTCATTTCTCAAACATGTCACCTTGAATGAGGATGGTTTGTAATAATGTTCATTATAATTAGACCAGATTTTATTGAGCTTCCTGTGGAACAGAAGTATTTGTTTCTTCAATAAATTCAAGGTCACTGCAGTGTGGGTATCAAAATACTGATTCACTGATGAGTTTATAGACAATGTTCACATCCCTTTATAGGAAATACTGAAGGACACAATCTGTGATGGAAATGTTGGTCTTGATGCTTCACTTTTATAGAGATGCTGGGCTTTATGTTTAGCTCTACACTGTCACAGAGTCACAGAATCACAAAATGGGTCAGGCTGGAAGGGACCTTAGCTGGTCATCTGGTCCAATCTCCCCGCTCAGGCAGGGTCATCCCAGAGCACATGACACAGGAATGTGTCCAGACAGTTCTGGAATATCTCCAGTGAGGGAGACTCCACAGTCTGTCTGGGTGATCTGTACCAGTGCTCAGTCACTGCACAGCAAAGAAGTTCTTCCTCATGTTCAGGTAGAACTTCCTGGGCATCAGTTCCTGCCCGTTGCCTCTTGTCCCATTGCTCAGCACCACCGAGCAGAGCCTGGGCCATGCCCTGACACCTCCCTGCAGACACTGACAGACCTTGGGGAGGTCCCTTCTCAGTCATCTCTTCTTGAGGCTGAAGTCTTTTGTTTCTTGCTTTGGTAGGTTTGTTTTCCCACAGAAGAAGCTGCCAATTTGCATTAGCAGTGGAACAAGACATTCACCATGCGACCTCACTATTCAGAAAATTCAGATCTCTTTTCCCCATGTTGACCTCTTTCTTTTTGGTTTTCTGCAATTCTTGGCATGTCGGAAGCCCACAATTAGTCACAGTCTCACTTTTTGCTGCAAATCTGGAAGAACATGAGATGAGTACTAATATTCTTCTTGACTGCAGCCCAGTGTTAGTGCACAAACTAGCTCTGTTGGCTTTCCTTTTGCAACTGTTGGTGGAAAATATGAAAAGCAATGAATGGAAATATAATTCAACAGTCTGGGAACAACAAATGTGCTTTTTGTAAAGTAAGTCACTGCTCCACAAGTTGCTTAATGGTTTATGCTTTAGTTAAAAACATGCTCATAGAGACAATACAGTAGGTTTAGTGTACTTGGCCCTGAAAAAGGCTTTCAAAATTTTTCACCAAGTGTACTTATAGGAATTCAGATTTCATACAGTAATTGGGAAGGCTATGCATTAGTAGCCAGATTAAAAAAAAGGGGGGGGGAGGGAATTAGGAATATGTGACTGTTTCTCAAAAAACTTTTTTTCCAAATCAGAAATGCTATTTGGTGCTATTTTTTCTCCCCTAAAGAACTGTCTGAATATTTTATGAACAAGTCAACTACAACCAAAATATAGAAGGAGACACTCTCAGACACAGTGCCTGCAAAAATGGTGCCCAGAATGAGTTGACCCTCTCATCACTCTTGTTCCCTGGGGGAATGATCACCAAGTCCCCACAGCAGAGCTATGTCTGTGCTGTATCACCTGGGCAGGCTAAATCTGGCTCCTCTAAGCTGTGCTGGGCCCCAGGGGAGATCATTCCTAGACTCCTCCAACAGGATATTGCAGCATCTGTACAAAACCCACCTTCTGGATTCTCCACACAGCCTACATGTCATCTGCTGCTGATAAGCATTGCCAGTTTTTAATCTTTCCCTGCCATTTGACTATCTGTCTGAGTTGTGCTGCCATTAATTAACTCTGCCACTTCTCACCTCACTGTTGCCATTTGATTAACTTTTCCATTGCTGCCTTTTGGGTTTTGGCCTGTTTTTAATTCATTGCTGCCATTTCATTAACTTCCTCTGCCGTTTAATTTAACTTTTGTCTTTTGATTTACTCACAGTTGCCAGTGGATTTAACCTTGTCTTACCAGGCAGCCTGACTTCATCTTCCAGCTCCTTCCCTGATCCTTAACTTATCCCACAACCAGACATTTCCCTCGTTCCCTCACAAAGACTTCATCAGCTCTTTTGTAATTTTTCCTCCCATTTATTTGGTCTCCCTTTCTGGGTAGTAGATATTTCTGGAGGCATTACATTTATATTTTTGTTTTGGTTGGTTTGTTTGTTTTTTTACTGAGTTATATTTAACACATCAGGTAACTCATAAACCTATATTGTGAATGACTCAGTCCCTCTTTTTCTATATTGCTGTTCACACATAGTTTTACTCTGACAGTGCTCTGGGTAGGCTGTATTGCATCAAAGAAAAGTAGTTTTCTGAGCTAGAATTGTTTCCCCAAAGCATCGTAAACATATATCCTGTTTGTAAGGAAAGTTTATCTGATTTCTGGAAATTCTAGGGTATACTTAAAGTACTCAAACTTTCATCTAACATATCATTATGATTTTAATAGAGAAAATTAAAATATATTTATTTCATAGAATACTTTGGTAAAAGTACTCTTCCTTACTGTCTCTGAATCTTTGTAAAACAGCAGACTATTTTGCTTTGTTGCTCCATCCTCATACTTCTCTTTATATATTCTTTCTCTTTTTAATTTTTTTGCTGTAGATCAGATTATAAATAAGCAAGTCATAAATATGTTTCCTGCTTTGCCATTTAGCTGTTAATCTGAACTATCCTTAGAATCCATCCAGACAAAAAAAATAATACATAGACAATGGGAAAGGAGAGAATATTCCTTTTTTTTTTTGGTGAAGAAAGGGGCTATGTTATACCATGTATTCTTCAAGAAAAAATTGTTCATTCCTGGACCTAGCATTATATTTGAGAAGGTGAAGTATGTTTGGTTACAATTATGGGTGTAAGTTGATTGATTATACAGTTCTATATTAATCTTCTGTAGTGATTCTTGAAGCTTCTTGGGATTTCAGAGGCGATGGTGAAGAGTGGGAAATATTGAAATCCTGTTAAGATTTAATCTTTGTTATTTATTTGTAACTTAAACTTGCTTAGCTAACTTCCTGTAAGTTTCTATGGTTATTACTGAGGACTGTGGCTAGAACATTCTTCAAAGTGATAAGTCTTAAAATCCATGTCTTCCACACCTCCAGCTCCCCTTTTCTTCACATTTGTATTTTATTTCATTATCTCTCCTGTAAAATGTTTGTGGATGTGAAAATGGCCCCCCAGTAGCCATCATTACTCACAGTGAAGGTGTTTAGGGAGTCTCATCCATCCCCTCCAGGTGAGCTCTTGCTGACACTCGAGAAACACCCATGTGGGTGGGCATCAGATGCATCTACAGTCACAATGGGGTTCATTTTCCTGTTCCACTGGGATAATTAGGCATCAGACTTCTTGACAATCCCTGGACAGTCCAAATCACCCTCTGAATTCTCTTTTCACCTCTTTTTTTCCCCAGGTTTTGCCCTCTAACATCCACTTGCCTTCAGAGATAAACACCTCATCCCTAGTTTTTCCTGGTTTTACACTTCTATGCAGTATGTGTGGCCTGGTTACCCTGGCATGATTACCCTGGCAATTACCACCTCGGGTCAGCATCTCTATGAAACTGCCTCCCCACTTTGTCAGCTGTAATGTTTCCCATTTTTTCTGTTTCTTGTGTTGCTGCCAAGGCTGGCCAGCTGCTCCGCTCCTCTTTGCTCTCTGTGGTGCCTTGTGATTTCTCATGTTGTCTTGCCAGTACAGCTACAGGTTGACTTGACCTTCTGCTCTCATTCTTTAATACTTCCCCTCTCACAGATGAGTTAATATGAGAAGCACCTTTGTGACCCCTCCTCTCTGACACAGAGCCTGCATGCACTTCCTATGGTCCTCTCCATGGACTGCAAAGGTGGGAGAAGGAGGCAGGCTCTCCTGGATGTTTGTTGCCTGCAGTACTGGGCTGCCAATAGGGCTCTGCCATCTTGGGGTCAAAATTTTTGGCCCTGCACATTAGAGATATGACACTTAAAAGCATAAGGTTATTAGTCTAACATGTCCATAGTAGTCCATGCAGAAAAGCCAGGCTCATGTGCCCGATAGCACGTGACACCTGTGTGGTGATATTTGCACTGGTGCATAAATATATGCTTGAAATAAGATTTTGCAATGGAATTGGTTAAAAAATAATGAGTGCCCTTTTACCATGCCTCTGACTAGGATCAACAATAGTGTGACCAGCAGGACCAGGGAAGTGATCATCCCCCTGGTGCTTTACAGTGGTGAAGCCACACCTCAATCCTGTGTCCAGTTCTGGGCCCCTCACTGCAAGAAAGACGATTTGGTGCTTGAGCATGTCCAGAGAAGGGCAACAGTGCTGCGGAGGGGTCTGGAGCACAAATCTAATGAGAAGCAGGTGAAGGAGCTGGGGGTGTTTATCTTGGAGAAGACGAGGCTCAGGAGGGACTTTATCACTCTCTACAACCACCTGAAAGGAGGTTGTAGCCAGATGAGGGTTGACCTCTTCTCCCGGGTAACAAGTGAAAGGAGAAGGGGAAATGGACTCAAGTTGTGCCAAGGCAGGTTCAGGTTGGATATTTAGAAAAATTTCTTCACTGAAAGAGTGGTTAAGCATTGGAGGAGGTTCCTCAGTGAAGCAGTGGAGTCACCATCCCTGGAACTGTTGAAAAAATGAGCGGATATGTCCCTTTGTGATATGTTTTAGTGGATATGGTGTTATTCAGTCAAATGGATTGGATGGTCTTGGAGGTCTTGTCCGAACTTTATGATTCTGCGATCTGCCTGTTCATCTCTCTCTCTCTCTCTTCCTGGTCTATTTGAGCTATTTAGTATATTCATTGTAAGCGAGAAGAGCTCTGCTTGAAACAGTTAAGAGTCCTGAACCTGGATCTTCAGCACACTGTCAGAGTGTGCTTCTTTCTGATACCAATTAGTCTGGGATGAGACTTGCTTCTCCTTCTCCTCCCATTCCTTCCCAAATGTAAACAAATTTTCTCCAAGCTATTTGTTTGTGATTTTTCTTGCTTTGTTGTTGTTAAACAGAATTGATATTTCTGCATTTTGCAGCATAAGAGGTGAGAGGTGGAAGCAGAGGGCATTCGTCACCTCGCAATGTTTAGAACTCAGCCTGGTAGCAGTCTGAATATCTAATCATATAAACCCAGCTATGAGGAATGGAAATTTTAATTTAGGAAGAGGGCAAAATGTCAATCAGATAACCAAGCTAATTCACCTTAGTCCTCAGAGCTGTATTCCCACACTGGAAATTTGGATTGGTTTGTGTGCTTTATTTAAAGAATAGTAAGTTAAAAGAAAAAAAAATAAAAGGAACATGGTGCTGAGCTAAAAACCACTGGATCGTTGAAGAAATATGTATGAAGAACAGTATGATGGCCAAATCAAGGCAAAGACTCAAGCAGAATTATGATATTAATGAGCTATGTGTGTATGATTAAATCATCAGAACTTCATGCTGATATAGGACATGGGTTTCAGAAGGGATTCATGTTGTTAAAGCTGGAAAGTATTGTTTAAATCAATCTTACATGAAAGATTAAGGAATAAAAGCCTTTACACCTCACTAGTGAAGATAACCTGTTTTACAATAGACATTCCTAGTGCAGGATGTGAGTCATCTGTTCTGACTTCAGTCTACCAAAGGGATAGTACTGAGAGCTTTCAAGCGAACATGTTGTATGTAAGTGAACAAGTGCAGAGATCTCAGATGAATTTGTTTAACTAAAATGTCACTATTATTACAATTCAGTCTCTAAAAATCAATTACCCTACTTTACTTTTACCCAACTCTACCCATTTTTATTTTACACTTCCTCTTAAGTCTTAATTAGGCAAAGTGACTTTAGAATGGTGCTGACTTTTGACTCAGTTTCATCTCTTCCAGCAGTAACTCAATATAATTTTTTTAAAAGTCTAAGGTGCTTCTAAATTGAATGGAACTCTTTTTGGATTCAGTATATAGCAAACTCTTTATGAACCCATTTTAAAAGCAAATGAACCCTGAATGCTGAATCACAATGAGATAGATAATGGCTCCAAAAACAAAAGTAAAAGTTTTGAACATCTTGTTCTTTGTAGTTTTGGAATCTCTCATTCCTGTGACTATAGTTGTCCGTCAATACAAGAGCAGGACCAGAGTTCTGACTCCCAGAGTTGGTCTTTTATGTTGCCAAGACTGGTGTGGGTAATGATGAGGATGGTTACCTGCTGCTCTGACAAGGAAAGATGTTGCTGGTAGAGTTGAACAATGTGTTTTTCTCATGAATGATGTTGGCCTTGATAGAAGACTAAGACTTTTACTTTTTACAAACAACTTTCATGGCTTCAGCCAGTTCAATGAGTCAGTATGCTAGAAACAGTTATAGGTTTAACTCTCAGAGAGGTCAATCCTCAGTCCTGAAGTCCTGTGCCTGTGAAATATTTCCATTTGGTGCAACCATGGCATGGAACCCCCCCCATGCTTTATCTACAAATCACAGCTACTCTGTATACAAAGCACCTGTGAATTTGGGTTCTAGCTGAAGTAAACAAACCACTAACCCCTTGCTGCTGCTGCTTATAAGCATAAGACTTTTCTCTTTGAAGTACTGATGGGTCTCTTGCTTGCACATTCTTTCAATAATTCATAAAAGACAAATTTGGGAAAGAGGAGCCATCTTGTATACCTTTACAATGTAATTTCCATGTATATAATAGAAAAATAAGATGTCATTCCCCAAAACAACTCTCACTTGATCCTACTTGCATACATTTACAGACTAAGTGACTGCTCAGGACCTAAAAATTTGCCTTTAAATTTAGAAAAAATTTATTGAGCATAGTGTCTGATATTATGCTGATAACAAATCCAATTAGTAATAAATCAAATACTACTGTGAAATAATATAATATAATATAAAATTCTATCACACTGCTTAAGATCAACATGCAGCTATCAAAGCTTTGAGAGGCACAAGAAATATTTTAATGCTGAATTTTTATTCATATACCAAAACCAATGGCCTAATTACAAAATACATTTTTAGGAGCTTTCTGAAAAATGGAAAAGTCTAGACATATATGGGAAGAACATGCTTCTAGAAAACATAACCTGTGAGACAACTTGTACCTTCTATGGTGATGAAATTGTGGTCCTTCTAGGATATTGTCTTACTATGTTTGAGGAGCTATGAGCTGGGCAATACTACTGTTTTGAGTAACAAAAAATGTCTGCAAAGTTGTTTGACTTTGCATAAGCATTTCTGCATAAGTTAAGATTACGCTTCAGAGACCCCGTGATCTGGTTCTTCCCCCTTGTGCTTTACACAGATATGGTTTAGAAGTGGGGGGAGCAGGTACATAGTCAAAATAAACCTGGGGATTTTTGCAAGCTTTGAACTTTTATAACGTGGCTTTTGGGCAGCCAGTAAGAGACAAAATCAGATAGTCTCTGTTAACATGTTGAGTCAGAGCTTTATAACGTTGTATTAGAAGGCTGGATTCATTCCTGTCTTTACTGAAATGAAAAATCAGTTTCTTTTTTTTTTACTTCAATTTATGTAGAATTCCTGGGCTTCAAAAGCTGTCTATTTTTCCTGAATTAACTCAGTTATTTACATGTGCTCTGCAACTTTCAAGAGTGAGCTATGATATTTAATTCAGTCTAATCAGTGCAGTGTCTGTAGGAGACAGGCTAGTTGTCTTAGTACAACTCAGAAGACTTTAAAAAATGTTGTGGATTTAGCTGATTTCATTTTTTTGGTTGATATATATGGGAAAAATCCAACTGTATTATGATTATTTTGCAAAATTATATTTAGATCTTGTTTGTGTTTTGATGTCTGTGTAATCAGATCATAATCAAATAATTGAATTTGAACATATTTCTTATCTCAGCTCCCAGTGAATGCTACCGGTGGGGCAGAAAATGAGCTATGAAATCTATCATGTTGGTGAGAGAAGGTTCACTCCTGAGATAACAGGAACGCTGTGTGACCACTCAGTCTTAGAGCTCATGAGGTCAAAGCTGGGGGTTGCAGTAAAGCACAACAATATGCTGTGGAAGGACTTGGTATTGAAAATATTCCTGCTTGTATTCCATCCTTTAGAAAAGGGAAGGGAAGGATATCAAAAGCACTCACTGATGTGGAAGCCTCAGTGTTCCATATAAAGTATTACAGTTATTTAGGAGCTTAAATTGCACCAGCTTGCAGTGAAGGCTGAAATCAGGTGCTACTGTAGCCCTGAGTGGACTTAAATGTGCTGTGTGTAGCACTACTTTGAGAATTCTTCAGTACCATGTGCACCCTGAGCATTTTCAGGAGCTAATCATGTCATTGAAGGAAAGGAGTAAGTGTTCCTAAGATTTCTTGTGTAATAAATTTGAAGGTGTTATTAATGAGACTTTCCTGTATTCATTTGGCATGTGAATGTTAATGCTATTGCAATTAGACTTATAGTAACTTGTATATTAAGTAGAGTACTAAGATTTTACTTAGGACACAAACTAATTCTCAACTGCTCTTTGACAATCACAAGGTTCCGAGGCTAACAGACAGGACAAAAAGTAAGCCTTCTAGCTTGTACTGTGTAGCTATTTTCTGAAGGCCATGGACAGGAAGGGTGCTGCTCAGAGTGGAGTAAACATAGGCAGAAACTCAGGTGCCTGGAGAATATCCACCAGTGACCTACTGGATTTGATTACTTTGGACATAGATGAGAGATGAGTGGGGACTTGAGAATGAATCATAGAATCATAGAATGGCCTGGGTTGTAAGGGACATTAAAGATCATCCAGTTCCAATCCCTCTGCCATGAGCAGGGACATCTTCCACTAGACCAGATTACTTCAAGCCACATCTAACCTGGCCTTGAACCCTTTCAAGGATGAGTCATTCACAGCTTCTCTGGGCAACCTGTTCCAGTTCCTCACCACCCTCACAGGGAAGAATTTCTTCTTAATATCTAACCTGAAACAACCTTCTTTTGGTTTGAAGCCATTCCCCCTTGTCCTGTCACTACAGGCTCTTGTAAAAAATCCCTCTCCATCTTTCTTGTAGGTGCTGGAAGGCCACAATAAGGTCCCTCTGAAGCCTTCACTCCTCCAGGCTGAACAATCCAAATTTTCTCAGCTTTACTATTTATTTCCTCAACTGGATTCAAGTTCCTCAGTTCTAACTTCTTGGCTTATGTACTTAGGAATGCTATTGAATCCAGCTTTTTAGTTGTCCTAGTAATTGGGAATGTTGTGGCCAACACCTTAGAAAACCTCTGAGTGCTCTTTACCCGTCACTATATGTTAAATAGCAATATAATAAGCTATACTGTAAATTAACAAAGTTTGAATTTTCAACTGGGGGTGGTTTTGCTCTCATCTCATTTGTCATGATTTCTCTGCTACTATCAATGTTTTAGTTGTTCCAGTAAGTAAGTGAAAATAAATGATCTTTTTGATGTGTTGAAATAGAAATTCTAACACTACCAGTCAGGGGTCTTTCATTAGATATTAATTTCATGCATGGAAAAAATTAGTTGGGGGCACAGTGTACATATGGACACTCAGGGCATTCTGGATGTAGTCTTCATTTATGAACAGTCCTTAACTACCAGAGTTTTTGCTGAATCACGAATGCTATTTTCTGTCTTGCATCTTGGTGTCTCTGTTGTTTGAAAGAACAGGATTTATAAAGGTTTTCACCACTTACAAACCTATGTTCTTTTCCATTATACAGTGCAGCAAATTTTATTTAAGTAAATTAAATATGCACTAGATATTTGAAGGGGGTACAGAGACAAAGACTTATAGTAAATATAACTATATTTTTCGCAACCAAAAAAATATTGTTTTCTTAACTAAAATGATTTATGTATAGGAAAGGTTTTCTTGCTGAAGCTTCAATTCTTTCTTCTGTAAGGCATATTTAAAAATAAAATGCATATGATTATTTGACTTTGGAAGTACCTGGGAAAAAAAGACTGGGATATGATCCCAAAAAGAATTATAAAATTATCTTTGCAACTACAGAGATAGCCAACTGTAATATCTCAGATAACTGAAAAACAAAAATGATGCTTGATTAAGCATACATTGAAGGGGTTTTTTTGAGAAAATTTTCATAAATAACATTTTAATTCCCTGATTTTTAGTTTCTCTTTGATTCAAAAAAGGCTTTTAAACAAAGTCATGTCCTAAGTAGGGTCTTTGCAGTCACTGAAAAAGCCAACTGTTATCTGCTTGCAAGCATGAAATACTACTTTGTAATCTAACATGTTCAAGACTGAAAAGCTGTATGGCATTATTCAATATCATTCTTGACCTCATGTGTCTTCTTGTTTAAAATGCTATCAGGTGAAAAGAGGGGACAAAACATTATCTAACTTCTGTAGCCTGTGATAAGTGAGAGACATGGAAGGGTAAATATCAGAGAAGAAGAAAGAGTCTTAATTAAAGACAATTATGAAAATGTGGTCAGAAAGATAATGGTTTCCTCCATACAACCTCAGAAAGTACATACTCGCACTCATGGGAGAAATACCATGTAGTCAGTGATGGGATACTGGAACTGCACTCAGAGAGGGCTTATCTTGTCCTGCTCTTTGCCTGCCATGAAGTCGTGTGCAGTCTGTTTCCTTTTGGCACTGCTGCCTGAGGTGCAGACAGATGGTGCAGAGGGTGAAGCTTGTGCTGGGCTGATGTTTCCTGGGGCACACCTTTGGCTTCCAAGAATGTCTTTAAAAGAACCGTGGTAATGCTCGTGGCCACACAGGTTTCAACCTGCAGTATTTTCTCTGTTTCAATATCTTTCCTTAACATTCTAACCTTGTTCTAGTTTTTTGCCCCAGTTAACAGAAAGAACAGTAAATCCTCTCTTCACATCATACTGTGCAGACACACTATGGTTAATAGGAACACTGTCTTTCTCAAATCTTTTACCTTTTAGAAATTTTTATATGTCCTAAATGTTTCTTTTCATCTTGTGTTTTCTTCATTATTCTTTATCCATAGTTTGGATCAGTTTGTCAGATTTTGATGTTCTGTTTAATATCAGGTTTTGTTTTCCATACACTTATTTTAATTTTCTTCATCGTAAAAACATCTCTCTTTGTCCACTTAATGACTATTAAATTTTGTATAGCTTGTGTTTTTGCAAGGATTATTCATTCCAAGAAGATGTTTTTCTGTAAATATTATGCCTTTTTTTTTCCTGTAAATATTATGTAAATATTATCTCCCAGTTCCTTTACTCCAGAAGGATCTTCTCCTCCGCTGTTGTACTTCGGTTTAACTGCTTTGCTGGGTTTCAATTTATATTCATTATTACTGACTGTAACTGCTATATTCTGTTGGGTTTTTTCTCTCACCTAATCATGGGAAGCTGACTAAGTAGCATCAGTTCTTAGACAATGAAACTGAATTATTCTTCCAACTCATGACTTTTGGCTCCTAACCAGAAAGCATGTTGATGTATAAAGTTTACTCATACAGGGAGGCTCTTTCAAACTATTTCTAAATTACTTTTACATATTACAGTTTCAGATTGACTGTGTGACATTGCATTTATAATTTATGCCAGATGCTAGTAATCACGGTTGACTTTAGTTTAAGTTCATAAGTAACTTTTCACCTTATATTTTTAATGAATATTTTTATTTTATCTTGTATATTAATCTTCTCTGGTGTTTACTTAGTTAAAGCAGACTTAAAAGGTATTGATATAAAATCAGGCCATCTCGCAGACAAATGATACAAGGGCACTATTAATTCATATTGTAGTCTCGGGAGCCTGTTTTTTCTGATTTCATAATTTGTTATTTTGATCAATTCTTTTGAGGAGAAACTACTCTTGAGTTACAGGAACAATGTAGAAAATAACAGTGTTTGATGGCCTATTTAACTTTCTCAGTATTCCCAAATCCTAAAAGAGTGATGTTATGCGTAGTTGAGATAAACTCAGTATTCAGAAGAGGTTTCTTATACTGACCTTGAATGCTGAAGATAGAGCCTCTTTTAATACATTCTAATGCATTTTTATTTTTCACATCAGAGTTGCTGATTTAAAAGTATGTCAAATGCCAAAATATGTGTAGCTTTCTGCTTATCCAGGTTATAAAAACATCCTTGTTCCAAATACTTTACAGCTTTAACAGAGAAACAATTGTTACAGTAAAGAAATCCAAATACACAGAGATTAAGATAAATTATGCAGATAAGATAAAAATAAATTATGCAGTCCTCTGTTAGCTATGCATAAATTGATAACCAGTGATTTATTTCAATTAATTAATAATAGGTTCTGAAATTTACCCTTTCTCTGGTGGATCTGAGCAGCGAAAATTTAACCTGAGAAAAAAAATGTTGATTTACATCACTTGAGCATCCATCCCTCCTTTTGGTCCAAATAACTGGACATGCTCCCTGCCATTTATATTTTGTTTAAATCTTTCCACAACACCTCATTCCCCGCTATTCCCTCTTCTCATTGTGAGACTGCGGATCTGAGGCAAGGGCAGACACCAACTGAAAGGAGATGTCTCACCTGCTGCCCTCAGGTCCTCGTTGCTGCTGTCCCAGTCCCAGTGCTGGCCTTTTTGTGGACATGCACTTTGGTTGTTTGACTGGCGGGTTGATTGTTTCTGAGGGACAGTTTTCGTGCACCTTTATCCCAGCTCAGTTCACTGGATGGCTGCACAAAAGCTGCTGCTGCCAGAAAGGAAGACAAAGAAACAGGAGGGGCAGCTGTTCTCTCTGTGGTGAGATCCGTGGATGTTGGATTGATCTGAAGGTGGCAACACACCCTGAGTGCATGGGACTGAGTGAATAAAATATGAGTTCTATGAATAAGAGTGATGAGATTGCTTGAGTTCCTGGTGTTTGTTTTCTTGCTGTTTTCAGTCACCAATTAACCTAAAGGGCACCTCCTTTCCTGAGAGGTGGTTGATAGCAATGGTCCTATGTGTGAAAGTGTTTCCCTCGTCGTCTTGTCAAAGGTGCTGGCAAAGTCACAGCCTGTAGCTGGGGGTGCTGCTGAAGGGGGCTGAGGAAGGGTCTGGGGCTGCAGGGAGCTCAGCATAGAGGCAGTGCAGTGGTGAGGGTGGGGCCATGATTTGGGGATGACATGGGTACTGTGGCTGTGTTGGGATTATGCCCCCAGCACTGCCCCCATTCCCTGCCAAACTCCAGAGCAGGTTCTTGCCCCCTTCTTGCAGAGAAACATAAAGTTAATGATCGTGGTGTGCTCCTGTGGCCAGGGCAGCCCAAAGCTGAGAAAGAGGTGGGAAGAAGGAGGGGTTGCAAAGGAGGATCAAAGGGAGATGGTTACAGGCTGGTGAGAGCAATCAGAGCCTGCTGGTGCATCCGTGGTGGTGGCAGTCCTTAACACTATGCATTTTCAACTACTCAGAGTCTGGGTTTAAAGGAACAAGAATTGTTCTACTCTTTTAATTTAAAACCTTAAGAAAACTAAGTTATCTGCCTTTGCAAAAGTGGCTCTTTATACCTCACTCAGACTTTCTGAAGAACAAATGACTTGTATATTAGTGAGTCACAACAGGGATGGTCTCGGAATAAACATGTATAATTTCAGGAGTGATTTTCAGATTCAGTCAGCCAGATCCAAGTGGCTCTAGATAAATCACCTACTAACCATTTGGCTTCTAAATCATGAGACAAAATCATGAATAACAGATGTTTCATGATGTGGAGTGACTAAGAGCTAAGTACTTCTATGAGCTCTGAATATTTTAGACCACGACAGCATCCTCGGTATCTGGACATAATGATAATTACCCTTCTTCCTCCAGCTCTCAAATCTTTTGCTGGAGATGAGAATGTGGTTTGTTATTGCTACGGAGGCCCTTGCTTTAAATTTTTGGACATCTCCCTGTAATTTTGTTAGAGACTCTAATTTTATTTCTTCCCTCCACCCTCCCCTCCCTTCTTCAAGATATCTGCTTTGGAAATATAATGAGCCCTTCAGCATTTTTATTTTGTTCTGCTTTGAAACAAAAGCACTGTGGATCACCTAGGAAATGCTTGCCATGGTAAAACGCTTCCCAGCAGATTGAATTCACCCTTTGACAATCACTTCTCTCCACTGCTGTGGTGCACATAAACTTTGCTTTGTTTCACAAACAATGGCTTTGGTTTGAAAATGAAAGAAAAATAAATCACTGGCCGACATTATTTTGTTTGGCTTTATAGAAGACTGTCAGAAGGCTAAAATCATCACTCATAATTATGTGTCAATGTTTTCACAGCTCCATTCATATGGTGATACAATCTGGATAGAGATTATCTACTTAGAGGTGTGAAAGTCAGGGTCCTACTGAGCACTGGTTAAACTGTGGCATCTTGATGACGACAGAGAGTCAAGCCTCCACTGGTAAAACTTGGTGTAGGCATGTTGACTTTGAGTAAATATTTGCACCAGGCACGTTTTGCTCAGTATAGTTTCCTCATCTCAATGTTTATAAATTTCCAAGGCTTGTTATGTCAATTCTCGTACTACTTAGATTAGATCAAGAACAATCTTGTAAAGTAGTATTTTAACCATGGGAGTGATACTGCCCTCCACTGACTAGAACTTAAGGATTGCCATCTCTTTTATGTAGCAAATGTCCTATGGGTAACTAGCTCACCTTGCACTGTCAGTACGGTGGGATTCAGGACCTGGTGTTGAGAAGAATGGGAGAGCTATACCTTCATCACTGGAAATTGGTCTTCTATAGCAAATGAACTGTAGACTGTCATGCTGCACTGGTAAGTATTGGTGTAAAATTAAGTGTCAGGCAAGATATGCAGCATGCAGCGAGTTAAAAATGAAGAACTAGTTATGCATTATGTGGGCGGTTCTTGATTTCATAGTGAATATTATACACATAAGAAATGTGAAAATATTCGCTGTCACACACCAAGTGTATCTTTTCTGATCCTTTCAGAAAACAGGATTTATTGAATATTTCTTTGATAGTGATTCCCGTTTAATAGCAAAAGAAAGCAATGGACGTCCTAGCGGTAAAACAATTTGAAGTAAAAAGCAACAACAAAAAATTATTAAAATTATAAAATGTTGAACAATATCCAAAACTTTGTGTAATCTCATTTAGTGTAAAGTGGCAAAATATGCTTTCTAGTGTGGAAATCTTGCAAAGACATATACAGTCCATTTAATTATGGGTGTGCAATAAACAATATAATGTGGAAGTTTGTGTAAAGTCTGTTTATATACGGAGGGTCTACTGGAGCTTCACAATTTTAATGCATCTGTTAAATAGCTACTTAATGCAATTAAACTGGTCTACTTAATAAAGCAGGCAGCAAAATTTTAATGGGCATTTGCCTTCTACATTTTCCACTAGAGATGGAGCTTTTTAATAGGAAACACTGTGGGCAGAAAATCCGGAGGGGAGCAATGTACCATAAAACTGGAAAGCAGCTTGTCTTGCATCATTTGGTTTTCTGCAAATACTGCTTCATATGTATATAGGAAAAAATTAAAAATCAGAAAAACGACTCTTAAAATATAATAGGTTAATAACAGATTTTTAAAAATCTACAGACCTGTTTGACAAATTCCACTTCCACATCCTAAAGAATATTTCCTCACAGAGAAAATGGCTGCAAGATTGAGGTAGCTGCAGTCGCATCCAATAAGCATGTGCTAATTAGCATATGTTTAATAATATGCTGATTAACATATGCTCCATTCTAAGCAAGTCACTCAGAGACGTTATAGCAATGCTGTTATTTTTTACTGTGACAGAAGCATGAGTACACTGGTTCTACAGTTTTAAATTAATCAGTAAATACAAAATAAGAATTAATACCAACTTCTGTTTTATAAAATGGAGATTACAAACAGTTGCAGTAATTCTTCTTGCTCCCATTCTTTTGAAACTATGGTACCTAATTGTGGTTTTTCTCATAAATGCCACTTAAAGTGATGCTTTATTGTCTTCATCTATGAGAGAGAGCAATACATTTTAATTTGTATTTATATAGTTTAGCCTGAAATTTTGTTTTATCTTTACACAGCCTCTCAGGTCAGGCAATGTCATGATGATGTTTTGCTATTCAGAATTCAGGGCTATAAAAAATACAATTTTGGCCACAGTAATATGACTGGTGATGCAAGATTTGTGACTCTAACGTATTATTTTCTCTCTGTTGTCACTTTCACCAATCTAGTCATAAGAAGGTCATATTGTTTTTTATTTTTTAATGAATTGCAATGCCATTTTTCCTCACGTAATTTATATCCAGGTATATGATGCAGGCATTAACTGGACGTAGGGCTCATCCAACTTTCACTGTAATCCCAAATCCTTTAGCTGGTGGAGAACAATAGTACCTTAATCTGACTTTATCCTTCAGGAGATTGACATTCCTCAGGTTCTATCTGATGACAATAAAAAAACATGAGAGGCAGTACCAACTCATATTTCTGTGGGCAATGACTTTTAAAAGAAATCAATCCCTGTCTTTTTCAGGGAGCAGGTGTCCTTTGTCGCTGGCTATCAGGATTAGGCCATGTGGTTATGAAAAGGTGCATTAAAACTAGAGAGTACTGAGTGTTGGCAGGCCCCAGACTTTGAAATATTGGGAGAAATAGCATGTACTTGGTTGGCATCCTTGATCGTTTGGGATTTCTGAGATGTGCTTAGGCACATCTTTCCTTTCTTCTCATCTCCTTCTTCCGAGAGCAAAAAGTGTTGCCTCTTCACTCAAGAGCATCCAGCAATGCTTTTTCTTGGCAACAGGACCTAAAATTCTACAAACGGGCCTAGCCAGGGCCTAGCCTAGGTCTTAATGAAGTTTGTATAAAGAAAGATGGAAATGATGCTTTTAAGGTAATTATGTACAAATTTAGGAAAACTGGATATCTTTTTAGACATACAACTCTTCCCATAGCTGAAGACTCATGAGACTTCATTTTAAAATGATGGTGATATTACCTTATATATTTCTTTTTTTTTTTTTGGTGCATTTTTTTAGTCAGGCCTGGGTAAACTTTGAGCAGTGTTCAAAGAAAGCGAAAATAAATACTCATCACACTTGTAGGAGCTCATTAACCTACTCCTGAACTTATTTTCTTTTGATATTTTCCTAATATTTGTGGGTATACAAAGAGTTTTTGTTCATTCCAAAAATCCTTTTGAGACTACCTAACACTGTTTCATGTGGAAGCTAATGAAGGATCTGTATTGCTTGCAGTGGGCAGCCCGGCAGCAATCAGAGAACATCCACTGTTGTAAGAAGTGCCTGTGCAGATATTCATTGTGAAGTACAATTGTTTCACATCAAAAAAAGATTGGTTTTGGTTGATTTTTTTTGTTTGGTTGGGGTTTAACTAGGCAGTTTTCACAAAGTATTTCCACAATAGACAAAGACCTGTTTTAGGCAGAGTATGCAGGTGATGATAGGTAAAGAAGAACAACTCAAAACCCATGGAGCTGCGGGGTCCTACTGGTCTTGTGACCTCCCAGTAGCTTTGCCCTTTCTGGAGAACCATCCCTTCATTACAGTTTTCATCTAGCAAACACACAAGATAACCATTTAATAGCATAATACCCTTACTATCCAAATGTGGAATTGCTGCCTCTTGATGCAGAGTCAGGAGTGAAATGGGTAACTGAGAAAGAAGTGTGTTTAGGAACTTGATTTCCTAAGTCTGGGAAATAACTCAGTACCTGTCTTGCTGTCTCCTCTTAAATAACCAATCCTTTTCAGTTCTTTCAGTTAGAAAACAAGCAAGTTTCCTTGCAAAGGGAGCTGTGATAGCTGGGACAAGTGTTTCAAGTGCTGTACAGAAGCATAGATGGGGAGGAAAAGAGCATCTTGTGGGCCTGGCATAAGAGAGACTTGCAAGCTTCAGGCTATCCAGCTGCCCACGTCAGGATAAAAGGGAGCTGGATCATTCAGGATGAGTGCCTACCATCCCAAGTATGGCCGTATGGGACATAAAGGGGAAATTATTTAATTGGCTTTGGGGTGTTTCTTTGGTACTGAAAGGCAGCTGGCTAATTTGGGGAACCATCTAACTGTCTTTTGGCTGACTAATTCAGGAGAAATGAACTTGGACTCAAACCACTGAAACATGTTCTGTCATATTGATAGCCTGGAGGTAACCTCATAGCTAAATAGCCATCTCTGATCATCTTTTTGATCTGGAAGTAGTTTAAAAAAAGAAAGTATAGGGATTTTTAATTTTCGGTTTTTTTCCTAATAAAATATTTAGGGACTTGAATAATAGTTAATTAAAAAGGCAATAAAAACCAGAATGCAAATCTTTGGATTTTAGGAATGTTTTTCCCCACAGACCAACAGCAATATTCAAGGAAGATAAGGTTAATTATCATGAACACTATCATAAAATTTTTACCTGTGCAGAGATAAAATAAAATGCCCTGAGTGGCAACACTTCACAGAGGTGAATGTTTGCACTCGAGTACACAAATCCCATGAGAACCACAGATTCACCTATAAATATGAAAGACAATAGGATTTTCCCTTTTGTAAGTGTATTGGTTGAGGCACAGAGGTCTTAGCTGGGGTGTCCAGAATCACAAGTAACTAGGGATTGATAGAAAACTCATTGATTTGCTTCAGATTGCCCCTCACCAGGGGCAAAAGGAACATCTGGGAGCAGTTCAAAGACTCCAGGTTCCCAAGAGTGCTCCACTAACCCTGAGAGAACAGCCAAACAGGTATGGAGTTGTTTGTTTCCCATCCTTCCATTGCCCTGCTTTCCACAGGAAAGGACAGAAAGCACTTGGATGAGCAGGAGGGCAGAACAACTGACACAGTAAAGAACACATCTCATCTCCATGCATGTGTTCTTCTCTCTCATTTTTCCTCTGCACATAAACCCAGTTATTTAGTGGCCTATTTTGCCAGTTTATTTGTAGTGAAATGAATTTGACTCAGTGATTCCCTTCCCTGAGCTATCTCCTCAGGGATACATTTACCACATGTGTTTTATGTGATTGTACAATTAAGGTCTCAGGACCTAAAAGTAAAATACAAAAATCTCAGCTTTTAGCCTTCTCTAAAAAGTGTCCTGTGCAGATACACACTGCAAATTGACCCCTCTCACGTCAGCTTTCCACAAAGAAAAAAGGTTATTCTGAAAACTTAAAATGGAACTATTGTTCTATTTAGCTTTGGCTTCAGGGGGTAACAACAAAGCTGTTGAAGAACAGTTCTATTCTTGTTTTTCTGCAGTTTTGGTTCATATGAAGAAAAGGCAGCACAATAGACAACATATATCAGTACACTGGGAAAGAATGTAATCGAAGCAGCTTATTGACTTCACAGAAATGGACAGTTTACTATTGGTTTCAGGTGTCCCCTTCATTTAGCTTTGGTTCTGCATTGTGCACTCCAATAACTTAGAACATTTTTATTTTAACTTCTTGATTACTTCTTTTGGAAATTATGATGTACAAGTATTAACAACAGAACTTTCAAGTGTATCTAATTCAGATGGATTTTACTTATAAAGCAGTACACAATGCTGATTCAATGCCATTTTTCCCTGTTAGTGAGTGCATATTTATAGTGTATTGCATTAGTAAATAACCACAGAAAAAATGTTCTTTGTTCTCCATGAAAGAAAAATAACGACCCTGAATTAATCCAATTAAAAGACCAAGTCAATTAATTTGAATAATTATAGCAAAAAAATGCAAAAGTATGGATTGTTTATTCCATTGTCAAGTTTTTCCTTTATGCTCGAGTCTTAATTTTCACTTCTCAAGACACAATGAATAGCACAGTAATTTAAAATTGTGCTTACCATTTCTGTTCATTAAATGAACAATAAGAGAAAACTTCTACTGGCTAGTAAGTAGATGACAAATTCTTTAAAAAGAAAGATCTCAGACTATTTTGTCAATCAAAGAAAGGTACTAAGAAGACAACACATCAAGTATAGGACATTAAATACGAAGAGCAATATGGACAAACGATAAAGCGGTGAAAACTGGCTCAGTGGATGTTGTAGACTTGGAGGAAATTCAAAAAACATGAAATGCTATTTATAGAGGATGCCAGTTCCTATACATGCCCCTCAGTGTGTGCCTATGCACCTCACTCGGTGAAGGTGCTGCTTTTTGACAGTACCTGCCTGGTCTCTCTTTCCTGGCGCAGAATTCCAGGGTAGTTCTATTACTGTTCTTATAATATTTCAACTTATGCAGTGGATTTTGAGAAAATAGAGTATCACATGACAGCCTGCTGATAACTGTCCTGGCTTTATTCTGCAGTTTGTGTACTAGGAATAGAAAAGAAAAAGAGACTAGAGAAAAATGACTTCACAGTCTACCCTGGCTGCATAACTGAGACAATTTTTTGACCAAGTATATTTTTTTCTACAGATGTTCTGCTCCCAGCACCTTGACATTCCTGTTCTTGTGCATCTGCAACAACAACTATGGAACTGCAGGAGACAAGGAAAGAAAAGGATTTCAAAAACTGCTTCTGCATCTTTCCTGGTCCCGAAACAGAAAAAGACTGACTGAGATGCTCATCAACTTCCTCTATATGGATAAAGATGAAGCTTCTGGAGTTGAAGACACGGACCCTAAAAGAACTCAAAGCTGAAGTGAGAGTAGTGAAAAATCTGTTGGAGCAGAGTTGTCAGAAATGAGTCAGAACCAGAGTTTTTGCCTCAAAATGCCTATGATTGACACATGCATAAGTGGGTGAAGCTCTCCCAGATGCATTTGGGTCTGAGTCCTTTTTGTCTTTAAAAGGCATGATGCTGCACACATCCTGTTCAAATGCAAGCTGAACAAACTCCTGACTTCTCAGATTCGAATGGTAGCCCTGCAGGGAGGACTGAGGTGAAAAATGTTGCTGGGAAATTACTGGCAATGCTTTTACACTGCCCCCAAAAAGGAACCTAAACACATCATTCTTCCCTCCTTGCAGGTCTTTCAGGTAAAAACCTGGCTATTAAAGTAAAATGGGAGTTTTGTCATTTCTGCCAGTGGGGTAGGGTTTCAACCCTTGGTTTTGTGTTATGAAGTATATAGAGCAAGTATTTTTTCAGTGATTCAGACTTTGAATCCATTTCTATCACAAATATTTTTTATTCATAGCACTTTCTATTCTGTTCAGGAAAGATGTGTGCTCTTGAGTGAGATTTTTTTTTGCCGCTTTTCTCAGACACAGGATAAGCAATGGAGATGAAGATTCACTTCAGTATCTTTTAGCTTCCCTAAATCTGGGGTATTGCACAGATAGTTCAGTGCCTAATGTGAATTGGATCACTGAAGAGCTCTTCCATTTTCTTCCAGCTCTTCAAAAAGATCTCTCCCTGTTTAGAATGTAAATTTCAGAATTCAGAGTATAAGACTGATTTATTCAGAGAAAAATAGTCTAAACTGTTATCTGCTGACTATGGAGGAGAACAGCCAGTAGGACCAGTATAGTTCTAGATATGGTATTTAAAAATATTTTTGAGCCTGAAATCAGAAGTGACATGTAAGTTCATAGCAAGAGAAAGGCAGTAAAGCCATAAGTGGCTATGAAAGGGAGTGGAGAACAAAGAAATTGCAGATTAAAAGAGAAATTAAATCTGTTTGTGGAAGAAGTGTAAGAAAAGCATCTTCTTGAACTTGTGAGCAGTCAGTTAAAGCAGAATTTACAGGATATTGGATGATTTCCATAAGTAAAATTTTCATTAAAAAACATTTAGTGGGCCTATTTAAACAAGAAACACTTAACATTGCATGTTTAAAAAAGCTATAGTTGCAGACAATTCAAAAAAACCTTGGATCCTACCCATTCTCTTACAAATGACAACAAATAAAACTATTCATTACTCTGTCCCTTCTAAATGTATTGTTTTGCAACTGTAGAGTATCCACAGAGTCCTTGGCTGCTCTCACTGCAGAATATGCATGATTTGCTCTCTCTGCTTTTAGTGAGATTTTGGCTGTGCTCATTACCTCACCGAATCACTGCTCTCCACTGTAATGAGCTCGGTTCAAATGACAAAGTCTTCTTAACAATGATGCACCTACTGCATGCATTAAAATTGTGTTTAGTTGAATTTAGCTGCAATGCACAGGCTTTTAGAAGTATAAATTTTCCTGCAGCAGAAATATCATATTTTGTTTCAATTAATTTAGCAGGAGAACATTGAGAACTACAAAGAAAAAATATTAACTACAAAGAAAATAGAATATTATGTTTGTGTCTCTTTAGTTTATTTCAAAATGTTTATGATTGCAAAATAGAATATTCTATGAAATTTTAAGGTATTTTTAATATAATAGATGAAGAAATACTGTAGTATTGCACTAAAACATTGCACTCTAAAATACATTTGATTGTAGTATGAAACATTTTGTACTTGCTTTTTTGTTCAACTTTGCAAATACGTGTTATTAGACATAAACAGGGAACAGGAGGGATGGGGTCTGCTCCAAGGAGGGAACCAGGAACTGGGGCAACCCAGGCACTAGGACTATAATATATGTACAGATAGATATGTTTATAAGTTCCTAGTGTGTTTTTGCCATAAATTTTTTTGCATGACACTTGTTTATATAATGAAAAGAGGAATTATCTAGTCAAGACCAATCAATTTACGTCACAACAGTGTTTGTATGACATGTGAATAAAATGTGCTGGATTTGTGTCTGTAAATTTCAGAAGGAACAAGAAATCATGATGGATGCTGAAAGAATTACATGAGTTATTTGAAAGCTGAAAAAAAAAATTAGACTTTTTAATTAGCTTGGAATAACCAAAATAAGATTGAAAAGAGTTTGATCTGAGTACCAAAATATCTTCCAGAGAAAAACACTGAATAATTATTCTGAAGTTCAAGAGACATGCATTTAAATAGAGAAAGGAAACTAAACCAAAAACTCCCCTCCGAAAGACAGCTATTTTAAAATCAAGAGGAATGAAGAAATTAACCACTGGAAAAGTCTATATATCTTTGATATTCTCAGATCAAAACACAAAACATTCCTACAACTTAACAAAAGCTAGCACGAACTTTTTAAGACAAATATACCAGGCTCAATGCAGGAGTAACTGGATGAAAACCAGCATTCTGTAGATTGCAGAAAATGAAGCTAGACACTCATAATTGTCAATATTTAGTCTATATAAGAACAATTATTTCCTGATAAGTCTCATTTTTGAAGTGTTTTAGTTGTGCAGTGAAACAAATCTTGGCAGTTCAACCCCTAATGGCCTCCTGAAAGCTCCTTTGTTACAGCCCAGGTGAGGATTCCCAAATCAGCTCCCAGTTTCTGTAGCCTCAGACGATCAGTGGAGTAAGAATTCCAAATAACAAGAAGAGATTAAAAAAGATGTCAGTATGTTAGAGCCACATGCTTGCACAAAGTATTTGCTTTCCATATTTATGTAACTCTGATCCATTTGGCTGTTAGCTTGTGATGTCTGCCAGAAATCCCAGAGAACACAGGGAGCAGAGTTAAAACCATGTAATAACAGGCGTCAGAAGAAATCCTAGTGGGCCAAGTAGTTGTTGAAAGGCAATTTGTAGAAGAAAATTAGTTTTCCAGAAAATAAATGGGAAATTGATTCTGTCAGTGGAAGAAGATCTGATTGTTTATTTCTTGTTTTGAGTAACCCTGGGTAGTCTGAGTAACATTATTCATACAGATTCCATATAAAAGAAGAGGAAAAGAAAAAGGACAATTTTTTTCCCCTGGTGTACATGTTGCAATGTTCCTCTACAGTTACTAATTGGTAATATATTTTGTTTAGAGCATAGGTTTTCCACCAAAGCCTTGTGAGACAGGAAAATTAAGAGATTTCTTAAAAACAGAGACTACTAAACTCTGAGAGCTCAGGGGAAATTATGAAAACTGCTTAAAGAGGTACCTAAAATCTAATTCTCTTGATAAGCCTTTTGAATCATTTATATCTGGGCCAGGATCATGACAGTAATCTCTACACATTTAAAAACTGCTGGCATGAGTAATGTGACTCAAAGATCTATACAGGTATATACAACAGAGTTCAGCTTTGTAGTGGAATAGGGGGTTAAATTTCCTTGTGAGAATTATTACATTATTTTTAAGTAGTCGTATTTTTAAAAGCAAACTGAGTTTCAGTTCTGCTTTAAGTTCTGGTACCACAGGAATCAGGAAGTATGAAGAGGCACAAAGCTGAAACATGATAAAATAAGCAAAACAGAAGAATCTTAAGTTTTTTTAATGTTAATTTTCAGCCAACAGCACTGTTTACTGAGTGAGTCTTCACAGTTTTGTGGGATTCTTTTCCCACTTCATAACATTGCCATTATCCTAATTAGTTTTACCCAAATCTTGGATAATCAGGAACTGTGTAGTTATTTAGAAAGCTCAGGTTTTTTTCCTAAGGAACTCAGCTTTCAAAGAGTAGTTAAACTCAACATTAGCAAATTACAAAGAAATCTAAAAACCTTGCATTCTAGTAGTTGTGAAAGTCATCTATAAAATCTACTCATATTCTGAGAGATTTTTTCAAATCTCAATCAATGCTTCTTTGCACAGAATGGAGATTGGTGAAGAAAGATAGTAAATATGTTTCAACTCAAACTGGTTTATTATTCAAGGAATTTATCTTCTATGTGTGAGATACTAGTTTTGAGTCTCTGACCTGATCATTTAAAACAAGAGCTCCTATCAAAATCTCTTACACCAGAGTGAGAGCTACAAAGACAAAAGGAGGTATGGCTTTAAGTAGCTCAAGAAAACAAGAAGCAAGAAAATACAGCTGTACAGTGTAGTCTGTCAGTAATAGAAGCATTTCAGTGAGTCCAAGAATGAGTGTTAGCTGGATCAATTACTCATGCAGCTAATTCTTTTAAAAGCAAGAAACCTGTCAAAATAGGGCTTTAAAAATTAATGAGGCTTCCAAATGAACAGCCACATGGAGGTTTCTAAAGACAAGTGGCATAATTTGAAAGATATGTCAAAGGTGAGCGGCTGCTAAAAAAGAAAGGAAGTAAACAGATCTATAATAGCTACCATTTAGATACACTGGAGAAAAAAACAAGACTGAAGTGCATGTCTCATTAACTCAGTCTGCCTCCAGTCCAGGTGAGAAGACAATAGAGTTGTTATCTTACACAAATAAATGAACTTGTTTCTGTAATTATTTAGCTATTATTTTTGCAAAAGAGGACAAGGAAAGGTGACCACAAAGAAATAGAAACAGTGCGTTCTAAAACTAGGGCATTCCAAGAAAAACAATGTAAAGATTAATAATATTCTGAAGGTCCTGTGGCATGTAAAGTTATCACTAATTAAATAATCCAACCTGACCTGATCAGCACAGTGCATTGAGGGGAACAAGTTCACTGGAAAACAACAGACAACCGAAATCTCCTATGGTGTATCTCAACTAATTGTGAGAGCATCTGCAGATGGCTAAGTCGTGATCTGAAGACATGGACGTGAGGAATCCACCAGTCTTTTGCTAATAGTAGTAGTAACAATAAACAACTAAATGCTGATGGGCACAACTAAGCTGTGTGGGTTCAGAATCTGTCCCTGTCAGCAGCAGAGTTCCACTGACTTCAGAGTTGTTATCTTTCACTAAGGTCCTATGGTAACATGCCATTTGTTCTCCTGGTAGACTCTCAGTATCCAAATGCATCTATATTTTCTTAATTTTTTAGTCATATTCTTTCATTTGGGTGCCCTTCATTTACAGACATAAGTGACCTGCCATGCCTTCTGTAGACCAACTATATCCATAATTGTTTCTTTTGGTTCCATGGCTGTGTATGCATATTCTGGAAAACCTTGCTCTGTAGTGAGAGTTGTTAACTCATTCATATATCTAACTTGCAACATGTTGTCAAAAACATGCTTTTAAAGTTTTTTTACATAAGCCGCAGAGTTTTCAAAATCAAACCATAAACCAAGGCAATGCAAATCAACCTGCTCTAAAATAAGTAGCTTAGAGCAAAGTTCATTAAACAAGTATCAGAAAGATGGTATAAAAATCTTACTAATTCAAGCGGTGAAAAATAATTCTAAAATCATATTGAAACCCACAAAAAAAATTTGAAATATGTAAGTTGTTCTTTCTTATTTCACTTGGGCTTCAGAAGTCATTTGGTCAATGAGATTTGACAACATCCCCTGGGAAGAAAAACGTGCCTTTTTATTTTTTTTTTTTAATTCAGAATCAGCACATAAATATTTTATTTATAGATTGGAGGGGTTTATTATTTTAAAGCTCTTTCTTGAGTCCTTTTAATACTTCTATTTGCTAGTAGAATGCTGTTCTACTATCTTTGATGAGGACCAAGTAAGTTTTGTGCAGCTTGAACATGGAGGAGAATCTAGATTATCAGTTTTGGGTTTAGACTTTGATTTCTTACTTTCCAGTATCTAGCAGGTTAGTTTTCAAGATTCGAGTATACAAAAATACAACAAGGTGTACATATTTATTAGGATATTAAAAACAAAGCCAGTGATGAACAAGCTATAGAGAGATTTCTTAGTTTACCCCTCAGGCTGGAATTTCTCAAAATTTTGTGGGAAATACAGCTGCTGGACAACAGCAAAAGGGCTCTGATCTTAATTTTCTTGAAACATGTATTATTTCTGTGTTGTGCTGCTGTTACTATTAACAGTAAAGTAGTATAAGAGTGAAGCTCAATAGGAACAGCTGCTTATTAGTTAAAGCTCCATCCCTTTCCATACTGCTTATGGAAGTTTATCTGAAACAATCACTGAATAAGTTTCATAAACATGCCATGAGCTCCTAACTAAATAAACATCATGTCTTCCATACGATCAGAGAAGATGGGGCTAATTTGACTAAAATTGAACACCTATATGTTACATTCTCAGTCTAAGATGTATTTACAGTCAGTATAATCTAGCACACAATTCAACCCTTCTTAAATTAATCAGCTAAAAGAAATCAGGCAGATCTTCTTTTGAGGAGCCATTTTGACTCTAAAAGGAAAGTAAAGAAAGTATGCAATACAGAGCTACGAAGGATACACCTAAAATTATCATAAATTTGGTGACAGTAGAGTTCGTGCGATGTTGATTGAATGCTGTGGAAGTGATCTGGCAAACCTCCTGTTTCAATCAGGCCAACACTGGATCAGATGTAGCTTTGCCTAGTGAGCCTTGAAAGCATCCAGGGATGGAGGTTCCTCACCTCCTCTGCATAATCAGTCTCACTGGTAAAAAAGCCTTTCTGATGCCTGATCTGAACTTACCAAGTCATAATGTGCAATACTGCCCCTTGCCACTGCCATTTTGCCATGGATTTCTTTTAGCTTTTACTTTTTTATTATAAAACTTTTCCTAATCTTTATGTATGCAAGATTGTTCTTGAAAGATGTTCCCAATATGAGTGAAAAAGAGCTGTCTCCCTGAAAGTTGCCAATAAATAGCTCTTTTGAAGAGTATTTATTTTTTGAGACAAAAAAAAAATGTTTTGAAGTGACTGACAAATTCTAAACCTGGGTAATTCAGTTATCAAATCCATACTGAGCCACATTTTTTAAAACTTAATAGGCCAGATCCTTCAAAGCCTACACTGAACAAGCTTGATGTTTGACAGGATCTTCATTCTGAAAATATTGTTCCTTTCTACTCAAAAGGAAACAGTCTGCTTTTTGCTTTCTTGTCACTCTATTATGTTTTTGCAGTGGTACTGGAGTCAACAAGTAATAATATACATTAAATGTTTCAATACAGATGTGTATATCATAGCCATGTAACAAAGTTATTACATTTGACTGCTATGAGAGAGAAAATGTTTGGAAAGCCATTAGTTGCTCCATTTTCAAGCCATAAATCTTCCCCTTAGACTTTTAGTGTGCAAGGAAGAAGCACTGGATACAGTTCTAGGTATATTCTGTCTTTCATTGATTCGGAACAAGAGAACTGTCTTTTCAGTCAAATAAGTTGTATTTGTTAGCAAAACCCACTTAATGATAGTAGGAATTGGTAGGCAGCTCCATGGTGTAATTTAATTGACCTCCTTTTCTTCAGGCTGCATGAATTTCTGCTATTCAATGAATGTACTTCAACTTTTTTTTTCAATATAAATATAAGATACAAGGAGAAAAATAATAAATGCATGCATTTTTTTATATTAGAGAAGTCAATATAGACAACATACTTCTATCAAAATATAAAACATGATTAAAATTCTCATTTAAGTCATGCAGGAAAAAAATGGGGAATAATGTAAAAGAAATCCCTAGTAAATAATTGATAAAAAGTCATACTAATTCTGGTTTGGTTTTGTCCAGGTCCTCCAAAAATGACCTCCAAAATCATGGAGGCAATAACTTACTGCTGTCCATGATTGTAAGTTGAAACTGGGGCATGTCTAATGAGTGCACTTTTAGCTTTAGGTTGAAGTCAATAGTGAACTTTTTCTGTCCTACAGGTTACAGTGAAATCTAAAACTTGAGGCTATGAAATGTTTAGCATCAAGAGAAATGATTCAAATAGTTGTGAAAAATAGCTGAAATTAAGTGTCATGACCATTAACTTCTCAAATATTCACTAAGAACATTGTGCCAAGTATGTGACTTGGTTACTGGTACACGGCTTCTGCATGTTTGCTGTTAGTACAGATTATGATGAAATTCATCAATAAGAATTAAAAAATCCTGGAGAAGGTTTAATTTTCATTCTTTATCATCCAACAAACGTAGAATCATAGAGTGGTTTGGGTTGGAAGGGACCCTAAAGATCACTTAGTTCTAAACCCCCTGCTGTGGGCAGGGACCTCTTCCACTAGACCAGGTTGCTCAGAGCCACATCCAACTTGGCCTTGAATACTTCCAGGGATGAGGCATCTGTGTTTTTAATTTCCTTCCTGATTGGGCTAAATTATATTTATTTAAAAAGCTGATTAAATATCACCACCACAATCTAAACAAGTTAAAAATGGATTTGGAGACCATAACTGTCAGAAAATGCATCATTAGCAGGCTAAGTCAATCATAATGCCATGGCATACTATCTTATGATCACATAAAATTTGCCTCTGACACACTATATGATAATCCTTCTTTCCTATAAATTCTGCTTTTGTTTCTCTTAGAAGAAGATATAAAAGCTAGTATAGGCACTCCTGCTGAAAAAATTATTTCCTTCATTTTAAAAAAAGAAAAGTGCTTTGTTACATTTTTTCAGTGTGGGTAGGTATAAAGGCATACTAGTGTATATTATTCAAAGCAACTATAAAGAGTAATAGACATAAATATTCCATTTGAAGGGAGCAATGTTACCAGCAGAAGGTGGAGAGTGGATAATATCTTGGCTCTGTCAATCCTCTGGAACGGCCAAACCACTTGAGCTAAAAGAGAAGGGGAAGAAGCAGGTGCCAAATTGGCACAAAATTGTTCTCTGTTTGAGCAAATGAGAAGTAACAACCAGAATGTGTATCCAAGAATACCCTCCCGAATAGCTCTCTAGTATCACTTCTGGTCCAGCTGCACAGCTGTGTCTGTCTCTTTTTGAAGTGGAATCATAGGTATTAATGCAATAGTTTTCCCATAGTGAGAACAAAACACGTAGAACAGCAGGGAACATTGTACAAAATGTGTTAGGGAAAAATTCAAAATTACAGTTCTTCAGTTTTTCTAGTCCCTCATAGTGGCATCCAGTAATTTCCTTAGGTATTGGCTGTCTCCCTTCTTAACTGAGGAGATAATAGGAAACTCAGTCTAAGAGATAATAGGAAACTCAGTCTAAGTGTTTAGTGTAACTCTATGGTCAGTAAACACCATTACAGTGTGAAATGTAAATTAACAAAAAATCCTAACATAAGTAGTCAGTGGCTCATAGGTAGCTGGCTTGTAAATGAAAATGAAAATCCGTGTACCACAGGACATTGGAAACTTCAAACTGCAGCCATCTAGATTTAACATTTTGATTCAATTGAAAATTGCCATGAAAGTTACTGTAACATTTGGAGATTTAGGATCAGAAGAAGAAGGTATTTAATAGCAGAGTGTCATTAAGCCATTAAAAATACGTTCTATGAGGGCAAGAGGGACAAGACTTTCTCAAAGGAAGTGTACAAACTCTGATCTTCCCAGGAGAAGGTATGGGAACTGGGAAAGTTGTCTCCTGGAGTTTGCTAGGACAGCAAAACAGCAGGAAAGTCACCTGTGCCAGAGAAGGTGCTGTGGCATCCAATCCTGAACAAACAGGTAAAATGTAAGGCACCTAACAAAGAGTTTTTCAAAAGCCATACTTTTATTGGCTTTTATGGCATGATGGGGAGTTTCAGGATTCCCCCTCCCCCGCCAGGAATTCTTAAAATATGGTTCTTGTGTGTGTGTTGGGGCATTCATAAACCAAAAGTTGTCCTTAAAAGCCACATAACCAGCAACCACATTGCCCAAGTAACTTGTCTGACACTTCTGAATGTAAAGAGGGGAGTTATGTAGATTAGAGGGGCTAAATTCAGTGTACAGTAATGGACCAGTCTTCAGCCTTTTTGCTCACACTGACAAAGAGCAGAAGTTTGGATCTCAAGCTTAATTGTGAGGACATCAGGCTATATGCAAATATATGCAAATATATATAGTCACAGCTGCACAGCACATTCATGGATTTTTGATCTGCTGCTGCCTTTTTTCCCTCAGAGCTGAGTTTTGAGTCAGTATTTTATACACATATTCAAGAGAAAGTAACAAACCCAAAACCACTAAAAATTCTTAATATTCCTTAAGTAAGGGGAAAACATCTATTTTAAGCTTTCCATTAATGTTTTGGTTTCAAAAGTCATTAGCTGTAACCATGCAGAAATAAATGTGAACTTTTTCTAACTAGCTATTAGCTGAAAATTGTAATAAAGGAACTTCTGCTATAAAGCTTATTCTTAGGAGTGCATATTTGAAATAGGAAAACTTTTACACAGTAGTATTTTCTAAGTATAAAAGCAATTAAATGACAATACAGTTGTTGTAGATTTACTACTGATGTATGAAGAATGTACATGTCAGTGTATCTGTTGCAGTTATTTGCTTACTTCCAAATTAGCTATTTATAATGATTAAACGGAGTTATATTGAAGCAAAACAATGCAGAATAAGTAATACTGAACTGATTGTTGATATACGACTTGGTAGTACCTAGAATATTGTATATGTCAGATACACAATATCTGTATATGCTGTGTTGAAAGTAAATCATGATTGCCTTTATTTCCTCAGGAATCTACCTTAGGAGAAGGACTGCATAAATGATTACTGGGAAAAAAAGCAATCTATTTAGTAACCTGTGGAAATTATTCATTTTTGTGGCAATTTTACCTAAAGAACTATAAAGAAAAAAAAAGCATATAATCAAATATGTAAATGGAATATATACTCATAATAAGTGTAACTGTATAAAGAGCCAATTCCATCAAGGTTTCTGCATCAAGCAATGTAGAAAGTATCAGAAGAATATTGGCACTTGCTTTTGGTGTGACTTTTGTGCATAATTTCAAACCCACAGAAAAATTCATATTCATGAATTAATTAATTCATATTCTTATTGTTTATAGTCAGCCAGGTGGAGTAATAAAAAAAGGCAAAGTATGTTATTAACCATCCCTGTAATTTACAGTAGTCCAAGGCAACAGCACTTAAATGTGGAGAAAATGGAATACAATAAATGGAAAGGATTCTTGCATTTATGACAGAGCTGCTGAGTAACACCTGGGGTGTGATTGCATGATGAAGTGTTTGATTTTAGTAAATACTTGCAGGCCTTAGCCTTGCAAACAAGTATATACACTTTTTTCCACCTCGGTGACTGTCTTGATCATCTTTTTTACAAAGAATAGTGTGAATGAGTGCTGAAGGACTGGACTGAAAGCAGATCATATGTGCAGATAGATAATGATCTTGTGTAGTGATGAGAATTAGTGCTGTTTCATTATTTTGCTTTCTGTCTCTTTTCCCTGTGTTTGAAATGAAATTCAAACCCTGAAGTACCACCAGGATAAACTGTGAAATATAGTCTCTCTTTGCAAATTAAAATGTGTATCTTTTAATAATATAATTAACAAGTCTTGTGTAGTGGCTGATGTTACAGTGTCCTTAAAATAGAATATGGGTAAAAGTGAAATTATCACCCTTTCGTTGGGTGCCTTTTAGTAAACTCTTCCTAAATAGTAGGATTAGATCTTAGAGATTGGCCCTTGTTGTAGGTTCTATAGAAACATTAGAGAGGTTTTAAACTAAAACTACTGTGCAGGTAGGAGAGATGTTGAAAGGTGAGATAAACAAGAGCAATATATTGTTAGCTACTACTCAGTAGCCCATTGATAGTCATTGCATTCAATTTTAGGTTAGCAGGCCTATTCTGATAAAATGAAAGAAGAAAACAAAATAAATAAATGAAATATTGCATGCAGCCTCCTCTTACTGTTCAGAAACAGAGCAACAAACAAGCAAAAAGGAATCACCTAAGAATGGCAGGGTAGCACATCAGATTTCATCTTGATTAAATAGAAATTGAAGTTGCTATGATTTTCTGACAACCTCCATGCATAGAGCTGAAAATCTGACTGGTGCTTCTATGGAGGAATTCTTCTGTTCCTGGTCATTTTCCCTATACCTTTCTCTATAATGTAACCTCATGTTACAACTAGAAAATATAGAATTTTTTGTGCTTTCTTCCAATAATCTAACAAATTAGATTATTAAAATCTTCTACTATCATTATAATAAAGAAAAGAAAAAGATACTTTCATCTTTTTAAACCACAGCCACAAATTGAAAAACCATGATATATGCAACTTAAAGAGCTCCAGGCTTTAACTTTATACTGGATGCAGCCAAATTACTATTTCTAAACTTTTTGCAGCTGTCCAAGGGATAAATGTAGCTCCTGCTGAAATCCTCCACATTTAACTGCTATGGAAGAGAAGTATTCCATAGTGTCCACAGCCCTTGGATGTCCAGGCAATCAGTAGTAACAAGCCTCCATCCCCAACTGGCAAGGTCTGCTTCTAAGGGAAGAAAGGCAATTGGGAAAACAAAACAACACCTCCAGTTTTAGTATTGTTATTTTTATAACTATTTTCATTATTATTGTCATGTGTAGAATAATTTGAAAAAATATTTTGGCTTTATGCTTTGTTATATTATTATGGCAACACATAATAATATACACACCAAAACCTAAAGATCTTGTTTTCTTTTTTTGAGAATGAAGATGATAATTATTTATCCCTTTAATGAACAAAAAAAAAACCCAAATAATAATAAGCGAAAATGTATTTGTGTGGCTGAATATATCATTTTATATACTTGAAATGGTATTGACAACCAACATATTTGTAACAGGAACTTAATCACTATACATTTGAACACTATGATTTTGTCTTCTTAGCCCTTGTTTTGCAGAAAGTTGAAGACAATATTCTAAACTAATAATGAAAGCCCATTCCGCAGACACTGTCCTCAATATTTTTTTCTCTTTAGCAATCTCTTGGGTATCTTAAATGTGTGTAGGAGTCAACTTTTGATGGATTTTTTTTTTTTATTTCACTTAATTTAGTCCAGTGCTTTTGAGCTGCAGATAAACCTCCATCATTGGCAAAAATCTGGAGCAATGAATTTGAAAATGTAGGTGTACATGACATGAAAAATATTTTCCTATGTTTGTTCTGTAGTTTCTAGTCAATAAATTCATTTTGCACCCTACTGTTTCATTCATTATGAGAAAGAATATATCATCATTCTGTATTTCATTTCAGTTAATACTCCTCATTTGACTCATGTCTGGAATACTGATATAATTCTGTAAGTTCTGTATGCCATCCTATTTCACATAATATTTTTTAAAACAGGATCGATGACTTATTAAAAAAACCAAACTTACAAACACTCAAAAACCTGAGTGCACAGTTTACTCATGATGTAGCACAGCATAATTCTCTCAGGCATGACATGATGCCCACCATTAGTGACAGCAACACGACATTCCCCATACATTCTCCCTCTTTACATCTGTCATCCCTACTGCGAAAAATGAATACTTGATGAGGAGAGGAGGGGGAAAGGCTGACAAATAGACAGCTCACACTGCAGAAGCTTCTTGACAAACTCTCAGAGGGGAGATGTGTCAAACCTCATGTCATGATCTGCATCAGT
Organism: Pseudopipra pipra; assembly: GCF_036250125.1. Taxonomy (NCBI): domain Eukaryota; kingdom Metazoa; phylum Chordata; class Aves; order Passeriformes; family Pipridae; genus Pseudopipra; species Pseudopipra pipra. The sequence continues at coordinate 14,287,215 of NC_087550.1, forward strand.
AGCCAATGCACTACAGACCAGAGGGGGGAAAAGTCACATCCATGGATGTGATGGAAGATTATTGCTTTATTGTCTTTTTGCATCTTTCACTGGGATAGTGGATCCATCCAATATGCCTTATCTTGCAATTAAAAATATAGTGCTTTTGGGGAAGCTTTTTCTCCATATTATAGATTTCTTTTTGTGTTCGTTCAGTGCCTAATGAAATGAAGACTGATCAGATGAACCACTGATCGTGTGAATAATAAAGTCCAGGGAATAGATCTGAGTTTCACAAATAAATATAAAAGATAATTTCCAGTTGTTCTGCCAAGCAGCATCTTCTGAGGCTACGGGCTAAAATTTTTTTTTAAAAATTGTCCTTCTACAAGGGCTGGGTGAAGAAAAATTGAGGAACTAATCATTACCATGAGAGAATCTAATCTGTTATAACTTCAATAACTTTCCAGTCATTTTCTCCCACTGCAGCTTTCTGGTTCTCTACTCCCCAGCCTTATCATGAGGGGTTTAGAATTTTTAGTTCTCTGCATCATATTTGTCTCTTAAGAAAAGTCTTATACAACGTATGTGAATCCTCACAAAGAACTGAAGATATGTCTAGACTTTGTCTCCATTCTTTCCTCAACTGTTTTCACCACAAGATGTGGAGCAAAAAAAAAGATGCAATCAAACAGAGCATAATTTGTTAGTTTTCTTTGCAGAAATGCTCTTCTTTTACATGAATTTAAATGCAGAATGAAAGATATCATCACGTTTCTCATTTTTTGAAGAACAGATATGATTCAATTTTGAAACAGCTTTTCTGACAAAAGTTCAGAAAACAAGGATTCATTTAACCTCTGTGTACACTCTTTCATCACTTAAACCTGTCCTATTTGCCTGCCCCTGCTTCTTGTTCTGACATTATAGGCAATAATTAGTAATAATTCAGGAGCGTTTCTCTCTCATAGGTTTGTATTTATTTTGATAGACTTATTTTCTGTGGTTTGCAGGACATTCCATCACATCTTAATAATCATTCAAAAGCAGGGCAGTATTTCTGGTTACACAATATGGTAAGCATAAAAAGGCAACCTTTTTTCATTAAGTCTACACAACAGATACTGCAAAGACATTTCTCACGGAATGTTGCTAAAGGCAAAATGCGCTCTAATGACAAACTGGGTTATTGAAACGTTAGAAAGATGCAATTACCCAGCTATGTCCTCAACCATCAACTGTTCCATGACAGGCAGCCTTGAAACTAATCAAGTCTGTGCTGATGTCGATAGAAAGATGCTGAAGGGCTATCCCAAGAAAGAATCTAGTAATAAAATAGCAATACAAGGAATATTGTAGTTATTCATTACGGTATCTGGCAACAGGTGTTTTATGATTACTTTTTACAGCCAGGAAATCAAGAACATCCAACTCCTGGAGTTATCAGAAATGTTTCTTTTGCTGTGTTGTTGTGCTATGTATTCACAGCTCTCCCCGAAAACTTATCATCTTATAGAAATAGGCATTACTGGAGTGAGCATTTAAATTCAGACTCACATAAAAGACAATGATCTATTTATACAGCTATAAAAAGGAGAATGTAAAGGAAGAAGATAATGAATCATCTGTAAAAATGAGCTTGGCTGCCATGACTTCTAGTCTTGTTAATGTCACCTGTGCAGACAGAATTAAGATTGAAGATGTTGGTGAAGGAAAAGAATCTTAAGGTGTTTGAGGGATTAAGGGTTTGGGTCTAGAAAATTGTGTTAGCCAACTAGCGAACTTCATATATGTGTAACTGGGGCAAAATTTACAGGTTCATGACATCCATTTCTAAAAGCCTGTACAGAACAATTCCCTTTGCATTCCTAAAGAAAGTCCAAAAAGACAGCACTCAAAAAAGGTCAGAGAAGACTAGAGGGAAAGAGTGCAGAGAGTTTTGATGAGTAAGAAATACAAGCTGGAACTAAAGAGACCCACAGCTTAGGGAAGCCCCCAAACCAGAAAGTAGTTTCATCATCTGCATCCCCTGGTTATCTGTGAAACCTCAACAGAAATGGATTATGCAGAAACAGCAGTATGACAGTTTGCACCGCTGGCCTTTTTGTGGCACAAACCTTTGTGGCTTGGTTGTGTTTTGAGTATTTTATGTGACCAAAATTCTGTTCCTCCTTATGGGTGAGAGTGAGCAGGTGCACAACTCCTAAGAGTTAGAATCCTATTCGGGTAGTTTGTTTTCTGAAGAATATCTGGTTTTGAACATAATGTAACAATTGTTCAGGTATTTGTGAAAATGCCAGTTGAATTGGGAAGCAGTTTAACCACTTCCCCAGGAGCCCAGGTGCTCCATCTGTCTGCCCAGGAAAACATGTGGCCATGGTTATAGTTGCCAATGTTGTCCAGTTCTCCATATGTCACCACGGTGTTATTGGGGTCATTTCCCTGTGCTGGGAATCCACATACCTCAAGATAAACTTATAGGCATATCAGCTGGATGCTGGCTTTGGACTTGCTATTGAAATGGGACTTAGGACTCAGTAATTTACAGAATTTTTTCCTATTGATTTGTGCAATACTTTGTTCCAAACTGTATTACCTGCAGCATTGTTTGTTTCCTCCTGCTTTGTAAAAAAAGCAAAACCAAAATCAAACCATAATCCAAAATAAAAAAACAGCTCTAAGTGAAGTTTTCCCTGATTTCATGTGTGGTTTCATGCAGTGAAATTTCACATCTTGAAAACCACTTGCAGTTCTAGTCTCAGGGGGTTGTGGAGGCAGAGAGAAGGTACAAGAGCAATTAGTGTGATTGAAGGGATGGAGTAGCTTTACCAAGTGAGACTGAAAGGTCTTTGTTTGGAGAAGAGAAGGCTAAGAGTGCATGTGTCTCAGGTTTATAGAATCATAAAGGTAGTAGATAAGGTGAATGCCAAACAATTATTCACCAAATCTCATGATGCTTTAGAGCTTTCAGAAAAACTGGTCAGAGTTTAATTTGAAACTCACTTTCTGGACTTGTTTGAGAGGGTGGCTGGACTGTGCTTGGCCTGAGCTGGGTTCAACAGGCAGTCCCTGTGGGGAGATGAACAACCCCCAGGGGTGCCCTTTCTGCTTTCCCCTGCTGCCCTTCCCTAAGAGCAGGGGAAAGGGAGAAATTGGGTAAGAAAGCACATAAAGATAGTCTTAGATTGAGAAGAAGGAAACTCCAGCATAAATATCACACTTCCTCATGGCAAAGACCTATGGGTGACAAGGACCTCTCACAAACTCTCCCTGCCCCTCATCCAATTTTTGGGGAAGGCTGATACTGTGAGGTGTAGGATGCAGAGGGACATCAGAAGGGTGAACATAACTCCAGGAAAGAGGGTTGGACACAAAGAAGGGCTTTTTGAAAATATAAATAATGTAACTATCATTGTTATCATTAAAGATTTCCCAATTTTGATAATACAAACAACTAGAAAGCTAAAACATTAATTGAACTGTTTATAAATTATTGGCTCCATATACAACACCTTCCCTTTTTTCTCATTTCAGGGTATTGGGTGTGACACTGCCTCTCCTCCAAAAGTCCTTCTGTGCAAAGAAGTGAGGGAGAGTCTGGTGTTCTCTGTTTTTGTCTCTCTCTGTAATGGGAGTCCCATGCACTGAAGGAATAGAAGTTGCAGCTACAGACCATGTCTTTGGGTACTGTGAAAGGATTGGTACAGGTGCTCATGACTGTGGAGGTGGCCATAAAAATAGCAGTGATTCCTGTAATCCTGATGAAGGAAGGTTCCAGCAGATGTATTTGATTCTTCTTGGTATAGGAAAGGGGGTGCAAGAGAAGAGTCTCTACAGGAACTGCTGTTGTGCTCAGTGGGGCCTTCACACAGACCCAGAGAAAACAAGGAATCAGTCCTTCTCTCCCTGCATTTCCTATGGGTTCTGAGGCATGTGTGGGCATGGACAAGCTAACCTAGCCTAACATGCTCCTCCCAAGTAGCTGTCTCATAGGTGGTGGTACTGCTGTGACTGCTGCAGACAGTGCTGTGCTAGAATGACCTGTGTTTACCATGGTAGTGCATTTCTTATGATTTTGCTCCTCTTTGTCTTAAATATAATCAGTGCAATATATTAAGGTGTGTTATGTTCATACTGGGAGCTCAAAGGGACATCCATAAACCTGCTGTGATTATCTCAAAATACAGACTATGAGCTATTGTTTAACTGGTCTGGGAAAACACCTTGACCAAATAAGTGCACAAAGCCAATCACTTCAGAAAAAAAAAGTCTTGAAAGTCCAAAGTCTATGCTTCACTCAGTACAGTTGCTTTCAAAAACAAACGCAATAATTCTTGGAAAAGAAATTACTGAAAGCACTTTGCTGAAGCTTGGCAACTAAATGTACTTAGTAGTAAATTAAATATATGACTTTCTAAAACTATACTTAAGCTGTCATGTTGATATAGTTTATGTACTAAAATCAGACCTCTGGCTTCCCAGCTGTTTCCATGATAATTAATTCACAATAGGTGACCTCCTTGATTTTGCAAAGTAGAGGTTCTTAAGTTCATAAGAGGAGTACTTGGATATTATTTATGTGGTCTATTAATGTTTTATTTGTTTAATTAATTAATAACTGTGCCCTTTGTTTCTCCTTAGGCAAATTACTTAATAGTTATGGGATGGACATTAAGATTCTTAGTTCCATTTCTTAATAAAGTGGTTGTTACATGCAGTCACATACATAAACACAGGGGCTGTCATGGTTTGAGAACTCCAAAACCCAATTCCCTAGTCCAAGTCTCCCTCCCTCATCTCAACACAGTGTGACATGGTTTTCCAGACACCACACGAGACTCAAAATGCGGGAAAGGAATATATATTACAATGACTGTACAAATAAATACTACAATACATTATATACAACCTTAACTATCTCTACCACGACATAAAAGTATTTACAATGGATCAAATCTCTTCTCCCCTCCAAATAAAAGTCCAGGAGGGAAGAAGGAATAGATCCTTTCCACTCTCAGAGCAGCAATGTCTCTAAGGCAACGGGTCTCTCTGTCTCTATGCAGCAACTGTAACTGGATTGTTGTAGCTGGATCTCTTTTCAATAAACACAAGGGGGTCTCCAAGCCCCTCGGCCCATCATCTCCAAATGAGGGTCTTCTCTTCCATGGACTGCATAGCAGGGACAAAACTCACTTCACCACGTCATATCATGGAGTGTAAGACCCCCATGAAGGTCTCTTCCTCAGGGGATTCACCCCTGAGTCAGAACATCTCAGGCAGCTTTCAGTTGAAAGTCTTTACCTCAAGAGTTCTACCAGAGCTCCTGTGCTGTCTCAAAACTGCCAGCCTGGCAGCAGCAGGGTGGGGGCCAAGGTCACCCCCTCTGCATTCCGTCTGGCCATCCCGGTCCAGCTCCGTGACGTCTTTGAGCTTTTCAGCTTCTCTCTCTCCAGTGCTGCATGTTGCATTTTAGGACTTCCATCCAGTAGAAGTCCATCACCCCAACTTAAGAGGGGTCTCAAAAGGGTTTTGGGGGCTCTGGTTCAGTTCTTACCCCCAAAACTCTGTGTAGAGCTTAGTCCTGCTCTCTCTCTCTCTCTCTCGGCTCTCTCTCAGACAACTCTGTGTCTGCCTTGGCTGCATGCTTCTTCAGTTCTTATCTGTTGGCTCTTAGCCACAATCTCTGGATGCTGCTGCTGCTCTGTCTCTGCTCACTCACGGTGGACAAAACTTCTTTAGCTTTCAGCCACAGGTACTTAGCCCAGCATTATGCTGTTCCAAGTCCCTGCAGCCCCTCCAGCCGGGGCTGGGGGGCCAGAGACTTCACTCCTTACAACATGGCTACTTCTTCAACAACAACAACAACAACAACTACATCTACCTTCTCTTCCATTCTGCTTGTGATATGTTTATATTTTGCAGAAGCGCTCATTGGGTAAAACCTCAAAACTTCAAGGGTCACCACCCCCTGGGGTTTTACCATTTTATAACTGCAGAGGTGTCATGGTTTGAGATAGTCCCAAAATCCAATTCCCTAGCTCCATCCCCCCTCCCACATCTCAACCTAATGTGAGATGGGTTTTTCCAGACAAAACACACCAGACTCAAAGTGGGGGAAAAGGGAATATATTACAATGACTGTACAAATAAATACCATATCACATTATACACACGATCACAACTATCTCTACCATGACATATAGTATTTACAATGGATCAGATCTCTTCTCTCCTCCAAAAAAAAGTCCAGGAGGGAAAGAAGGATAGATCCCTTCCAGTCCTTAAGCAGCAGCATCTTCTGAGGCAGCAGGTTCTTTTCATCTCATGCATGCAGCAGCTGACAGCTGGCTTTCTGCCAGCATCCACGAGAGAGGTATCCAAGCCTCTCTCGGCCCCATCGCCTCACAACCGAGGGGTCTTCCGTGGGCTTCGTAACCCCAGACAAGGTCGTTTCACCACGTCATATCACGAAGACACAGGGGGGTCTTTGTGACGGTCTGGTATCTCTTGCAGGGCCTCTGTGCCCTGTCTCTCAGGCTGCCACCGTGGCAGCAGTGCAAGGGGTGGGGGGGGGGGAGCCAAGGTCAATTCCCCCCGCATTCCGTCTGGCCGTCCCGGTCCAGCTCTGGGACGCTCTTTTGAGCTTCTTAGCTCCTCTCTCTCCGGTGCTGCATGTCTAAAACTCTTCTCCTTAATAGGAGTCCATGTCCCTCTTTTCCAAGAGGGGTCTCAAGGGAGTTTTGGGGAATCTGGTACAGTCTTACCCCAAACTCTGTCTCTCAGGCTGCTCTCTTTCCTCGGCTCTCCTTCCAGGAGTCTTCTCTGGTGCTGCATGTTGTTTCTGCTGCTCCTCCAGTTCAGGTTCTTATCTCTGGCTCTCTGCCACCGTTTCTCTGGTCAGTGCCGGCTGCTGCTCTGCGCCCATGGAGAAAACATCTCCCGGCATAACTACAGGCACCTAGCCCAGCTTTATGCTGTTCCAGGTCCCAGCTGGGGCTGGGAGGCCCCAGAGGGCCCAAGGGGCTTAGAGCCCCTTCCTCGTGGCTCTACAACATGGCCACCTCTCCAACAACCAAAACTACAACTCATCTCTTCCGGTGAGTTTGTGAGATGTTGACATTTCTGCAGGAGCGCCCATTGGGCAGAATTTCAAAACTTCCAGGGGTTTCCACCCCTTGGAGTCTACCACTTCTCTTAGCCTCTGGGGGAAAACAAAATCCAAACCACTACTAGAGGGAAAACTGTTCCCCCCCACCACAGGGGCACAGTCAGAAGTAGAAAGGCATAGTGTTTAAGATCAGGTTGGATGGAGCTCTGAGAAACCTGGGCTAGTAGGAGATGGCAGGGAGGTTGGAATTGGGTGATCTCTAAGGTCCATTCTAACTCAGGCCACTCTATGTTTCTGTGATTCTATGATTCTATGATATCCACTTATATCCCTGCCTATAGAGAGAGACAGAAACAATGAACATACCACTTTCTTCAGGAAAAATTTAGTTGATATTCTTATTTAAACAGAGTTAAATTGTGGGGATCTCACTCCCAGTAATCATCTACCACAGTAAGAAAACCACTTTCCTTTTCATGTATATTTTAGCAGAGACAAAGCAAAGTATTTGAATCACAGTGGGTTTGTAATCTATAAAAAAATTAATAGTGAAATTGACATGTAGACACCAAGCAATGTTCATAACAGACATGACATAACAACATTTATATCCATCTATTTCACCAGTGCTTCATTTTTTGTTTCATTTTTTTTCCATTACAGGGTTTGTACATATGGTTTTTAGCTCTGTGAAAAACTAAGTCTCCTAGAAACTGATGTCTGTGAGTTGGGAGGTAGAGCTGGGTATAAAATAAATGGTGATGACTTACCAATAAGAAAGGAAGAATAAATCAGATATACGCCAAAAAAAGAATTAGAATCAAGCCATTCTAGTCTAGTGGCTGGAATACTGGTTTTATAGCTGGACAGTAAAGACACCTTTTTAACCCTGGGTCAGATAGTCTCAGATAGTAAATGCTCCATCAAAGGTACTGATCATTATACAGTTTAGAACACAGATTTATCTTCCTTCGTAAGTTATTTGTCTGTAAATAATGTCAGAAGAATCTAATATTAAGTGTTTCCCAAAAGATTATATTTCTATGTAATTGTTTTAATAATATTAGGATAGTTTATTCTTGATGTTTTACTATTTATAATTTTCTGTTGTTTTTATAGAAATCAGTGTTCTGTATTTTTTTATCACTTCTATGGATTTTTGGTTTGTTTTGGGTGTTTCTAATTATTTTTAAATAGTTCATGAGTGGCACTGGGAGGTTGTTGGATGTAACTTCTCATCTCCTTAGAGCCTGATGGTGCCTCTTACAGACTCCTCTCTCTGTTGTTACCACAGTTTCCTTATGTTTTCATTGGTTTCCTACACATTTCTTAGTTACAGCAGGATACATTTCGACATGTTTAACCTTCAAAAATAAATCACATTTTCTTTTTTTGAACTCTAACACTGTACCTTTTGGAGAACCTTAGACTAATGGTCTGGAACCTCTTCTTAACAAATCAAATCCTTAATAAAGAGTTGAAGATTCTGCAGCAGTTAAGGCATAAAAATCCTTCCAATCCTACCCAATTTTTTCCTTCTGATCTTAACATGCAGAAAGAACTTTTAAACAGCAGAGTGCATGATGTGCAGAAAAAAAATGTTTGAGACTTTGTAGGCAGTGCTATTATCTTTTAAGCAGAATTTACAAGCAATACATGGTTCACCAAAACAGTTGTATAAAACTCTCTGTTAATACTAACCTTTCTTTCCATTTTCTACAACAAAGAGCAGCTTTGACATAGGACAAAATAAGAGGTGGAAAAGACCTAGAAAAGATCCTAGAATTACTTTATCAATTTTCTTAACAACAGCTTAAATAGTGAATCGTATCTTCATGCTTCAGAAGAAGTGGCTTTATAAAATCCGAAAATTAAATATCTTTCATAATTATTATTTATTAAAGGAAAAACTTTTCCTAAGTTCGTAATATGTATGAGCTCAGGTAGAGAGACTATTTGAAATTTTGTTAGGTACTTTGAGACACCTGAAGAGGTGTGAAAGTATTTTATCAAAGGCCTGAGCCAGCCAGGAATGGGTGCACAACAGGCTCTCTTTCCCCTCTCATTTTGATTTAAAGAGAGATCACACAGCACTTCAAAGGATCTCAGGCTTTCAGCTGTTGTGGATAAAAAAAAAAATCAGTGGCCCAGTTCTGCTCATGTGCAACTCAGTGAGATGAGTCAGGGATTTAAAAAAAAAAAAAAAAAAGTAAATTTATTTAAAAATTCACTGCTTTTTCATAGCCTAATTCTGTTGATGTAGGATAGAGACAGTACACACCATAAATAGGACGTCTGATTCAATTAAGTTGTTTCTGAGCTATGGGAAAAACTTACTCTTTTTTTTTTCCAGTCTCATTCACATAAATTGGTAGAACTCTAAATTTTGTGTGTGTGTGCTCATTTTCTGCGTTTCCACTGACACTTTTCTTCCCCCTCGAGATAGTGCTGAAATGCACAACACAGGTCAAGCAATTTTTAGTTTCACACAGATTTTTATTCGTTTGTTTTTATCAGTCTCTCTATTTCATTGTGATTAGCATCTTCTAGTTTTAAAAGAGTACATAGGTGAATCCAGTGTAGCACATTCCCAATAATTACCCCATTAAAAACACTTTTAATTTTGGAAGTTAGAGTGCTATCAGTTTTTAATTATACATTCTGTCTTCAAAGTGTCTGGGTCAGGTGTGCTGGGGTTGTCTGTGGCAGTGGTTTCTCTTGCCTACACTCTGAGGGAGTTTAAGCTACCTTGTGCAGTCATTTTATTGAATATGCTATAAATTGAGATAAAAAATATTGAAATAGAAAAATATCAGTATAATCAATAAGTGCTTCTCCCTCAAATATTATTGTCTTTAAAAATCTACTTCTCTATCAGAGCAGTTTATGTAAAAGTGCATCCTGTCAATCTGAGCAGTACAGTAAATTTGGAAACCCAAGACCTAAGCTTTTACAGAAGTGTACCCCAAGCAACCATAAGTGGTATCCAAAAATTAAATAACAGTTAACATCTTCCTATAGAATAAACCTTTAAACAAAATTCATACCTACTTTCTAATGAACAAATATTATCTACAAAATTATATATAATCTCTTAGAATGTATTTACTGTTTCTTGTTTGCCATCTGTCAGCACCATTGAACTGCCTGAAAATGCAACCCACAAAGAATATCCCTTAACATTTGAAGAGACTGGCATTTTAATTTGTGGAATGGGTAACATTTTCTGCTTGAATTCTTATGCAAAACTGTAAAAATACATCAAAAGGGAAAAATTGCAATGTTTTACGCAGCTATGAAAAGAGTTTAAAATTTATACCAAGCTATTGGACAAGTATTTAATATGATATTATAAATTATTAATAAGTTTACATAATTGATGTTGTTATTGATAGTGACTGCAATCAAAATGACTCTGACAGAGAGAAATTTTGTCTTAAGAGAAAACGTACTTTAATTTTTCACTTTTTCTTCCTTCTTTCATTTTCTTCGAGAGGAGTAGACAAAGAATAAAAAACCTGAAAAAAATCCATTTTTTTGCAAAAACATAAAAAGTTTTAACTGTAATGATTTCCCTTCTCTTCCTTTCCCTTGCCTTGCCTTGCCTTGCCTTGCCTTCCCTTCCCTTCCCAATTTATTTTATTTACCTTTCTTCTTCTTCTTTCTACAATATTTTTTTTTGTTTGTTTGGTTTTTTTCATGGTGCAGGTGAAAAAAAATATTTTTTTTTTTTGTAAATTGCCGCAAACAATGTTCCAACAGATTTAATGTTTTCATTTTTTCTGTAATATGGACTGGTCTCATATAAAATAGTCTTCATACAATATGTTTTCTCACTATATTTGTCTCCTTTGGAGAAGTTCAGACCGATTTCCAAACTCAGAAACATGATATTTAGTTTTTTTCCTTTAAAATGAATCATTGCAGGCTATGGAGAGACCGCTAGAAACAGTGACATTTTAAAGCTTACATTTAATGGGTTTAGCTCCACATTTCACTGTACACCATTGATTTTGCAGAGAGTCACATGCCTATAACCTGAACTTTTCATATGAGACAGTGTTAGGGCAGAGTCATACAGAGGACTCAGTTTTGAGACTGATTTAGCATTTAACATGTTGTTTCTGTTATTTTATGAATATTATTTTATAAGAACCTTCACTCAGAAAAGTTCAGAAGAAGAAACATGATGTTTTTCCTCAGGCAAAATGTCTGAATTATGTCATAGAACTGGTTTTGGTTAATAACAAGGTGCATTTGTAAGTTGCAGCAATAATAATATAACTCCAGTAATGATAAAATACAATGGAAGAGACTTGTGTAAATAAAAACTATACTGATGTGCCATTGTGGCTGTGAGTTGCTTAAAATGAGATTGAAATGCAGAAAAAAATGAGATCTAAAGACATTTAACAGGCTGTTTTTATTCTTCAAATCTTTCCCCAGGGTGATTTTTCTGGATGCTTAGCTCCACTGAGATAAAAAAGTACTTTCCTTTTAGCAGGAAATAATCAGCTTTTTGTGAACTTGTGCAATTGTAGCTAAATGTGCTTAGTATTCTCTCTGTCTGTTTTTGTTTTTCCTGATCATTGTTTTCTGTTATTCAGATTTTACTTCCTAATTTTTTTCTAAATTTGGTTTGCTTTATTATTATAGTAGTATTGCTTTCCACTTACAATATTATGCTTTCTCCAAATCCAAGGCAATTATATTGGTCAATAATGCTTTTTACCAATTATATTCAATGAAGAGAAGGAAATGCTTTTAGCTTTGAATAGATACATTTCAAACTACTTAAAATAATTTGGAAATTCTTGCTGGCTAATGAACATGCAATCTGAATGCTGTTTTCAGCATTTTGTCATGTTTGAAAAGCTGTAATTTTCAAACTAATAAGTGGTTGATCTTGCCCATATGCAAATATCTGTGCAGAGATGAAATTAATAACTAATGGTGGATTTTGTCTTGATGAATTTAGTTTGCACACCTGAAGGGAGCCCACAAGAAGGATGGAGAGAGACTATTTACAAGGGCCTGGAGTGACAGGACAAGGAAGAATGGCCTCAAAATGAAAGAGAATAGGTTTAGATTAGATATTAGCATAAAAATATTCTTCCCTATGAGAGTGGTGAGGCACTGGAACAGCTTTCCCAGAGAAGCTGTGGCTGCCCCATCCCTGGAAGTGTTCAGGGCCAGGTTGGGTGGAGCTCTGAGCAACCTGGTCTAGTGGAAGGTGTCCCTGCCAATGCCAGGGTGGTTGAAATGGGATGATCTTGAAAATCATTCTATGATTCTATACCAGAGTGATGCTTTGTACATGTTGGGAACCTACTTTTCAAAACAGTTTGAAAAATGGTAAGTGGATTATTTGCTGCTGCTTTGATTTTTGACGATACATTTCTTATGGCATAGCTATGCTAGAAACTTTGGAAGGTTTTGAAGCTACCACAGAAATCAGTGTCAAGGCTTTCAATGGTGATAAGATGCAAATGCATAGATTTTGAACCCAAAGAAAGTAGCAAGAAAGCTGGGGAAGGTGGGGAGGAAAAAAAAAAAGAAGAGAAACAAAGAATCTGTGGAGATAGAAACTAATTTGTTGGGCAATGCAGCTGGGGAAGGGTCTGGATAGGAAGTCATATCAGGAGCAGCTGAGGGAGCTGGGGGGGCTTAGGGGGGACCTTATTGCTCTCTACAACCTCCTGAAAGGAGGTTGTAGCCAGATGGAGATTGGCCTCTTTTACAGGGCATCCAGTGACAGGACAAGAAGGCCTGGCCTCAAGTTGCACCAAGGAATGTTCAAGGTTCAGGTTGGACATCAGGAAGAATTTTTTTCCTGAAGGGTGATCAAGCATTGGAATGGCAGTGCCCAAGGAGGTCATGGAGTCACCATCCCTGAAAATGTCTAAGAAATAACTGCATGTGGTACTCAGTGCTCTGGTCTCCTTGAAAAGGTGGTGATTGGTCAAGTGTTGGACTCGATGATCTTGGAGGAAATTTCCAACCTTAACGATTCTGTGATTCCATAATTCAGCTGAGGTAGAAGGTAAGGTTTGATTTTTTCACTTTGAAGCTCTAGAGTCAGACAAAACTTGCTACTGAATTCTTAAAGCAATAATCCAGTAAATCTGATATTTTAAAAAATCTGCACAGGGCCATAGTGACTGGAAGACGACACATAAAGACACAGTAGTCTGACCCATATAATCAGTAAAACTTCAGGAGAAATTTTTGAGCTTACAAATAGTTCAAGATATTAAGAAAAACTGACCACTTTACAAGACCCTGTCACAATTCTTTCTCTAAAAAAGTGAAACAGACACAGTCAAGGAAAGGGCAGCCTTTTTATATTCGGAAAATGTACTTTTTAGGAAAAAGAGATAAAGATGTTTTCTGTATGTTATATATTGAGCAAGGGGAAGGCGAGATAAGGGAATGGAAGCTTTATTAAAAGACATTATTAACACAAGAAAAGAGAAGAAAATTAAATTAATTAAATTAAAGTAGAAATGAGTACAGCTGAGGACAGCTTTGCAACCACCAGAGCAGTGAGACTTTGCCTGTCACAGAACGCTTTTAAAGTTAGGCTTGACCCATTTGTGTAAATGAAGGTATTACATATTTATTTCTAATAAGGAGGTAGAGGGTGGGATTCTTGGAGGTGGGGTGGCAGGAAATCTATTTAAGTTCTACTTTTTGGATATCATGGAGTAACTTCTGAGTCTGCTATAGAAACTTGCTGATGTGCTGGTAAGGGAAAAAAAAAAGGAAACATATTTCTGTGAGCACTTTTTGTTTGATAAATTACTGATTTTTTTGCTTCCAAGGCTGGGATACCATAAGGGCATGGATTAAATAGAGTATCTGTAAGGTGTTAGAGAAAAAAATTACATTTTTACAGTCTCTAACAGAAAAAACTCCAAATGATTCACTGTTACTATAACAAATTTGGAGACTAGGGAATAGTAGCTGGATGGGAAGTTGTTCATTTGTTCTGGCCCTTTATGGTCCAGTATTATAAACAATTTTCACCATTTCCAAGGAAGAATTCCTGGGGGATAGGAGTGTAGTGAATACACTATACAATTATTCTTCTGTGTCCCTCTATACTAAAAATGTGTTTGCCCTTGGATTTTACCAGAATCACTCTGAAACTGTATATAGAAGGTGAGTTCCATTTCCTTCCTTAGGTTTTTCCCATTTGATAGAAAATACTAATTTATTCATTTTTTGGTGGAAAATATGTTCATTACATTCAGCCAAACTAGCAGAGCTTTATAAATTATTGTCTAGTAATTCAGTAGAAATATAGTGTTGAACGGATTGTTAAGAGGAATGATAAATTAAATTTACTACCATTTCTGAGCCTGATTCTTTTTGAGCAGTCAAAAATTAAAATTGATAGGAAATCTGATGCCATCAAAAATAATGACAAACATTCATGTCCTTCAGTAAGAAAGGTTATTGGTCAATGTTTTGGGGGAGCCTTGAATCATATATTTAAAAAGGCATCCTTCTTTAAAGTAATTTCTCACCTCCTTTATTCTTGTGATCATCAAAACAAACACTTTTATGTTTAAGATTAAAGCAAAGTATGTTTCTGCTTAATCACTCTGAAGAGCTTTTCTTTTTAGTATTTAGGTTTTACTTTACTGAGCACAAATATTAAAATCAAAAGTCTGAAAATCTGCAGGGACTTATATGCTAAACTTCAGGCTTTAACAGCATCCAGCACCAGTTCTTTCTCATATTTTTGCAAACACAGTCAGCAGACTTGTAAGTTGCTAGTGATACATACTTGGAGTTTTACATTCCCACAAGGAATGGCTGGTAGTGAGAAGACAGGGTTATGGAGAAATGACATTAGTGTTTTCAACTGCATTGCTCCCTGAGGATTTTCCCTGTTCCTCACGTTCAATGTCAAAAGGTAGAAAATCTTTGACTCTTGTTCTGCATATCAGAGGTGGAAAAGGAGCTGCAGATGAACTATATGTTGGCATCCTACACTGAGAAAGTCACCAACCCAGAGTGCAATTAAATGTGTAGTTTATCTCATTGCTCTCACATTTAAAGTTAGGTACATTTCTGAATACCTAATAAGTAAGGTACAAGGGAACGACTTCCTTGTGCATTTTAAATTTTAAACCAGATGGTTTAGATTTATGGGAAGTTCATAATCAAGGTAGAACCCACCTGCAATTCTGCATTAATCTGATCTCTTTTCCATTAATATAAAAGGTAAACCATGAAGTTACTCTATGGGAATAATAAAACTTTTTTCATAATGAACATAGAATTTCGGTATTAAATAAAATTAATAGAAAAAGCATGCTAAATAGATATGTTCAATTAATTTGGAAGTATTTTTCCCTTTCATTATGCCCATATGGCTGCCTAAATACATATTTTATGTGATTGACAAACTACTAACCTTTGCAAAGATTCTTGCTGAACAATCTATTTTCATTCAACCTGTGGTAAGTGCCATTAACATTTATGGGAGTCATGGGTACACATGGTAAAGACAGCAAAACACTTCACGTTTCCTTAGTTTTGACCTCTTAAAGTATTGAGCGAGCCGCACTGAAAATTTTTTCATCGTTTCCTAGTAAAATCACAGAACAAAACACGATTTTATGATTCTGATATTAAAAGTTTACAAACTAAGGAAGTATCAGCAGTGTGGGAGAAGGTTTTTCAGTATGGATCTCAGCAAAGGATCATTCAAAAGTGTTCCCCTTATCAGAACTGGGCTTGCAGTACTGAGTGTATTTTTCTTTATGGTGGTATTGGAAGGTAAAGAGTGAGGTTACCTTGTTTTCCAGAAAGAGGTGCACAATAAAACTATTACCAGGTGAATGTGAAATACTCATTTATACACAAAATCCTGGGAAAGATGTAATAAGCTGCATCACTGGTAGGCCAGATTTAACACTGAAGGAAAATGCCCAGTGATCCCATCTGTGCTTGGTATTGTACAGGGTATGCACCTTCACTTATTTGGCTGTAGGAAGAGCAGAAACCTAAAGGTGTGAAACTTGTCACCAGCCCTATTTTAGTTTTCAGTTTTTTTATTCACTCAAATGTCCTTCAGGTCTCTAAGACTGGAAGCTGGGTGCTGCCCACTGTTCTCTTGGCACCTTTTCCTGTATATGTTCTAAAGAAGCTTCTCTTTTTCTGGGACATTTAAAAAGCTCCATGAGCTTACATTTGTTACTGCAATTGAATCCTCTGTCCTTCTGCTGGTACAGGTGAACTATATGCTTTCTTATTTGGAAATGTTTATTCTATCTTGAGAGTCCCAGAAGAAATTTTAATAGCTGACCCTTTGGACATGTGCTGTGACTCCAGAAGCATATTAATGTTGTTTCCATAGGATGTCTGTAGCTTTTAGCCTCATGTGACAATACAAAAAAATAGGTTAGTTGGTTATAATTAATGTTTCTTTAACTAGGTCATCAGAGTATAAAATCTCACATCAATGGTAATTAATTGGCACTTAAGCAAATATTCAGCAATTCCCTTGTTAGTCTCATAAAGGCACCAGCTTTGTCTGTAATTATCAAAGCCAGGCTTACTCCATTCTAACAAATTTGGAAAAGATAGAGCACACTGTATATTTCACTATGGATTTAATTTACTTAATAATGTAACAGAGCAGAATTTCGAAAGGATATATAACTTCATTGTTTTTCATTTTAAATTATCATTAGTAGATCACACTTTATGGCTAGATTCTATTCCAATATTCTACTAATCTCTACTACAGGCCTAAACTCATCATAAATTCTTTAAAATATAATTCAAATGACTAGTATTGCAAACACAGTTTTAATATATTTTAACTGATTCTTAGGAGACACCAGAGAAATAACCACCCTAGTTATTATTCAGGAGTCATTACATTATGCAAAAATATACAGTTGTTATTTTTATTCATAGGACAAGATGCAGCTTTTCTGTTTAGTTTGCTTTTTTTTTTTTTTTAAGCCAGGACAGTGAACAGAAGCCAGAAGTGTCTTAATATTATATTAACATTAACTTTGCAAGCTACAGTGGTGTTGAACTCATTTGCCATTACTAATAGAAAGGTCACAGGCCTTGGGCTGCCCTTGCCCTTGGGGGGCTGTGGGGCTGCTTTCACCCCTTTCCTGGGAGTCCAGAGATAAGGGAGAATGCTGGTGTAAGAAAAAAACAAAAATTATCAAGTATAGGATTAAGAGACATTGGAAGGGTGAGCACATTACCAGGGAAAATGTGTAGATGCTAAAACTGACTTTTTAAGAAAAATAATTAAATTGCACTCTTGTTGAAAATTTTCTATATATCATAATATGCACTTTTAGGCTGTTAAATCATTAATTTCACTAACAATAAATTCTTGGCTCCACATATATTTGCTCTTTTCCCTTCTGCTCTTTGCAAGATAAAAGATGAATAAAAAAATGTTCTGCATGCTTCACTAGATTGTGTTTTCAAGAAGATGTAGAATTTCTCTGCCACTTATGCTATGTAAGATGCCATTGGCACGTGGTAAAAAAATAGTCACAGAGGCAGCGGTGCATTGAGAAATCCCACTGAAATGCTTGGCCGGTGCCACTTAAGGAAATGACTGAATCAAAAAATAATTTGTATGACAAATTGAGGTGATACTCTCGATGATGTGATGATACCATTAAGAAAAGGGACAAACACCTCTTTGGAAAAGAACAACCTTAATTCTGGTAGTAGGCTTTACTTTTAACCGAATATTGAGGATTAAATTGCTGTAATGTGGCCGCTGAGTGTCATTTGAGATTCTGTAATGTACAGTGCCTGGTGTCCAGCAGCTGATACAGAAGAGCCCAGGTCTGCTCTAAACATATGTGGTGGACATACCCCAAAACATATGTGGTGGACATATCCCAGGCCAGCTCAGGGATTGTGTGTTCTGGTTTAGTAGCTGAACCTCACAGAATTTTTGTCAGGGTAACAAAGGCAGTGCTTGGTTTAAAATAGTTAATGAAGAGTCCTGAGGACCCCAGGGCAACATCTTCCTGGACACATTATTTCTCAGTAGGACCCATATTGTGTTTAAAAATGTTTAGAAGTCATTCTTTGTTCAAATTGTTCAGTCTCTGGAGAGACTAGAAACAATCTTCAGAGAGAAGAGTTTAGGCTGAGAAAGGCTATCCAGAAGAGGAACTATCAAGTGAATGCTGTCTTTCAATGCTTTTTTGCCATAGTGTCCGCTGAGCTAACAGAGCTCTTCACATAATTAAATATTCCAGTACCTCTGGTAAGCAGCCAAACTCTTCTATTCTTCATAAATTTGCTATGACTCAGGGGCATCCAGCGAGGCTTATGGCATGAGAAACTGTGGATGAGTGTTTTTTCCAGCTGTATGACCACACAGTATATTAATACTAATGAAGTCTCTCAGATGCATCCTGCTGATGCAAATCCAGAGGGATACAATACCTTCTTTAAGTCTGACACTAGTATGAGTTATTTAATTACATCAGAACGTTATTTAATAATATCAGAACTGCAGTCAAGCCCACATATCCTTGCTGGTAGTCACAACTGCAGTGAAGAAGCTGAAACTGTTTTCTGAAATTTTAAATGCTTTTGTAAAATGCTTTTGGTTTTTTTATTTATAAAGAAACAGTTTGAATTTTTGAGCATGTAGTTTATCCTCTGTATAAATGCATAATTTAGTGAATTACTAGGAGCATCCAGTCACCATGAAGTTTACACAGATTTTCTAAACCTGTTTATCCCCTAAACTTGTGTGCTTTAGTTCTTTGGAAAAATCTACAGGCACCAACAGGTAGAATATTTGACTTAATTTATTTATTAGATTAAAAAATGGGGTTGGAACACATCTTTGGGACACATATCTTTGGTATTATGAATGTCTTCTGGGTTTGGCTGACAAGAACTGATTTTTTCAGAGGTATTGAAAGGGAATTTTTAGGCAAAAAGGATCAGATATTTGCATCTGAAAGACAGTTTCTTAGGTGGTAGTTCATGCCTATAAGTCAACATCTTAATGCTTTTAAATTTCCAGTATATACTTAAGGCTTATCAGCTTAGTGGATTATTAAAAAGTCAGTTAATATCACAGACCAGCTTAGGACAGAACCCAAAACAACAAAAGAAAAAAAAAAGGAAAGAACAGTCATGCGCTAGATTTTGCTTATACAAAAAACATGTACATCTGAGATTTGCATTTTAAAATAAGGTCATGCTTTGCTATACATTTCCATGAAATTTAACATCAAACTTTCCCATATATATGCACAGAATATCACAATGTGGTTTTCTCTTTTTTTTCTTTTCAAAGAAAACTATACAAGCTTTGAAGTACATAAAAATCCCATTTAGCATGGGGAGATGAAAGTATCCACGAGTAAGTACACAGAACTTGTAAATCTGGCATTTAGAAAAAAACACACTTCACTGTCTAGGCATTAATCAATCAGTGTGCAAGACCTTCCTGGGGCAAAGGAAGAAGGAGGATAGAAAGCACTTTGATTAGTTAGAGAAATGTGCTGGTTTTAAAAACTAGTTAATAATAAAACAGCATTAAGGATGAAGAAAAATTATGTTAAGGCATCTGAGGACAGGCAGAATCTTCTGTTAATATTCACTCATATTTAAAACAAATTTTCAGTCAAGACATCTGCAGAAACCATAAGCTCAGCTGTCAGAGAGGAGATTTGGTGTTTCAGTCCCATCAGCTCCTTTCCCACAGCCTTACTTATGGCAGTTTGCACTCACATTTGCAGTTTATTTGAACAACAGAAGCTGTAAGCTTTTTCCTTTTTCCTCCTGATTTTTCTGTTTATATTGAACCAGACTGAAGGATTCTTTGATTGTAGGAACTGTATATTCATCACTAGCACAGGTTTCCCAGAGAAGCTGTGGATGCCCCATCCCTGGAAGTGTTCAAGACCAGGTTGGATGGAGCTCTGAGCAACCTGGTCT
This sequence comes from Pseudopipra pipra, assembly GCF_036250125.1. Lineage (NCBI taxonomy): Eukaryota > Metazoa > Chordata > Aves > Passeriformes > Pipridae > Pseudopipra > Pseudopipra pipra. The sequence goes on from NC_087550.1 coordinate 14,307,271, forward strand.
AGTGGAAGGTGTCTAGTGGAAGGGGATTGGAACAAGATGATCTTCAAGGTCCCATCCAAGCCAACCCTTTCTATGAGTCCATGATTTTACAGTCAGTCTCTATTTTGTATTAGCTGCATGTCCTCAGGTCATACTCCTGTTTTCTAGAAGTTATGGTCTCGTGGGGTTCTTTACTTAGGCATAGAAATGATGAGAGAACAAATACACTGTCAGTCATGAGACATAATTTTTCTTTCCTTTTGAATATTTATGTGAACAGAACTTTGTTGTAAATATAGTTATAACTCTTATAAAAGAAGGGTTAATATTTACATACCACCAGAAGTCACTTTGGGGACAAGATGAATACTGTTATAATTTTTATCTTTAGAAATTAATTTTTTTCAAGGGTGAAAACTTGCTTTGAATATGGTGGGGTTTTTTTCTTCTGACAGAATTACTTTGATACAGGCATTTCTAGTAATCTACTGCTTTGAAAACACCAGTTAGTCTTCATGCAGTGTTATGGACACTGCCTACACACCTATATTTTGGTACTACCCAAGCTATTTTGCCAAATGTTTACGATTCATAATGTTGAAGGATGTTGAGGTGTCATTAAAAATAACATAAAGGCAAGCTAAATAAAAATATTTTAAGTACAGAAAACCCCTTGCTACTAAGATAAATAACATTACACTAAAATTGACTGATTTCAGCAGATGAGCATGCTCAAATTTGTGATAAGCAAAACCTATCACCAAGCTATTTTCACTGATAGTGACTGTGAATCATTTGGATTGTTCACAAGTGTAATCATGTATATTTAAATGTGTCTACACTGAGGACTGCATTTGCTGTAGAGACATGAGAATTAGAATTCCTCAGGTGGCCAGAACCACTCCTGTTCTGACAGCCTGGAGCTCAGAGTGGTTTCATTTACACAGATTTCTGACAGACTGAATCGATCTGCAGGAAGGTGCGTTGTCTATCCTGCTTTACATATTGCATGTATATAGTGTGCAGTATAAGTTAAATAATAGGTATTTTGGGATATATGTGTGTGAAGAAGTTAATAAACGTTTTAATGACAAAGAAACAGAGAAGCAAAATGGATGAGGAAAGGAAGGGAATAGCATTCAATTTCTTACAGTGGATGTCCTTCAACCCTTTAAAAAGAACTAGAGCAAGCCTGATGCCATATGTTTCAGTTTAAGAAAGCTTTTAGCATTGTATCTATCTCGCACTGTCCTTCTGGGACAATGGTGACTTTCACAATGTACAGTTTAGCTATTTAAAGGAGCACTAGCCTTAAATAAATGGAATGGGATATCAATGAAAGAGTCATCATAATTTCTTTATCTTTCAGTAAGGTATTGAACTTCATGTGAATTTTATAGTGTAAAATACATATATATGCACGTTTTCAATATGACTTCTAAGAGGAGACAATTTCTCAACATTTTCTATTTTTTTCACTCATATACATTTTATTGCAATGCTAATATTGGAATTTAAGTAATCAGTTGAAATACAATAATTAATATGTTGGTTTTCTCTGTATGCAAATACTTTATATATAAAGAGATATATGGAGAGCATAAATATATGACATATATGTTGCATATATATACCATACTAAAAAGATATGGAAAATTTGCTTAGCCATTTTATTCTTCTGCCTTCAACTGAAAACAGATCATGTAGGTACATTCTCTGGTGGCTGTTAAAATGGCCTGAATTTTAAAAAAAAAAACCAAAAAACACAGTAAAACCAAACATCACTAATAGGCAACCTCTGTGTGAATTCACAGTCCTTTTTTATATAAATCAAGAAGTTGACCTAAATTTATTATTTTAATTTACTCAACATTTACCTGCTTAAGCCGGAACTAAAGAAAACTACCATTATGAAGCTTATGCTTTCTGAAACTCAAATTTAATCTGACTTCATTTTGAATTCAGGATGAACACTCCTGTCTCCCTGCCTCTGTTCTCACCATTGACTCTGTCTTCCTGGTCTGTGTCATTGCTGAACTATTTCATTTTCACTGTCATTGCTCTCCCCCCTTGAGAGGTGTGCCTGGGATTACCTGTGGGCAGACTAGTCTCTTGAGCAGTTGATTCCACAGCAATTGCTTATAGGAGGTGTGAATAAATTCTGAACAATGCCTGTGGGCCCTGACTGAGGCACAAAGACTAAAAAAAACCACCACGGTTTCTGTAAAAACACATAAATGTTGTACCAGCATTAGCACTGTCGCCACTGTGTCGCATTTAACACTGGGTTAAGTAATGATCTTTTGTAAATGAACTGTGTAAATGCTAATGGCCAGATCTTCAACAAATGTAATTGTAAAGGTATTCACTGTACCTATGACTGCCTTGGGAAGGTGCTTGGTCAGGTGGGACATCGACAGGCTTTTATGATTTCTCTGAATCACACGCAGGTAGCTGAAAACCCCTGAAGTAATTCTTTATATTTCACCTTTGGACCTTAAGTGAGCAAGATGTTTATACAGATATTTAATCTGAAACATCTTTAGAATGCCACTAGCTTCACTGGGATTTCTCATTTGCTTGTAATTTAGGCATGAATATGAAGCACTAAATGAAGGATTGATTAAAAAACAGCTTTAAAATAGGGTTCCTTAATAAAAAAATCTCTGCAGTAGAAAAATCCTATAGTTCCAATACAAAACCCATAAGTTTTATTATGTGGGAATTCCTGTGCAAGGAAATATCTTTAAGGGATAAAGCTTACTGTATGTCTTCCCTCTATATAATTATCACTGACAAATGATTATCAAGGTCTAAAATGGATGATGTTGTTTTAAAACATTTCATTCTATATACTTTTCTCATGGGAGAGCTAAACTTTGCTCCTAAAAATAGGCAGCTTTTGAAATTTGCATGCGGCAGCAGTCACTTTTACAGTTCTTAGTTGTCCTTCATTGAGAGGAATATTTCATATATTTCCATATTATATACTGACACAGTATCTAAACCCCTTGTGAGCCTGGAACAGCTCTCCTAGGACTTTAGAGCTATGTTTAATTTCAGCACATACAACTGAGTCCCACAGAAGAGGAGGGTGATTATGGAATCATAGACAGGCTTGGGTTGGGAGGGACATTATAGATAATTCCAACCCTCCTGACGTTGGCAGGGACATCAAACAGTATATCAGCTTGATCCTTTGAGAAAAATCTGTGGTGAAGAGTGGAAAACTGTAAAGCAAAAGAAAGTAGTCTCTGTAGTGAGAGACTACAGAAGCTACAAAATTATTTTTCTGCTTTTTTGAGAGTAAAGAAACCTCACTGAACTACTGAGGATAAGACAGATCTAATGAAGAACCAAGGAATGATCTTTGTTAGTAGATGCTATTTCGATTACCTTTATCATTTTAAAATGTCAAAAATAACATGTGACTTGATGAGAATGTAGAAAAAAATCTGTAACCAATGTAAATGTGCTCCACCGTGTGAGGAAAGTACATTCTCTGTATGATATGCATTTTATTCTGATAAAATTCATATGATATATAAAAAAAAACAGTTGGAGGCTTTGAAAAGTTTTTCCAGACTTTATATAGTCTACCCTTATTAAAATTGTTAGAATGTTTTACTTTTATAATTCAATATTTGAGAGTTTTAAAAGAGCTATGCAAGGATAAAGGAGAACAGGAAAGATATGAGAAAACAAAAATTATCATGGTCATACCTTCTTGAAATCAATCACCTTAAATATAGTTTTGGTAATGTATAACAAACATAACAAAAGTTTGTTTGAAATTCCTGACATGAAATCCGTTGGTCCTACCCAGACTAGGAAATCTATTTAATTTGACTGGTCTAGATTCAGAAATCTGGATAATAGTCCCAGTGAGAGCCCAGCACTCTTGTTTCTGCACAAAAGTGAACTGAGGAATAGCTCAAACAGGGCTCTGTTGTCCTCCAGCAAGGATGTTTTCAATAGTGATTTCAAAAAAACCCCATAAATTCATCCTCAAATAAAACAACTGAAAGCACTACTACATGTCAGTCATCTGGTGAGCTATAGTAGAGGCTGACAGAATTCAAATCAGGGAAAACAGATACCTGTGTGTGGTTTTGAAGAGGCTTTAAATAAGAAGTACTGATTCAGTGCTAGTTCCCTGGAGATGTGGAAAGTTCTCCTTTGGCAAGCTCTATTTTTGCTGGGATCCCCCCATTACTCTATTCAGAGGCAGGAGGGATTAAATTAAACACAGACAGAACCCATCAGTTGTCAAGCAGGGCTATAAATGGCATCCTTTATCCTGGCTTGTAATTTTCTGACTGCATAGCCTTAAAGACAGGCACTCTATTTTACAAGGCTACAAGAGACAGACAGTTCTAAGTCTGGACACTGGCTGAGGTGGAATACCTTGTGATTTTCCAATATTTTCTGTCCTTTTTATGGCAGCATAGGTCTGCATTCAGTGCAGCTATATATCCATATATGTATATTAGGTATCTCACATATACTAATATCAAATATCATCATGTTCGCCAGAACTGTTGATCGTTAGTTTTTATAAAAAGCCTTAAAGATTGAGATGAAGAAAAAAGAAACTCAAAGGCAAGCTTAGTGCTAAAGTATTATTGTTGTGTAGTTAAAATAGTATATACTGTTTGTCACATAGAGTCATATATAGTGTAGTATTTTGTTGGCTTTATATATTATATTATATATTATATTATATATAATATTTATTTGTAAATTTATAATATTTTAATTTATAATATATTTGTTTAAAATGTATTTATTGCCATATTTTATTTTATATAGTTATTTATTTTTATATATTGTATATACACTTTATATTATTTTATATTATAATTTAGAGGTGTAGTGATAGATTTATTTAACCATTTCTGGGGGGGATATTAACCATTTATTTAACTATTTTTTGGGGGGACATTCATGACTCAGTTATTATAATTCTGATAGACAACAGTATTGTGTAAAGGCTCATGAATCTTTATCAAAAACATATTTTACTAGGCATATACAGGTAAAGTTTACCTTAAATATAGCCTAGGGCTACTTATGGGAATATAAACTACTTTATTTTCCCAGCATATTCAAAACTGTGACCATTCCATGTTTCCAATACTCTCACTTAGTGCTCCTGGCAGCTGGTTAAGTGTATCTACTTTCTTCTCTTCTTCTCAAGACATTGTATACTGCTGATGAATGATTTTTTTAAAAAAGCACTTTCGAGGCTCATGCTGTAGAATTTATGGCTTTAATGGCCAACTGTTCAGAAATCATTAAAACCAAAAACTAGCTAGTGTTTATAAAGTACTGTTTTTTTCCTTTTTGACTTCTCTTGCTGTCAACACAGCTGGTGGCATTTCATTATTTTTTAATAACTTCAGTCTTCTGGTGAGTTCTGTGGCTGGTTCATTGCTGCAAAGCAGGCTACACAATTCATGTAGCTTTGAATTGTAGCAGTGTTTCTTCTTTTGATCTTGGTGTATTCTGTATAAGATCTTTTGGTTTTGTCTAGAAATGTAAACCAAAGCTTTTGTCCTCCATTTCAATAGAAGATAAATGCTTTCTTGAGAACTTTATTTCCATAACAAAAATCCTGTATATTTATTTTAAATTCTAAAAAAGAGAAATAAATGGTGAACAGCTTTTTCTTCAGTGTTACAACGGTGAAACACTCATGTACACTCTCAATGCTGAACTTAGGCATATGCACATCACTATTTCTTAAATATCAAAGAAGAGAGAATTTGCCAGATTTTGAAACCAAGCACTGTGATATCCATGTTTTGAGTCAAGGATATTCCCTGTATTCCATGAATGAAGTGTAGTCTCAGTTAGTTGACTCATGTTGGAATATGTACAGATATAAAACAACCACTTTCAAGCCCTCCTTTCCTTCAGCAGTGGCTTCGTTAACTTTAGTAACAAGCTGAGCCAATTGAGCAGCTTGGATTTTTCTCCCATCATAAATCTATGGTTGCTGTAATTTTTGCATTGGTTTATTAACTGCAAAGAAACCCATCAATACAAGCTCTTCAGAGGGTCAAAAGCAGCTGCAAAGGTTTTACAACAGAGACAGCAGGGGTGACTGCTGAAGACAGATAATACTGAAAGGACTGTACATTTCTGGAGTTCTGCAAGATCTAAATTTATTCCACAGGAGAACAAAGAGAGCAAACTCATCTGAAAAGCTCTGAAAATCTTTAATATCATATATTGTAAGTTAGGGTTTTTTACTGTCTATGCCTTGCCTGGTCTTGAACATCTAGCATAAATACTTGCTATTTGTTTTCCACCTCTCCAGATATTGAAATCATACACTTATATAAAAAAATAAGGACTCGTCCAGGAAGTTTCACAAATGAAACAATGAGGACTATTTTAGGATAAACTGAATATACAAGAAAATTTTAAAAAATGTACAACCAGTCATGTAACTTATATACTCCAGTAATTTGATGTTTAGGTAATTATCATACCACTACTTAGTTTCATGAGTCAGTTGCAAGGCTTTCAAACTAATTCTTTCCTGCACCAATTTGCAAAATTTTTAGTAGTTTTCTCCTGATCAGCTACTAGCTTATTGTTAAGGTCACTCCAAAGCCTTCTCTTTTCCTGGCTGAACAATCCCAATTCTCTAAGCCTTTCTTCATAGCAGAGGTGCTCCATCCCACTAATCATCTTTGTGGCCTTCTCTGGACTCACTTCAACAGACTGATGTCCTTCCTATCACATCCAAGTAATCTCACCTTGGGAGGCACTGAGGTTTACCAGCAGAACAGTTATGTTATGTGCCAGCACATTCATTAGAGATCCTTACGATGGAAAAAAAGCCTAGTGTTTTAAGCAGGATGTAAATGTCCACCACCAGATTTAAGAAATGATGTTTCTCAGGTGAAATGCCTTTATCAGAGTTGGGGAACAGTGAGGAGAGAGGTAAATATTTGCAGAGAATCTGAAGCAACATCAGAAATGCAAGGGGGCAAGCAAAGCAGCACAAATTTATACACTGATGATAATTTGACAACAAACAACTGGGGCTGGAATTTTGAAATATGCATAGAGCCATTAGGCACCTAAACTTCAAGGGGAATACTTTCCAAGTGGAACTACTTTTTGTTTTTAAAATAATTTAGTGAATTTAAAGGATACAGTAGTCAGATCTCCAGCATCTAAATTGAAAACTGTACATTTTCTCTGTGACAACCTTTTCTAAGTCATATGTGAACTCTTTTGGAACTTTTACTTTTGGCTTAGAATTTCTCTAAATACTCACACAATTTATAGGGATATTTCTGCTGACTGATTTCTTTTTATTGTGAAATTTAGTGAATATTGACTGGCTTTACATGATTCTGAGACTCTTAATATGGAACAGCTGTATACAAGCTAAAGGTACTACTATATATGAGATCAAAATACACAGTGTATACCTCAAATTGTTTTTCATTCTAAACTGCAGAAGTATTTGTGGTTGGTTAAAATTTATTATGAATTTTTCCAACTTATAATGAAATTGTCATAAATACTGCAAATGGGAGTTAGTTTAACCTCAGCATTCAGAGTGTTCAAAAGCCTAGCAAACCTATCAACCTTAGGAAGTTTATTGGATGGTACACAAAACACTTGTCATTGCCAGGAAGATACCAGGCTCCCAGTATCACATCCAGAGTCTTAAGGGAACAAAGACATTTAAGGAAAAAAATCACTTCTGCAGTGTGTATGCAAGACTGTGAAATATTTTCTTTGTTCTGAATTGACCAGGATATAGACACATCTTAGCAGAGGAAGAAAATAATTTATCTGTTAAGAAAAAAAATTAAGAAGCAAAGAAACAAAAATCCCAAATAAATAAAAGAACTGTCTTTAACTAATGTGACAGATTTCCTATTGAATTCACTCAGCTGTCATGTAGATGTACTGTTGTTTGGCTAAATGTCCTGCCAGAGAATTCAAACATACAGGGAAAGAATGGATGTAGCTTTGTTTGTTCCTTAATACATTGGAAGTACTGTTCCTCTTTCTATGTGCTTTGTGCAGCAAGTTGCTGTCTTTGCTATGGGTGAGTGAGTCACTAATTAAATGTAGGACCAGAACATCAGCCAGCAACCCAACCCTGCTCATGAAATCACTAGACCAGCGAAGGATCTGGTGTGTTATTGTTATGCACTGCTACTGTATTATCTGTAGTTACTGTAATAAACAGACTGGGAGGATGTTTTACCCCTCTGTTGTATTATCCTTAAATTCAGTCCAGCTCTTGGTAGCTGAAAATATTAAGAAAAAAAAAATCATGTAATGACTTGACCGATGAATAGGGGAATTGAAGCGTGTAAGTGAAAGTGCCTGACATACACCTGGAGAGAATTAATCAACCAAAAGCAATGCCAAGTAGGATATTATATGTTTGCAAAGTACATACTCAAAATGAAGTGAATGCTTTATTAGGAGGTCATGATTCAAATATTTAGTTTGATCCCTTATTACTGATGCTTACAACAAACATAATTCTTTTCCCTTCAATTAATCTTTTCTCCCTGAAATCCATCTATTATTAGGCGTAATTTTCACTTCTGATTTTATTCTAATAAATATTGGTTCACTTTAGTCCTTGTGTTGGTAACTTTGTAAGCTCTTACTGCTAATGTAGGTTAATAGTGCAATATATTTAATAGAGTTTCACTGAACTCTTACTTGTACAGCTAATGCCGAATATTACAAAATTTTGAGTTAAGTGAATATTGACCAAATACATACATTATTTTTATTATGCTTTTGACATATACGGAAACAAAACTTACACTGAGAACTTGAATGTGTCAGAAGTCAGGAGCAGAGCAATCTCTGCTGAAAGAGGAGAGGAAATTGTGAGGGGATGGAAGAGATCTGGGGAGGAGCCAGGAGATGTAAGGGAGGATGCAACAATCATCAAAGGCTCCAAGGGAGATAGAAGCAGAAGAGGCAATTGTAGAAGGGAAGAAAAAGAAAAGTCTGTTTCAAGGACAGCAATGTTTCAAGGCTTTTGGGGAACAAATGAAGATTAAAGTTTGTGAGCTAGGTGGGAGGATAAAGAAAAGGAAGAGTAGGGGAAGAAAAATTGTTATATATGAAAATTGGTATATTTGTAATTGTGAAATTTATTGCTATTGTTTTAGTAGCACTACCGATAAAATAACTTGACAAAATATATGAGCTTCATTCTTGGACTGGATGGATTCTAAGTATATTGATGTTATCTTATGACAAGATAACAAATAAAAGAGTACACACATTCACCTGAAATTTCCTTCTCAGGAAAAGTGATGATTACTCAATCCCCTCAAATGTAAAATATTCAAGTCCATATATTAAAACAAACTTAATGCCAAGTGTCAAGTTGCCAGTACTGCTTACAGCTAACGCTATCCATGCAATAACTTTGGCACTGCACTGTATTCTGTACTGTGGAAAGTTTGTTCAGCCCTGGTTAACTATTTGGTGAGGCAACAGAGGAAAATTCAAACTATAAAATCTTCAAATTAAAAATTATGGAGAGAATTACTGAAGATATCTGTAAACATCTCTCCTATGAAAACAGACTCAGAGAGTTGGTGTTGTTCATCCTGGAGAAGAGAAGGCTCTGGGGAGACATTTTGGGGCCTTTCAGTACTCGAAGGATGCCCAAAAGTAAGATGGGAAAAGGCTCTTTAGCAGGGCCTATTGTGATAGGACAAGGGGTAAAGGTTTTAAACTAAAAGAGGGTTGATTTAGACTAGATATAAGGAAGAAGTTTTTTACAATGAGGGTGGTGAGACACTGGTAGATGCCCCATCCCTGGAAACATTCAAGGTCAGGTTGGATGGGGCTCTGAGCAACCTGATCTGGTTGAAGATGTCCCTGCTCATTGCAGGGATGTTGGACTGGGTGACCTTTAAAGGTCCCTTCCAAGCCAAACTGTTCTATGATTCTATAAAATCCCAAATTTGCCAAAGGATTTAGAAGCATCAATTCCTCTGTAATCAGGGGAAACTAGTTGCAGAGCTGCTTTTGTTAGTCTGTGCCTTTATAAACATTTAATGGTCTAAGCAAAACATTTGATGAAAAAATCAAGGAAAGGAGCAAGTTTATAGAAATAAAAATCTAATATTTTTCATTATGAACGAAGAATTTCATTCAAGGAAGAAGCAAGTCCCTTTCTTGGGATATTAACTAACAATAGCTTTTTGAAAGGTTTTGATTTGTTTAAGACCATGCTTCTTTCCTTTGCCTTTGTTGCTACTTGCTCAACACTTATGACCTTGTCTACCTACAGATACTATACCCATTAAATCCTGTTATTACAGTCTTTATTCAGCCTCATCAACTTCTCCAAATAGAGTTGAGAGAGCAGGAGAGGGAAGAAATATGAAAGTAGATTTAATAGGGATAGATAGTGATTCACAGTGTTTCATAGATACCATTAAGATAACAAATAATGTATTCTCAATGAATAAATAGGGTTTTATAAAAGCCTTCCAGCTTGCTCCTGGTGATAGCTTTTAAAGTTTCAAGAGCTAAAGCCTACATTTTCTTCAGTCAAGGTTGTACTTTGCAGTCATAGGAACATTAATGTTCTAAGGGACTCATTGAATAAAAGTCAGTCGTCTTTCATATTCAGTGAATATATCTTTTTCAGCTCATTAATTGAGAAGAGATTATGATTTTTATGAACTTGTTCTGTTTGGTATTGTTCACTGGATGTTTTTGTGTGACCCTGCCGATTCCAGTAAACACCCTTCGCTATAGGATTGTGTGGGCATAACTGAGGGAAAGTCGGTATAGCAAGTCAAATACAATTGGTATTTGTTAAATGAATGAAAATTTTTGCCCCTTTTGACACCTGAGATGTATTGAAGCTACACTGCAACCAGTAAAGTAACTTTGCTCTACTTTTGTTGTGCTCATATGCTTGAAATTTTGTAGACCCCCATCAAAATTCAAGATAAACTCCCTCAGTAGAGGAAAATTCAGAAATATAAGTGTTATGTGGGAATTATATAATTTATTTTCAGAATCTCCATCTTATTCCTACCTCTTTTCTGTGATTAGACATCCTGCCAATGAATAGACTAAGGAATAGCCACACCACCCGCATTAACATCCAATGTGGATGCTGAGATTTCTTTTCAGCTCCATTTCTCCTCATCCTCTTTGTGTCACAATACCACTACCTGTCTCTTGACAGTATTGTTTTTCTACTGACCATGTAGGCTTCTTCAATCCTTTCAGTGAGGAAGTGGGGGAAGGTTATATTCCTCCATCGGTCTCAAATAGTTCCCCAGAAGAAAAGTCCCCCAGCACAGAAAGGCCGTCAGTACAAAAGCAGGGCGCAGAGCCATTTTTTATATTAGTATGTTCCCGAGACTAGCAAAATAAAGTGGTAAGTGATGCAATGCAATGCAATGTGTATATACATATATATACATAGCTGCCTTTCTCTTGCTCCACGTTGGGTGCCAAAAAGGACTGTGGTGGGTTCATCTTGACTGAACGCCAGGTGCCCACCCAGCCGCTCTATCCCTCCCCTTCCCAGCCGGACAGGGGACAGAGTAAGGTGGGAAAAGAAAACAACACAAATCGTGGAATTGTGATAAGGTAGTTTATATTTATTCAAAAAAGAAAAGCAGAAGCTAGCAGTTTATCTCTACTTCCCATAAGCAGCTATGGTCAGCCACTTCTCTGAGCAGCAGGGCTCCAGCACATGTAAGGGTTGTCAGCAGGCAGCCATCAGAGACAACAAATCCTCCTGTCCAGCTCCTCGCCTCAGCTTTTATATCTGGGTTGACGTTATATGGTCTGGAATATCCCCTTGGTCAGTGTGGGTCAGCTGGTTACTCGTGTCCTCTCCCAGGATCTCGTCCTCGACTGAAGAAGGAATGTTACAGTGCTGTGCTCAGCAGTAGCCAAAACATGGGTGTGTTATCAACACTCCTCTAGCTACCAATGTAAAGCGCGGCACTGTGAGGGCTACTGTGGGCAAACAAATTCTGACTCACCACAGGGGGTTAATAATCTGAGCCCCCAAATTATTACAATGGGCTTTATACAAGATTTAAGAAAAGTCTACAATGAATTCTTGTAGTTAACATATTTTTCCTTTTTTGTTTGTTTGTTTGGGTTTGTGTGTGTGTGTTTGTTTTTGGGTTTGGGGGGGGTTTTGGTTGGTTGGTTGGTTTTGGTTTGGTTTTTTTTCTGCTTTCCTAGAATCAACCATTGGAGAGATTTCTTTTCTTTGTAGAGTCTAAGAAACATCATTACTCATGGCTGATACAGTCCTTTAAGGGGTCTTTTATTGCAAAATAAACACTTGAAATATGCTCCTGGATATGAGGAATGGTCTGGATGGCAACAGTTTATAGTGACAATGCAATCAATTGTAGGTATTAGTTTTTACTATAGCAACAATTTGTCAGTCTCTTTGTCAAAATGAAGTTTGACTTATCTTTCTGATCAGCAGGACCAGGAATTCCAAGGTCAGAGAAGACTAGAAAAATTTAGAAAGTGTCTGTGTATTTGTAAGTTTCTCTCCAAATTTACCTTTTTAATATTTTATATAAACCAATGTATTAAAAAGAAATTAAACTTTCTGGGGACTTAATTCAGCTGATTCATTTTGGAGAAGCCTAATAACAATAATTCAAATGGCTTTGGTTAGGATATACTTAAACCTTTCCAAAGTCTACCTAAATCACTTTGCTAGTCCATCTTTTAAAAGCCATACATTGTACTTTGCATGAAAAAGGTCAGAACAAAGCCGTTAATTCTCTCATGAAATATTTTTTTCCTATACAACAGTATTTCCCCTGGTGTTATGTAGCTGTGTCTCATTGGGAAGGCAGTAAGTGAGCTTGTTTGTCATTTTGTTCATCAATAATGAAGAATATTTCTACTGATCTGGTTCATAAGAACTTTCTGAACGCATACAAGAATTTTTTTCTAGATTGCACTATGCAAGAAAACAAACAGCATCAGTGGAGTAACTTATCCTTGCATTCCACAGAAGCCAGCAGCAGAATGATAAGGATTTGATATTTTGAATCCTTTTACACTGGTGGAGTGAGTCTCCAGTTGTCTTTTGTTGACCTTCATAGGATAAAACAGAAATCCCTGCAGTTTCATGGACATATTAACAGTGAAGGGACACATAAAACCCACTGATATTAAAACTATTTCATTGTGTTTTTTAAGGAAATAGTTAATCTAAGGAAAGTAAAATCCATAAAGCAATATATCAGAATACTGGTTGACAGCTGGGCACAAAATATCCTAGTAATCAATTAAAAAAATCAGTAATAATATACATGGAAAAGACTTTTGCCCTTTCTTGCTGGAGAAGTTTGAATTTTTAAAGAATACATTGTCACTTTGAAGACTGAATTCTTGTTCTACTCTGAAGCAGTGCTGAGTGCAAAGTTGAAAGCTACATTACACTTGCTAAAGAACTAATGTGCATTATCTACTTTAGAGGTATTTATAATTACTGGCCGCAGCTGGTAGATGATATGTTACATTGCAAACTGTCAGGAAGCAGAGGGCTCTTTCCATTAGCCAACTAAACTTCTGGACTTCATGTTCCCTCGTCTGGAATTAAATTTGTAACAGAATATGTGATTATGAAGTGTACCTTCATAGATGTTGGCTCTTTTGCTATATGCCTTTCATGTGCATTGAGTAATCTCTTACAAGGCAAACTGTACAGCTGTACAACTGTAAATCCAATTTATGTGGAAAGACATTAAGAATGTGTGTGAAGGGGTGAACTGGTTCTGTCAAGGGTCAAGTGGAATAAAATATAAATAAGAAATGCATTTCTTGGGAGAATTGTCAACCTTTCACCTCTTGCTATCTGACTTTTCACTATGTATTTCATTTCTTTAGGCTTTTTGTTTGTAGGCTTTGTTAAAAAAATCATATTCTGAGCTTTCTTCTGAATGGTGAAACAAGGCACAGTAAGTATTAAACCAGTCTTACTTCAGGCTCCATGGTAAAACTTCTTTGAAAGCGATTTCCCCCCATATTTAACTTGAAGGATCATCACTCCATTTTGTCAGAAACCTCATTTTAATATATGACTTCTTTACACAATCTTATCCTTTGCACATGTATAAGTAAAATCTAGTGTAAAAATGAGATGAAGAGAAGGCAGGGGAATACAAGGTGAGCTGGAAATAGCTGATTAGTGCAATAAGCTGCAGAGACAAAACATATTTAGAGGAAAAGAGGTAATAGATTTATTCTGAGCACTTGATATTTACTTATTTTTCTTACTTGGGCGTATGTATTTAGGACTTCTGAAAGTAACACCTAATGTGTGTTGCAATTATTTAATGAACATAGAAACAAAAAGTATGCATTTTATAGCATCCTTTTATAGTATATTTTACTTTACCTGCACACTATGTTACACATTTTGTTGTGTTAAATTCCACATTTTTTTAGCTCTGTGAGAATTTACCTTCCAAAATTCAATGTTTTAAAATTAAAATTTACCCCAGGGTCCTGCCAATAAAGGAAATATAAATGTTATTATTCTCTTGTGCAATATCAAATTATTATTTTCATGGCACAACCTGATCAGTTGTGCTTCCCTGTGAAAAATCCATGTGTTTGTGAAGTTTTGAAGTGAGAAATCTCAATTAATTTCTTTAAGAGTATTAGCATCACATGAAGAAAAGAAAATGAAAAAAAGGGGAAAACCCTCCCCTGGGTTTTTCCATTCTGTAATTTAGTGTGTGCTGCATGGCACGACTTGATTGTACTTCTGCATTGCACGTTTTAAATGTATTTCAGAAGTACAATTATGTGCATTTGAATTATAATAAACAGGATAAATTGCAGAGATTTTCCAGGCAACAAAAAAAGATTTGAAACTCTCCATAGCTTTCTTGTCTATTTAGAAGCATAGCAATTATCACTTAGCAGTATCCAAATCATACATTTTAATTAAAGATATTTTACCACTGGGATTACACTCAAAGCATGGTTGCTTCTCCCTGTGAACCAAGGCATTCCAGCACTTCAGTGGTCACAGCTTGTCTGCCACCGGGTTTTCAGGTAAATTGTTGCTCTGAAGTGAGTGTGGTTGTTGCTGCACAGCATGGAAATGATGAAATGGAAATGAAAATGGAGGGAAACTGGAAAACATACATCCTGTGCATAAAACATGTATTCCAGTTCACAAAGATATAGTTAAAACTCATGAGACAGACTTTCAACTTGCTTAAAGAAGCCAAAATAGTCATAAGTAAGATGTAATTGTGTGGATTATGTTTTCATTTTTGAGCCACTTTAATCTTTTTCTGGAGTGAATTAAAAATACTCACAAAAAACCCCCAAAAACCCCCAAACTAAAAACCCAAACCAAAACTTGGCTAATTTTCTCTGCTGTTTTTACTAGCTTGTTACACCAAAGTAGAACTTTGTCTCTGTGAAATAGAGTTAAAAGTCTGAATTGTGACATTTACATGAATATTTACTACACTTCTTTTTTTTTTTTTTAGCTGAGTACTGTGAATGGAAAACATTAGTTTTTAGCTTAGAAATGCCTATGGTAGAATGGATTGCCTCTTTTTTAAACTACTGTATATTGCTTAATAGGTTGCAATTCTAAACTTTTTTTACTTGGCACTTAAGAGAGTGAGGTCCCTAGGACTGGAACTTTTGGCATATGTATGTATTTGGCTTTTTAAAGGACAACCAGTTGGAAAATTTCCCTCTTAAAATGACAAAATCTAGCTCTTATTGATGTGAGAGAAGAGCAAGATAACAAAGCATATAATAATTTTTTTATTATAATCGCAACCATAAAGCATTATTTAATTTTAAAATCAGTGTAAGACTGCAATCACAGTACATCCAAGAAGAAGAATTACCTGCTAATGTCTCTGACCCAAAGGGAGATTAAGCTAAAAGCTACTTGTTTTATAGTTTCCATTTCCACAGTGAATGAACTGGCTACTTGTCAGAAGAGGTCTCAGCAGCTGTCTCTAGGTCCATGTGGGATGTTGGCAGGTACACCCACATGGGTTTCTTTTCCTCACCCAAGATTTTACAAGCATCTTCAGGGTTTGTAGTGACTCTGCCTTGTTGAAATGAGCATCATCTCTTAGTTTCAGAAGCAACTTTCTCTCTTTCTCCTCACAGGTACATTCTTTAGAACAATATAAGGGACTGTTGCAAGTGGATTAAGGAAAAACAGTGTAAACAAAATGTGGTTACACAGTAAGTATATTTTCTCCCACAGGAAGCAGTATAAGCTCACCTTTAAAAATTGTATAGAAATGTATGAGAATATCACAGATAGCACAAGTGGGCAGTAAGATTAGCAGTCTGGTGATTTCTAATAGACTATTCTGCTGATGTGATCCCCATATTTGGAGTAATTCTGAGTTTCTCTCCTTCAAGTTATGAGACCAGAACCTTGTCAAACCATTTTTAGTAGAAGAGAAAACGTCAAGATCAACTAAATATTTTCTTTTATTATAGAACCACATATTTATTCTGAAACAGTGATTCAGAGGTAGTTTCTCTTCCCACAACACCCTTCTCAGGAGCTAGGACTTCTCTCAAGACCAGTTCCAGTGTTTTTTAAAGGAAACTACATGTTTTAGCTTCTAATTCAATTGTTCATATCTATGTTCAGCCTCAAGGGCTAAGAAAACCATTTGACTCCCATTAACACCATATCTGCTATTGTGTGGCTTCTATGCCCCTTCACATCAATATAGATGTAGATTGATTATAACACTGTTTTTCAGAACCTGTGCAATCAGTACTGGAGCTACTAAATGAAGCAGTTGCCTAGCAAACAATGAAGCAAAATCAATGCAAACCTGTTAAAAGTTTTCATGTTACCAATCTCTTCATTCCTCTGAAAAGACATTCTTTCAAAAATATTTCAGTCAGTTCTAGTTTATTAGCTGCAGATACTTGTCTTTGATGTCAAATGTCTTAAAATGGCCATCATGAGAGGACACTTTATAGTATTGCGTTTAAAGAATAATTATATCTTTTCAGGCTTTATATCTAATAGTGAGTTTCTTGTAACCAAAATGAGATTTTTCTTTTTAAGTAGAAGAATAAAATTTTTAATATTTGTAAATTAATTTCATATAGGTTTCATAGAAGTCTTTGTTTTAAAAGTGAAGTACCTTTCTCTGTAGAGAAGGCAGGAGGTAAACTTATTTAGTAGAGGAGCACTCAGTTTATCCTTTTTTATATCCTTTGTATCCATACTGTTTCTTTCAAATACCTTTGGAGAAGAATATCTTCACATTCCCTAAGAAATGAGATGGTCTGTTCCTTGGGAACAAGTTCCTGTTGGGCGTAGGGGTTTTTTTGGTAAATCAGCTCCCTAAATAAGAGCCTTATTTTCTTACTATGTCATGAAGATAAAGGAAACACAGTAGTAGGCATCTGGGTCTGCCTTTCTAATCTAGTACATATTGTAAAAGGAATACGGAAGTCCAAGCATTATATTAGAAGTGATAAGTGCTAGAATTTTTGTGGTAAGATATCATTATTCATGGTATTTTTAATAACTGATATTTGCAGAAGAAAAGTAAAGGCAATGTAGAATTCCACTAATTAGACTCAGTATCTAATTTAATAAAATTAGCTATGCAAAATGGATGTGCATAGCAGCTACACAGCTATCAAAGCATCATTTATAGCAAAGACAGGCTTATTGCAACCTGAGATTACCAGGGGTTTGTTTTTTTTTTTGTTTCAGCGATGAGGTATATTTTGATTTCCCCATAAAGGCAGTTGTGAGGTGAAAGTTAACGATATCCTTTTCCCCTTGAGAACATACAGTAATCTGCTTTATTGCCTACTTTACTCATTCCCTGAAAAGCTGTGTGGTTGCTGCAGGAAACATCATGTATTGAATGGAGGGAGGGGAAATGGTGGAAATCAGCTGCACATGAGAGATTAGTGTCAGAGACCGTACAGAACCCGCACCAGCATTTCTGATCGCAGATCAGACAGAATGTCCTATTTTTATATACAATTCCAGCAAAATACTTACACATGGGAGATGAAGCCAAAAGAAGCCTCTGTGTGTTGAAGTGCTCAGCTGGATCAGGACCAGAGGGGCTGGCCAACTTTTTCTTGCTACATTGATTCCATGCTAAGTGTCCATATGTTTGTAGAGAACTATTCTTCGTGGAATGTCTCAAAACTATTTTACATCACAAGCTATATAGGAAGAAATTGCTCCAGCCAGCTCTGCAGTACATTTGTGGTGTATTATTCTGCAGTGGTTAATAGAGCACATCCACACTGTAAAAGGACAAAAGGAGAAGAATGCTGAATCTAATTAAAAATGCAAGGGAAAATGAAACAGGCAGAGTGTAATTACCTGAGCTGAAATTTAGCCAGGATATAAGAATTAAAACCTTACTCTTAGGAAGCTTTCTTGACTTCTTAATAAACATTAGAGGAACAGGGTATTGCTAAAGCATTTGCCTATGCATGTTCACCTGAATTTATATTGAATTTATGCAATTCACTCTCAGCATTAACATACTGATAAGCTACAAGTTAAGGATTACTTAACTGCATAATCTTTTTATGGCAGGGAGCTGTGTCTGCAGACAAGTTATTCACAACTAAAGTACTATAATTCACATGGGGTATAAAATGCAGTTGGAATAAGGGCTACCCAAACCCAGTTATTATAGCCTTGGCACAGAAATGATAGAAAATGTGAGCAAAGACAATCCAATGTATGTACACATATTTGTATTTTCTCAATATTGGAGAAAATGGGTCTGGTCCAGACCAGGGACACTTTGCTCTGGATGGGTTAGTGGATGGGTTTTGACATGGTTATACCAGAATTCTTGATCCATCTTCCATCCAGGTGCTCCCTTGTTGGCTTCCTCCTGGTTGAGAAAGCAGATTTGGGTTTTGTGCTGAAGTCAGAACTATGGGTTTGCTTTGTTTTGCTGCAGCAGCTTTGGTGACCACATGCTGGGCTGCCTGGCAAGCACTGCCCTGCTTAGGTCCTTTGAGTAACTTGTCCATTTTCCTGCGTTCTGCCTCTTCTTTTTGATACTTCTGTACTTCCCTTTCCCCATCCCAGTCTCCTCTCAGACAGCCTGCCCCGCTGTGTTTTCTGTGGTTCTATTTTGCTACACCTGTAGTCAAGTCTCAGCCTTACAGAGGATAAATGATATTTAGGAACTGCTGGCTTACAAGGTTTTAGTCCCCTGGACGTACTTAAGACTGCTTTCTAAGTACCTGTGAAGCCTGGCACAGACCGAGTCACAATTCCCTGTGTAACCAACTATAAAATCTGCCTTCTTTCTCATCACTGTCTGTGACTTCTGTCAGCTTCTCACACTTAGCTGTCAGGCACAGCCATTCCCATCTCCTGTCCGGTGGTCCTCCCTATCCTGTCCAGCATAAGCTTAAGGGCCAATCCAGCAGCCCAGAGAGTTGCCCAGAGCTATAACATGCTTGGTCCACTGGAGATATAACATTTATGAAGCTTGTTGTAGGAGTTTCTAGTGCAAGGAGATCATCTGGCATAGATTAAATTCACATTTCAGAAATATGACCACAGATTTCACAATTTCATAAAACAAATGTTCACAATTACTTTTTATGAGCAAAAATATAATGAGCGTAACTTTAATCTGTATCTCTAAATATATTCTGTAGTGGTCTTATGATAGAGAAAGAAGGAATAAAAATGGAGAGGAAGAAAGCAAACAACGTCTTCGGCAATTATTCAATCTCAGATATATTCACAGAACCCTGTGAGCAGATTTTTAGTGGGTGCCACCTACATCTGGACTTCTGAACTTCACCTGGAAACAGTAGGAGTGTCTTCAAAGAAGTCCAAGGAATGGTCTCAGACAGAGCAACCTATAGGATGCTTACAGAGGGTGACAGCAGCCAGAGGTGATTCAGAAAATCTGATGGGATTTAGGTTAGAGATTTGAGGCAGGAAGGAGAAAAAAAGATTGAAAATTGAGATGGCCTGTGGTCATGATCTAGGAACTTGGTTTAGAAAGCACTGAAAGCTTCCAGTTAGGAGAAGCTGAAAGCCATGAGTTAATGGCTCGGAGTCAGAGGTGGGTTAGGTTTTGAAAGCATGAAGAATTCAGGATTCTTATACAGTAGATCTTTACTTAGATACCTATGAAGGTATCACTCATTTCATCCCGTTGTCTGTCTAACACATGGGCTGTCTAACTCTAGGCAGCCTGCTCCTCTTTGCTCTCCTCTCCAGTGTCAGGTATGTGGTACTTATGTATCCACTGTCTTCAGTGGGAGGTGAGCATTTAGGTATGTTTGCAAATCTTGAAGCCCCAGAACTAACCCCTGTGACTTTCAAGATGAATGAGAGTTAATGTTGTAATAACTCCTGTGATTAAAATTACTAAATGTGAATTTTAAAAGTCGGATCACGAATGCAGCCAATAACATATTCATAATCTATCTACAGATTAAAAAGAAGAAAGATTTCCCCACTCTGGTCTATTAAAACTAAAAAAAAGGAATTTTTGTTAACAAACTTGAAATCAGCATGCAGACCTTCCAAAAGTACAAAAAAAAAGAGTCAGTGATTCATTGTGACTCTGAAGAATTTAATAGAACAAAGGAATCCGCTTATTTATCTTTTTGTGTTTTTAAACAAACTTTTTCCTAAACTCTGTTTAGGAAACAAAACATCATTCCACAAGAAAAAAATTAGATATTTAAACTGAAAATGTATGTTGAATCTGTCAAGAAATCTATGTTGCTTGTCTTATATGTACAAGATTTATGGGTTTGGTTTCAATAAATATTCACTTATAAGCAAAAGTATCTCTAGACATTCAGAGTTAGATTTTTTTTAGGTAAGATAAATAAATGAGTCAAAATATCTGAAGTACCTAAACTGAGTTTTAATTTGTTTGGATTTTGGGGGGGAGGGGGAGGTTGAGAATGGTTCGTAGAGAAATTTGAGGCTGCTAGAAATGTGTATGTATCTAGCCTTTGTTTGACTCTGACAGTCCACAGCACCAGGAACAGATGAGCATTTTGTGATATGAAACACCCTCCTGTGTCCAGCCAGCAGAAAAGACTAAATCAACCAACTGTGACTTCCATCCACTGCCAAGGTCACTGATTTCAACCAATATGAGGGAGACAAGTAATTATTTTCAAATGTGAGTCTACTGAGTACAGAAAGGGTAAACTCACCAAGAGTCAGTGGACCAGTGCTGTTTCCATTCATACTTAAGCAGCTCACATATGAGGAACTCAGCAGAAAGATGCTATAAAATTAAAAAAAAAATAAAAATCAGTATTACAGTAGAACAGCAAAGACATACTCCTTTAGCTACAAAAGACGGTCAATTGCTGCTCAGTTGCATCACTTGATTTATATATTTTTCTTCTGTCATGCATTACTTTGCTTTAGGATTTGTACAGCCATAAGTAGAAGGAAAGAGGCTGTGGTTCACTCACTGATACCTTATGACAAGTGATTTATTTTCATTATTAGTCTAAGAAAACTTGTTGATTTTATGTAATTCTTAATTAAATTAAATCTTTCATGGGAATAATTTTTAAATTATCCAAATGAGTGTCAGCAAAATAATTTTTTCTATCTGTATGTATAACTATTTTCTCCTGTTAATGTTCTTGTAAACATTACTTCTTTGTCTTTCAATTTGTAATAATTAAGTGGACATTTGGACAACAACAGAAGTTTCAAGGAACTTGAACTGCTTTTTTTGCGATTTTCCTATGGACAGTCTTTTGAGCAAATATTTTTTTAGGTGTTAATTTATACTGACTTCTACATCCAGATTATATATTAGCAATTAATATGTCCAATAATTTCTTAGAAATCTGTGTGGAGAATTTTTTAGTATTTTTTTCCCTACAGAGTTCCTATGCAATCTTGTATTTCTGATTAATACTCTAGAAATAGAAGTGTAGTCTCTGCTATAAAAAGACAACATGGTGGTAATTCAGTTTCTGATATTGTGATTTTCTTGGGAATGTAGCTTTCAAAAAATTATGAACAGGTATGAAATAAGTAGAAATAATTCATTAAATATTTGATTGGTGGGCTGAGGCGCCAGCTGGTTTGAACCAGTGCAGAAATCCTGGCTTGGTTAGAGAGACAGTGATTTACATTGATGGTAGATTAGGTTCATTGTCCTTAACTGAGAGAAACATCCATAGGGCAATTATGCCATTAGAGATTTGTTGTAACTGGCAGTATGTATGAAAGCTGTGCAAGCACTATTCAGAAACAGCCAAGACACTGCTGTGTTATCATGACTGTTTCAGCCACAAATCCAAAGCACAGCACCATGCAGGCTGATAGAAAGAAAATTCTCAGCCAGATCCAGTGCAATGAAACAAGGTGCTACCTCAGGGATAGGAAGAGAGTGAATTGATGCAGAAATTCCCAGGTTTACGACATTCCGCAGCATCAGGCTGTTATCCAAAATTCAAGTTAATTTTTCTCTTCCTCTCAGGGTTGTGTTTTAAGAGTTGAGATGTGTTCCAATCATTATGGAACACTATCCTACATGGGGGTCTGATTCTGGAGTGGCTGATATTGCGCTTCCATTTCTAGTTTTGAGCATTTAAACTCCACAGAGAACTTGGCTACAGTGAAGAATTTCTTTCCCCCCCCCCTCCCTTCATCTCTTCATCCTCCCCTTTCCCCTTTTCTCTTCCATCCCTTCCCCCCCTTTTTTTTTCCAATTTACCCATTGGGTAAACCCAACCCTTCTTTGGAGTCAATATTAAGGCAAAGATACTAAAAAGGGAATACTGTACTCAGTCCTTGTTCAGGAATGTAGATGGGAGGAGGGCCAGCTGCTCAGAAGCTGCTTGTTCACAGTTATTTGTGGTCTGAAAGTTCATGGCACATATTGCAACTTGAGGAAATAAATCAGTTCTATGAGCCAATTATGGATTTTATAAAAGAAAAGAATAAGCAAGCAAATATTCTCTTAATGAAACATATTTCTAAGCTAATATGCTACAGTTTTATTA
The DNA here is from genome assembly GCF_036250125.1 of Pseudopipra pipra. Lineage (NCBI taxonomy): Eukaryota > Metazoa > Chordata > Aves > Passeriformes > Pipridae > Pseudopipra > Pseudopipra pipra. Next base: position 14,330,305 of record NC_087550.1, read on the forward strand.
GCTAATTAAAGATGAACAGTATAATGATCAAATAATGGGCACATTTAAAATTGAATCAATAAATCAGTCAGATCTAATTATTCAGTCACTAAATTACTGCATTGAGTAATCAGCTCAAGTTATGAGTTTGACATGGGAAGGAACTGTTCAGTGTTAGCTTTGTCTTGGCAGAATTTAAGAAGGGTCTAGTTTCCTTTCCATCCTAGAACCCATACAAATTCTTGTTAATAAAATACATATTCCTTCTATCTTTTGGACTTCAGCATTAGATGAGCACTAAAACTGGGATTGAGCAGGAACTTCTTACATTCACAGGTGTGAAGAAGTAAAACTTTCTTCCAGACTTCAAGGAGTGAGCGGATGATGCTCTTAGTCATGTGGTTTAGTTTTAGGTAGTCCTGCGAGAAGCAGGGAATGGGACTTGATCACCCTTATGAGTCCTTCCAAACTCAACACATTCTATGATTCCTTCATCTCTGTGTGCCTGAAAGTCTGTGGGTAGCTGGTTTTACCTTGGCAGCCCTGTGGAAACATTGAGAACTGTTAAGGATTCACAGATGAATATTCTATGCAGAGGATTGAACATTTAACATTCCCACTGACATTGAAATTTTCTATAGGATTAAAAATAGGCTTTCCTATACTGAAAGGGTTTTTAGGGCTGAAGCTGTTGACCTTTAGACCCAGGGTGAGCATAACCACCATAACTACCCCAGAAAAGGGTACACAATAGGAGGGTATTGGGCAACAGGTTTAAGAGCATTATCATTGAGGTTTTCTTTAGCAGGTAATTTGTACTATTGGACTATTGCTGAAATACTAATTAAACTTCCTGATAGATTAAGTGGTGGATTCTCCATCCCTGGAGGTTTTAAGATGAGACTAGATGTGGCACTTAGTGCCATGGCCTAGTAACCACAGTGGTAGTGGATCAAGGGTTTACCTTGATGATCTCAGAGGTCCCTTCCAACCCAGCTGACTCTATGTTTCTATGATTCTAGTTTCTTGGGATAACATGCATGCTGAGCATTTAAGAGTCATATCTGTAATCAGTGGTTTAAACAGCATGAAATTTTAAAACTTATAAGTGTCTGGCTGAGGCTTATTTGGTCAAAGTCTTTTGTCTTCTGGGATGTGTGACAAGCAGAGACTTTTTAAAAACAGAACAACGGAATTCACTTTTTAAAAACAGAACAACAGAATTCTGGGTATGGAACCACGATGAGTGGAACTGATTGTAATAATTATCTTAGATTATTCAACTTCCCTGGTATTTTTTCCCCCTGCTCATTATTGTGCAACACATATTCTGAGGTATATACTCTGTTTTCATTCCTGATTATCTGATTTTTTTTTCTTTTCAGATAAATTAATCTACAGAACCATCTTGCTTTGTACATGTTTATTCTGATTGCTACACCTCTGTAATGCTTCCAATTAACTTTTAGCTAGAGAATGCAAGTTTAATAGGAGTACTCTTTCAGTCCAACCCAATGTTAGCACATTTTGTGTAAGAGGATTTCAATGTAGAGAAAATCCATTCTGCATTTCTCTTTCTTCTGGTTATTTTCTTTCTTCTAGAAGTGCTTACAGGGAGAGAATTAGGTTTACTATGAATCACTTACATATACTTTAATTCCACTTCAGAGTGCAACATGAGTCTGTTTCTGTGTTTTCTCTTAGCTGAAAAACTAATGAAAATATAAGTGAAAAGAATATTTTAATGTAAATATATATCTATATTACACATGATTAATGTATTAAATATGTGTAAGTAACTAATATGTGTATAAAGTATTTCAAGATTTCTGTTACATATTTGACTAGAAGACAGTCCCTCCATGGGAAAGCTATTTATGGATATTCCTGGGCATTTTAATTAAAAATCTTCTGCTTCCTCCTGTCAGATTTCAGAAAAAACGTAATAAGGGGAGTCACTGTAATCTAATTCATGAGTTCCCTTCCCACCACTACACTGTGATGATCCCAGATACCTCCACTAAACAACCTCATGCCAGCTCTAGCAGCCCACCAATCTCCACAATCTCTTACAAAATCTGCTTCACGTTGTGTATCATTTTGGAAAAAAAAAGCAGATCAGATTTCATTTGAAAGAGTATCAAAGAACCAGCCAAAACATGATTAACTATTATTGCCCCATATTTTATAGAAACACCATTTTGGGATTACCTTTCTCCTAAGTGAGGTAGAAACTTATTTACTTGTGTGCTGCGATATGTAAGGCCCACTGAAACATTTCATGGTAGAAACTGGTATTACCTCAGTGCCATACTTCATGCTTTCTGACACTTCCAATTAGCTTCGATCAGTAAAAGGAAAGGTGTTGGATCAGGCAGCTTCCAATGATGCATTAAAGTTGAAAATTAAATTCTGGTAAGTTTATTCATAAAATAAATAAAGAGCTTTAATGGCAGATGCCACTTGCAAAAGAACCAATCATTCATGACTCAGCTGAGCACCTGAGACAGTTTTCGGTACAATCTTTTTGTTTGGTGGGAAGTTCATTTGTGGGTTTTTCATGCTGATCTAATTGATTTGCAGGAGGGCTAACAACCCTGTTTCCTGCACCTGGTTTGACAATTGATACCATCTGGTTCATTGGATTAGCAGCTGTAGTTCACAACTTGTATCAATGCAGACACGTTTGACATGTTTGCGTCTTTGGTCTCTTTTCAATTCATTTCCCTCTTTATATGCTGAAATCTGCAGAGCTTCTCCACTGCAAAGCAAGGTTTTTTTAATTTATAGCACAGGGATAATAGGATGATGACAATTATTATTCTAGTCTAGTTGGAGCAGAAAAAAACCTGCATCGAACATAGAGCAAACACAAGGGGATGAATTGACATTGAGGGCCACATCTACATGTCATTTACTTCAGTGGAGATGGAGGGTGCTCAGTATCTCAGAGGAGCAGAATATTCATCATGAAGAAAATAAATATAATTATGGCATTTTAGAAATTATTATCAGATCTACATGATTCCTTGTTGAGTGTCTCATCTGCCATAGCACTACTCCCTGATAGTTCAATAAATGTTTCAATATGTCTCTCACAGTGTAAGAAATTGGGGTGAATTGAAACCTGTCATTTCATTCACATATAGACCATTTTAGAACTAAGAGATATTGCACAAGGGACACCCTACCCTGCTCTGGGGACACACTTATCTATCAGGAGACCCATTTCTGTTCTCCATGTACAAGGCTGATGTCAGTCAACTTGTTCTTAGACTTCCCCACCCCACAGTATGATGAGATACAATGGTGGGCAATTAATTTTTGTTTTAAAGTAGTAAAAACAAACTATTTAATGGCTTCCTGGTGATTACCATAGAATTACTGACCAGCGTAATTTAGAGTGAACTGCAGCTCATTATCCAAGAGCTGGATAGACCATTATGGAGGGGAGTATCATTGTAATTGTGGCCTGTTCTCTTATCCTCTTTGCTAAACCTTACACCTTCTCAGTCTAGAGAGGAAAAAACAAAACATGAAAAAAGATACTTTTTTTCAAAACTAGACTGTTCTTACACTCTGATGTTAGGCCAAAAAATCTGTATTTTCGCTATCTGAACACCACCTCATAGAGCCTTTTTGGTCGATGGACTGCTAAGTTTTCTCTCACCTGCTGAGATCCTGCTCCTCTCAGTGTGTAATTTTATAACAACAGTATAACAGCTGATGAACCAGAGTCCTTTACAAAATGAAGGGAGTTTCTGGAATACTATCCTGCATGAAGGTTCTGAAGAGCCCAGATGAATATCCATGAAGGGCATACAGTATGCATGAACAGGTTGCTATTTCAAGATACAGCTTTAACAAAGAAAATGAACCTACATCTCATTCATATTTATGTCCATGATTTCTCAAACCTTGAAAATATCTCAGCCTATTTTACAAACTCGACATGCTCTTTAGATCTCTCCATGGTGATATGGTATAACAAGAGTTCCACTGTTTGGTACCAGGTGAATGTCTACACAAAATTCCAGTGCTGTAATATAGAAATATGTATTTGTATTAGTGCATAAATACACGGATATGGAACTTGTAATGGGCAATAACTTCAGAAGAAACTGGTCTAAAATACACCAACAGAAGGTGTCATGCTGGAAAAAAAAAAAACAAAAAAGAGAAAACCACAATAAATATTTAAACTCTATCCATTTAGCTGGGATTATTAACATCTGTGTGGTAATGCTAGTGATCAGATTTTATGTACAAAGTGTAGCTTGAATATTAACTGATTAAACCTACAATGTTTGATTAAAAAAATGATTTTGCTAAAGTATAAGGTGTTTTACATGACTCATTAGTTCATTAAAAAGATTTAAATTAATGTTTTCCAGACATTGAAGAATAAATTTCTTAACAGGGAAAGTTGCCAGTGCTGAAATCTTTGCAACACATTCTCTCCCGAAGAATAAAAAATTCAGGTCTTGTGAGTGCAGGTACCTAGCAACCTTTTTTTCCTCTTGCAGCTCACTGTCAGCAGTCTGGTTTTTGAAAACATGTTAATTAGTAGTACTGCTATTTCCCGGGAGAGAAGACTATCTTAACAGCCAGCTACTACCCAGAAACCCTTTGTTTCAGAAATATTTCAATTAGTAAAAATAAGATAAATGGAAATTCAGCTTTTCCCATGGTGTCTAGATATTTTTCTACTGCAGAATTATATAAATTGCAGCAGAAACATCTCTATTATAATTTGCATATCTTATTAATAGCACTGTCTAGAAATGTAGATGTTTATTTTCCACATATCATCGACCAAATTAGGAGAGGGTGCAGAGCATTTCAGCATTATAAGATTGACACATACAAACATTATTCTATATGTGTGTGCAAGTATGCACAATATGCAAACATTTATTTATTTATTTATTTGTTTGTTTTATATATGGAGAAACAGAAGGTAATATTTAACCTTTATTTGTATTATAATCAGGTGAAAAATAAGATTTGCTAACATTTTTATTTGACATTTATTGTACATTCACAGCAAAAATTGACCCACTAGATTTAATGATTATTATAAAAGCTTTTTTCAGTAAGAAAAGAAAGGTTGGTCTAAAGATGAGCATTTAAAATCTCTTTAGCATTCCTTACTATAATTTTACCTCTACTGTGTCTTCTAAATTCACACTTATCAAAACTGACAATAACAATAAGTTGCTGCTAAAGCTAGTACAACTAGAGAAAAAGTAGCAATTACTGTGAAATCACTAATAATTTAATACGTTTTGAAGTGCAGAAATGACTATTCACAAAGAAAGCAGACATTCCTCTATACCCACAAACCAAACAGGATTTTAACAGAACGTGGAAATCAAAAGTTTTTTCCTCATAAGGATAAAAATGTAGTTGACAGTGTTTGTTTGCAGGGAAATACTGCTATTTTCCCCATTCTGCAAAGAGTCATAGAATGGTTTGGGTTGGAAAGGACCTTAAAGATCATTTCATTTCAACTCCCCTGCCCTGAACGAGGACACCTTCCACTAGACCAGGTTACTCAGAGCACCATCCAACCTGGCCTTGAACACTTCTAGGGATGGGGTATCCACAGCTTCTCTGGGTAACTTGTGCCAGCTCTCACCACCCTCACAATTAAGAATTTCTTCCTGTAATCTAATCTAAACCTAATCTCTTTCAGTTTAAACCCATTATACCCCTTGTCCTGTCCCTCCAGGCCCTTGTAAATAGTCTCTCTCCGTCTTTCCTGTAGGCTCCCTCCAGGTACTGGAGGGTTGCCATTAGGTCACCTCAAAGCCTCTTCTTCTCCAGACTGAACAACCCCAGTTCTCTCAGCCTTTCCTCACGGGAGAGGTGCTCCATACCTTTAATATCTCCTCTGGGTGTTAGAGTGGTACAGCAAAGTCCAAGATTTGTGCTGAAGCAGGTTATCCAGCCAAGAGTGAGTGTCCTAAACAAGACAGGCTTGCTTTCAGTCAGGTGCTTGTTACATTCCACAATTAAGAAGATATGCACCCTTTTTTTCCCAGAGTATAAATGTAATCTAAGCATTCTAGTAAAACTCAAATATATGGGAGAAATTAATGGAAGAAAAATGGATGGACAAATTCAGAACACACAGTTTAGTCAAGGAGCTCATAACTGATGTGAATGCCAGAAATCCAGCATGATGCAGGAATTCCGTGATAAAATTTTGTGATGTTTTCTGAAAAATCAAACTAACCTCTCTTTTCATCTGGGAACATTTCAGTCTTATCAAGTGTAATTTTTGGTTTAAATTATTTCTGGAATAATTTACTGAAAGCCCTTAGACTGTGGGGGGTTGGCAGTTCATTGACACATATCTGCTTTTGACAATCAAGACCTATTGTCTAGTTTTCATTGGACACATTTCTGCAGTAATTTAACTTATAGAATCGTTTACCCTGTATAAAACCAGAATACATAACTATGACATTCACTTCCCTTGCACATTTTATAATATTAATTTAAAATATATTTCTGGATAAATATTCTTTTCTGCAAACTTAGTCTCCAGTATATTTTCTGAAAGTGAATATAAGAATATAAGAACAAACATATTATAGCCAGGTGAAGTTTCCTGTCTTTTTAAAAATCTTGCCCTAACTCTGGTAGTAAATCTCTGTGTGTAGTGATACCCTGTCAGAACTTAATTCATGCATAGCTTGTTTTTAATTTATTAAAAAATGTTCTTTTATCCTTTTTCTTAAATAAAACAATTTGGAACATTGCAAGCTGAATGTGCTTTACTGCAATATTATTAAAAACATATTCAGCCATCAAACTAATAACTAAACTGGCAGAATGGTTATGGGAGCTGTGGATAAATGTGCTTTGCAATACCCTACTGAAATAATTTTAGTTAAATGAGACTATTAAGAAGCCACAAAAGAATTTCATTTAATTTTTTAAGTCACCTTCACATTACTGTTATCTAGCAGTTTATTTGTGTTCAAGGTTCATTCCTAGAGTTACGTTTAAATGGGGGAAATAACTCCACAAAGCTACAAACAATCATTTGTTTTCTGCCTCCTTATTGTATCTAGCAGTTATATTTAGAGAATTGCATAAAATGTTCAGTCATTACCTGACATTAAGGGAACTTCTGAAATTGGCAATGAAGACTCTAAAGTCAAAATGTTCACTTTTACTTTCACATTGATAGACCAATTGAATAAAAAAAAGAATATGAACAAGTTAAGATATAAATTTCTTTAACAATTTCTAAAATATTTATTTCTAAAATGTTCTGAGTGAACATGGAGTTTGGAGTCAAAAAAGCTTTTCATGTCCCACTTATATTATAGTCAGGATAGATCTGCTGCTACGGTGATTTACCATGGAGAATTGTCTGGATTGCACCAAGATGGAAATCATAATGAACTTAGAGGCAAAGACCTGAGCCTCAGTGCATCTCATTTATGTCACTATAGGATGGGTTTAATTGTATTAAGTCAGTATTGATCTGTAAAAGAGCAGAGTAGGACCAATGTTTATTTCTGGCCCTTTTTCTGTGTGCTCTGTAATCACAGATGCCAACTGTGATCCAAATCTTTCCTATCCTCTCACCTATCACAGATACCTCCCCAGAAAATATTTTTTCTTCAAGGAGCCTCTAGAGATGTCAGTGCCCCCAAGCAGCCGCAGAGGATGCTGGAACACATTCTCACATGCTTCTGTTTCTTTGCTGAAGGGTCCAAGTTCTTCAGTAATGCACAGACTTGAAAATACTACCCTGTGATTTTATTCCCACAAGTTGTCCTAGGAAAATCAGTAGAGCTAGTTCTAGCTAGTGCTGGAAATATTAAGCAGATGTTTTCTGGATTGGTTCCAAAACAGTGTGGCTCTTATCTGTGGTGTAAGGGTCATCTTTTCTAGGGAAAACTCTGTGTCTATGTGTGTGTGTAATACATAAAAGAGGGAGAGAGGCAATGACATACATACATGCTCTGCACAATCAAAAATATGCTTTTGACATCATTGGACCTTGGACTTAAAAATTTAGATGCTACAGATTTTATGCTCCTTCTCATAGCTATAACTTTCATAGTAATTAGGAATACAAGTTTAAAAGTTGTTTGTGTTTGCAGGGGAGTGGAACTCTTAATGAGACAAACTGTAGTTCAGTTTGAGAAACAACAAATATGTATATAACCTGTAAGCACCATACGCAATTCCCTTTTTCAGGGATCAGACCTGAGCAGTGGATAGAAATGAAAATAACCTACTTGATGGTTAAATTAATTTTGATGTAGAAATTTTCTATTTAAACAGAAATCAGAATAACTGCCGGTAGTGAGTATTCAATAAAATTCTCAGAGCATAAAGTGTCGTTGTTATCTCTTTGCTGAGTAAATCTTTTCAGGCCATATGCTCACACTTCAGCTGTGCAAGAGTGCTTAACAACAAAAGCATAAACAAATCTACTAAAACATTGCTTATAAAGTCTAAAAGAGACAATAATGGTGACACAACTGGATTCAGGAATCAGTGTTTTTGACAAACTACTGGCTTTCTGTAGAGTTCTGTCTTCCCTAAGGGTGATGAGAGACTATTTCGAACATTGCTTTTGCCAGCTGTGCACTCTGTGACCCTGAATCAAAACCCACTGATAAAAGTGTGCTTCAGTGTAACCCAAAACCTGCACTGTTATTTCAATCTCAGAAATCATAGGCCTCCTCAATTTCTCCTCCAAATTATAAAGTCAAATAAAACTATGACTAGGATTTTTAAAAAGCACAGTTCTTGCTCCTCAGTCTCTAAGAAATAATTCTGACTGTGAAACAAAGTGATTTAGAACTGGTTGAGATAAAAAGGAATCCTTTTCTTGTTCTAAAGCTCCATAAGCTCTTCTGAGTTCGAATTTCAGGCAAAACACTAAGCTCTGAAGGAGTCTCAATAAACCTCAGGTTTTTGCCAATGCCATTCTCACAAAATTGCTTCTACTATAATGGTGTGGTTCCTAATAATGTTTCCAAAATACAATGTCCCTTGGACCTAGACAGGCTAGAGGAGTGAACTTTGTGAAATTCAACACGGACAAATTAAAAGTGTTTTATCTGGGAAGGAATGACAATAATTTTTTTAGCAAATATGGAGTTAGTGCCCCAGCTGGGGACTAACCAGCTGAACAGCAGCTCTGCTGAAAAGGCTCTGGGGGCCTGACCTAAGAGCAAGCTGAGCATGAGCCAGCCAAGACACCGAGCTCTGTCCTGGGTGATGGAGGGAAGGCATTATCCCTGTCTACTCAGCACAGTGAGTGAATCCTTCACATATAGACTCCCCTGTACAAGAAAGACATTCATAAATGGGGACAAATGCCAGGCCCCCAAGATGTTTGAGGCTGGAGCACTTGCCCTGTGAAGAGAGGCTGAGGGCCTGGGACTTACTGTGCCTGAAGAAGAGAGAACTTTGGGAAGTCCAACAGCTGCCTGCCTGCCTTTCCGTACAAAGAGAGTACCAAGGAGGTACCAGGAAGACACCTTAGAGTGATATGTGGTGGAAGGTAAAAAAAGGGCATAAATTTAAATGGGGGACATTCTGACTGGATATAAGAAAAAGATTTTCCGCCCTGAGGGTAATAAAGTGTTTGAGCTCTCTGCACAGGGAAGTTGTACAGGCCAATCTTTTCAAGCTCTGAGCAGCATGATTTAATGTCTGACCCTACTTTGGGCAGGAACTTGGATTTAGAGACCTCCTAAGGGCCCTCTCAGCCCAAACAGCTCTTGGGGTCTGGACTTGTGCAGAAGGCTGCACAAGTGAAACTCCCCATCAGTGCCAAAAATATGGCTGGATGTGTAATCTTTCAAAACTATTATTTGCTTCACTTTGTTAGAGAAAAAAACATAGATATCTTGAAATTTTCCACTCAGTCCATTATGGTCAAGATAATTCTGAAGTGCTGCTTCATTAGGTGTTCAAATACTTGGACCAAGTGGTGGAGAACTATAGAGTATTTTGCTGTGACTGAGGGGAGCATGGAAATGAAATAAACTGACATTTCCCATTGAAAATGCATCTGAAAATCTTATAAAAATATTAGGAATATTAATAAAAAATTAGGACTGAGCTGACAGCTAGGATTTAATTGACATTTTTTCAGTTGACATCTGTTATTATTTTTTTTTTTCAGTCCAGGTTTTTCCATTGAAATTCCAGAGTTCTCCTATAAGATTCTGTCTGAGATAAAATCCAACTGTGTGGTATTTCAAGGCTGAATCTCTGTTTCTTGTAAACCTAATATGACTTGTTATACTGCATCTGCCATTTGTGAGGAATTCCTTGCGGAAGCCTTCAATGGTGTAAATAGGTATTGACATGGAAGCCACAGAACAAGTGATTGTATATATATATTATTTTTTCTAGGGTAAATAGCAGACAGAACAACAAATAATAATCTCTAAATTTTTTTTTCTTGACTAATAATCTCTCTATATATTCCTCCTTATGTATAATTCATCATTTCAGTATTTCCTTGCATGGTTTTTGTGAGTTTGCCTTGGCTGCTCTATTTCCCTTCCCTTATTGCTTCTGGAGAAAGCAGACTGTCTCAGCATGCTCTCAGCATGTTCCTTCTATCTCCCTATGCCTTTTTTGTGTGCATGACAGCTTTCACTGATATGTTGTGGGTGGTCTGATCTCCTCCAGATTCTCTAAAGTTTAGGAGTTTTGACGTGGCACCGGGCTCATGGAAAGCATGCAGTTCTCCTCCCCGACCTTGCTCCCTTGAGCACTTCTTCCTCACTGATTCTGTTCCTTTTTGCTTCACCTTTATCCATCTCACGTAACCCTTTACAGAGAGACAGATCAGTGTCCTGAAGAAAGCCTGATTTCTTCCCCAGAATTCATGCAAACTATGTGTTTGTGCCATATCTGACACTGTAAGGTCCAGGCTCTTATCAGGACATAAAAGATTAGAGAAAAACTATTCCCTCCATGAACATCTCATCAAATAGCAGAAGGATATAGGTGCTTTTCATGCACCAGTGAACTTCAGCAGTGTTCTGTGTAGCATGCATAAGCTATACATAACACTGAGGTATTATTATGAAAGATGACATAGATGTGAACAAGAGTCTAGTTTGCTTATTTTCACTACAAAATGTAATTATGGAATTTTTCTACACGCTTAAAAGGTCCTGATAAGGAAGACTGTAGGAAAAATGCAAATACTAGCAATGCTAGATGAGAAACAATTTGAATTTTAGGTGGGACTGAAACATTAAACTCAGAGATCAGGAGGCAGAGTGAACCAATGTCTTCTGATAGCTGGTTCATAACAATGTCCCTAAATGGTTTTCTGGGGCCCATCAGACTTATCCATCAAACAGAAAAGGAAATCTACAAAGGCAGTAGGGGGGCATCTATTTTTATCAGAAAACCACATGAAAACCTGGCAGTAGAGATGGCAAGAAATTTTGACCCACAAGGAAATATTTTGGCTGAAGATATGAAAATCACCACAAAATAAAAAAAAGTCAAATGTACTTATTTGAGTTATTAAAACATAAAATGGATTTATATTTGCTGCAGTCTTCCATGAAATAACACTTAGGAATTCCTGCTCAAACACTTTTTATTGTTAATTTTGTTTTAGGTCAACTCAAATTAGAAAAAGCTCCAATACTGAATCCAGTCTTGGACCAGTTAGAAAAGGTGCCAGATTCAAGGCTCTAGGCCATTGTTTTTCTTGTGATATGGGAATCTGAGTTCAAGTTGTCTTAGATGAAGGCTGGACTTCAAAAGCAACTTTAGACTCATGGGTTGCCTGACTCTTTTCTTCAAGCAGTCAAGCGTCGCTCAGTTTTATATCTAATATATCAGCACAAAGAAAACACAGGAGAAAAACAAGAAGCAAAAATTTAGCAAAGAATAACACTTTTTCCTAAAGCTTCCCATGGGAAATTTAAATCCTTTAAAGTTACTTCTTTTGTGGTGTAGTCCTTGTAGTCACCAAGGTCTGGGCTCTACTCCTGTCTCTTTACATCCATTTCACCCACCACACATTCCTTACCGTTCCTGGACTTCTGCTGTCTTTTTTTCTACTTTCACTGGGGACGCACTTCTTTGTGCCAATGCAGTGATATTAGCATTAAAACTGCAATATCCATACACTAGCACCTCCTCTCCCTACTCTAACTCACAGCATATTTGATCCGTCTTTTTATAAACTATTTTGGTAAAACCGGTGTCTGTTAAAGTAGGTGTTTCATCAGTAAAATCCCCTCTAGCTGTGAGCAGTCATTACTTCAAGTAGCTCACTAAAAGCATGTAATTTTCCCAGTACCTGCAAATAAACATCCCTAGCAACTGTATTTTTTCCCCATAAGTATTCTGTCTGCATTGACTGGGTTTATTTTCTACCATTCTTGTAAAAATGCAGAGGTAGCAGCTGTATATTTGTAAAAGGCTGAGGGAGATATAAGGGTCAATGTATGAGGGTTATATCTCATGCATTTTCAGATGTAACTTGTGTTTCTATTAATTTCTTCTTGTTTAGAAAAAAATAGAAAAAAATAATAAATAAAAAAGGAGTCTGGGAACCCCCCAAATTTTAATACTTTCAAAATAACAGGGTAACCCAAAAATAGTGATGGACATAAATTTTTAAATAGACAAGCTGTAAATTTTTTCATCTAAAAATTCCAAAGGTGTTGTCACTGTCACTGACTTTATGATAGTCTGAAAATGGATAAAGACAATACATGAGGAGCAAGAGCATCATAAATCTTCATTCAGAAATTTCTTCTATCTCCCAGTATAACAAGAAAAGTGAAAGGAACAGATTGCATACAACTAGGCAGAGCCTTATTGCTTCTCAAAATTAAATGATCAGCACAGTATTATGTCAGTTCATGTTGTTGCAATTTACAGAACACTTTCAAAATGAACCGGTGTGCCATCAGTAAAATACATGTTAAATTTCCCTATCCTTATAAGGGATGTCTGTGCAAAGATCAAATTAGGTACCTTGCAGCTTTTCATGAAAACAGAAGCAGCTTAATGACTCCTTTGCCCCTCAAAAAAAACCCCAAAACCCAAAAAATCTATGAAGAAACTGCTAGAATGGAGTAAGTAATTAATGTGATTAGGTTAAGTGTGTTCTGTAGTGGCATTTCATCATGAAGATTTCTTTAATTGAATAAAGTCCTATTAATTTTACTGCATTGTTAAAAAAATAAAAACATCTTTCCTATAGTACCTATAGAACCTGAACATGTTTTACATTTATTTTATTAACAGGACTAATGCTGTGAGAAAGCAAAAAAAAAAGAAATCTGCATACGAGTTATAAAATGTCTAAAGAAACATAACTGTTACCTGATTCTGCAAGTCTAGGGGAAATGTCTTCAGGAAACAAAGCCATCCTATGGTGATTTGAGATCCTATGGTGATTTCAGATCAGTTCGTAATTTAGAGACTTTACAAGCTGCTTTTATTATGTGGCAGGTAGATTTAAAAATGGAACCATGTGATGAACTGTAAAATTCCAGTTTATTGAAGAGGGTTCGATCAATGGCTCCAACTCCTGCATTGTTTTTATCACACAACAAAAGCTGATGTCAGAATTCTGATACCAGCTGATTCTACAGAGCCCAGTGGACATAAAGAAAACAAACAAAGCAAAAAGTGCGATCTGAATCTTCAAATGTGTAAAAAATCATGAATGATTTTGTTTCAAAGCAACTGGCACCTTCAAAGTAAAACACAAGTGTATATAACTGTAGCATCTATTTGATAAATTCTGCCACCCTTCCAATCATATTTTTGAGCTTCAGAAATCACTTGAAGGACATTGTATTAATATAACCATGAGACAGGTGGAAAAAGTCAGGCAGAGGATGAAGAGTACCGTTGGACAGCTGGTATAAAAACTTTGATGGATACAGGAGTAAATAATAAATTCATACTAATGAATAATAGACCATAATGAAAGTAATTGAAAGCAAGAGGCCTCACAGAGAAGACAAAACTAACATGGACAAAAAATACTATAAAATATATAAGAATGGATACATGTACTGTCTGACCTCAAAACAAGGAATGTGGTAGTTAAAACATTCAGAACTTTCTCTTTACAATCACTGTATAATGTTAGAGGAGGAAGAGTTCATGGAAGCTCACATGTATGGTGCTATTAAATAAAAAAATCTAAAGGATATTTTTCTTCACAATACCAGTGAAAAAACTTATTGATCACTTTTTAGACATAATTTTTTTTTCTTGGCTCTGAAAACATCTTCTTAATTACAATTTGTTTTTAAGGCCTTTGATTATATTTCATTTCCTTTCAGAGTTACAATGAAGACTAAATTCCTTGTTTATAATTTCTTCCCATCAGACTATTCTTAATATTTGATTTCTTCACGTAGGACCCCAAATCTCACTCTTTTTTCCTGAGTGCCTGGCACAAAAAGGGCAATATTGCATATTTGAGGGATCATAGGCTATATATTTATTTATTTTCACTTCCTTTTCCTGCTTTTACTTTTGGGCTATTCAAGTTTTCAGTTTCTGCTCTTCCTTTTGGTCACAGTGATACTCAGATTCTTTGAAGGCCATCATTATGTTAGAGGTTTTAAATAGCTAGCTAATATGTTGAACTGATTTAGCTCTAATGATGAACTACTCAAGAGTGAAGAAAATTCTTGCTTAATTTCAAATGAACATATATTTTAATAGCAGGGACAAAAGAGTAATTGTTGTTTTTTCACCTAACATTGATACAATATAATGACAGGAATGTCAGATACAGCAGACAGATCTTCACTGAAAAAACATTATTGTCTGACTGTAAACCTTGCCTTCAAGTTGCTTTATGTGGAAATTATCTCAGCTAAAAGGCTGAAAGCAGTTATTTGGTATTCTTGAATAGATGGAATGTTCCTATATAATTTTTTTCTTAACAATTTCAGTTCTTTCTGGTTTTCACTGTTATCTTGCTATATCTTTTCAAAACAGAGGTGGGTTTAAACCCTTTGGCATATTGTTACTGCATGGTCTTTAATTCATTCTCCTTTTATGTTACTAAAGTTTCCAATCCCTGCAACAGACAGTTAACAGACTTTTAAGAAGTGTGACATATAGATGTTGTTTCTAATGTTTTAATGAGAACACTTTAGTCCAGAAGAGAAGGTGAAAATGCATCATGTGAAAAGTATAATGGAAATAGAACAGCAATGAAAAACAGTACAAAATAGACCACTTGTGTATGTTAAAAAAATTTAAGATAATCCATTCAGAGGTAATTAAATAAATATCCTAAAGAGAAATACAATTCTGATTAAATTATTTTCTCTCATGGATTGTACACAATCTCATCACAGAACTATGTTGGAATTCATAGAAATTATATAAATTCATAGAAACAGTTCTTTTGCACCATTTAAATTCTATTTAAGATTGAGCTGTTATGAGTTCTTTTAGATAAGCTTTTCAGTACAGACTCCATAAGTGGAACAATTTTAGCACCCATGCATGTAAACACCCCAAGGTAAAGAATACCTCAGCCAGGGGCTGAGACGCCACCCAGAAGTTGTTTTGAGGGGAATAAAATAGCTTAAACAATATTTATGACACATTTATAGGTTAGATTAGTAGATTGGGATGCTGCGTGACCAGACACTGAGCAGAGGTCTGTCTTGAGTCCTCATACAACATACAGAGCAACTAAGAAACAAACTGTGCATTCAGCTGTACTCGTCTGAAGGTTTTATCCTCAGATACTTCAGTCCAACCCCTTTGGTTGGGTGGTCGGTTTATTATTGGGTTTTAAAAGTTACTTGTGAAACCTGAGATGTCTTTCATTATAAAATGTGTCATAAGAAGGATAATAAAGAGGAAAGGAAGAAAAAATCATATTTAGTTACAGTATGCAGCTTTCTCACAAAAACCTAACATGAATAAATTCTCCTTGAAAGTCACATGGAAAAACAGATGTGAGACACCAGTTCTTAGTTCAGGCTTTTACTCCAAAAACTGTTGCTACATTTTACATTATACTGTCAACAGTAACAATCCAACATGCCAGGATGATAATCTGGACTAACCTTCAATGCTTGCCCACAAAGTCTTAAGGTTGAGAAGGTTGGGTTTGTTCAATATGGAGAAGAGAAGGCTTCAGAGTGACCTAATTGTGGCCTTGCAGCACCTGAAAGGAGCCTGCAAGAAAGATGGAGAGAAACTACTTACAAGGGCCTGTAGTGACAGGACAAGGGGGAATAGCTTCAAACTGAGAGTAGGTTTAGATTAAATATATGGAAGAAATTCTTTACTGTGAGGGTCGTGAGGCACTGGAACAGGTTGCCCAGAGAAGATGCCTTATCCCTGGAAGTGTTCAAGTCCAGTCTGGATAGAGCTCTGAGCAACCTGATCTAGTGGAAGGTGTCCCTGCCCATGGCAGGGAGGTTGGAAACAGATGATCATTAATGTCCCTTCCAACCCAGGCCATTCTGTTATTCTCTGATACATATTTTTCATCTAGGTTAGGTCAGTCATCATATTTCATCAATAAAAGGGCATTCTTTATTCTTTGATGCAGAACAAATTACTGGTGATTGTAACATATTGTAACATCAGAAAACCACGAGTCTTCATTCCTCTATTGAAAGGTGATGGGCATGCACCCCATCTCTTACAGATGAAATTTGGGATTGTTGAGTCAGTTCTGTGAAAGGATGGGGGAAATTTCTGCTTTTCTGAAGACACCAGCAACAAAATGCATTTTGTTCAACATCAACACCATACCCCATGTATTAAATGTGTTCCCAGGTCAAACTGATCAGGTGATTTCAGGTATATTAAGGGAAATCTGGCTCCTCCATAGTCCTAAGTTAGCTAAGAAATCCCAATTGTGAAAGGCCACGGTGAAGTTACGTGCAGGCATGTGTAGAAGCAGAATTCTGCAGTGTCTAGAGAAAGATAAAAACCCACACCATTCATTCTGAAAAGAGCAGAAATATTTTGTAAACTATTTATCACCCAACGGTGTCTTTATTTTTTTGCAGATACTTTTTATAGGTCTTCTAAAAATAAATCTACATGTTTTTGTATGTAACAAAGTCTATATCTTGATCTTTAACACACTTTTATATTATACCCCACTATTTTAAATTAACTGGACTTAATAACACTAATTGTAATCAAACTCACTGCCACTAAACAACAGGCCAGGGATGTTCAAAACTCACTTTTTTTTTGTGACAAAGTAGAACATCTCTTACTTTTTATTCAAGAGCAAGCAAAAAAATTTTAGGTACTTTTGTGTCTTCCTCTAAAGACATTCCTTCTGAATGCAAGATAAATATTTTTGTAGGTTGATCATATGGTTAAAAAAATCAGAAATAATAAGATTTCAGGTAAATTGGCCATTTAGAGGTTTCATAACTGTAAGAGGTTTCATAACTGTAAGAGATTTCATAACTGTAAATATTTTCAGAGTGTCAGGCTTCACCTTTTAATAATGTTATTTTTACCAGGCTATGAGTCAGTAGTTAAGAGATTTTTTTCATCAGGGGTATTGGCTTATTTGGATCAGAATATTTATACTGGAAATTAAAATGGAGGGGAAGAGCTAAGGAACATGAGGAAGGATTAGAGGACAGTTTTTTAAAAAACTCTATAAAGATTTATTTTAGAATGTAATCTCCAGCTGATAACCTATTTTATTTCTTGGGAGAGAGTATCATACATTACAAAAAAAAACCAAACAACCCAAAATCGAACCCAACAAACCACTTCAAAGACACCTGGGGAAAAGAAAGTGGGTCATATAGGCTTTTAAGAAGAAAAGCAACATTTCTAATTATGGCTACTCATCTTAGCAGACAGAAATTTCTATTTCAGTCATCTCTCTACATCAGGAAGCTGGGCTATGTATGTAGTGTCTGATGTAACAAGACGTTACATGACTGCTATGGAATTTTTAAAAATACTGAAAAAGCAGTGCAAAACCAGAGTTATATCAACCTCTGGTCCACAATGTAGTAAAATAAATAAGAAATACTAAAAGTCTTTTCTCTTAAAAGGAAGAAATAAAAACTTGGTTCTAAACAAAGCCATAAACCATCCCCTCTACCCCCAGTTATGGGATAAGATTTTGGTAATGGATTTAAATTTGATTGATAATATATTTAAATTATTTAGCTTAAATAATTATAGTTGCACAGCACATAAGTTGGTAAATTTATAAAGGTAGATTTCATATGTCTAAAATGAGAAATTTATGTTAGTGAAAGAATGCAATATTATATTTATAGGAATGAAGACACTTATTGTTGTGTTAAAGCTCATATACATTGTGTGTTAGTTTGGGTAAATGCTTTGCCAATTCCAATATGTTTATGGCTGTAATAATGCATATCAATGTTTGGCTCTAATGAATCCAAACTGTTATGGAAATAAGCTGCTTTACTTGTTATGATTTCCTCTTACATCTTACTAAGAGGTTTAAATAGGCAGCACGATACTATTTAAAACAGAGTAAAAGAGTACAGATATTAAAAGCTAGCAAATCCACTTTTCTTTATATATTTTCTGCATATTTTTGAAAGAATCTCAGAAAAAATTGAAAAAAAATTGCAGAGCAGATTCTTAATCTGTAACAAATGTATATTTATACAAAATGTGAAAACAGACTTTTGATTTTCTCATGAAATCTGTATATTTTGATCAATCTTAAATATAAACAGACATGGCAATAATAATAATCATAATAATAACAACAACCACCATGCTGTTAAGTTTTTTCATTATTTTGTGTATTCTTAGGTATTCTTTCTGATAACTGAGTATTGTCTGAATAACAAATGTAAAATGGAGCACTTTACATGTTTTAGTTTTTCTTTAAAGATGAAAAGATGAGTCTTCCTAAAACTCCATTAGATTATTTAAGAAATTCAGGAGATAAATGAAATTGGCTTCTGAAAAATATCTAGAGTGCAAGACTGCTTTGATTGTAATTATAATAATTTATACATAAAGCCACAGATATAGAGGTTGATTTAAAAATGTATCCTTATCAAGTAAAGTTTCTTTCCAGAAATCACTTTCTGCAACCTTTTTCCCATGAGATGTAACCAGTACTGCCACTAAATCACAAACAGTGTAGTCAAAACATTGACCATAATAGAACAAACACTTGTAATAGGTGTAAAAACTCTCTATTGGTGTGTGAGACTAAGATCAAGAAACGAACCATGACTGCAGCTAAACAAAGGATTTCATGCCTGACATTTCAGGCAGATAGACTGTTCTTGTTTTCTATTGAGGTAAACTTGAAATAATCCAAATCTTCTTCGAACTTTAGACAACCTCCCCAAGTATTTGTGTCCATATTTCTCTTTGACCTCTGAGCAGTAGACTTTCTGATTCCATTTGCTTTCATGCAACTTCTTCCAGTTTTGCTTGTGTTCTTGCAAATTCTTCTCCAAACTAGTTCATAAAATGCTCTCAGAAGCACTCCAGAAGAAAAAAATGTTTCTCCTTATGGAAGAAACTGGCACATGAGACCTCTGTGATGCCTTTACTCCAAGATGACAATCCTGCTGAATGTGAACTAAACACAGAGAAGAAGAAATCAGAAGCCATAAGGCAGTGAGTGCTGGTTGAATCCTGACTTTCAGAAGCCTAACCATCTAATAATCCTACTCTTTTGAATTGTGTCATATTGGGCCATTTCTGCACAGTACAGCAATGTCATCTATTGCTCCCTTGGTGCTCAGTGTGCTTATCCTGTTTATAATACATACAAAACATTATACACACTAGAGAAATATCTGGAGTCAGCCATCATGGAAGTTACAGGAATATGCACTTTTTCTTGTCACTTCCTGTTGCTGATGGTGCTCTATAACATGCTCTTCAGATACACTGCAATATTGGCTGTGTCTTTTTTCCAACCTTGTGGTCACTCTACCCAAAGTAATCCACAGCACTCTGTTAAACCAACTCAACTAAAAGAAAAACCACGTGTAGCAATTAACTGTCATTGTGTAATTGTGTTTTCAGTGTCTGGAATGAGAAGAAAGTAATGACCTGTAAAATCAAAGCTGGGTTTATGTGACAGAGAATACACTTTGTTGTCTCAGTCTGGTCTCCAGCCATGAGTGTGCAGCACAGGATAAACTCCAACAGATAAACTGCTGCTGCTGCCCTTGATAGTGTCATTCAAACTACTTTTGAGGTTCTCAACAAAAGAGACTGAGCTGTTTGACAATTAGATTTAAAAGACATGGAGGAAATAACAGTCCATAAAAGTGAATGACATTCTCGGAGAGACTCTACCAGCATTTTTCCTCTCAATGGAGACACAAAAGGATGACTGTGGTGAGGAGAGTATAGCTGTAATTAACTTGTCATTTGTATTAATAATTATATAGTTTCAAGACTGTGTATTTTTACAGCTAAGGTCATAGACTAAACTGCAGGTTCAATTCTTGCTTCTCTCAGGCTCCTCATGGGACACTGCACAATCAATTTATCTTTCAGTGCATTTATTCTTTTTATTGTGAAAAAGAATAGTAATATTTCTTTTCCCTCCAGTCATTTATTTGTAGTTCTGTTTTAGTTGTGGTTTTTCTTGCTATAAATCAGATCTAATAAGGAATTTAAAAATACTCTTTTTACAAAAAAAAATGATGAAGTTAGAAAAGAACATTTTATTAAGGAATATAGTTTGTAAATTTCCCAATTTTACTAGCAAATATTTTTCCCAGCTCATTTAAATTCTTTTTAATTTACCTCATTTTAACTAAAATAAAATGGATCTTTTTTGTCCCTCAGAGGGAGAGATTTTTCTTCCTTATTCTTAATCTCATAAACTTTAGATATTTAGAAGTGTTGTTTTAACTAACAGCGTTAATTTAATTTGAATTGAAGAGTATCCAAAGGAAGGCCATGAAGATGATCAAAGGACTGGGGAACTTTGTGAGGAAAGACTGAAGGAGGTAGGCCTTTTCTCCCTGAAGAAGAGAAGACTCAGCAGGGACCTCATCACAGTATGTCAGTAGTTAAAGGGTGGCAACTTCACAAGGACAGTGTGGAGAAGACAAGGGGCAACGAGTACAAGTTGCAGTGGGAGAGGTTTCATCTCAACATAAGAAACTAAGCTTTTACTGTAAAATTGACCACACCTTGGAACAATCTCCCCAGGAAAGTGATAGAGTTCCCATAACTGGAGTTTTCCAAGACGTAGTGGGAGTGAGTGTTGGGCAATCTCACCTAAGCTCCTTTTCCCACAAAAAGGTGGACCAGACGGTCTTTCCAGGTTTCTTTACAACTTGAGTTATTCTATTATTTGGTGACTCTCCGAAGATTTACTTCCTAGTTTCAGTTGAAGATGGGAAAAATATGTGTTAAGTTCCTACAAATTAACAAGAAAATCTTCCTTTCTCTTTCAAATTTACTATAGTTTCAGTATTTTACCTCTCATCTTGCATTAAACTGTAATACAAACAGGAAGGTAAAGAATAATCAGATGAAATCATATGTAATTTCCATGTTATCCGGTTAACAACATGGTAAATGTTATAAATTTTGTAAAAATAGTTAATTTAATGCCATATTTTTCAGACTGTATGTTCATAAGGTACCATTCAAAATGTGCATTTATTTGAATGGGAAGGGAAATGTATTTCATTTTTAAGTTTTGAGAGAGTGGAGAGCGTTTCTTGAAGTCATACAAACTGGCTGAGAAGCAAGGAAAACAGTCATGGAATGGTTGCATGGAATGGTGGCACGGAATGGTGGCACAGGATAGTGACAAACTCCATATTTTAAAATTGCTCACATACAATGTATTGGGTTCTATTATTTAAAACTAGCATTAATGCTGAAAATCTTTACGCTTTCTCAATGTATGAAAAAGGTTCTGTATTAAGAAAAGCAATAGTAATAAAATATTTGGCACAGATTGTTTATTTATTTATATGATTGAAGTGAAGAAAATATTTCCTCTATTAGACATTGGATACTCATCTAATCTCTGATATCTCACTTATTTAAGGTAATTTATATCTACTGAGGCAGTAAATCCAGACACTGGCATTTTTCCTCTAAGAGGACAGACCAGACAGAGATAGGAAAAAATACTTTTGCACTATCTTGTTTCAAATGAAAAAAAAGGATAAAAAAATTGTGCACCATGTTGGTTTTTTTACCTTTGTAGTCTAAAAGAAATATTCATCACACTATTTGTGCCTCACTGATACAATTTTTCATCCAGGGATGTACACATGAAGAGAAGTTTGCTCCAACATATGAGAAGCTCTGAAGTCTTAGAGGTTTAGAGCAGAGCTTTGCAAAAATTTTGGAAAGCCTGTTTTCCATGAAAAATGCAGATTTAGGTTGAGAAGGATACATGATGATTCTATGAAACATTTCATTAAGTTGTTTCATCAGGAAAAAAACCCCAAAAGACGCTTAATTTTGGCATTTCCTTAAGTGAATATTTCACTTAGAAATGGGCTTCAATGTTATTAAATGCTAACTAGACTGAAGAAATTTGATTGAATGAACCTTTTCAGACTTTCCTAACCATACTCTAGTTTGACCCAAAGCACAGTATGGTTTGCTAAAGCATATTTACACATACATATGTACATATATATATATGTGTAGGTACACATTGATATCTGCTGCATATGTCATAGAATCATTCAGGTTGGAAAAGACTTTTGAGATCATCAAGCCCAACTATTAACTCAGCACTGCCAAATCCACCGCTAAACCGTGTCCCTAAGACATTAAATACCATCCCCATGGCTTTTAAATACCTCCACCACTTCCCTGTGTACTGTGTTCCATTCTTTGATAAACCCTTTGGTGAACAAATTTTTCCCTAAATCCAATCTATATATTCCCAGGCTCAATCTGAGGATATTTCCTCTTGTCCTGTTGCTTGTTACCTGGGAGAAGAGGCTGATCTCCACCTGGCTACAACTTCCTTTCAGGTAGTTGTAGAGAGCAATAAGGTCCCCCTGAGCCTCCTTTTTTCCAGGTTAAACAACTGCAGCTCCCTCGACTGCTCCTCATTTGTCTTGTGCTCAAGACTCTTCCCCAGCTTCATTGCTCTTTTTTGGACACACTATATATCTGTTAATATCAGAATTTTATATCAGTCAAGGGAATGGCAGTTGCTAATTTAAGTGTTGGAGATTTCATTTCAAGTGTGTCTCATGGGAAGTTTTCAGTTTCTGAAGTAGCCTAAAAGATAACCTTGCACACCTCAATCTTGTCACTTCTGCTTATAAGTAACCATTGACATTGAGGGTATCTCTGCAAGCAACGAAGGAATGGTTTAGATTTATCATCAGCTCTACTGTCTAACAGAATTTGACAGCATGAAACTATGAAATGGATAGAATGATTAAAATTTAAATCCAGCCATACTTACAGCAGGTATTAAAGTCAATGCACTTTCTAAGCCAAAAGTCATTGGAAAGAGTTGAGGCAGAAGCACTGAATCTTTTGGGGTCCATCAATTTCAATTCATTTGCTCTAATTTTATGGATCAGTACTTGGTCTCTTCACTCTAGTGTCTATGAAATGTCAGTCCTTTGTGTGACAGCTCCTGAACAAAATGACCTGCGTATGTAACTATAATTTCTACACTTTTCCAGTATTCAAAAACTTACCACAAAATATGTGTCTGCTAGAAACAGGCTGATGCAGTGGCAGAGTACAGCTTGCTTTGTTTCCCTTGGCATTGCAAGTGGCATAAAATCCAGTTGACTACACTTCCATAGTACAATTCTAGTAGTCTGGAGAGTTCTGTCTGTGCAAAACAGACATGGCTTGTCATTTGCCATGTATGTTTTTAGGCAGTATATATTTATACATAATGCAAACAACTGAATTATGTAAAATACATAATAATTATACTTTTTTAAAGCAGTTGGAATTACTGTACTAATAATGTAAATGAGGCAAACCACAAAATCATTGATGTGAAAAGCTAATGACCAATACATTGTATTGGTTCATCACAACAATTTGTCATTGCAACTATAAACATCCTAACAATTCATAGGTGACATCGACCAGGGAGTGAACCCCCATGCACTATGTATCCTTGCCCAGAATAATGGAACTTAATGTTGCTGTCCTAATGCCTTTTTTGTACAAAGACAGATATTTTTAGCAGCAATGGTGAATGTCAAATATTTTTAGCAATTTTAGATAAAATTTTATAGTTGTATGAAAAGCAATTAGAAAAGAATTAATTTAAATATTTTCAAGACTTTGGGTATTGCATATTAATTGAGACAAACATTTGGAGGGGCTTAAGGAAAAAAAAGACAGTTGTAGGCAGAACTAAAATTTTGCAGGTTTTTTTGTTTTGTTTTAGTTTTTGGTTTTTGAGTTTTTTTGGTGACAATCTCTAGAATCCAGGTTTCAAGTGAAAATGAAAAGAGGAAGTCTGTTTGCCCCTAACTCTGCCTCCATCCACTCATCATTTGATCTTTGATATGTATGTCAAAGCATTCCTTTATCAATAAACAATTCCTGATGTATAGTCATCAAGAGCAAAGTATGGAACCTTGATTATAAGGTTTTACATGCTAAATACATTGCTTTTGTTCTTCCATGATATTTTCCAAAAGTCACTTTCCTATTCCCTCCATCCTATGCAGTTCAAGAGGGGAAGAAGACATCCTAAAATTACTGAGGGTAACCCTTAGATGGGTGGCAAGCAGACAGGAAGGTTTTAGGATAAATCAGTTTGTTTCATTTTGCATTGAAGGGAAAAATCTTTCCAGTCCCATAGATGACCAAGATTACTTATCATGGCACTCAAAATTCAAGCCTGAAGAGTTCCAGGGACTTGTGAGTCATCATTGTGCTTGGGGGGTGAGGGGGCGGAAGAAGAACCCTTAATACTTTTTAATGTCTTTCCATTGCAGTTGCCATTAGTAAGGTATCAAACCTTTGGCCTTGTGCATTAATTTAGCCCAAAATTTTAGAGGATGCACTCTTTAAATTACACATTCATGCTTTGTCAATATTTTTAACCATCATGTGTATAATAGGAAGTAAAGAAAACAGGCAAAGCACTACAGAAGCTCATCCACCCATTATGCTCAGTCTCCCATTAAAGTTCACTGACTAATGGATTTCAGATGCAGATGGAAGTTTTTGCACCACTGAGATATTGCTTTGACAGATCAGGCACAATAGCTGTGACTGTTAGTCTTTCAAGCCTGAAGAGTTTTCTTTCATGGTTTCAAAAGAAGTCTTTCCAGAGCAGCAAGATACTCACAGCAGCCAACATTTTAATGCATTAAAAAAAAAATGAGAGAAGAAGAAAAGTTGCTTTCTTTTTTCAGTAACAAAGGACTTAACAAGCTTGCTTCAATGCTGCAAGGATAACTTAAGTTAACTAAACAAAAGAAAGAGAAGTTCTTAAAGAATAATGAAGTTCCACCAGGTCCACCTAATGAAAAGTCATCTTTGAAGTAAAATATTCCAGCAAGTTGAATTATAGTTTAAAAAATATCAAAAAGAACTAATAAATATTAATAAATAATGTTACAATCTTTCTGAGATTATAAGATGCCATGTACCTTAACTTATTAGAAAAGAATAGACAGGTATTTGAACACACTATTATTAAGAGAAATAAATAGAACAAATGAATGCATACAAATGACCCCCAAGATATATATTTATAAACAAGAAAAAAAATAATTTTATTGTCTGTAATCCTACTGGCTTCAGTGGACACGGAATTATATTGTGAAGACATTTCTTTGATTACCAGCATCTTCTCTTACCTTTCTTCCTACTCTTTCCTGCTATTTTTAACATAATTTAAAGGCATTTATTATACAATAAAGACATTGAAACTCAAAGAGAAATCACCTTCTATTATTGTTTTAATCTTATATTTGAAAAATATTTTAAATTATTTTTTTAAGGCTACATTGGAATATATTGAATAAACAATACAGTCCATTCTAAAAGCAAAGCAAATAGATGTACTGGTGGTAGAAATCTACATAAACTCGTGTAACACTACTAATAGTCTAAATGACAGTACAGAAAGCACTGGAACATATTCATTGGACTGGTAAAACTAGAAAAATATAGACTGGTTTATAAGACTGGTGCCATACTTTATTTAAGATTGTAACAAGTGCCTAACTTGGGTGCAAGATGTAACACTCATGTAAAATATCTACATAATAAATGGAGAAAAGCAAGTGCCTGTAAGTGGTTACTCTGAGGGTGAAGCTACTCAATACCAGTAGGTCTCACAAACCTGAGAGTCCTACTACCTTGGAGGTAGAAAGGGACAGCAGTACCTCCTGCTTCACAGGGCAAGTATATTTAAGGAAAATATAACTTAAATAATAATAAATAACCATATAATTAATGAATATTGCTGGTTTTCAATAGTTATTTTCCAATAGTCTTTGACCCCATTACTGTCTCCTGTTTATCTTTCTCACTTCACTTAATTGCAGGCATCGCTCACAACACTTTAATGTTATTTTAATAATAGGTACTGTAGCTATTTCTTTTGCTTAAGAACATAATTCCTATATACTGCTTATGCTTCATCCTCATTTCATTGAGCAGGCCAAGCCAGACTTTTCTTTTTACTTAAAATACTCATGTAAAAACAAAACATTGCTGCTGGTACTTGGAAGTGAAGAATTTGGGATTATATTTGGAGAATTACATTTAAAACTCTTAGGTTTAGATTTTAATTTTGTTTTGGTTTAGTTAATCTTGGTAAAAGAACTTCACTATCTTTTTTAAGTACTGTTGTTTAGAATTTAGCCTTGTCTCATCCTTGTGCTGTTGTCAAAGCATTCAAGTGTCCCTGGAAAATCACTCCAGTTGCTTAAGTAGACTCAAAGCAAACTTTAACTTAATAGTCCTAACAGCAAGCTCATTCATTAGTGGGACTAATCACAGATATTGAACTGGTTACGCTCCTGGTTTTAAATTTGGTTTTGGCGAGGTAAAAATTTGTCCAGGCAGGAATATTCTTGCAGTGAGTGGCTCCAGAAAAGAGAGCCACAAGCCTGGGACCTCAGCAACAACCACCTCCCCCCTCGAATCTGAAGACCATGATCAGGGGAAATCAGAAATCAGAATTAGACTGTAACAATAAGAGCACCAACCAGAACAACGTGGCTCATGACGTGGCTCCATGTTGACCTATTTCTATCCTATTAATTCAGAGCCAGAAATTCATCTCTGTGGCTTCTGCAAACTTCAGCAGGAAAATCTTTTTGGTCACAGTGTTTGTACCCTTATGAGCAGAACACCTTCAGCTGTGTCATTCAAAGTAATGAAATCCTGAATTAGGTGGGTTTAATCCTGACAATAATATGAACAGTCTTATTTGGTGAGGCCCACGCTAACCATCTACCCTGCAACAGAGAAAAGCAGCTTTAGTGCATTTACTTAATGCACCTTCGTGTCATCCACACAGAAAGGGAGTGCAATCAACTCTATTGCAGTTTATCAGGTCAATGATCCTTGATCTAAAAGAGATTTATGTAGAGCCTCTAATGAAGTACTAGCAGCTGTGTGGGGGTTTTTAAGAGTACCTTTTCATCTCTTGTTTTTAGCAACAAAATATTAAGACCTTGAATTGAATTGAATTAAATATAGTCACTGACAAAGCAAAATGTGCCTAAAGGAGTCATCAGAATACAGGGGAAAAATAATGTATGTTTGCCAACTATGCATTGATGTAGAATATTGCTTTGACTGAGATTTCTTTGAGGGTAACAAATATCATCAGAATATGCTGCAGTCAAACTTTTGGAATATATTATTTTTTGTGGTTACTTATTTAACTGAAATGTCAAAAGAGGCATCTTAATAAAATTGCATAGGCTTCCTAGAGTTCAAAAATCACTACCCAAACCAGAGATCTGCACTGAAAAATTGTGGATCTAAACAAGTGAAAGCAGGATAAAAGAAAGAGAAATCCAAATTCCTTAGTATTTAATTGGATTTAAAATAGCAAGGTAGAAGATACATAACGAAGGCTGAAGTATAAACTCAAAATTGACTCTATAACATAATTTAAAAGTCATGTCAATTACCACAGCACTAAAGGGAGGAAAAGGTCAGATTATTCATCTTCATCTTTCTTTATACAACAATACTGTCATCAAATAAAAAAAAAATTAAAAATAAAAAAGCTTCTATCCATCTATAATATGCACCAGGTTAAAAGTCTCTTTGCCTCATACCCCTGTATTACAATAACAAGTTGATTATAAATTCACCTGTATTTTTATCTTTTCTGATTACAGGATCAGTTCCAGAGCTCTTCTCACAAACTGAATTCTTGTGTTGAACCACCAGCATGGCAGTACCAATAGGGATGAATTTAAATGTGATTATGTGTATCTAAGCTAAGGGGAAGTTTTATATCTTGGAGATTTTGCTGCTGTTGTTTGTATATTTATGGGTATTTTGGTATAGGTTTCATATTTTCAATTTTTGGTTCAGTGCAATGAAGGTAAAAAAATTGAGATTATGATATAATGATATAAGTCCCAGTTGATTTGGAAAGATTAAAAGTGTAATGACACAGACAGTAAAACTGAAAGATCTGGCAACACTGATGGGCTAGATCCTCCTGCAACGTGTCAGGTTCAGTCACTGAATGGGCCCTTTGAACAATTTTATAGCTTTGACTCCAATTAAGATCAATTTTTCTCATTGACCCTAAGCCTGCTTAGCTTCATGCCAAAACCAGCACCCCAAACTTTCACCCGTTTAGGTTTTTCAATTTACTGCTTAATATAGATGAGTTTCTCAATAGCTATTTTTCTCCAAAATACAGTGCCACAAATGGAAAACTTGTAAATATAAGTTGTCTCTATGGTGGTGACAGGCTTTGTTTTCTTGCTAGCAAGACATTTAAATTGTACTGCTTGGCTGCAGAATCTCACGCTGTGCTGCTGCATTCAGAAACCATTATCACTGTAGGAAATAATAGCAAGTGGATATACTAATTAGGAGTTTTGAAAAATAATGATGAAGATAAGGTTTATCTACATCTCTGTGATTCACGGCTATGTGAAGCAGAATAGCTAAAGAATGACATAGTAATTCAAGTAATTTCATTTTATTGTAAATAGATTTGTGTGCTAATACTTTGGGCTAGGAAGAAATACCTAGAAAATACATTTACGTGATGTTATTTGACAGTGAGGTTCATATGAGAGATTTACCACCTCATAGGCCTTGGACAAAACACTGAACTTTGTTTCTGCATCTCCAAAGCAATATTAGGGTTAACAGTAAAAAGTTTCTCTGAGGATAATGATTAATGATCTAACCACTCAGCACTGTAATCGCTAAAGTTTGTAGAATGAATTTAGAAAGATAAATGCTTTAGACTGGATACTAAGAAAAATTTCTTCAGCCCAGGGGTTGTCAAACACTGCAACAGGATGTTCAGGTAAGTGGTGGAGTCAATCCCTGGAGCTATTTAAAAGCCATATAGATGTGTCGCTTAGGGACATGGTTTAGGGTAGACTTGGCAGTGTTAGGTTTACAGTTGGACTTGATGCTTTTAAAGTTTTTTTACAACCTAAATTATTCTATGATTCTATGGTGTCATTTAAAAAGAAAATCTAATGGTCTAAGGCTAATAAACATTAACAGTTGACCTTAACTTCTATCAATTTTAAAAATCTATTGTGAAAGGAATGAGAAGATACAAGGAGAGGGTGTAAATCTGAAGAGTGAGACTAAGTCTAAGAAAATTCAGAAAGCTTCAGATTTTTTTCTTTCCTCAAAACTCTGACTCTTTTCATGCAGCTCCTCATATACCTACATTTCCCTTGGTACTGGATGGCCTCTCTAATGTAGCAAAGAGAAAGCATAAATATCACCACAAATATTCATTGACACCTTTTGTAATAACTTTTAGTGCAATAGGAATTAAAAACTGAACTATTTACTCATACACAAAATCTACATTATCATTCTGCTTACATTTAATTTCATATCTGATATGGAAAAGAGAGATTCAGCTGTATGGAATGAAAGAGGTTAAGCATAAAATCTCAAATATAACTTGGGGTAAACTAGAAATTTATAAAATATTTGAAGTTCTGTAAGGGAAATAGGTGAAGAAAATAGTTATTGAAAGATTCCTTCACACTGAAAGAGGGTAGGTTTAGATTACATATTAGGAAGATGTTGGTTTTGTCTGTCCAGCAGTCTTTCTCAGTTATATTATCTGTGTATATGTATATGTGGTAAAATCTAGGCTTAACTTCTCTTCTTCATCCCTGGTTCACCATATATTTAGTATAGAAAAATCAGGTGTGATTAATATGAGAGACACAGGATGCCTGGCATGTTGCTGCTCTGGATAGCCAACCGAACAGGATGACAGAAGCAGCGCTGTACCACAGCAGCATTCTGTGAAAGTCTGGTGAGGAACAAGGAAATAATGTAATTGCAGATGACTGTGATTGCAATGAGCATTGCAGGAGAAAGGTAAGAAAGTGTAAAGCTGAGCAGAAATGCAAGGCTGGAAGCAGGGCAGTGCACTGGAATGCTCTATCGAAGTCTATTTGTTAATACTCCTTTTTAATAGCATACACACAACTCATGGTGCCTATCCCAGAATTTAAGATTACCTGGTTTGTCTGTTTTCTTTCCTTTAAGTCTGGAATGTTATAAAATGAAAGAATTGTCATGGTTTGCCCATAACAGTAATGAAAAGAAGTAGTTTTTCCTAAGAATACTAGTGTTTAGAACATAAAATTAATTCCTGTTTGATGATTATACTGAGACAATAATTATGCCCCACAAAGTATAGTTTAATTAGAACTCACTTAAACCTGTGAGTTCTGATTAAATAGCATAATGAGTTTAAATGCTATTTGTCTCTTTCAGACCTCACCTATTGTCCTGACTGATAAATTATACAGTAAACTTTACCGAGAAACACAACATTAATTTTTTCTGAATGCCAAGGAAAGTGACAAAACTTAAATTACCTTTCCTTTAAAAGTGCTTCACATGAAACTAATGTCCATAATTTGCACTTCAACAATGTTTTTTGTATTGAGCCTCAGTCCTACAAACTATAATGCAGGCTGCTTAACTTTATTCACCAGAAGTCAAATAGTTGATCTCACTTTTCCAGCTGGGTTGTATTTCTACTCCTTGCAGTTGCCAGGCTTTCAGCTCAGCTTATACAAATACCCATATGTACAAAAATGCAGTGTATTTGCAACACTTCAGATAACACAAGCAATAGAAGAGTGTGAAGTCATTTATCTAACAGATTGCTTGCTTCCTGATTTACATAAACATTGCAATGTATGACTGTTGGCTTGAGAGAGTTGAAAAGTCTCTGAAAATATTTTGAATACTTCTGTGAATGCAAAAAAAGACCTGTGAAAATCTGAAGCATTGGTGCAAGCTAAGGTATTTTAGAGAATGCATTAGATAGGAAGGATACTAAATGAATGATCCAAGAGAATATGGATCATTTGCTGGCCTTTACTATGAGGCCAGTAATGTTCTGCTATTGCCTCCGCTGCACATTTCTCAATAATTCCACAGTGAATAATTCCAACTTGTCATAGAGTTCTTCATGAAAGCATTTCCAGGCTGGAGGTTGACATTATATAGTCATGAAAATCTGAGATGTTTAAAATGTGCAGAAGAAGCAGTTGTTCATTCATTGTAGAAACATTCAGGTAAGAGTCTGTGCTAAAAGTTTATCCCGTTGCTCTGATGTTTTTCGTCTTTTTTTTATTAAGCCATCAGTGTACTAAAAGCTGGAATCAGGTCTCTTCTGTCCTGGCAGATACTCTGTACCCACATGATCTGGCCAAATGTTAAAACAGCCTTCTCTTGTTTGTTTTTTTTTTTTATTGTTCCAGGCAAAGTGTATTGCTCTGCTGTACCATTCCTGGAAATCATTTTCAATTGATGGTTACATCATATTTCTACATAAAATGGAGGTAAAATCCCCACTATCATTTGAGTAAATTGGGATAAGCTTCTAACCTTCCTGAGTTCAGGAGTGGAGATGAGAAGACAGCAAGAATTACATAGGTGAGGGGAAAAGCCTATGTGGGTGCCTGTTTCAGCATCCATAAAGTATCGCTAGTCTATGGGTTGATCTTTCAGAACAAATTGAGTTGTTTGTGGGTTTAGCTCTAATAAAGTTTGAAAATATAAACTAATAAACTTTGAAATATTATTAAAATCTGATGGGAGAAATGCAGTTAACTTTTTCTCATATGTGATGTGCTGCCTGTCTTAGATGAAATTAAGCTTCACACATGCACAGAAGACAAAAAGTTTGCTTGTGTATTCAGATGTTCTTGCTGAAGCTCATATTTTCAACATTAGTCAGCAAATTGCAACTTGGGGTGGATATAAATATAAAATAGTGTTTCAATGTATCCAGCTTCTGCTACAGCTCTTTCCTTGAGTCACTGATAAATCTGTTTATCATAACCTCCTGACTTCATTGTAACATTGAAAAGAATTATTGTTCAGTACTATCACTGTCAAGTCATATCCAATAGTTAATCTCAGTATGGTTTTATACGAAAGGTTTGCTGTCACTATATTTCCCAAAATTTCTTGGTTTTGTTGTGTTTTGTTTTTTTCTTTTTTTGTTTCATTAAATGAAATAAAAGCAGTTTTATAGTAACTTAGCTACTTAAAGCAATTTAAATCTTAATCTAATGATTTTTGTGCTACATTAATTTTGTAATTAAGAGTGAGAATGGAGATCATGACTGACAACATTCACAAGGCAAGCTTCTAATTCCTTGATTAGTTCCTGGCAGGAGAAAGCAACCAATTTGATTGTTTTCTCCATGGAAATGACACAGTCATGAACAGGAGTTACTGAAAAAAAATGAAAATCCAATCCTAAGTGTCCACTCATGGCTCAAGATATTGAATTGGTTAAATGTAGCTGATAGCATAAAAGATCTTGATGTGATATTGGATTATTTACCAAGAAGGACAAAATTTTGCAAGAAAGAAAGCAAGGTTTCTTTATATATTACATTATTTTATGGAAACATTTGTGTTCAGACTTGAAAAAAATATATATTTTCATGCATATTTTGAATATTCTCAGTAGTGTTTTCTAGGTAAAGACAATATGTTTGCACCAGTTTCCATGAAATCAGTGCTCGTACAGTTTAAATTTTTATGAGTCAAGCTCATATGCAGTTTCAAGATGTAATTTTCCCTGAAATCTTTGTCACACCACTCCAGAGTTGACTAGAATCTTCACAGTGGAAAGAATTCCTTAGCCTAAGGTGGGATGAGATGAGTGACATCTCAATGAAACAAAAAAATAAAATTATATCTTTGTTTCTTTTAGCCTATATAATTTGTTGTTTGGCAAATAAATAGATCTCTGTGATTCATGGGATTAATACCAAATCAAAAGACAGAGAGTTGCTTTCTCAGATTTTGAACATATGACTTTTACAGTGTTCCCACAAAAGCTCTCAATATAATTTCTTCTTGATTTTATCAAATCAGGTTTCTAACAGTGTTCAAATGAGTTTTCCTGAACTTTGCAGCTCAAGAATTCAGAACTGAGTGGTGTTTCACCCATTAATAAAAGATAGTTTATCTTGCTTAGTATGGGAAGAAGTAAGGTGATCATAAATTCACAAACGAAGTGCTGTGGATATTCCACCACAGTTGAATCAAGAATAGCACAAAATTCAATATTAATTTAGAAAGCACAGCAGTGTTCATATCATACTGAGTTATGGAATTTTAAGTGTTTTAATTTCTGGAGTTCAGAGAGCTAAATTATTTACCATTCTCTGCATACATTTGAAAACTCCATTATTCTTTGTGAAGGGAAAGGGGAAAAGGTATACCTACTGTTTGCAAGTTTGAATTTTACAACTGTGCCATGCAAACTGTAAATTGTTCATAACAGGTATTGTCTACAGGCCAAAGACAAAGGATACCATCAGGTGGTTGCTTCCAGATGTTGATCTCGCTCTACACAGAGAGCAGACTCAGATAGTACCTGAGTAACTTCAGTGTTCCTTTCTCTATTGTGAGGAAAGGCAATATGAATCTCTTATCCTGCCTAATTCATAATATTCAAGGGAGGTACTGTTTTTTCTCACTCTGTCATTATCTGCATGTCATTCACAGAATCACAAAATGGTTGAAGTTGAAAGTGAACTCTGGAGGTCATCTGATCCAACCCTCTTGCTGTAGAAGTTTCATCTAGAGCAGTTTTCCCAGGACTGTGTCCAAATAGCTTTTGAGTATCTTCAAGAATACTCCTCTAACTCCCTGAGAAATTGTCTCCAAAACTCAGTCAGCCTCACAGTAAAAAACAAACAAACAAACAAACAAACACTATTCCTAATGTTCAGATAGAGATTCCTATGTTTCAGTTTCTGTTTATTGTCTCTTGTCCCGTCACTGGACTCCACTGGAAAGAGCCTTGCAATTTCTAGACCCCCTTTTCATGTATTTAAATCCATCCGTAAGATCCTCCCCTGAGGTCCCACTGCTCTTTCAGCATTTTTTCATAGGAGGGATGCTCCAGCGCCTTAGTCATTTTACTGGCCCTTCACTGAACTCTCTCCAGAAGCTCCATGTCTCTCTTGTACTTTTACCTGTCCATACTTGCACCTTCTGTATACTTTCTTCCTTGCTTCCACCTTCTGTATATGTCAAAGGATTAAGCTCAAACCCAAATGCAAATTAGAGTATTGAGTCAGAAAGGTTCAGGTTGCCATTTGCTGCTAATATTCAAGCTACTTGCTAAGATGTATTTCACAACAAGCCTGACTCCCAAGGCTGACTGTCAGGCTCGTCTGCCCTGTGCTATGAGCATCCTCCTTATATTCTTCAGACCCTACTGGGGTCACATTTTCCTGTGTGTCACTGCCTGCTTTGTGCTTGGATCTGGACAGCAACTCAGAAAGGTAAGTTCATTTGGAAGATTGATATTTAAGGTAAGAGCGTCACTTGAAAAAAAGTAAGATGAGGAAGAGACGAGTTTCAGCCCTTGTTTTCTCAAAAACATTAAAAAGCCTTTAATAATTTTCCAAGCAGCTCATAAATGTGAAGGACTTCCTATAAATCCAAATTGGGCAAGTAACACATGAATTTTGCAGTCTGCTCGTTCATCAGTGCCAGTGGCCCATTCTCCAAGTCTTTTGTTTAGGAGAAAGACACTGTGTGCAGAAAACCAATCAATTATTTCTTTTATGGTTAACATTTGCTTTTTACATAATCTAACACTCTTAACTTGAATTTGCATTCCCAGTAATTTGATCACACAAAAAACTACTTACCAACATTTCTAGTCTATATCAGAGAATATTCTGAGTTGGACAGGACCCACAAAGTTAGAGAGAAAAATACTTTAAAAGTTGATTTTAGGTCTTCCAAAGCATGTGAAAAGGAGAAGAAAGTGCAGGGGGTTTTGTTTGTTTGTTTGGGTTTTTGTTAGTTATTCTAAAATATGTGATTTATATTTTTATTTTCAGGGTTCCTGATTTGTATTACTGGAATTCTTTGTGTTCACGACAGTGTCTACAGATTTAGGGTCTATAATTTTTATTGACTGAATATTAGGCCTAAAAATGACCAGCATCACACAGTTTTAATAGGAAAGATGGAAGATTGATTCCATTGGCATTTACCTGACACTCAAATGTCATGTATCCATGTCTAAAAGGCCTAAAGCTGCTATCAAATTGGATTATGAAAAGAAGAGAATGTAACC
This sequence comes from Pseudopipra pipra, assembly GCF_036250125.1. Lineage (NCBI taxonomy): Eukaryota > Metazoa > Chordata > Aves > Passeriformes > Pipridae > Pseudopipra > Pseudopipra pipra. Next base: position 14,366,069 of record NC_087550.1, read on the forward strand.
AACAAGAAATGAATTTTAAAGGCTTTTTTAATAGCTTAGATGAAAATCAAATTTGATAGTTTATACTGTAATTATATTCTCTCTTCACCTTCTAGCCACTGTTAGCTTAAATCTGACTTTTGAAAATGTTATATATTTAGTGATTCTCCCACCAGACCTAATTACCCTTAATCAATACCAACTCCTTGATTTTGTCACGTTGTTCCCCAAATGTACAGCAAACAGAAATGCATGATTTAATTTGCTGCTGTTTCAAAAAAAATCAAAGTCATATTGTGCATTTTAATAAAGAAGCCTCTTCTTATATGCATGTGCAGTTGGAAGTAAACATGAACTGTTAATAACAAAGCCACTTTGAAAAACAAAATTCTGTATCATAAATTTTTGTTAAAACTAAGGAGGTTTTTCATGCCTCGACTTTTTTCTTCTCAGAAGATCATTGGATAGGAACATAGCTCCGCTGAAGCACTTGGTTACATTAAGGGGTCTCAAAAATGGCAAAGACAAAAAAAAATTGTGAAAAAGTGCAGGGAAGATAATGTCTCACCATACTGTAAAAACTTTAATAACGGTGACTGAACCTTGATGTCATATTTAGCCCATACCTTGTCAAAATATTCTCAAAGGTACTTTCAGAATGTGCAGTGAAATTTTTTATACCTTTCTGGCTTTTTGTAAATCTGTTTGGTTATGCTTGAAGAGCTGAATTGCTCAAATCCCATTTGGTGGGTAACAAAACAAAGGTAAAGAATGCACAGGCTGGAATGATTAACACTACAATATTATCTAGAAATTAAGGTTTTATCTACAAGAAGGATATCAGGCACTGTGTGAGCACAAGTCCAACTTCGTAATGAATCAAGTTGCAATTTGTAAAAAATTTATAGGCATCCCAGCACTCCAGATTTGCAATTCTGCCAGTGGCTAGAAATTCTAGAATAGAACTTTTCTGCAAGTAGTGTTCAGAGTCAGAGAGAAGATAGATCTGCAAATCCAAAATCTGTCTCAGGCACCGCTATCGGGTGAGCTTACGTCGTGCTAAAAAGAAGTAGTTGTGGAATAGAATAATGAGACTGAATGCTGTTCACATAAGGGTAAGGACAAGAAGGATATAGAAGCAGGAAAAGCCAGGGCTGTTCATTTGACTTCATCAGGATTTCTGGATGTGACCGTGAAACAAGAACTGTGTTTTGTGATGTCTTTGGGTGATGAGAAGAGTAAAACTTTTGAGTGACAGATTATTGGCAGATGAGTGTTTGGGGAAGTGTCACCATATGCTTGCCCTGTTTTTTCACTCTTCCCTGGGCATCTGCTTATGACCAGCGTCACTAAGAAAACACAGCACCAGATGGATTTTTGGACTGTTCTTATGTTACCACCTTATACTTGAAGGCAGCAGGAACAAGGTAATATGTAAAACAATAAGGTATTTGCCAAATCTTAGACAGAAAATGGGCACAATAAGAGTAGGTCTGAGAACTGTCTCCCTCTTGAGGAACTGGTTCACATTCAATACCAGAGTCCACCTGACTGCTTTTTCAAAACATACTCATAAATTATCAAGACATCTGTTTAAGGGCAATTTTCTCGCATTCCTGGAATACACAGCTAAACTGTTCAGTAAAACTTGAAGATTACTGGCACAGATGTTCAACAAAGGACAAGAGAAAAGTCCCTTAGCATATAATTTTATTTTGTAGCGGTTTCTTGAAACTCTTCTATATTTCAACATGACTTGTTGCAAACTACAAATGAAATTAATCTCAGATGCCTTGCTCTAAGGGCATTTGTTCCCCTCTGATTATTGAATACTATGGATTTCTTTTTCCATCACACGTTGAGTTTGCCCAGTGTGAGCTGTATCATTACATAGTGTGTGGTACAGTGACCTTCCCATAAGCAGAAGGCTCTAATAACGTGCATTCAGTGCAGCATGAACAAAAGACAGAATAAATTTTGCTTTCATTTTATAAATAAAGACTAATGATATTTATTTTATAAATAAAGCCTTCTTGTCATGGAAATAGTCTTTTCTTTCAGCAGCATTTTCAAAAAAAAAATCTCAAAAGTAGATAGCCATTTGTAATCATATTCGAATGGGCAATCAGTTAGAATTTCTTTTGTGGAGTTTATTTTTTTCTAATTTATTTTTTAATGAAATGATTGATGCTTCTACACTTAGGAACTAAAGGACATGATAACACCTACGGAAAATGTATGGTTGTGCCCTAGAATTCGAATTCATTGAAATAAACAGTTTTACTCATATTGTTCACGTCAGAATATCCCATACTACAATCACATATTTACAAATATTAGCATTATAGATAATGTTAAGTGTAAAAAAAAATGAAATGGTAAAAAAATCCAAATATGTGTTTTTTTAAGTTCAACCATCTGTACATCGCAGACAGTCATCAAATAAATCACTAATAGAGGTAAGCTGAAAGTCTGCTTGTATATTTTTTTCAACTGCTAAAAAGCCTAGAAAAAATATCAATATTATTTCACCTTTAAAAATAAGAAAGCTAGATCTTTTCTGTCCCCAAAGGTCTTTGTTAATTAGAAAACAACCAAGGTCTCATGACAGTTTCAGTTCCAGTTAAGAAACTGGAAGCTGAACAACCAAGTAGAAAAATGTCTTTTAAGAGGTATGGAGAAGCTAATGTGGATTTGTCATGAAAAAAGCTCTGTCAGACCAATTTAAATTCCTTCTCTGACATGGCAATAAGATTTGTGGATAGAGACAAAGTTGCAAATGTCATTTTTCTGTGCTGGTAAGCCTTTTGACACATGACATTTTTATGTGCAAACGAGGAAGCACAGTCTGGCTGAAAATAATGTACTGGGCTGTGAACTCATTGGAAATCTGAATGCCTCCCAGTGCTTTGCTATTAACAATGAGAGGTTATCAAGCAGAATCAGACTTTTGCTGTTTTCAACATTTTTATTAACAATCAGAATGAAGAAATCTGCTTATTCAACTCACAAATTACATCACTTTGAAGGAGATTGCTCATATACAGCAGAGGGAATTTGGAACTCGAAATGATCTTGAAAAATGGATGATGTAAGATGTGAAAGATGCATGATGCTCTTTAACAGAGGAAAGGCCAAGGTGCTGCCATTCAGGCAAATTCATGTGGCAACCCAGACCTTTGCAGGCAGCAGCTATTCAGTAAAGACATCAAGATGCATCATTGAATCTCAAGCTGAGGGTGAACCAAGAACACTTCAATGTCCTGAAAGAGAATGATCTAGTTAGTGACCAATTGATGACCAAAAGGGTCAAATGCTGAGGAGAGGAACAATAATTGGAATGGTTGTGAATAAACAAATGTGTCCTACACTTTTCTGGACTGTTTTGCCCACGTGTCACGCTTCACGGTGATGTATTGCAGAAGTGAGGAAAAAGAATGATTGGTCATCAATTAAATATGTCCTGCTTTGGGTCTTGTAGTCAAAAGAAACAACTACTGAGAATGAATGTGATACAGATGTCCAAAGACTTAAAGTGTTGCTGGAAAAAAGAAGACCTGTAAAGGTAGAATTTCTATGTACAGTTTTCTACTGTGGAAGCAAGTGAAGTGGTCTTCACCCACAGAAAACTTGAAGAGCAAAGTAGAGAAAGAGGATTATCGTCTAAGTTATCATGTCCTAGGACAGGTAACAGATTTGATAATCTCTCATAGGTCAATGATTCTGTGACTTCAAATTCTTTCACTTGTATTTGCTTTACTGAGTGAAAATTGCTGGGGTTTGAACTAAGTGTAGGTTTTGTCCTTTAATTATTTTTTTCTCAGTATATCTTTAACACTATCAGTAGAAGCCATCTCAGTTTTTAGTCCTCTAAAATAGATATGCTGAGACCAGATTACTTATTTAGACTTCATTTACCCAAGTTACGGTAGGGACCTCCTCTGGAAAATTACTTAGTTCATCTCTCTTTGACAAAGGATTAGGATGAAATTTCTTTTTTTCCACTGGCTACAGGAGAAGCCAGGGCCAGTTTAAAACAGATCTAATTTTTATGGTTAGCATTCATTTGAAAGAAATGTTATTATCCCTTCAGGTGTTAATTATTCTTTCCAATAATTATGAAAAGAGATCACTAGCAATATTAATTTACATATATAAATTAGTTCTGTGATACATTATTACTTTAGTTAATTGCATCTAGGGAAAGGCAGGAAAGGACTCAAATTTTTGATAGAGGACAGTCTCTCAAGGGGTCATTTGGTGGCATTTGAACTATTTGCAGTCAGGTGAAATCATTATTATCATCTGCCCACAGAGCTCTTGTGTCTTTTATACAGAAACCTGAAACATGACAATAAATATAGCTTTGTTTTCCTTTCAGAGTTCTTGTACGATTGAGAAATTGGGTTTTAGTTACCATCTAACTTTATCTAAAACAAGTGATAAACGTGATTCTCTTTATTTATGCCACACGCTCTTCAAAATCCATTCTTGCACACTAAATCTATAAGAAAAAAAAAACCAAAACCAAACTAATGTTCAGATCTCTGTTCTTTGAGAAAATGGCAGGTTGTCCTTTGTAAGCAAAAGTGATAGAATCACCAATAAAGAAAACACTCCTTGACAAATTCACAGAACCTATCACTGACAGGAAAGAAAAAAATCAGTTGTAATAGAAATAACAGATAGAACTTGAATATTTATCTGTCAGCTTTTTTGGGATAATACTTTATGATCTCTCTATTTGAAAATAATTAGATGTTGATGATATGATGTCATGACAGAAGAGAAAGGAACATTATTCAGAAATTTTTGGTTTGTAGTTAGCTTAGAATAGTGTGTTTCATTCATTCATTTAATTATCAGTTGATCACATTTCTTTTTATGGCAGGAACTGTGATGCAGTCCCAGTGATTCTGGCCAGCCAGCAGCAGAATTACCAACTCCAGAGTGGACCCACTGAGAAGTTCTCCAAGTCCTGGTCTGTTGACCATCTCCCAAATCCACACCCAATGCAGAGTTCACAATTATAAAATTAGATTAATTTGTTCAGTACTTAAACATCAAATGAAACTGAAATGGTGAAACCTCCTAACAGGATGTTCACCTTTCATCATTAGCAGGACCTCTACCATCATGGTTAATCTTCTTAGCAACTCTTCAGTTCAAGGAATTGTTTTAATAGTTTGCATAAAAATTAGACTTACACATCCCTCCTCACTCACATTTAAGCTTTCCATTATTGTGGAAGGAATTGAAAAAAAACATATAACAATCTTACCGAGATTGAGTGACCAAGGTATTTTCTCTGTGGGAAGCTTTTTCTGTAGCTGAGATTGATATCTTGCTGTCGAGGAAGGTTATTCTAGCCTTTTCACTATTTTGCAAATGTACAACAATGTAAGTGAATATTCAGGAATAAAGTGGTTCCCTAGAATTTTCCAAACCTACAGTTTGTGACTCTGGGTGTCCTTGTTTCATCACATACAAGTAGATGTTTACTTACTCTTACGCAGATTTGCATTACAAGTTCCTCTCTACTCTTGTTCTGGATATCTTGTTATTTTAAACCCCATGGAGAAGAACTTCTACAGTACCAACAGAGCAGAAAATCTTGCAATAAGTTGCAAAAGGCTGAGAGTTTGAAGTCATAGGTCTTTGAAGTCACCCCAAATTAACACATTCCAGTTAATATTTGATTTTTCAGTAATTAAAACCAAAGTAATCATTTCTCAATTCCAGGAGTAATATTTATAAACATTTTAAATGAACATCAAATGTACATCATGTGTTTAAAAAATCTGTTTTATATATTGGATAAGTTAGGAAGAAATACAGGTTATATAACAGAAACTTTCCTTCATTTTTTATTAAAAAACTCACCGCAATGTTATAATCTCCTCTATAACTGGAGTTTTGCCTCACTTAAAATATCGTTTATAAAATATTAATTTGCAAGGTGAACAGCAGAGAAAATTGAGCCATGTCCCATCTTCCTTTCAACTGGAGATTCACATATTCTCCACGCCTTTTAAGAGCAATACTTGAGCTCCCTTTTGAGACTGCAGTTTCTCACACGCCCATTTAATCTGACCAAAGACAAGAAGAGATAAAAAGACAGGAGTGATTGAGCAGACAAGAGCAGAGGAGCTGGGGGGGCAGTGACTCCTTCATGGCCCTGGACAAGGAGACAGAGGGCCAGACTAGGGGAGATCCACGAGGGACAATGGGAGACAGGGCTGTGGACAGAGCTGCAACTTGGGTCTGAGGCTCATCCACCAGGAATCACCCGGAAAAAGTCAGGCCTGTAGGTCTGAGCTTGAATGGAGCTCCTGGGCCCATGGGCAGGGATGTGGGTTCAGGTACCTGGTAAAGACATTCAAGGCAATAAAGCAAGTTGTGGCCTCACAGCAACCTCAAGGTGGATAACTGTTCACTACAAAACCCTTATTATTCGTCTTTAGATCAGTGGAAAGTTTATTAAAATTAAGGGGTGTGAGGAAAGTACAGGATCCCATGGATTTCAGTAAATTATGTATCTGGTGTATTATGTAGTTACAAGATATAATCTCCTTTACTTGCCATCTGAGTGTTTGATTTATGAGGTTCAATAAGGCCAAGTGCTGGGTCCTGAACTTGGGTCACAACCACCCCCTGCAGCATTACAGGCTCAAGAAAAAGTGGCTTTCCCAGCAGGAAAGGACCTGGGATTGCTGGTTGACAGCAACTGAACATGATCCAGTGTGTGCCCATGTGGGCAAGAAGGCCAGTGGTATCCTGGCTTGTGTCAGAAATAGTGTGGCCAGCAGGATCAAAGCCCTGTACTTGGCACTGGTGAGACCACACCTTGAATCCTGTGTCCAGTTCAGGGCCTCTCACTGCAGGAAGGACACTGAGGAGCTGGAGCATGTCCAGAGAAGGGCAATGGAGCTGGGGAAGGGTCTGGAGCACAAGTCTGATGAGGAATTGGCTGAGGGAGCTGGGGGTGTTTATCCTGGAGAAAAGGAGGCTCAGGGGGGCCTTACACTCTCTATAACTCCCTGAAAGGAGGGTGTAGCCAGGTGGGGGTTGGTCTCTTCTCCCAATCAACAAACAACAGGATGAGACGCAATGGCCTTGAGTTGCATCAGGGGACTTTTAGATTTGGTGTTTGGAAAAATTTCTTTACAGAAAGGGTTGTCAAGGAACAGGCTGTCCAGGGAAGTGATGGACTCACCATCCCTGGAGCCATTTAAAAAATGTGCAGATTTGGTAGTGAGCAACATGGTTCAGTGGTGGACTTGGCAGTGCTGGTTTGATGACCTTAAAACTCTTTTCCAACCCAAATGGTTCTATGATTTCACAGTTAGGTTTTTCAAGAGAGAGTTAATTTATTCTGCCTTTAATCTGTAAGTTAAGAAAGTGCTTAGGTAGCAATCATATCACATTTTTCTGAAATAGCAGTTCAGAGTGAGTCTGCCGGAAAGTGGTGAATTTTTAATGACATGGTGGAACAGGAAAGAGGAGAAGCTGAACAGACAATTCCAGAAGTGTAGACATCTGCCGCCAAAAAAAAAAAAAAATAAAAAGCAAGACTAACTGAAGTGGTGGAGTAGGAAAATATTTCATCCTGAAGATCAGAAAAAAAACCCCAAACATAATGAAGTGAGAATAGAAAAAATTCATGAGGCAAGAGAGGCAGAAAAAAAATATGTAAAAGGGAAAAAAAAACCTGGAGAAGATGGAACCTAGAACCTGAAAGGGAATTATGCTGCTGATGTACCAAAGGCTTAACAAATACCCATATTTCTCATATTTAGAGAAGCAGGAGGTGGATGCTTTGCAAGATCTTGAGAAGCATAGAGAAACTTAAGACTATTAGAGATACCAGAGTGGAATGGTTTGGTGATTGGGAACATTCTGACAGGATAAGTAGAGAAGCATGTCACACAGGAGTGTCTAGGGAGAAGACATACCATCTTCAGGATCCAGTAGACAAATGTTCCTCTCTGTGAAAAGGGATTAGATGGAACTTTGACTTGTAAAATTAAAAAATATAATATAATTTAAAATATTTTCTGTCCTAACATAATTATTTTGGTAGTTAATCATAGCTCGTCATATACTCCAGATCAATAAAATGTTTAGCAAAAGTATGTATCTTACATTTGGTCTGGAAGTGTTGTTTCTTTTAAGTGCTATCTCCACTTGAGCAAAATATCAGATCAATAGGAATTTTGCTTCCTGACATAACCCTGAGATTATTTATCTTCAAAAGAAAGAATTCTGCCTCATTAAATGTACTACCTTCAGTCCAGCAAAGCACTAATTTTTGTTCTGGTAATACCAAGAATTTCTACAAGCAGTTCAATACTTCTTTGTTATTATGATCAAAATCTTGTTTATATGCAAAGAGAAAGTCATACATTATATATATATAAACATGCATATTAAGCCAAGAATTTATTGTTAGTATGACTGAAATATTATTAGCATAAATCAAGGATTGAGTCTAATGTAATTTCTACAGAAAAGAAAAAATAAAAGAAAGAAAATTAATGCAATTAAAACTTCTACACATTAGCTTTTACCTCTCCTGGAGCTCTGCTCATCCTCCCACTGCTCCTCTGGGTCCTAAGTTCAGAGGGCTAATGTTGATGCTGAGGCATGGTGTATGTTATAGAGAATTTTCAGTATCCTTCTCTGGCAGGATTATGATGCTGAAGTTGATCACTATTTCTTCCTCTGTCTAGGACTCACTTGGGGTTATTTTTCACATGTTTGATAACACATTTAACACCTTTTTGGTCCTTCACTGCTCTGCAGTTCCACATTCCAGCAAATTTACTGTACGTGGTGTCCTCTGCATGTGTTAAATACCATTTCTGTGTTGCCTTTGCCACTCCTAATGCCCATTTTGTCCTGCTCTGCATTTCAGTAAGGGACCAGGGCTGAGCTGTGTACAGCCATGGGGCCTCCGGGGCCACCATGTGTCCTGTCTCTGCCCATCCCATGCTCGTACTCCTCTAGGCAGTATCTTATGCTTCACTTGACAAGGCCTCTGGTGTCGTATCACGGCTGTGTTTCTCTACCCCGTGTCTTTGGGTTAGTCACAAATATCTTGTTCTGTGCAGAGTAATTGCTTGTTGCTGCTATCTATTCAAAACTGTGCTTGTATCACACAGTTATAACCAAAAGTGAACTGAACTATCCACGGGAGCCCGGTCAGTTAAAGAAATTGCTGTCACAGCTAAACCAAGGAAAATGAACCTGCAGACAGATCAAGAAAAGTTAATACAGAGGAGGACTGACAAACCTCAGTACTGAGGCCAATGCTACAGAGCTCCAAGTTTACACTGTGCAGGCAGCAAACAGAGGGGACCAAGAGATGATCCCCAGGCACGGGGCTTTCTGACTAACACATGTGCTTAAATCTAAGTGCATAAAGTGTTACATATTTCAGTTCTAGCAGTGAAGTGTTTGCTGCCATCATGCCATTGTTTCTGCGCCTCAGTAAGCCCTGCTTTAATAGCAATGAGTATCACTTCATTTCTGGAATTGAAACCAGGAGCTTAGATTTAAGCGTGTTCTTTAAAGATTTTTTAAAGTGAAGTGCTCACTAAAGTACGGCACTGAAACCAATGATAAATAATATCTTCACGGCTACTTATCAGTGCAGGATTACAATACTGGTGTTTGTGAACATGTTGAACACTGTTGGTCAAGGATGGAGAAAGAGTTTTGAGGATGCAAAAGTGAAAATTTTCATCCTTTTTGAAAGAGAGTTTATTTTTGGAGTGCAATTTTGGAACAATACTTCTCTAAAAGATTGATGTGAGTCTTTTTTTCCCTCCTTCTTTCTATTTACATCCTTTAAAGATCCCTTTGTCTAATAGTTGTGGTTTTTGGTTTTTGTGTTTTTTATTATTCTCCTAAAAATTAGTTGGAAAAAGGTAAAGCACAAGTAATTAAAGTTAAAAATATTAGAAAAGTAAAAATAATTAGAAACATTATGTCCTTTTTTTTTCCTTTAATAAATGGAAAAAAATCTGTTTTAAAAAGAACACCTTCTTTAAGATATTGTGAAAAACATTTAATCAGAATATTACATGTTCTTATGTCATTCTCAAACTCAATGAAAAAATCTAATTCTTCTTTCTTATAAATTTGCTGTTTAAGTGATGCACAGTACTTCAGACATTAAGGCCATTAGAACTAATGGACTTCAGTTATGAAAAATCGAATTAGTTATGGTAATTAAGGACTAGATTGTATTATCTAAACATTTATTTTTGATGGACATATAAAATACACTGAAGTGTCTATATACACATATATGTGCATTTCACATGCGTGTGTAAGGTGAGAGATGATGGGGGAGAGAGGGAGAGATTGAGATTGCACAGACCGAATATGCCTTTTTGAGGAGGTTTCCAATCTTTCCACAAGGTGTTATAAAACAATGAGGGGGATCATCTGTGGTTTAAATTCTCCTCTTCTTATTCTATAACTATGGGGAAAATTGAGTAATTACAATCAGCATGAGCTACTTAGGAAAATGGGCAAAATAAACTGCAAGGCAGTAGAAGTAGTTGCAGTAAAGCAGAAGGTAAAACAAGGTGCTTTCTTTTTCTTTTTTAAACAGCCTAATGGCTTGCCCTTAAATTTTAATCAATTGAGAGTAGAGCTGTTTGTATAGAACCAACTGCTGTTTAATGGGAAGCTTAAAAAAAATAAGATGATTAACAACTGGTAGCAACCATACACTGCTGTCCATGGAAACTCTAATGGAAATGCCAGAAAGAGGAAAAACTGCACAGAATGCCAAGGAGTTCTGTTGCACTCACTTAGGAAGAGTAATTAGACAGTTCCACTCAGCTCACAAAAAATTTTGTCATACCTTGCAGTACATGATTTAAATAAGCTCATAAAGGAGCCTACTAAGCAGTTGTTGACATTAAGCAGAATGTGTTTTTCAGCGAGTTTAGGTTTCCTTTACCTATTTAGACATTCCCAGTATGACTGAAAGATACATAAACTGGAGTTTATTGTGGCATATATTAAGCACAAACCTAGAAATGGACTAACACAAAATACTTGCAAGCAAAGAAAATTTGCCACTAAAATTACTAGGGTCTGGCTCATACTGGAATGACATTAAAGGAGATAAAAGTTATGTAAAACCTGAAGTCTCTAGAGCAAGAGAATAAACCCTACAGTTTAAAATGCTATCTAATAGATGTTTTACTGTTTGATTTTGAAAATTGCTGTCAAGCAATATATCATTTATGCTGCCTGCTATTTTATCTCAACTTCTTAAAGACAAATCCCACCTAGAATCTTGTGAGATGTTTTAGTAGTTAAACTGTACATTTTTTCTCAGAATCTGATCTAGAGTCTGTGATTCTTTTTAAGCATCCCAAGAGTAAACAGAGAATAAGTGAGAACACTTAGCAGTGACATGGTTGAAAAGGTGACATTAGCTAAAGTAACTGTATTGAATAGTGTCTTGTAACAAAATTTTGATTCATAACTGGATGTATATCCAGATGTGTTGAGTGTTTGCATGCACACATCTTATCATACGTTCTCATGGCAGTAGAATTGATTTAGAAGTCATAAAAAGCTAGAAGGAAAGGTACCTTGTCTCCTAAACACCTAAGGTACCCTCCCTCTTTCTCCAAATCTGGCACTTCAAGACTACTTGAGAAATTTCTGAGGCAGTCTGGACCTTGACTGTTGTAAAAGTCTGCTCAATGCTTCATTTTTTAGATCCTACCATCAGCAATACAGTGTATAACATATCCATATCATGTCACATGATACCACTAAAATACCTCTTTAATACAATACACCTCCATGTAAAATTCTCAAATGCACATGTCAACAGATGTGTGCCACCTCCTATGAAGCTGTTTGTGTATTTTATTTCCTCAAGTATAAACACACTGTCAATGAAGTTGGTGGAATAATGTAATTGTGTGATTCAGCTGTTTTGATAACACATTCCAGCCTTCTGCTGCAACACTCAGGTCATCTTGGCTGCTTTGTTGACAATTTAAAACAGATCTGAGACCACACAGCAAAGAGTAACTTGACACCTCATTATTTCTTTTTATCAGTTCTCTTACTGGATAGTTTTCGAAGGTTGAACTCCTGCATCTGAGAGAACAAGGTATTGGCTGCTTTTTGTTGATTAACAAGGATTTTAATAATTGATTAAGGCAATGCCAGAGAACACATGACAACACTGTTGGACCAGCCACTCACAGTCTTGAACATGCCTAAAATAACAACTTACGCCAGAAAAGAGATCACACATCAGTGACATATGATATACAATACTGGGACCTTGCTAATGAGGTGGTTTTTGCAACTTCCTCATCCAAGTAGGATGCAATGAAACTGCAGTCTGAATTACAAAATGTCCACAAATTTGGACATAAAATTTTTATGAACATTGGGCTCTTTGTTTATTATACATGCAGTCCATTTAATTAACACTGTGAGTTAATGATCAAAATAATCTACTCACCTATTTTTAAATTCTTTGTAGCAGATGAAAAAATTACCCTAAGCGTTATGTACTGGATAATATCTCTTCACTCATATTTCTTGGCCGTCTTTCAGGACAGCACTGAACTTTAGGTTACACTTTGAACTCAGCTCTACTGCATCCCCTCCTAAATTCTGAACACTACAATTCAAGCACACAGTGTCTGACTGAGGAAGCAAACCCAGATTTCCAAGTTCTATCTCAGAGGTTTACTTGCTCTTTTATTTTTGTACACTCTCTTCACTCACAGAAACAATCTCAGTTCCTGGTTCAAATTTTCTCAAAAGCATGTATGCCTAAGTAGCACTCCAGTACAATATAATAAAAGTTTCTCCTTTATCAGTAAAGTTGCCCAAAGATTCTACTCTGGCAAACACAATCTTCATTTCCCTTAAAAGGTACAGTTGCAACTTGCTGTTGTTTTGGGTGAACTGAAACATTTTATCTTGTAGAGATACTCTCCCTATGTCTTTAATGCCATTGAGCAGAAACCAAGCGTTCTAAATTATGGATGTTTGTTGGTATGAGCAAAATGGCAGCAGACAGGAGAAGAAAAATTGTATAAAGTAGGTGGAAAAAGAAATTGGTTGTTGTTGTGATTTGATACTGTTTTTAAAATGTCATGAAACAATTCAGTAATGTCAGTAAGGGACATTCTGTGAGGAAAGAGGAAAAGTAAAATGCCATAGTTTTCTTTTCTTTTTTTTTTTTTTTTAACATTGTCTTAAAGGATGGTAGAAAGATAAGAGTCATTAAGAAATATGTACTAAATATATAACATCCTATCCAATATACCTACTCTGAAGATAGGGAGTTTCTCATTAGCCCAAATGTGTTCTGTTACTGAAAGCTCAATTCATTTTCTACCAGTGAAAATTAAATTATATGGGTTACACGTGGAGAATTAAACAAAGCAACATCCCAAATGCCAGGAATCAATAATCTTTTCTAATACTAGGAAAAGAAATGTCTGATTATCTCTTTTGTTTTAATAACAGTCAGGTTTTAATTCTGTAAAGTGAAAGACTTTTCAGTAAGGGAACTCTGTTATAGCAAAACCCAGTAAGACCTCCTAAAGACAAGACTGATGCAGCTTTTCAGACCTTGTTTGAGGGAAGAAAGCTTGAGAAGAGAAAGAGCTCCCTGCTAATTAGCGTAAGAAATACAAACAAGCACTTCCAGAAAGTTAACAGTATTTCTAAATCAGCTCATGGAGGCTCTAAAACATCTCGTTCAGGGTGGCAGGTTGGTGTTACCTTCCCTGTCACTGCCAGCAGAAGGGATACACCTGTTGCTAAATGGTGACAGGCAGGCTGAGCGTGCCCTCTTGTCTTCATGAGCCGTGTCTTGCAGAGTTGTGTTCAGCTGCTGGTCTGGCTTTAGACATTTCCAGTGTGGGGTTGGTGAACACTTTAAAAGACAGCCTGAATCACTGGAAAGGGATCCAGCTTTTCTGCTCGACAAGGGTAGCAATTTTCCTTTCAATACCTGTAACCTACTCCCATAACAAGTACGGCATTCCAAAGACTTCCTTAGGAGTGCTGTCTTCATTCACAGTAAGTTTACCTGGTGCAGACCAAGCGATGTGAGCAAGGTTAGGAATCATCTTCTCTCTGCAGAGGCAGTGGAGCCAAATGAGGTGATAGATTGGATACAGCTCATGGCTTGTACTCCAAGATGTTTCTGAGGAGTGAAGATTTTAAGGAATGCCTTACGTTAGGCCTTGTATGATGTGATGCCAAGTCTAAGGAAGGACTTTCCCCTCTGGCAGGCAAGGCGAGAACAGTTGAAGGATAATTTCAGCTTCAGGCAGAGCTGGAACAGAGCCAAACAAAGGGGATCCCTCCACTCCAACTGAAATAATCTGCTTTACAAAAATACCATATGGATATTTTGTCTTCCTCACATTAACTCTGATTGGTTGACAAACATTTTAACTAACAGAATGATGAAGATTTGCATAATTACACTGTATTTTTTAAGAACTATACAAGAAATATGCAAATTTTGGGTTGGCTTCTAGTATAACTTTGCTTTTATTGGCTCATCTTTTTATATCTCCTAGGCAGTTGCTCAGCAACAAAAATGACACAGAAGTTATTCCCATCCATCTAGTGGAAAAGTCTGTCCAAAAGGAGACAAAATAAGTTGTCTGTAAAAATCTTTCCCATTCTAAATGAACTATGTATCTATCTTCAGCTGTTACTCTTTTTCTTTTTTCACAACAGCTGAGCTCACCATTTTTCACTTTAAAGATCAGATACACTTATAGGAGAGGAAGACCTCTATGCCTAGGAGAAAAATAATGTTCTTAATGTTATTTATTGTATTATTTCATAAAAAGTAGAGTAGAAGACAAAAAGAAAAGAGGTTTGGATATGTTCTATGCCTAGGGCTGTTATGAAAGTAAGCTTTTATTTTTCATGTCCCAGTCCACACAATTTTCAGACATGAAAATCTGGACTTTAGTTAAATCAGATACAAAGCCTCATTGGGAAATGTCGATAATTTGAGTGATTATTTTTCATCTTTGTCTTCACATGTGAAAAGAATGAAAACCACTGGAATTAATGGCTCCCCTAGTAAACCAAAAGGTACATAAAAGAAACACACAACAAAACTTGCCATTACAACCAAGCAGAAAACATGACAGGAATACAATAAATTTGTATAAAAACAAAGATTTTATTTTACTTTTGCAACAAATGTGTCATAATGAAGTCTGTTTGAGTTCAACAAAACATTTGCCATTGTAAATGGTATTTGTTCCTTCAAATAATAGAATGATAACATCTCCATTTTGCTATAGATCCTTCTGTCTCCTCTTCATGGTATACAAATAAGGAAACTATTTTTTATTAAATGTATAAAGTGAGAATAATGTAGGCTTGCAAGGTCCAGAGGTCACCTAATCCAAACCCATGCTCAGAGCAGACTGGTGTTTTTTTAAAATCTAAAACATGTGGGTGGAAGGAGCTCCTAATTGATCCATGATTCACAAGATGAATGAGACACAACTGGGAACCAAAGGACAGTATGGGACATCATATTTTTCTGTTTAATTTCATTTCATATTCTTATATTACGTCTAAGTAACTGATCTCACAGTGAATAGAGGAGATGGAGCAGGCTATGTTTGGCTTTCTACTTCATGTGCATTGAATGACAGTAATCAGGAGACCTTCAAACTGCACTGGTTGCACTGGTTGCCTCTGGCACGCTAAAGGCCTCGACCCCTGGGCCTTGATGCAATCATCCAAGCCTACCCCGCCTTGTGCAGAGGATAAGTTGACCCCCCAGAGATTTTTTCCAAAATAAATTCTTCTATCACTCTTCAAAGGTAATGGTTTCCACCAAAAAACAAACAATTTTTTTTTTTAGATTATTTCTTTCGTGAGCCTTCGTAAGTTCACATAGTGGAGGTTTTCTCCAGCAACTGAAATAGTTAGGCTATGCTTGAGATTAGTTCAAATTGCAAGAAAAATACTGCAGTCTGTTAAATGTGCTACTAAGGATAGAGTCAAACAATATTAACCTCCAGGGTCATAGTATCAATTAATCTTTTACTCAAATGTAAGCTATTAAGATATTTTCATTGAAATTTTGCAAATAGATGATATAGCTGACAATTGAAACTTACAAGTCAGCTGATATAAAAAAATTATATATATGCACACACATATATGAATAAATCCTATACTAAAAATACAATGGAGAGCTGGTTCTCACAACCATATGTGTCATATGAATGATCAAGCTTTTCATCTCAGTCAAAATGCCATGAAGGGTAGGTACACATACTGCTCTGCATCAAACATCTAATATGTAGAAGTGATGTTCGTGTTATTAAAAATAGAAATGAGTATAAAATCACTTAAGAGGGTATCTTAGGTTTTCTAGAGCATACAATGACCTAGGACTTCTCTTCAGCCATGGTTAGGCTCCTAACCACATCTAGTGTGTGAGGTTTTGGTTCTGCTGGCAAAAAATGAGATTGACTACAAAGCCTGATAGAGAAAGACTGATTAGTGTGAAAATCTGAGGCAACTGCAGACATGAATCTTACACTCATCATGCCTTGTATGATGTTCATGGTTTAACCCAAGTTGGCAACTAAGGACTGCAGAGCCCCTCCCTCACTCCCCTGCAGTGGGATGGGAGAGACAGCCAGAGGAATAAATGTGATAAAACTCATGGGTTGAGACAACAGCAGTTTAATAGGGAAAGCAAAAGCTGTGCATGCAAGCAAAGCAAACCAGGGAATTCGTTCACTACTTCCCATGGGCAGGCAGGTGTTCAGCCATCCCCAGGAGAGCAGAGCTCCATCATATCTAACAGTGACTTGGGAAAACAAACACCGTCACTCTAAATATCCTCCCTTCCTTCTTCTTCCCCCAGCCTTATGTGCTGAACATGACACCATGTGGTGTGAGATATTCCCCTGGTCAGTTGGGCTTATTTCTCCTGGCTGTGCCCCCTCCCAGCTTCTTGTGCTCCCCCAGCCCCCTTGCTAGTGGGGTGGTGTGAGGAGCAGAAAAGGCCTTGGCTCTGTGCAAACAATTCTCAGCAACAGCTAAAACATCCCTGTGCTGTCAGATCTGTTTTCAGCACAAATCCAAACACAGCCCCATATTAGGTACCGTGAAGAAAAACCTTTGCTTATCCCATTCTTGTGTGCATACACAAAAGCTACTTTTTAACCCTGAATGAAAGCTCTGAAATGTCTGCTGGATCCCTTTGCCAGTGCAACTTTGTGTTGTTTCATTTGTATTGTTTTTTCAAGTGGGAAAAGAATTTACTGTCAAAAGGAAATCCTTAGACAAAAAAAATGTATACATTTGCAATTTTTCTAATTGCCTCCTTTGGAATACCTATTTCCAATTTTCTATTGAAATGTAAATGGACTGCACAGAATTGCAGCATAGTATATCAGTATTAATTTGATTTTATTGCTCTGTTGTGATTGATGATGCAAGTTAATTTATAAAGACTTTAGCGTTAGTTAAATTATGGTCAGAGGTTCACCTATGTCAACTATTTTCCAAAATAACAAGTTATAGGTTCTTTTTAATGCTTTAAAAAAGATATGTAGTGGTGTTCTTATGAGATTATGCTTATTTGTGTGGTACAATTCTACTCTTCTTAAATTACTCTGCAGTAGAAACACAAGACAGGAACATCTCATCTTTCAAGCAGGATCTTTTCTGAAGAAGAAGGAGCAGGAGATAATGGAGGGGAAGTGGAAAGGAGAAGGAGGAAGCAGAACAAAAATACTGATTTTTAAATCTGTAAAGTAAAAATATGTGTAAATGTAAAGTAAAAATATGTGTAAAGTCAGCATTATTTTTAAAAGGCTTTAAAATAATTTAATTTTCAAAGCTGTGCTTTAATATAATTAATGATTTTTCCAGTAGACTTAACTGAAAATTATGTCCCTGTCTTGACACATGAACATGAATATTTATATGCACAGTTACAACCTGTCATCAGCAGTTCTTCCTATCCCACAGACATCTTGTTACACCACATAACATTCAAAAGAGTAGGTATAAAAAAAGAAATTATATTTAGCAGAAAATATTTGTTGCTGATGCTCCCCTTCCCTGTTAGCTGTTTCATCTTCCTTAATTTAATCACACTTTCCTACAATAATATGGGCAACACCCTGAATGTTCTGAGATGCCAGCACAGGGTAGCACATTTCCTGGTATGTCCTGCTCTTGCTGTGCCCTCTGACCTGAGGAAGCAGATCTTGGGTTCACCTGAGCCATGATGCCAGGGTTCTGGAGTGTTACAATGCCTTTTTGCATACTGATACTGGTTTAAGATGTTGCAACTTAAACTGTGAGAAAAAAAAATTAAATCACAACAATGAACTATCTTTCTCCTGCTTTTTACTTAAAAAAAAAAAAAAGTCAAAGAAAATGTATATTTGCATTGTTGCAGCTCAAATGTTAGTTCTTTCTGATGGTTTCAATATAAGGCCTTACAGTCTTAAGTAAACTTTTCAGCTCAGTACTCCAGCCAAGGCACAAAATAACACTAGAAAGTAAATGGAGGTTTACATGGTTCAATGCAGGTGCAAATTTGTGAAATTCAGGATTCTTTCAGAGATAACCTCATGCTAATATTCTGCCTTATTCAATGATGTCAAGTACCTGATACAGTTCTTTTCCCAAGCTTAAAAATTTGAGGTGTGTTTACCTTCCATTACAATCTCTGTCCTTGCTGAGCTCCTGCTGTGATTACATGGTCAAATATCATCATAGCAGAAAAATCCATTTATGTGCATTGGTATTTTACTCAGTTGTCTGGTACAAATTTGCAGTTCTTATCCAGGTGTGTATTCAAAACGTAATTGTTTGAAATGTTTTTCAGTGTTATTTACCAATTGAAAAAAAAATCCTATGAAGTAATAATTTTCAAAAAATTCTAACAATACTATTAACTTATGCTATACTGGAAGCTGGGTGTTTGTCTATGGACATATTTGTAAAATCCTAAACCCTGTATTGCTCTTATAGTTTAGCTAAATGAGGAAGATTTTATTGTTGAATGTTTCCAAAAAACATGATGATGTAGAAACATTCAACAAATAAAATCTTCCTCATTTAGCTAAACTACAACAATTGCCTATGGATATATTCATAAAATCCTAACCCTTGTATTCTCCTGAGTGTTTTCACAGAATCACAGAATATTTGGTGTTGGAAGGGACCTCTGGAGATCATCCAGTCCAACTCCCCTGCCAAGGCAGGGTCACCTAGAGCAGGTTACATAGAAACAGGTCCAGGTGGGTTTAAATGTCTCCAAAGAGGAAGACTCCACCCCCTCATGTTGAGGTGGAACTTCTTGTCTTTTAGTTTATGGCCATTGCTTCTTCGTCCTTTTGCTGGACACCACTGTAAAGAGTCTGGTAGCATCCTCCTGGCAGCTGCTTTGGAGATATTTATGTGCACTGATGAGATCCCCTCTCAGTTTTCTCTTCTCCAGACTAAACAGGCCCAGCTCACACAGACTCTCCTCATAAGAGAGACGCTCCAGACCCCTCATCATCTTTGTGGCCCTCAGCTGGACCACCTCCAGTAGCTCCTTGTCTTTCTTGGACTGTGGAGACGAGAATTGAACACAATACTCCAGATGTGGCCTCACCAGGGCTGAGTAGAGGGGCAGGATCCCCTCCCTGTATCTTCTGACCACACTTCCTGATGCACCCCAGGAGTTTCCTACAGTTTAAGTGAAGGACTCATTTCCCAGTCATTGCATCACTACAATAAAGTGAATGTCTGACATTGATAACTACTGAATACAATGAAGAGGTACCTACTCTAGATTCCCATCCACGTCGTGACTTTCAGTGGCACCTGAAACTGTTCAATGCATTTCAGCAACCTGGGTTATAACTTGTTGGGCTAAGCAAGGCCCTTAGGAATATTCACTTCATCTTGGACTATCTAATGCAACCAAGGGACCACTTGACTAGGACATCCAACTTCCTCTTCATAGTATTAATTAATTATACTATCATAAATTAAATTTTTAAAATGTATGTGACTATAAGAAGTAGAACTCCTTTTGAAAGGAGTTGTAAAGTGACTCAACGGAGAATCTTTGATGTACATTTTTTTCCCTTAAGTGTGCTCACTGAACCTTCCTATGCACATTGAGCTACATATCATTGTCACTGTCATTCCTAAGAGAAGGTTATACAGAAATCCTCTTAGGAAGGCTTCTGATACAAAAAATTGAACAGTTTATAAAATGATATTGAAACTGAGTGATAAATATGCAAATTAAACTTGCCAGGTGGCAGGAACTCTTTCAATGTTCCTTTTCACCTTTAGATAGAGTCTGAAAGTCTTCTGCCAGTATCTCAGTCTCAAAGTGATTTTGAGGAACACATTATGAGCAAATGTAAAATTGAAAATTTAATTTCCAAGGTCATTCTTATACACTAAATAAAATACTTCAAGAAAAAAAATATAAATCGGGTATGAACACTGGTTATTGAGAGAATGCCAAGAGCAAACGTAGAAAAAATTCAATGCAAGGCTGGAATGAAAGGGTAAAATAAAAGGAGTTACATCTACACAAAATCTTATGAATGTCCATAACAAGGCAGAAGGGTTGTCGTTCTCCCATTTCAGTCCATGTCCTTCCCTGACTGTGCCCAGAAGTAGGACAGAGTACACAGAACAAACCTTCAGCTGCACCCAAGTTCTTTGCATAGTCTGAGATTAAGGTTTTTGATAGCTGACAATAGAAAGTGAAATACTCTACAGGCAAGCAACTTTTTAAAGTAATATAAAATAATGGCTGAAATAGTTTTAACGCATGTGCAGTAAGTGTGGCAGTTACAGTGTTACATCATAGTTATAGTTTACATGAACTACTGAGAATACAAATGCAATGTTTAAAGAATATTCTGAATCTATTTGGTTTGATGAATTTAAAGACGAAACAAGGTAAGCTAAGAAATATTTTACTGTTATTTTCATTATTATTGTTACTACTTTGCTTCCAAAAACATAGCTTCGATTGACTCTATATATTGTTAAATCTGATGAGACTTTAAATTTTGTTATTAAGACCTGTTTGATTTGTTCAGTGCTAGACAATGCAGAAATAAAAGCAGAGGAACATTAATATAAACTGACCATTTATTTGACTTTTTGGTGGGCATGGAAAAGTAAAACTGAAACATACACATATCTCAAGGGAAGAAATGATTGAACTAATCCTATATTACATCTAGTAGTCCAAGACTTCAAGAAAATTGGAATATATGGTTTCAAGACTTCTTTCTTTTAAAGCAGAAATTTTGCAAAATTAAAATCGCAGGTGGTTTGCTTAAAACAGAGTAATAAACAAGTATTTTGTGAGTGCTGTACTGGTTTCTCTTCCTGGTCTTTTTAACTGTCATCTAAAATGAAAGAAATGTCTTCGGATGTGCTTGTGAGATAAGGATCTGTGGTGAGAGAAAAGCCAATATCCTATGCTTTCAATAAGGGCTTATCTTTATGGAATTGCCTGTTTTCAGGGGTCAGGATTAATTTCCTGTCAAATATATCATACAGGCATTAATAGCAGTGCCCAAATAATCCTGTTTCTTAGTTTCTTTGAACAGGAATTTTCAATATTAGAGAGCAATTGTAGCATCTAACTACAGCTTGGAGAAATTTTTGCATTTCCTCATAATACAGCTCATATATCTGAGGATATGGTTTTTTTGAATGGTGATTTGCATAAAGGCTTCCAATTTTTTTTCCTGTCTAGCTGATAGTTTAGTTCAGCATTTGGCAGCTTTTCATGCTTTTGCTGAAGTTTATTTTGCTTCTTCACAATCAGTTTTCCTGTAGCCAATTTTTGGAAATGCTGGAATACAACTAGTCTGTTTCCTGAAGAAAATTTTAAAATTTACCAAGGAGATATAATTTTTTAGCTCATTTTAGGTTTCAGAAACTAAATGTTACTGTACTTTTTCCTGTCAACCATCATTACATGGGGACACAGTTTATATCCTTTGACTAAATCTGAGTTATCTAGTTGCGTGTTAGCAATTCATACTTTCCCCCATAAAATGAGATTAGAAACATTTACATGCATCCAGCTCTGGGGTCCCCAACACAGGAAGGACATGAACCTGTTGGAGCAAGTCCAGAGGAGGCCACCAAGATGATCAGAGGGATGGAGTACCTCTCATACGAGGAAAGGATTAGAAAATTGGGATTGTTCAGCCTGGAAAAGAAAAGGCTTTGGATGACCAATTGCAGCCTTGCAGTACCTGAAGGGAGCCTACAGGAAAGATAGAGAGGGACTATTTACAAGGACCTGGAGTGACAGGACAAGGGGGATTGGCTTTAAACTGACAGAGTAGGTTTAGATTGGATATTAGGAAAAAAATTCTTTCCTGTGAGTGTGGCGAGGCACTGGAACAGGTTGTTCAGAGAAATTGTAGATGTCCCATCCCTTAAAGTGTTCAAGGCCAGACTGGATGAAGCTCTGAGTAACCTGGTCTAGTGGAAGGTGTCCCTGCCCATGGCAGGGGTTTGGAACTAGATCACTTTTTAGATCCCGTCCAAGCCAGGTCATCTTAAGATTCTATGATTCATTCTGTGATTCCAAAGAAAGACTTTGCAAAAGAGTGTTATCTA
Organism: Pseudopipra pipra; assembly: GCF_036250125.1. Taxonomy (NCBI): domain Eukaryota; kingdom Metazoa; phylum Chordata; class Aves; order Passeriformes; family Pipridae; genus Pseudopipra; species Pseudopipra pipra. Next base: position 14,388,737 of record NC_087550.1, read on the forward strand.
AATTAGTTATGTAAACAATGCTGAAGTACAAACTGGTAAATGTAATAGGAATATAAGAATTGAATAATTAGGAAAAAAAATGATAATCTATAATAATTAGGGAAAAGTCAACTTCATAAAAAAGAAATTTCACTAATGAATAAATGCTCATAGAAAAAAATCCACGCTCTTTCTCAGTTCATTATTAAGCTTTCTCTGAAACCAGGTAAAGAGTTAAAACCTTGCTGTCATATAAAAGAGAAGGGTAGAGCAGTACCCATGTCTGACAGGAACCATGCCTGTCAAAGACTGCATCACTGTAATGCTGTCTGGTTTAACAAAATGTGATAAATAAAGCAGATGCCCCACTGAGGGCTTGGAATTTACTATACTGACAACTGACTCTTAGCCCATCACTGTTCTTAAAAATAATTTATCTTGCAAACAGAATTTTGGTACTTTGGGGTTTACTGTATAAGTCTTTCACATAGTAACTTATGGACTTTTTGAGGGTAACTTCTGAACCTTTTGATTATAACAGAGTTCCATTCTATTATACTTTAAATTGAAAATCTGTCTCTCTGTAAATACTGACCCTTACGTGCTCTAAAAGCCATATAGACACTGAATAGTGATATAGAATACCATTATAGCCCCAAAATGGGGAACATTTCCTGAAGCATAATCCATTCCACTTACCCCAAAAATTCCCTTAGAAGAGAAAACCATACCTTAAAATTGGGTCCAAAACAGAATTATTGAATTTTCTCTATTTTAGACACAACGTACCCACTATCCCTTGCGTTGTATAAAACCAGATAACCATACTTGCAAATATTTGGATCTCATGTGTGAAATATGCAATACTAGACCAATTTGTGTAAAAAACAACATCATGAGTTGATTCCTCCTAAATTTTTAGTCTCTATAAACTGTAGGGATGAGTGTACTTTCGTGTCTTGGATAAGAAATTAGCCTAATTTTGCCACAGACATCAGAGATGCAGATTGTTCTGTTTGTTGTGGCTGTTTTCTTCTGTTGGCATTTTGTTCTGCCACTAGCTCTGGCAAGTCTGATACCAACACATGGACCAAAATAGCAGCTTCCCATGTTGTGGAACTAACATGAAATAGCTAATGATTTGTCTGAGCACAGTTTTTAAAGCATCCATTGGCCTGCCTCCTGGAAATCCAACTGATTTTTGCCACCTCTGGAAATAATTTTAGGCTCTCTGCTTTGACATGTGTCAGAAATCAGTCCAGTATAACTGATCCTGTAGGAGTTTTGCTTGAATGTTGGATATTTGACTGTGACTATGTTGGTTCTTATTCTGAAAGATTGTACCTCATGGGCACAGGGCATGTGTGTGTGTGTGTGTGTGTTAGAGTCAAAAATGCTTACTGGAACAACTCTAAATTGTCTATGTTTTTCAGCCACACGAGAGAACAAGAATTACAACTGCATAATGCACATTTACTTTTGTTTGGATTCAGATGACTACTTCTTTCTTGAAAGGCTGTTTTAATCTCTTCAAAAGCTGTTCAGGCTTTTCCTCTGCTCCATGGGACTTCACCATCAATCATGACACTCTGAGATGGCACACTGCCACAGGGGCAGAGTAGCTGATGCTGTACTGTCAACAAAAACAAGTGCTTGAGTAGCTTTCCATTAGGATATGGCTGGACCCAGACTTCTGTTCATTAAGCTGATGTTTGGGCCAAACCACTTAGCAGCAGGATCAAAACAGTAATGCACTGCAAATCATTTGGTGTGTGTACACTTTGCATACAATCATTAGCAAAGAGCAGGTCACGGGCCAGCAGCTCTGCAATCTTTGACTTAGTGCAGCCTCTGTAGGGAGAAAATTTCATCATTACCAAAATGCAAATACAGATTCCTTTACTACTGACTCAAAATTGAGAGCTGTGATAGAAAAGATGCTTAAAATAACACAATAGGGATCTGTTTTAAGAATAAGACCAAAAAGCTGCCCCAACCCCTCTCCCCACGTCCCAGAAAACCCCAAACTAAAGCAAATCCCAAACTTCCTTTTGTCTGTTTTCAACCTTGAAAGCTCTTCACAGTCTGACTCAGCTCAGGACCTTTCTCAACATGCCATCAACAGACATCTTAAACAGAGTTTTGAAGAAGCCTCTAGAGACCTTCATGATGGCCACAATTCTAACCAGAATTTAAGCCTATCCTCTGACTCTTTCTTTTGGAAGCCTGTCTGCAAAAATTGTAACAAATGCTTTGTTCAGACTGAAAATTTCTATGGAACTTTAATTAAAATAATCTTTTTAAATAATATGAATATATACCTATCTTAATTTATAACTATAGCAGCAAAAATCAAATACTTTTGTACGTGCTATCAACAAGCTACTGGCACTAACCAAAAGAGCAACCCATACTAATGGTCTGGGTGCCAGTTGGTTGCTCTCATGGCTGTGCCAGCAGCAACACCACCATGACATTGTACACCAGAAGCCTTGTGGAATCTTCTGAAACCTTCTAATCTAACAAACTAAGTTACTCAAGGGAATATGTATAAAGAATGAAGCAAACCTCAGATACACTGGATTATGTCTATAGCAAACATCTGGAGGGAGAAAGGTCTCCCTCAGTAAAGTCTCCAACAGCAGGGTTTGGGATATTAAATTACCTGATTGTGAAAATTGCAATATGAATGTAAGTGTTAAAATGTTGTCAGATTATTCTTAAAGGCAAAGTGTTTTACATGTGGAAATCCTTCTAGAAAGGGGCAGAAGGTGGAAGGAAAATAAGGGTTAGGAGTTCTGACAGCAATGGACCTCCCTCTTGCTCATTTTTCTTCCAGAAAGATGTGCTTTCAAAGGGCTTAATTTGGTTTCTGCTAAAATTTTTTTGTCTTCCAAACTATGAATGCAGAAAATGTGAGCTGCTTTTTTTATTGACTTATCCATTGTGGGAGTTCATTCTGAGCTAAGATCAAATAGTTTATATAGTTCATCATTAATCTTTTACATATTTCATTGTCATAACTTTCCCTTCCTTGGCACTGGCCCTTCATTTTTTAATGAAAAAAGGACATTTTAACAAATTAGTTTTTATCATCAAAGGTTTATTCTTTTACTGTGTGAATAAAATCAGTGAGCAGAAGTGATTTCTAGGAAAATGATGAATCCCTCCAGTACAGCTGACCTAGCTATTCTCATTAAATGGAATTATTTTTTTTTAATGTATAAGGTAATTTAATTGTCTCACTACCTGTCTCTTTCCCATGCATTCAGTTGTGCTACACTTTTTCTTTAAATGCAGAGAAGATCACTGAAACTATATTTTAAAAGGTTTGTAAATAGAGTTAACTCAAACTAGAGACAGAACAACAGAAAAGGCTTGGTTTTTGATGCCATTAGCTAGAGAATCATTTGATACCAGTTAATGGACTTATTAAATGAGACAGAATTGTGTTCAAACCTAGCACAGTTGTTCTGTCATGTTCATGCTGGAAAAAATGACAAGAAATGGTTGTGGGGAAGGGGACTGACAGTATTTACTATCTTTTACTTTACATTTATTGAGAAAGCCTAAAGATTTTTTTACAGCTTCAGATTAGGAAAAGCCCAAACCCTCATTTTTCAGACAAAGTAATTACATTTGCCTTCAGGAAGTTTCAAAGTGAAAGTGTCAAAACAGAACTTCCTTCCTCCCCTACTCCCTCTTCCTGAAACAGTCTCATGAATGTCAATTGAAAAAGCTTCATAGCTTGACAGCATATGGTTTCACTGGAGTTTACTGAATCAGCTATCTGAATCAGCTAATATCAGCCTTCAGGGAAGGAAAACAGCTGAAATAAATTAGAATAACTTCTTGAATAGTGGGCTTCACAGCAAGTGAGGGTGAGAATTGAGGAGAAATAATTGGTTTGTTAGTTTTGGTGGTTTTTAGGATTTTTTTTTTTTTTTTTTGTATAGAACTGACTTTGAAGACCAGAATTCTACGTAGACAGAACGAAAAGCTTAATTTATTTTTTTTTTATTTCCTGGAGATTGCAACTTGCCATGTTCTGAAGCGCAAGATACCCAGGAAGCTCTGGACATGAATTTCTCCAGCGTTCCCCATCTTTCACAGGGTTCTGTGGGTGTTCTGGACAGCAGCAGCACCCACAGAGACAAGCTGGATCAGGTCAGTGGCCCCTGCAAAGGTAAGGCTTGTTCCTCAGAGCTGTGGAAGATACAGAGTGGTCCAAAAACTGAACGATCCCGGTATGGGGTATAACTGGAATACTTTATTGAACACGAGAACACAATTTTAAGGGCCTCAGGGGCTGGACATGTTAATGAGGAGGACGTGCTATGTCAATTAAGGTATTGCACAAGGTTTTACTGCAGTTTCCAAATACTTAAATTTTCTTCAAGCAGGATTAAATGGGGGGGGGGGAGGATTACAGGAATTTAAACAAAAAATAACAAAATTTCAAAAAGTTCTTTCTTAATTCTGCTGGTGCCAGGGTAATCCATAAAGTTGTTCTTTAACAGGTCTTATGACAAGGGTCCAGATTCTTCAAACCACAAGATTCTTATCAGCCCTTGTTTTCCAAAGTCTGCTACTCAAATCCCTCAAGCTCCTTTCTGCTGACAACTGGGTTTGGGCTCCTACAATACAGACCTCACACCTCTGGCTTTGACTCTTCCATTTTTTAGTCATTGCTGTGTCAACGTCTGTGTTTTCATCTTAAACTAGGAAAATGCTCCAATTATTAAATTCAGTAATCATCCAGACAGACTCAACACCCATAAGCAGAAGCCTGTTATACCAATATGAAGAGTTCTTTAAGGGAATCCCCTTAAAATGCACATTTACACACAGATACACTGCGAGGGTTACAGCAAAGAATTGACCTTTATATGCTATGATTAAGGGCTTCAAGGTCAAATAGTCTTTTTCTTAAAATCAGTTCTAATAATAAGGAACACAGCAAATACCTTTTACTCATGACAGTAGGTCCTAAATGGTGAGGTGAACTAAGTTTCTGAGTAAAGATTATATTTAAAACAAATGACCAGATCAAGGATAAATGATTTGTCAAGACATGATATATTTATCTTCATGTCAAGCAAATGAGATTTTAAAATTATTTACCTTGTTTTTTTATTTAATATTGTTCTTGGGTTTGTAATATTTGAGCTTTATTCTTGCCTCAAAGCCACTATTCTTTTCAAATAAAATTTTTCAAATAAATAAAAGTTTTCATGTAATAATGTAGTTCTAAAGCCAGAGCTTTAAGGAAATTTAGCAGTATAGCAGGTTAGCAAAATATGGTGACACAATTAATTTATTTTCTTATGTTTTGAGGTTTTACATAATTTTTTTAATGAATGACACAGCATAACAGGCTGCTTTTTAGACCTACCACAGATTTTATATGGATAGTGAGCACTTGTTTCCTTCTGAAACTGTGACCCAACATGTAAGTCATAGGTTAGCAAGTTTAATTCTGTTTATTTACTTCCTGTAAATAAACACCGACTTCATGTGTGAATAATAATTTGAGTATCCAGTTAACATATGAGCCATTACCTTGTCATCTGACAAATAGTGTGCTCAAAACCCTGATCAGTAGCTTTTAAAGTACAGCTAATTTTAAACATTTGTATTTTGTAAGTCCAGTTGTTTTGATTAAATACAGTGAGAAAATCTATTTATTTTATTTAATGAACCAAAATCTTATAATGAGATTGCATCTGTGAATAATGCTGCATATGAGTTATAGTTTATTCCAACAAATATTTGGCAATACATAGGTAAAATAAATTTGACATTAGCATTCATGCCGGTGAACTAATTTTCTCATTATTTGCAGCAAGCAGAGAGAAAGATGTAAACACAGTCAAAGCATATGCAATTAAATTGAAAAATTGTGGGAAAATGTGGTATCAGTACAAGTGCACTTAGGAAAAGGTCTTCGAAGGTTAGTTATGAAAAATGTTATTGTATTGACTGTATTATCTTCCCCTTATAAAATCAAAGGAATATTCATCTGACTGCCACATCATTGTTTAATCTTTGATTTAAAGAGTAATTGTAAAAAGATACATAAATTGGAAGAAACTCTTCACTGCCAATGTTATAAAAATGGAAACTAGCGGAAAATGTTTGATTCAAAAAGACCAATCATGTTGTCCAAGTCTTGCCTTCCAAAACAGAGTGAGTCACATGGGGGAGCTGTTATAGGCAGGTATAAAGAATTGAAAGAATTGATGATTAGTAATTAAAAAAAAAAAACACATGGCAAAACAAAGTGCTATAATTATAGATTACTATTATTAAGTAAGATTGGTTTTATTTACTAAAGGCTGTAATTTGCAGCTTTATCAGAATATTTTTATAAATCCAAAATTCATTAACTTGAACAGCTCTATTACAAGGATGACTTATTAATAGTCTAGCAACTGGGATGAAACTTAGAAAGAAGCTCTGAGTCTATTTAATGATTAAGAAGGGAAGCTGCAAGTGTTTCATCATGAAAATTACACTCTATTTAAAACCTTTAAGAAAAAGTATGAGTAATTATAACACTTGTGGAAAATTCAATTAAGTTATATAAATATATACTTTTACAAGTCTTTTTCTTTTAAGCTCAGGTTAATTAAAGCATGGCTTAGCAGTGACTAAGATCTAAAACCATCACTAATTCTTACAAAACACATCAGAATGAGAGAAAACAAGGGCAGCAGGAAGCTGCTCTTTGCTTACCTTGCCTTTCCAGGTGCCTCAGTACAGGCAGGTGTGTGCCAGGTAAAACAAGTATGACACTTTGGATGTGGAAGACCAGTCAATGGATCCTGTGGATGTTGGTCCATCTACACTAGAGTTGTTGCCAAGGTCAGAAAAGCCACCCCCCCATAGCACAACCACCTTCAGGAAGAAGAAAAGACAGTTTATAGTTGCATGTGACTCCCTTCTGAGGGGAACTGAGCACCCAATACGCCAGCAGACCTTCCTGTTGGGGAAGTTTGCTGCTTCCCTGGGCCCTGGGCTAAGGACATCACTAAAAAACTCCCTGGCCTGGCCCAGGCTTGGACTTTTACTCTGGAATAACTGATCCTTGGAAAAAAAGACTTCAGAGAGACACCAGCACATTCAGTAGTTAGATAGAAGGACTGTTTCCCTGGAGGAAGTAACTGTGCTTCCAAAAGGATACATCTAAAGCAGAGTTTTATCTGAAAAGTCAAGTATTGCAGCACAATTCCAGCTCAGGAAGACCACCAGTAGGTAATGCAGACCGTGGGCCACACCACAACAACTCACAGTGTATCTGCAGCTTCTTGTGAGGGAACAGGGTCACCATCTCACCAGGAAAATCACAACTCATTGGCAAATTTCTTCTACTGTTGAATGACTGATGTAAAAATAGCTTTGAGGCATCACATCCTTTTCACTAAAAAATTACACGTACCCCCAAAAGTCAAAATGGTGCTGCACACTATGCAAAGGGCATGGGAAGGGAAAGTTAATTAGGTAGATGAGGAATTGTTGATTATTTATCGCCACACTTGCTGTACACTTGTTAACTGTTATCAGAACCTTAACAATTATGAACAGCTGCTAACAGCTTTGAATACTACCAGCTGTAGTAGAAAGAAAGGGACATTAATGCTGCATGGAATCAGGATGGGAAATGACTTACCTGCCAGACACAGTGTCATATACTGAATTTGAGCTGCTTGCTGGTGAGTTTTTCATGCATATTTCTTCTGACAACCTTAAAAATGTCTTTTTTGAGTACAATCTCAGATCTATAAATTCACACACATATAAGAACTCAACACTTGAGTCAAGTCTCTCTAGCCACATCTAGACAACTGATTTTCACTTAATATGTGCTTAAAAGTGAATTGAAGGGTAGTGCAAAAAAGGAATTATAGATGTTCTAATGGTAAATTAGCTTCATTTTTGTTTTCTTTGTTATAGAAATGGGTCTAAAATGGGCACTTTATCTTCTTTTTCCCCACAATCATCATAGAACATTTTCTTCATATTTTTTAATTTATTCTAGTAATTAGAAAATAGAATGATTATAATCTCTGAAACCTTAATTCCATAAAACACTAACCTGTACTTCAGTCAGTTCTTTACCAAACATCATTACTTTTATATTTGACCATTGTTAGGTCTCATATAAATATTTATATCTATGCAGTATTCAACTACATTTAATACATTATAAATAGGAAACTGAGTTCCAGAGAAAAATATTTTCACACAAACCATGTTTGGCAGGGAAGGTATTTACCCTATTATCTCAGCATTTTAAACAAATTAAATGTTTCAATAAATTTTGCCCTAAAAGTGTTATTTGTTAGACTCTATTTTTTTCATAAGCAGTTTTTACAGGACTATTTACGATTATGGTATAAAGCTAAAAGTAAGTTCTTTTACAAAAGTGCAGTTTATAATTGCTTAGCTCAGCATCCTAAAATACTATGTTTAACAGGGGGAAGAAGCACAGAATTTAATGCCACAGTGCATAGCAAAGTGGAAATATGGTAAAGAAGAGAAACGAAGCCAAGAACAAAAACTGAGCAAAACCAAAGACAGGTAAGACCTAATAAAATGACAATGACAAGAATCAGTGACAGAAAACGTAAGATTTCCTGAATGAGGGAAAAAAAGATGGATGGGTCCTAATGAGGCTCCAGATTTCTTTTTTTTTTTATTATTTTATTTTTCATTTTCCCACCCCTCCATGTAGGGGCAAAGTGCAACTTCAAAAGATGATTATCTAGCTACTTTAGTTCCTGTAGAAGTCTTATTTCAGTCAGGCTGGTTTTGTTTCTTGTGGGTTAAAAAAATAGTGACCATTCAAACAAAAGAGTTAGATATATAAAGAATATAGTTCTCTGTGACAGAAATATCTCTTTGCTTTTTTTTATTCCCTAAAGATTATTTTTAGCCTGAGAATGTCCATGTTCATGCTCATATGTGTGTGTCAGAAGATGGCTGAATCTGTGCCTGTGATGAAGAAGAACAGACATGCTGAAAATTTTTAGTTTTGATTGATGATGATTTTGTTACTTTCATTTGTTCTGAAGTGTCAAATTATAAGCACAGAACATTCTCAACTTTTCAGTTGTCAAGAGTTACTTCTCAAACTGAAACCTGAATGAGACTCCTAAAGGCAGCTGGACTATTAAAACATATTTTTAAGAAGATCAGAAACTTTTTCTCAGTTTCAATCAAGAATAAATCCTGTAAAGTAGTCAGACCAAAGAACTATTATGGCCAAAGAGTTTGTGGCACTGACTGGAACCTAAAAGACAATGCAGTGCTCAAAATTGATGAGCATTATGCAGTAAATAAAATTTTAATTACATTTTTTCTTCACACTTTTCACACTTCCAAATATAATTTGAAGTACAGAAAACTAGTGAAAGCCCGAAATTCTTTTCAGAGGTGAAATGAACAGAAGGCTGGAGCAACTCTCCTATGAAGACAAGCAGAGAGAGTTGGAGTTGTTCAACCTGGAAAAGAGGAAGGCCCCAAGAAGACTGTAGAGAACCTTCCAGTACCTAAAGGGGCTACAAGAGAGCTGCCTTTTTACAGGGGCATGTAGTGGTAGGGAAAGAGGAAATCATTTTAAACTAAAAGCGGTAGATTTATACTAGATGTTAGTAAGAAATTCTTTCCTATGAGGGTGGTGAGGCCCTGGCACAGGTTTCCCAGAGAAGCTGTGGCTGCCCTGTCCCTGGAAGTGCTGAAGGCCAGGTTGGATGGATCTCTGAGCAACCTGGTCTAGCGGAAGGTGTCCCTGCCCATGGCTGGGGGTTTGGAACAAGATGATCTTTAAGGTCCCTCCCAACCCAAACTGTTCCATGATTCTCTGATTCTTGGCTTAGAATGTCACCATTGTACAAAGAGAGAATATACTAGCTCCCTAAAACTTATTTTGCACGATCCAGAAGAAAATATATGATCCATTCATTATTGAGTGCAAGGCTAACACATTAGGAAAATCAAAGATTTTTTTAGATTCTTCTGTAGTGATGACAACTCCACTTGAAAAAGAATGCATTTTGGTTTTTAAAGTGTAAAGCTGATAGTGAGTGAGAGAGAGATATTGTTTAATGCAACTTTCCTGGAACTTTTAAGCTACAGAATGTTTACTCTTCTTGTAAATGCTTGACAATGTTGAGAATAAAGCCATAGATGTCATGGGCCTGAAGAGTTAACAGGACTCTATAAGCTTGTCATCAGCTATGAGAGATGAAGTCTAGACAGATGTCTAAGAGAAATATATGTGGGATGGAGACTAAAGGGAGCTCAGTTGACATTCTAAGATAATTACATTTCTCCAGCTCTTCTTCTTCTCTTTTCCTGTATTTTGTCTTTACCCCCAAAACTTCCTGTCAAAGTGAGCAAAGTTTTGAAAATATTTCCCAACTGCAATGCTGCATAATCTCCAACATAGTATATGATAATGCTGTAGAAAGGCAAGATGCATCACAGAGTATATATGAATGTGGCTTTTTTTATTCTACTTTTATAGTCAGACATACAGCAACATGTTTTGACCTCTTGGAAATGTTTTGTTTCTTCCTTTCAAAATGACTTTTAACCTGCTGTCATGGACGAAAAAAAAATATGTGTGTGTGTGTGTGCACATGCCCCAAACTGAATTTTTGAACTCTGAAGCAGGAGCCATCAGCATCTGGACTAAACATAAGTAGCATACCCTGAATCCTCAAATTAATAAAGAAACATAAAACAGAACCACTAATTAAGAAGTTGATCATGTGTTGTGTTTTAGCATATAGACTGCTGAAATTGAGGAAACCGGAGAATTGAGGAACTGGAAAGGAGGACTTGCACTGAAAAGGAGGATTCCTGTAAAAAGTGGCCTTGGAAAGAAGGTGATCCAGAAAAGGTGAAGATCTTGGCTGGAGCAGGCATCCTGGAAGGGGGGGAAGGATCCTGGAAGTAAGGGAGCTGTAAGAAGACAAAAAAAAAAAAGATGCCTGGGGACCTTGACAGGAAACACCCAAGATGGGTAAGGATGAGCAGCAACACAGAAGGAACCAGCCCAATGTCCTGGAGACCTTCCTGGGTGAGGTGTGACCTCCCTGTGGTGAAGGGATGGCTAATCCTAGGGAATATCCTGCTGCAAGGGAATAAGTGACTGAATGTGTGAGGTAACCATGCAGGGTAAAAAAACATTGCCCTTTGTCTTAAATAAGCCCCGGCATCCAGATTCACTCTGGTCTGTCATTTACTCTGCCTCACCTGCGGCACTCAGCACTGTTTTCCCTGTTCTCTTCTCCCACCTCTGCCTTGTCTTTCACTATTCATTTCCCAGTACCTGCAGGTACTTTTTTATTTTTCCTCTAGTAGAGGCAATAGCAGTTGTGGCAGAAACCCATTCAGGTCTGCTGTCATCTGTTTGTCCCTGGCTCAGAGCATTTTCTGGGATAAATATCCCTGTCCTCTTTCTCTGCTTCTCTTTACAGAAGTCCTTACGTTCCTTGGTGCAATCATTCCCTGGCCATTCACCTGCATCATTATCAACTGATATGTGACCATGTCACGTAATTTTACCATGAAGGAAGAGGATGAAGCATGCAAAGGTAATTTTACATACGATGATAAAAATATTGCTTAGTTGTTCTTCTTACTACCCCAAAGTGAAAAAAATATAACACATAGTTTTTGTTCCTGAGTGAAGGCCACATGGACGAAAACTATCAAACCATTTTAGCAAATAATAACCCCCAATATTTTATCAGACCGATCCTCTGATCAATTTTTGAGCAATTCAGAGTTAATATTGTTTTGATGGTGTCCTAGCCCATGTTTAAACAATATCTACAGTATCTATTCTGTGCAAATAGTTCAACTGGCTATAAGTTTGTGCTTTCAGTGATCTTGCAATGACCTCTCTTGCTAATACATTCACTAAAAGCAAATATGGAAGATGCACACAGAGAAACATAGTTTAAAAATTCAAATTAATCTACCAAACATCTTTTTTTTTTTTACATTCTATACATATATAGTCCCAAATCAACAGTTGTGACCTTGTGAGCCTGTAAGTTTTTCTGTCGTTTTTTGTAATACAATTACATAAAGCCAATACTTATTTTCCATGGCATGTCACATGGAGAACAAAATGAAGCATATTAGTAAAACCATCTAAAATTGAGAGGCCTTTTTTTTCTATTTTTAAAATAAACTCAATACTGTAATAATTCCAGACTGACTTTCTGCAGAAATTTCAGGGGTTTGCATCATGGAGCTACCAGGCTACATGAACCAAGCAGACAGAGTGCAAATTTTTTGGTTGTACTTTTAAAAACAGGTATATGTCAATAATATTTTCCCATCCAGCTTAACACCTGAGACATTCATAATGGGGAAAAAGTAGAGTCTGTGGGTACATCTGCATTGCAGACCACAGAGACTGGTGAGGTAGAGTGAAACGCTGGTGAAGGTCACCTCCAGGTGTTTTGCTTCTGGGGCTTGAGGTAGGCTGGAACACTTCAGGTAGCTGCAGCAACAGTGCAGTCTCCACAATACTCACACCCTTATTTTTGTGTTTTCACTTTAATCCTGTGCCTAGAAAAAAAAAAAGTGAAGTTCATTCCTTGTGGCTCAAATGTAACAGAGAAAAAAAAAAAAACCAAAGAAAAATCAGACAGTATTCCCACTGGAAAAATGAAACGTGGAAACTCACTATGAGATTTAGGACCCAGAAGA